>NC_138308.1:59496160-60108660 GCF_965601325.2 Salmo salar
TAGACAAACAAAAGTTAAATAAACAAAAAAAATGAACAGTAAACATTACACTCACAAGAAATGTCAAATGTCCTATTATGGCTATATGCAGCAAATAGTTAAAGTACAAAAGGGAAAATAAATAAACATAAATATGGGTTGTATTTACAATGGTGTTTGTTCTTCACTGGTTGACCTTTTCTTGTGGAAACAGGTCATACATCTTTCTGCTGTGATGGCACACTGTGGTATTTCACCCAGTAGATATGGGAGTTTATCAAAAATCGGGTTTGTTTTCAAATTTCTTTGTGGATCTGTGTAATCTGAGGGAAATATGTGTCTCTAATATGGTCATACGTTTGGCAGGAGGTTAGGAAGTGCAGCTCAGTTTCCACCTCATTTTTGTGGGCAGTGTTGCACATAGCCTGTCTTCTCTTGAGAGCCAGGTCTGCCTACGGCGGCCTTTCTCAATAGCAAGGCTATGCTCACTGAGTCTGTACATAGTCAAAGCTTTCCTTAAGTTTGGGTCAGTCACAGTGGTCAGGTATTCTGCCACTGATTACTCTCTGTTTAGGGCCAAATAGCGTTCTAGTTTGCTCTGTTTTTTTTGTTTATTCTTTCCAATGTGTCAAGTAATTATCTTTTTGTTTTCTCATGATTTGGTTGGGTCTAATTGTGTTGCTGTCCTGGAGCTCTGTGGGGTGTGTTTGTGAACAGAGTCCCAGGACCAGCTTGCTTAGGGGACTCTTCTCCAGGTTCATCTCTCTGTATGTGATGGCTTTGTTATGGAAGGTTTGGGAATCACTTCCTGTTAGTTGGTTGCAGAATTTAACGGCTCTTTTCTGGATTTTGATAATTAGCGGGTATCAGACTAATTCTGCTCTGCATTAGTTGGTGATTTCCAGCAGAGATCTCATTCCTGCAGCAGCACATGACTCTAGTCCCAGCAGTTCTCTCCACCTCCCCCATCCCCCTCTCCACCTCCCTCCCTCCACCTCCACCCTGCCAGTACAGCTCAGGTCCCTCCCTCCCTCCCTCCACCCCCACCCTGCCAGTACAGCTCAGGTCCCTCCCTCCCTCCCTCCACCCCCACCCTGCCAGTACAGCTCAGGTCCCTCCCTCCCTCCACCCTGCCAGTACAGCTCAGGTCCCTCCCTCCCTCCACCCTGCCAGTACAGCTCAGGTCCCTCCCTCCCTCCACCCTGCCAGTACAGCTCAGGTCCCTCCCTCCCTCCAACCTGCCAGTACAGCTCAGGTCCCTCCCTCCCTCCACCTCCACCCTGCCAGCACAGCTCAGGTCCCTCCCACCCTCCACCTCCACCCTGCCAGTACAGCTCAGGTCCCACCCTCCCTCCTTCCACCCTGCCAGTACAGCTCAGGTCCCACCCTCCCTCCTTCCACCCTGCCAGTACAGCTCAGGTCCCTCCCTCCCTCCCTCCACCCTGCCAGTACAGCTCAGGTCCCTCCCTCCCTCCACCCCCACGCTGCCAGTACAGCTCAGGTCCCTCCCTCCCTCCACCCCCACCCTGCCAGTACAGCTCAGGTCCCTCCCTCCACCCTGCCAGTACAGCTCAGGTCCCTCCCTCCCTCCACCCCCACCCTGCCAGTACAGCTCAGGTCCCACCCTCCCTCCTTCCACCCTGCCAGTACAGCTCAGGTCCCTCCCTCCACCCTGCCAGTACAGCTCAGGTCCCTCCCTCCCTCCACCCTGCCAGTACAGCTCAGGTCCCTCCCTCCCTCCACCCCCACGCTGCCAGTACAGCTCAGGTCCCTCCCTCCCTCCACCACCACCCTGCCAGTACAGCTCAGGTCCCACCCTCCCTCCTTCCACCCTGCCAGTACAGGTCAGGTCCCTCCCTCCCTCCCTCCACCCTGCCAGTACAGGTCAGGTCCCTCCCTCCCTCCCTCCACCCTGCCAGTACAGCTCAGGTCCCTCCCTCCCTCCACCCTGCCAGTACAGCTCAGGTCCCTCCCTCCCTCCACCCCCACGCTGCCAGTCCACCCCCACGCTGCCAGTACAGCTCAGGTCCCTCCCTCCCTCCACCCCCACCCTGCCAGTACAGCTCAGGTCCCTCCCTCCACCCTGCCAGTACAGCTCAGGTCCCTCCCTCCCTCCACCCCCACCCTGCCAGTACAGCTCAGGTCCCTCCCTCCCTCCACCCCCACCCTGCCAGTACAGTACAGCTCAGGTCCCTCCCTCCCTCCACCCCCACCCACCCAGTACAGCTCAGGTCCCTCCCTCCCTCCACCCCCACCCTGCCAGTACAGCTCAGGTCCCTCCCTCCCTCCCTCCACCCCCACCCTGTCAGTACAGCTCAGGTCCCTCCCTCCCTCCACCCTGCCAGTACAGCTCAGGTCCCCCCCACCCTGCCAGTACAGCTCAGGTCCCTCCCTCCCTCCACCCCCACCCCCTCCACCCCCACCCACCCAGTACAGCTCAGGTCCCTCCCTCCCTCCACCCCCACCCTGCCAGTACAGCTCAGGTCCCTCCCTCCCTCCCTCCACCCCCACCCTGTCAGTACAGCTCAGGTCCCTCCCTCCCTCCACCCTGCCAGTACAGCTCAGGTCCCCCCCACCCTGCCAGTACAGCTCAGGTCCCTCCCTCCCTCCACCCCCACCCTGCCAGTACAGCTCAGGTCCCTCCCTCCACCCCCACCCTGCCAGTACAGCTCAGGGGCCTTAATCATTTACCAGTAGATACTGTTTCCATCTGCGCTCCATGAGGCACAAAAAAATTCAGTTCCATTAAAAATGTACAGTATACAGGACAGAGACAGAGACTGAGGAATAGACAGATATTAAAAATGTACTGTATACAGGACAGAGAGAGAGGAATAGACAGAGACATTAAAAATGTACTGTATACAGGACAGAGAAAGAAGAATAGACAGAGACATTAAAAATGTACAGTATACAGGACAGAGACAGAGGAATAGACAGACATAAAAAATGTACAGTATACAGGACAGAGACAAAGGAATAGACAGAGACATTAAAAATGTACAGTATACAGGACAGAGACAGACAGAGGAATAGACAGACATTAAAAATGTACAGTATACAGGACAGAGACAGAGGAATAGACAGAGACATTAAAAATGTACAGTATACAGGACAGAGACAGACTGAGGAATAGACAAAGGGAAAACTAGAGACAGGGAAACGAGACAGGGACAGAGAGAGACAGACACAGAGGCAGCAGAGAGCAAATCAGGGGGAATGTGTCAGGGCCCTGTATCCAGGCAGTGTGTGTATATATATCAGGGCCCTGTATCCAGGCAGTGTGTGTATATATATCAGGGACCTGTATCCAGGCAGTGTGTGTATATATCAGGGACCTGTATCCAGGCAGTGTGTGTATATATCAGGGCCCTGTATCCGGGCAGTGTGTGTATATATCAGGGACCTGTATCCAGGCACCAGCAGCCTAACCAACACCAGCAGCCTAACCAACACCAGCAGCCTAACCAACACCAGCAGCCTAACCAACACCAGCAGCCTAACCAACACCAGCAGCCTAACAGTCTAACCACCCGTGAAAGGGGGGGAAGAAAGGGAAATGGAGGGAAAAACAAACAGCCCGAGGCAGAAAGCCAAGAAGAGAGAGAGAGAGACTAGAGGGATTTCCAAATAGAGAAGGACCTTAATAAAGCCATCAATGTGACACCGTAGAGAGATGAGAGCTGACCCCAGCTGATTAAAGCAGACTGTAATACCTTAACATCAGAGCTTCTCTCTTCATTATCTTCTCTCTGCTCCCCCCCAGAACACAGCTCTTCAGACTACGCTGTGTTGTTGTTAACAGGAAACCTGCAGTAAGCCCTGTTGTAAGCCCTGCTGTTTCCCAAATAGCACCCTACTCCCTATTTTGGAGAGAAGGGGGAGCCCAGTTAAAAGTAGTGCACTATATAGGGATTAGGTTGCCATTGAATACAGAACTGATCTGATGTGTTGAGTTTGACTGAACTGCAAGCATTCAGGCTGCACCACTACAAGGGTTCCTTTATCACAGCCAGGCTAGCTGCACTCCCAGCTCCCAGACAGACAGGAAACAAATGCCACAGGACCGTCCTCCTTCCCTCCCCACAGTCCACGCCACAGGACCGTCCTCCTTCCCTCCCCACAGTCCACGCCACAGGACCGTCCTCCTTCCCTCCCCACAGTCCACGCCACAGGACCGTCCTCCTTCCCTCCCCACAGTCCACGCCACAGGACCGTCCTCCTTCCCTCCCCACAGTCCACGCCACAGGACCGTCCTCCTTCCCTCCCCACAGTCCACGCCACAGGACCGTCCTCCTTCCCTCCCCACAGTCCACGCCACAGGACCGTCCTCACTCCCTCCCCACAGTCCACGCCACAGGACCGTCCTCACTCCCTCCCCACAGTCCACGCCACAGGACCGTCCTCACTCCCTCCCCACAGTACACGCCACAGGACCGTCCTCACTCCCTCCCCACAGTACACGCCACAGGACCGTCCTCACTCCCTCCCCATACTACACGCCACAGGACCGTCCTCACTCCCTCCCCATAGTACACGCCACAGGACCGTCCTCATTCCCTCCCCATAGTCCACGCCACAGGACCGTCCTCATTCCCTCCCCATAGTCCACGCCACAGGACCGTCCTCATTCCCTCCCCATAGTCCACACCACAGGACCGTCCTCATTCGCTTCCCATAGTACACACCACAGGACCGTCCTCATTCCCTCCCCATAGTCCACACCACAGGACCGTCCTCATTCCCTCCCCATAGTCCACACCACAGGACCGTCCTCATTCCCTCCCCATAGTCCACACCACAGGACCGTCCTCATTCCCTCCCCATAGTCCACACCACAGGACCGTCCTCATTCCCTCCCCATAGTACACACCACAGGACCTTGGGGACCATGCATGCAGCACTGAAGTAACTGTGCTCCTACAGACTGCTCACTAAAAGGAAAGAGCAGCATCAGCCCTGTAACGATTTACTTTGACAGGATGTCATCTTTCCTCCCTGAGCCAGCCGGCTGAGAGACACCACCTGACCGAGCATGGGATGCCAACAGCTGCCAGAGGGGTCCAGGACAGAGTGGTCTGCAGCAGTAGACAGACAGGGCCAGATGACTGGCTGTTGACTCAGTGACTGGGGATTCCACCCTGTCCTTTCAGTGGGCTCACTAGCAACCACCAGCCCTGCGTCTGGATAGACTGGGGCAGGATCATCCCCCATAGAGGACCCTGACAGAGTGACTAGTTCTCTCTCTCTCTCTCCAAACTAGCCTCTCTCCAAACTAGCCCCTCTACACTAGCCTCTCTCTCATGAAGGATTTGAAAAATAGACTTTCAAAGACAAACAAAATGTCTTCTGTTTTTTTTTAACTAGTAGCTCTGAAATCCTTGTGGTATTTGGTGGACAAACAGAGCTACAGTTTCTCCCTGGTCCTCTGATACCAATGGATTATACAGTGTTTATAGTGGATGCTGTTCCACACATTACTGCTGTTAATTGCAGTGATATGGACTTCACATTGATAGTTCTGGTTCATCATGCTGAAGAAATAAGTGACAACACAGTCTCACAGAATGATTACAACTCTGGCAGCAGTGGACTGACGACTGGTTTGGCCGTGTTACAGACGTGTCTCTCTCACACACATATATATTCCCTATGGGCCCTGGTCAACAGTAGTGCTCTATATAGGGCCCTGGTCAACAGTAGTGTTCTATATAGGGAATAGGGCTCTGGTCAACAGTAGTGTTCTATATAGGGAATAGGGCTCTGGTCAACAGTAGTGCTCTATATAGGGCTCTGGTCAACAGTAGTGCTCGATATAGGGTGCCATTTGGGACTCATCCTTAGTCTACGGCATGGCTACCCAGCCTGCACTGGAAGAGCTGGACGTTTCAATCCCACATCAAACACACTGGGTCGTTAAAAAGCAGTTTAATGAGCTATTCTGATTATACAGCACTTCTCCAGTGAGGACTGGCCAGCCCGGCGGCGGAGCGTAGTATTGAACTGGCCCGCCCGGCGGTCCGGTGAGACGGTTACTACGACCACCACGTCCATCCTCCCTCGGTGAGACTGTTACTACGACCACCACGTCCATCCTCCCTCGGTGAGACTGTTACTACGACCACCACGTCCATCCTCCCTCGGTGAGACGGTTACTACGACCACCACGTCCATCCTCCCTCGGTGAGACGGTTACTACGACCACCACGTCCATTCTCCCTCGGTGAGAAGGTTACTACGACCACCACGTCCATCCTCCCTCGGTGAGACGGTTACTACGACCACCGCATCCATCCTCCCTCAGTGAGACGGTTGCTACGACCACCACGTCCATCCTCCCTCGGTGAGACGGTTACTATGTAGGAGAAGTGGTAACTAGGCAGCGATGCAGGTTACTGGTGTCCATGTTCAGAATACAAATGATGAGTGATTCACCCCCAAGGAAACAAAGCGATTGGTTTCTCTCTCAGTAGCAGGCTCCTTGGGTATCTGGCTCTGAACTGCTCTCCAATTATACCCCAGAGAGAGAACAATCTCATCGTGATAAATACAGTGAAATAGATCTGGACAGAAAAATGGCATGACAATATTTATGAACTGAAACTGCCTTTTCTCCACAGCCATCTGTGATGTTGTCATGTATCCATGTACACTACTGCTACTCTCTGTTCATCATACCTGCATAGTCACTTTAACCATATCTACATACTACCTCAATCAGCCTGACTAACTGGTGTCTGTTTGTAGCCTCTCTACTGTATATAACCTGTCTTTTTACTGTTGTTTTATTTCTTTACTTACCTATTGTTCACCTAATACCTTTTTTGCACTGTTGGTTAGAGCCTGTAAGTAAGAATTTCACTGTAAGGTCTACTACACCTGTTGTATTCAGCATTTCACTGTGAGGTCTGCTACACCTGTAGTATTCAGCATTTCACTGTGAGGTCTGCTACACCTGTAGTATTCAGCAGAAACCAGACCACTCATACTGTTGACTACCTGACAACCAGCCTGTTGACTACCTGACAACCAGCCTGTTGACTACCTGACAACCAGCCTGTTGACTACCTGACAACCATCCGCCGCGGCGCGTTGGGCCTCCCATCCGCCGCGGCGCGTTGGGCCTCCCATCCGCCGCGGCGCGTTGGGCCTCCCATCCGCCGCGGCGCGTTGGGCCTCCCATCCGCCGCGGCGCGTTGGGCCTCCCATCCGCCGCGGCGCGTTGGGCCTCCCATCCGCCGCGGCGCGTTGGGCCTCCCATCCGCCGCGGCGCGTTGGGCCTCCCATCCGCCGCGGCGCGTTGGGCCTCCCATCCGCCGCGGCGCGTTGGGCCTCCCATCCGCCGCGGCGCGTTGGGCCTCCCATCCGCCGCGGCGCGTTGGGCCTCCCATCCGCCGCGGCGCGTTGGGCCTCCCATCCGCCGCGGCGCGTTGGGCCTCCCATCCGCCGCGGCGCGTTGGGCCTCCCATCCGCCGCGGCGCGTTGGGCCTCCCATCCGCCGCGGATGGGAGGCCCAACGCGTTTCCCGGGCCAAGTCTTTACACTGCAAGCCCCGAACACGCATGAAAAACAACGTGAGGATTTCTGTGTTTGGATGAAACATTCCCAGCTCCTCCAGCGCACAGACAGAACCCTTCAGAAGACAGAGGAGTTGGAAGAGCAGAACATCCCAAAATGGACAAGCTTCCGACAAGAACAAACACATTCACTGTTCACATGGAGAATCTGGACTTGAATAGAGTTCAGTGACCAGCGAACACACGGGAAGAAGTCCTACTATTAAGCCATGTGTTTGGTTAGCCTCAAACATGCAGAGATGCAAAAGATTTAGCAGCGGGGGGGGGGTGGAGAAAAGTCCAAATGTTCCACACGAGGCTGCTGCTGGGGGAACAAAGCAGGCCTCTGTTTGAGAACACACGTGATCCCCGCCAGGCAGGGCCTGGATTAGGTTAGTGTTGCTTTAAGAACACATTTGGCTTTAGAGCCGGTCTGACGACAGATGATCCCCTGACAGGAGAGGTTCATTATGGAATAGAACAGGCTGGTACAAGTGGAGGGAGTGGTAGCCCTCACCGCCTGGCTGTCTCACCGCCTGTCTGGCTGTGTGCCTGTCTCACCGCCTGTCTGGCTGTGTGCCTGTCTCACCGCCTGTCTCCGTGCCGGCCTGCCTGCCTGCCTGCCTGTCTCCGTGCCGGCCTGCCTGCCTGTCTCCGTGCCGGCCTGCCTGCCTGTCTCCGTGCCGGCCTGCCTGCCTGTCTCCGTGCCGGCCTGCCTGCCTGTCTCCGTGCCAGCCTGCCTGCCTGCCTGCCTGCCTGCCTGTCTCCGTGCCAGCCTGCCTGCCTGCCTGCCTGCCTGTCTCCGTGCCAGCCTGCCTGCCTGCCTGCCTGTCTCCGTGCCAGCCTGCCTGCCTGCCTGCCTGCCTGTCTCCGTGCCAGCCTGCCTGCCTGCCTGTCTGTCTGTCTCCGTGCCGGCCTGCCTGCCTGCCGGCCTGCCTGTATCCGTGCCGGCCTGCCTGCCTGCCAGTCTCCGTGCCGGCCTGCCTGTCTCCGTGCCGGCCTGTCTGCCCCTGCAGCCGTAACCAGCAACATGAAAACTAAACCACAAGTGAAAAAGCGTATGAAAAGTAAAAGCGCCATCCTCCAACGCCCTGGGAAAGCAGGTTCCAGTGTTTCCGTATTGAAACCCAATCCCCGGGTAGCCTCAGCCTGCCTGGTGAGTTTCCAACCTGCCGTTCAGGTTGTGTTAATTACTCAGAAATTAATAAGATCCCAGACAAGATCTCCCATTCCACAGCACAAGACAGCAGATATAGGCCTAGGCAACACTGAGAATAGAATACAAGATCTCCCATTCCACAGCACAAGACAGCAGATATAGGCCTAGGCAACACTGAGAATAGAATACAAGATCTGATAAAGAGGACCACTACTGTCCTGGTGAAAGCAACACATGCCTGGCCAAGATAGACCTTGTAAACCATCCTCAGGTCTAAGAAAGAGCCGTCTTCAATGTATAGGCTACATGGCAAATGTGTAGGTGCCGAAGCAGGCCGCGTCTCCCCTAGCGAAGCAGACCACTAGCTCCCGTCTAGTAGTGTCTGACGTCCATACCGTAGCTCCCGTCTAGTAGTGTCTGACGTCCATACCGTAGCTCCCGTCTAGTAGTGTCTGACGTCCATACCGTAGCTCCCGTCTAGTAGTGTCTGACGTCCATACCGTAGCTCCCATCTAGTAGTGTCTGAGGTCCATACCGTAGCTCCCGTCTAGTGTCTGAGGTCCATAGTACTGCCACCTTTTTTTAGCCGTATTCGCGTTGTTTTCCAATTCAAGACCAGAAGACATGACATTCTGTGACCTTTACTTGGACCGTACAGCTGAGTAGCGTGCATTAGCGTGCGTTACCGTTTCCCTTTCCTCTGAACCCCAGCTCCACTCAGGGAGGGGGGGACTGACTTAATGTCTTTCAGCTGTGGAGAAATATGTGAATACCTTGCCTGTCCTTATCATGTAAATCTCTCCTTAAACTGAGACTTAAGTCGGTCTCACTCGCCTGGACAATGTAGAAGTGCTTTTGACGAAGACTCAGTCCGTGTGGGTCAGAATAAAATGTAGACCAGACACTTGTCAAATACTAGATAGCTATTCCATTGTTCAGGGGATAAGACAAGGTGTTCAGACGTGTTGGATACACATCCAGCAAGCCGGGTTCATCTCCATGCAGGGAATTAGATTTCAGAAACACACCCTGCACAAGTATTTTGGTTCACTTTAGGGTCAATGGCTGCCTGACATCATGGAAAGCAGCATTTTATGATTCAGGATCATTTGTGGCATATTGGCTGAGGTACTACGACAAGGTCAAGCAGCGAGACGCTCTCACACATTGGAGTTGGTTCTTTTTTACATTTATTTTACCTTTATTTTAACTTGGCAAGTCAGTTAAGAACAAATTCCTACTTACAATGACGGCCTACCGGGGAACAGTGGGTTAACTGCCTTGTTCAGGGGCAGAAGGCTGGTTTTTACCTTGTCAGCTCGGGGATTCGATCCAGCAACCTTTCAGGTTACTAGTCCAACGCCTCGGTCGTAGTCATACTTGACTACAATCCATTTTGAGTGTGACTGAACAAATAAGAAAAACAAAATTCACACACAATCCTGTTCAGTTACATTGGTTGTACCATCTTGATGGATTTAACTTTCTGAAATCATTAAACAGATGTTAAATATAGGTTAATTACATCATGTGTGTTTACAGCATAGGACCTTCAGACTATTTTAGTACACCAAATATGAGAAGGTTGTTTCACAATTACAGGGCGTGTTTTCTTCTTCAGAAATAAACCAGCGGAGGCTACCTCCTAACCCCGGGGAGGAGAGGAGGAGGCTACCTCCTAACCCCGGGGAGGAGAGGAGGAGGCTACCTCCTAACCCCGGGGAGGAGAGGAGGAGGCTACCTCCTAACCCCGGGGAGGAGAGGAGGAGGCTACCTCCTAACCCCGGGGAGGAGAGGAGGAGGCTACCTCCTAACCCCGGGGAGGAGAGGAGGAGGCTACCTCCTAACCCCGGGGAGGAGAGGAGGAGGCTACCTCCTAACCCCGGGGAGGAGAGGAGGAGGCTACCTCCTAACCCCGGGGAGGAGAGGAGGAGGCTACCTCCTAACCCCGGGGAGGAGAGGAGGAGGCTACCTCCTAACCCCGGGGAGGAGAGGAGGAGGCTACATCCTAACCCCGGGAAGGAGAGGAGGAGGCTACATCCTAACCCCGGGGAGGAGAGGAGGAGGCTACCTCCTAACCCCGGGGAGGAGAGGAGGAGGCTACATCCTAACCCCGGGGAGGAGGAGGCTACATCCTAACCCCGGGGAGGAGAGGAGGAGGCTACCTCCTAACCCCAGGGAGGAGGCTACCTCACAACACTGAGCAGATGCATTTAGAGTTGACATCATGGTATTTATGGACCTAGTTCGTCAGTGACAGTGAGCAGAGTGACTCAACATCATACCTTTTGAAGGATAAACAAACAGTCTGTGTTGAGACTCGACGAGTGAAACAACGTTGTCATAAGAATCTCCCAACCCACAATAACCCCACAGAGAACACACGCTTTTAATCTAAAGCAGTCCCTAATAACTTTGTCAATTGCTAGCAGACATGTTACTCAATAAACAGGCAAACAGCAAGCCAAGACATTCGAGAAAGTTCTAAGATATAAGCATGTCTGGATGCCAAAACTAAAACACAGCAGGGCTTTTCAGGCTTTTTTGGTTTTGTTAGGGGCCGGATTACACCAAAGATCTGCATCCCAGGACAGAGGCTTCATTACGCATCCCAGGACGGCGCCCTATTCCTTATATGGCACTCCTTTTGCTGCCCTACAGATTCCACCTAGAGGGGCCCGCCGCCCTACAGATTCCACCTAGAGGGGCCTGCTGCCCAACAGACTCCAAATCCTATATTGTCCTTTACAGGGTATCATCTCAGGTGAAGAAGACTTTCACATTACTCAGTCTACTGTGACCCAGCAGAACCCTCATTCTCTCTCGGCAACAGGGTTGAAACAGCAGAACCCTCATTCTCTCCCGGCAACAGGGTTGAAACAACAGAACCCTCATTCTCTCTCGGCAACAGGGTTGAAACAGCAGAACCCTCATTCTCTCTCGGCAACAGGGTTGAAACAGCAGAACCCTCATTCTCTCTCGGCAACAGGGTTGAAACAGCAGAACCCTCATTCTCTCTCGGCAACAGGGTTGAAACAGCAGAACCCTCATTCTCTCGGCAGTAGGGTTGAAACAGCAGAACCCTCATTCTCTCTCGGCAGTAGGGTTGAAACAGCAGAACCCTCATTCTCTCTCGGCAACAGGGTTGAAACAGCAGAACCCTCATTCTCTCCCGGCAACAGGGTTGAAACAACAGAACCCTCATTCTCTCTCGGCAACAGGGTTGAAACAGCAGAACCCTCATTCTCTCTCGGCAACAGGGTTGAAACAGCAGAACCCTCATTCTCTCTCGGCAACAGGGTTGAAACAGCAGAAGCCTCATTCTCTCTCGGCAACAGGGTTGAAACAGCAGAACCCTCATTCTCTCTCGGCAACAGGGTTGAAACAGCAGAACCCTCATTCTCTCTCGGCAACAGGGTTGAAACAGCAGAACCCTCATTCTCTCGGCAGTAGGGTTGAAACAGCAGAACCCTCATTCTCTCTCGGCAGTAGGGTTGAAACAGCAGAACCCTCATTCTCTCTCGGCAACAGGGTTGAAACAGCAGAACCCTCATTCTCTCTCGGCAACAGGGTTGAAACAGCAGAACCCTCATTCTCTCTCGGCAACAGGGTTGAAACAGCAGAACCCTCATTCTCTCTCGGCAACAGGGTTGAAACAGCAGAACCCTCTTATTCTCTCGGCAACAGGGTTGAAACAGCAGAACCCTCTTCTCTCGGCAACAGGGTTGAAACAGCAGAACCCTCATTCTATACGCAGCCATTCAATATTTCATTCAGGCCTTGAGAAGCTGTGCAGGATAATTAGGAACTAAATGAAACAGAACGCCCATACTAAAATGTATAATGGGGCAGGTTCCACCAGGGAATGACAAACACAGCCTGACCTCTGAGAGTTCAGCAGGTCAGACTTAAAAAGGAGGGAAAGAATTACGCTCAGGAAGCTGTAAACACTGACCCCGCAGTCACATTCTACAGGGGGGGAAGTGGGAGGGAGAGAGAACTGAAGAAAGAACTGTGGGAGGGAGAAAGAGAAAGGAAGAGCCAGTCATTCACATTCACTCTCCCCACTACCTCACCCTCCACCTGCTTTCCCACTCCCTCTCCCCACTCCCTCCACCTCTCCCCACTACCTCACCCTCCACCTGCTTTCCCACTCCCTCTCCCCACTCCCTCCACCTCTCCCCACTACCTCCGCTGTTCTCCCTCGTCCCACTACCTCCACCTCTCCCACTACCTCAGCCTCCACCTGCTTTCCCACTCCCTCTCCTCACTCCCACTACCACTCCCTCCACCTCTCCCTCTACCTGCTTTCCCACTCCCTCCTCCCACTACCACTCCCTCCTCCCACTACCACTCCCTCCTCCCACTACCACTCCCTCCTCCCACTAGCTACAGCAATATGGCTAATGAGAGCAGCATGAGACTAGCTCCACAATCCAGCCTTCCAGGACCAGACCACATTGCAGCGCCAGAGGCCTTTTCAGTTTGTCCCCCACGCCTGGATGAAACCGCACTGACACACTTTGCTCTGGCCAGGCCCCTGCTCCAGCCCCCCCCCCCCCCCTACCTAGGCCCCCCTGCTCCAGCCCGCCCCGGCCAGGCCCCTTCTCCAGCCCGCCCCCCCCCGCCCCTGCTCCAGCCCCCCCCCCCCTGCCCAGGCCCCTGCTCCAGCCACCCCCCCCTGCCCAGGCCCCTGTGCCAGCCACCCCCCCTGCCCAGGCCCCTGTGCCAGCCACCCCCTGCCCAGGTCCCTGTTCCAGCCCCCTCCTGCCCAGGCCCCTGCTCCAGCCCCCCTGGGAGAGAAGGAAGGAGGACTGGTTACTGCAAAAGTAAACAGAGTTCCAGATGAGGCTCAGACAGGATGTGAGGCTGAGCCAGCAGAAATCCCCTTTCCCACTGCTGCTGCACCAGATAAAGCTGAGGAAAATAAACTAACATTCATTAGACGAATCCAACTCTGAAACATCTTCACCAAGCACTACTTCAAAGGGAATAGTGAGGAGTGTTTCTCTAGGGCAATGATGCAACCCCTGGGTTAGAGATCAGAGGAGTAACTGATCATTCATGTTCAGATTATTCAGCCCTATTTCTAGAACAATCTCTGATCCTACTTTTATTTTCAACTGGAGGGAAAAAAAAAAAAAAAAAAAAAGTGGGCCTAAACCATTTCTGTTCACACAACAGAAATATCCCAGCAGAATCCTAGTCATGTTGATAGATACTACAGTCTGTCATGGTAGTGACCTACAGACAGCCCTACCACCACCTCCCAGCAGGGAGGAACAACTGTCTTTACTGTCTCTCTGCTGAACCCAGAGAACACAGCCAGGTCCCATTCCTGTCTCTCTGCTGAACCCAGCCAGGTCCCTTTCCTGTCTCTCTGCTGAACCCAGCCAGGTCCCTTTCCTGTCTCTCTGCTGAACCCAGCCAGGTCCCTTTCCTGTCTCTCTGCTGAACCCAGAGAACACAGCCAGGTCCCTTTCCTGTCTCTCTGCTGAACCCAGAGAACACAGCCAGGTCCCTTTCCTGTCTCTCTGCTGAACCCAGAGAACACAGCCAGGTCCCCTTCCTGTCTCTCTGCTGAACCCAGAGAACACAGCCAGGTCCCCTTCCTGTCTCTCTGCTGAACCCAGAGAACACAGCCAGGTCCCCTTCCTGTCTCTCTGCTGAACCCAGAGAACACAGGTCCTCTCTGTTCCCTCCCATGTCCCACTCTCTTCACAGCAGCCATGTCTGCTCTATTCTCCTTCCCACTAAGCCAGCCTTCAGTGATCTCCATACACATCCATTGTGCCATCTGGTACGGTCTGTCCCGTGATAACTCACAGCCTCAGCTGCCTGCCAGGCCTCTAAATATAATGTCATAACCAAGTCTGTTTCATTTCCTTGGTTGTTGTGCAAACAATCCTCCTACACGATGCAGATGAAGTGTGGTGTAAAAGCTGAAGGTGGTATGTAGCTGCATGAAGCTGAATAAACAGCAGTGAGTAACTATGAAGCTGGGATGTTATTACCATATGACATATGGTAGATCCAACCTTACCATATCTATTCTGTTGATCAACACATGGTATGTAAAAACACTGTCAGTGAGTCAGTCAGCACAGGAAATCATTCAGAGGTCACTGAACTGTAAACCTCTTTCTCTGTTAACCAATAAGCTTGCCAAGTAGCTATGCAAAGGCCAATATGCAAAAGAAGAAATTAGAACATTCTCTCTCTCTCTCTCAACAATTCCCCTGGTCTCTGAGAAATCACAGACATGGTGTAGTGAAGTCCATCCTCACTTTGTGGACAGTCAGATTTATTCAAAAATAACAACTCTTTGCCAACTACCTTGGATTTTGTGACGCTAGGCCTTTCTGCTTATTCAGACATGACCATAGTATAGGCTGCCATGTTGGAAATTAAGAAGAAAAACACAGTTTAGTGATTTGCATGGTGGTTCTAGTTCGTTGTTCTAGAATGCAGCACACAAGGTCCTCCTCCATGGTAAACCTCCCAACAACAAGGTCCTCTTCCAAGGTAAACCCCTCTACAACAAGGTCCTCCTCCATGGTAAACCTCCCTACAACAAGGTCCTCCTCCATGGTAAACCTCCCTACAACAAGGTCCTCCTCCATGGTAAACAAGGTCCTCCTCCATGGTAAACCTCCCTACAACAAGGTCCTCCTCCATGGTAAACAAGGTCCTCCTCCATGGTAAACCCCCCTACAACAAGGTCCTCCTCCATGGTAAACCTCCCTACAACGTGTGGCAGGTCCTCCTCCATGGTAAATCTCCCTACAACGTGTGGCAGGTCCTCCTCCATGGTAAATCTCCCTACAACGTGTGGCAGGTCCTCCTCCATGGTAAACCATCCTACGTGTGGCAGGTCCTCCTCCATGGTAAACCTCCCTACAACAAGGTCCTCCTCCATGGTAAACCCCCCTACAACAAGGTCCTCCTCCATGGTAAACCTCCCTACAACAAGGTCCTCCTCCATGGTAAACCTCCCTACAACGTGTGGCAGGTCCTCCTCCATGGTAAATCTCCCTACAACGTGTGGCAGGTCCTCCTCCATGGTAAACCATCCTACGTGTGGCAGGTCCTCCTCCATGGTAAACCTCCCTACAACAAGGTCCTCCTCCATGGTAAACCCCCCTACAACGTGTGGCAGGTCCTCCTCCATGGTAAACCTCCCTACAACGTGTGGCAGGTCCTCCTCCATGGTAAACCTCCCTACAACGTGTGGCAGGTCCTCCTCCATGGTAAACCTCCCTACAACGTGTGGCAGGTCCTCCTCCATGGTAAACCATCCTACATGTGGCAGGTCCCCCTCCAAGGTAAACCTCCCTACAACAAGGTCCTCCTCCATGGTAAACCTCCCTACAACGTGTGGCAGGTCCTCCTCCATGGTAAACCATCCTACGTGTGGCAGGTCCTCCTCCAAGGTAAACCTCCCTACAACAAGGTCCTCCTCCATGGTAAACCTCCCTACGTGTGGCAGGTCCTCCTCCATGGTAAACCTCCCTACATGTGGCAGGTCCTCCTCCATGGTAAACCTCCCTACATGTGGCAGGTCCTCCTCCATGGTAAACCTCCCAACAACGTGTGACATTCTACAGAGCATTGTAACTGTATACGTTCACTTGTTCTCTGACGTAGCTAAGAGGATCTTACTGGTAATACAGCTCTGTGTTTCAGCCTCTAGTCCTTCTCTACTTACACTCATCTTTCATTGTGCTTCTACAGATCTAGGCCCATAGCTTTTCCAATTATGATAATTCATGGTTTATTATTTCAGAGACGTAGCAATTATGGAAGGTATATAACGCTATTCACACTCTTCATCATTGAAATCTTTTGCTGTGCTGAAACAATTTACAGACCTGTATCTTTTGCTGTGCTGAAACAATTTACAGACCCGTATCTTTTGCTGTGCTGAAACAATTTACAGACCCGTATCTTTTGCTGTGCTGAAACAATTTACAGACCCGTATCTTTTGCTGTGCTGAAACAATTTACAGACCCGTATCTTTTGCTGTGCTGAAACAATAACAGACCCGTATGTTTTGCTGTGCTGAAACAATAACCAGGACATGGCTGAATACGGGTCTGTTTTCTTTTTCCCAGCAGAAACAAGCCTTTAAATCACGTGCTGTGCTGGTTACGCATCCCATCTCCCTTGGGACGCGAGGCGGGCATCTCCACCACACACACACCATAAATTGCAGGCAGTACATTGTCAGGCAAACCCCGTTGTGCGGTGATATTTGAAGGAGAATATCTGGGATGTGCTTCAGTAATACATTTTATTATCTGTTACAAACTGATTAAGCACTATGCTCATTAGAATAGTCAA
This sequence comes from Salmo salar, assembly GCF_965601325.2. Taxonomy (NCBI): domain Eukaryota; kingdom Metazoa; phylum Chordata; class Actinopteri; order Salmoniformes; family Salmonidae; genus Salmo; species Salmo salar. The sequence goes on from NC_138308.1 coordinate 59,513,199, forward strand.
TAATACCATATCAAGACCCAGCTAAAAGTTTTAACTCACTGAGGAGGATAAGGGTAGCGTCTCAAATGGAACCCTATTGTCTATATAGAGCACTACTTTAGACCAGGTTCCATAGGCCCATTAGCGGGAATAGGGCTCTTCTCCTCAGTGAGTGATCGGCCACAACAAGGAGAAAGCTGCCCTTTTCTGGGTTACAGATCACACTGCGGCTCATTGGCTTAGGCTCAAACATCTGTTAACGGTCAAGTTTCCTCTCTGCTGTCTGGAACCCATCAACGGAACCCATAGAACACTGCCAGCGTTCCCGAGCTTCAAACAAATCATTCTGTTTCACACCAGAGAACAAACCTTGAGCTCTAAAATGTAAAGGGCCACTTGTTGTTCCAGATGTCTAGTCTAGGTCCTTCAGGCTAGATAACCTTCAGGACGCCACAGTAAACATGACGAAACGAGAGAAAATACAATAGACTTTAGTGATCTGTGTGTGTGAACTTTAAAAGTAGGCTAGGGCTGCTTTCAGAATACACACCATATACTAGGGTTGTTTGGAAATCGCTACAGGATTAAAAATTACATCAAAACGATTAACATTTTTGTAGCTGCTTTAAGGAAATACCTGCATTCAACTTGTGCAATACGTTAGGAGATAAAGTAGATCACGTTCCTCATTTCACAAGTCACATTATGTTACATTATGAAGCTTCCCATAGTTCCCCAGAACAGCTGGGCCAGTCACATTATGAAGCTTCCCATAGTTCCCCAGAACAGCTGGTCCAGTCACGTTATGTTACATTATGAAGCTTCCCATAGTTCCCCAGAACAGCTGGGCCAGTCACATTATGAAGCTTCCCATAGTTCCCCAGAACAGCTGGGCCAGTCACGTGTTTGTTAGTAAATAGCAAAACGGGAGAAAGCGGGAGCAGGTAGGTCCAGCTTCCTATTGACAGGGGTGGCGGCGTGTTGTGTCCTATTGACAGGGGTGGCGGCGTGTTGTGTCCTATTGACAGGGGTGGCGGCGTGTTGTGTCCTATTGACAGGGGTGGCGGCGTGTTGTGTCCTATTGACAGGGGTGGCGGCGTGTTGTGTCCTATTGACAGGGGTGGCGGCGTGTTGTCCTATTGAAAGGGGTGGTGTGTGTTGTCCTATTGAAAGGGGTGGTGTGTTGTCCTATTGAAAGTCAGTGTTTTTTTGCTTCAACAGAGTGATGGGGGAGTGAAACTATAGATTCCCTTCAGGCCTCCTGAGTAGAGCAGCAGTCTAAGGCACTGGAAACTATTACGGACTACAAAGGGAAGTCCCAGCTGCAAGCTGCCCAGTGAAACAACCCTACCAGACGAGCTAAATTACTGACCATAGTTTTGACGTCTTCACTGTAATTCTACAATGTAGAAAACAGTAGAAATATAGAAAAACCCTTGAATGAGTCGATGGCCAAACTTGACTGGTACTGTAAATATTACCTCAATGACCTCCCCTAACCTGTACCCCCACACATTGACTGTACCGGTACCCCCTGTATATAGCCTCCACATTGTTACTCTTGTTTTTTACCTCTTAGTTTTATTAATACTGCATTGTTGGTTTAGGGCTTGTAAGTAAGCATTTCACGGTAAGGTCTACACCTGTTGTATTCAGCATTTCATGTTGTATTCGGTGCATGTGAAATAACCTTTGATTTGTCTGCTGATAGAATGCCCGTTAGTGAATTCTCATCAGAATTGAGAAAATGTATCTATTTCTTATGCGTTCTTTTTTTGTGTGTGAAAAATGCTGAATCCTGCATTAACGCGACCCTAGCTAGCAACCTCCATGGAAATTCACTATCACTTGTGCTAATTTTGTTAGCATTCTGGTAATAGACGGCCAATGGGCTTTTACGCATTTTTTTCGCGCCCCCCTTGCGTACAAAATCGGTAATACTGTAAATCCCAGGATGAGAGGACGACGGTGGATAAGAAAATCCAGATAGCACCCAACCGTACTTTAAAAAAATAAATAAATCAGCAATGATTTAGGCCTATAAGACATTATTTTATAAAGCGATAGGCCTTTATGGTAGTACATTTTACTACTGGTATTATGTGGGAAAAAGTGGTAGGATTCCTTTAAGAATAGAACCTTGCTGAATCTACTGGCCTAAATCTACTGCACAATGACTGATGCAATGTCAACAAGTACTTTGTACTAAACGCATCAAATTGTTAATCCACAGCAAACTATAGATGCCACACAGCAGAGGCTGGGCAACCCCCAACTAATCCCTTAAGTCAATATTTAGACAGAGCTCCAGATACGACCCAGTGTGTCAGACCAACCCCAGGAGATTCACCGGTTGTTGTCGAGCTGACGATAACTTCCTGCAAGTAGAAACAGGTACTTTGTCATTCAAGGGTTTTGGATGCGTCAGACCTGTAGTAAATCATATTAATAGCACAATCTGTCTCTTTCATTGTTAAAAACAGAAACCAAGCCATTGGAAACAGACTGCTAGACCCACTACAGGATGTATGAATTCCTGTCTGCTTCTCCAACATGTCAAATCACAGCATAGAAAATGTCCCTGTGTGCTTCTCTTTAACATGTCAAATCACAGCATAGAAAATGTCCCTGTGTGCTTTTCAGGAAGCAGCAAGGTCATTGCACCACATGGCATGTGAAGGCCCTCCAGTCAGTGTAAGGAAGTACAGTGGTGTGCTAACCAGTTACACCTCCCAGCCCCCCCGGGTCCCTGGTCAACAGTAGTCCACTAGCCCATGGTCCCTGGTCAACAGTAGTCCACTAGCACATGGTCCCTGGTCAACAGTAGTCCACTACATAGAGAATAGGGATCCATTGGGGAGACACACGATGCTAACGGCAGGAAGGGAAGCAGCGTACAGGACAGAGGCAGGACACTAACAACAACATGGTTTGATGGATCTTCAGAAAGACTAGCTTATATTTCCAAACAGACAGACTGAGCAATACACAAGTGGGAGCAATAAAACAGGAAGTGTAAATTATTTTCAGTTCTGCTACAATTAGATAATATTGCAGAACGATATGATATTGGTCATGCAGAAGGATGACCTGGATTTACTATGAAAACAAAGCCAAGTATCCTTCATGAAGTAACACGAGTTAACTTGTTTCGGTCCTGGTTGGTTTAATTACTGAAGCATTCCAGTATGCTCGTCCAATACACACTCTGCCACCACAGAGAAAACGGCTCAAACACCACCATGTTTTTACTATCAGCTGCCAAAACATTTTGAGTGGAGCTGTTTGACTAACATAACGTTTATTTGATTTGTGAAAGTATGTCATGAAAAACTAATATACAGTTGGGTCTAAACCAAAGACATCTGGCCATATTCCACAAGAGCAAAGCAGAGAGAACAGGGTCAGTACAGAGATGGGGTTGGAAGGTCTGGGCAGACTGGGCCGTCTCAGAGAGAACAGGGTCAGTACAGAGGAAAACACAGCCTACTAACTGGGCATAAAGACCACAGGGTGATAAGCAGGTATTTTCTGGGGGAAAGGATAGAAATCATGTGAAAAACAGAAGTGTAAATGATGAAGGTTGGCCTTACATGATGTAGCAATCCTTTATATCAGTCAACAAACACAGACGATACATGACATGTCGGCTAGCCTATATGATAAAACGTACCATAAATACTCTAGCTTGATGCTATATCCAACACTGGCCTTTGTCCTTCTCATTAGGTTAATATGTCTAAGAGTGCAGAACAGACCGTGTTAAATAGGCTCTCTCTCTCTCTCTCTCTCTCTCTCTCTCTCTCTCTCTCTCTCTCTCTCTCTCTCTCTCTCTCTCTCTCTCTCTCTCTCTCTCTCTCTCTCTCTCTCTCTCTCTCTCTCTCTCTCTCTCTCTCTCTCTCTCTCTCTCTCTCTCTCTCTCTTCTCTCTCTCTCTCTCTCTCTCTCTCTCTCTCTCTCTCTCTCTCTCTCTCTCTCTCTCTCTCTCTCTCTCTCTCTCTCTCTCTCTCTCTCTGGCTCTCTCTCCTCTGGCTCTCTCTCTCTGGCTCTCTCTCTCTGGCTCTCTCTCTCTGGCTCTCTCTCTCTGGCTCTCTCTCTCTGGCTCTCTCTCTCTGGCTCTCTCTCTCTGGCTCTCTGGCTCTGGCTCTCTGGCTCTCTCTCTCTCTCTGGCTCTCTCATTACCAAGCCAGTGACTCACACTGCTACAGCATAAACAAGGCCAATCGGCAGAGTAATTCACTTTCAGAAAAGTACAATGTCTAGGACAGTGTTTTTCTTACCCTTATGTTAATTTATACTGTATGTGTTATTGTACCAACAGTAAATAAGACAATAGCAACTTGAATCAGAAACATTTAGTCCAGTAGATTTATGAGACATTCTAGAAACCACTAGTAGACGTCTGAAACAAGCAGTAGAGGTGTAAATAAAGCTCTATAGTCCTACGACATCAAACGCATGTTTCCATCTACTGGCCAACTCAACAGGACCCAATGATTCCAACATGTATCTGACTGGAAACAGGAAGTAGGTCACACTCCAGGTTACTGAGACCACCTGGTCTACAGCCTACCAAGATAACTAAACAGGTTCTTTAAAGGAGGACGTGTTTACAAAAGGTATTTATGGATTTACACACAGTTACGGTAGCACACAGAGTTACTGTTTATCCAAACAATCAATTCCTTCCCACAGTTACACTAATTAAACTCTTCACTGCAGAGGGTGGGGCTATGCAGACATTTAAAGATCCTATATTGTGCAAGACATGTCTTGATGTTTATACTATGCTTTGTTTTCAGTTCTCTATTTCTGTCTGTCTTCATAGTGTCCTTCAACTGTCTGAAACAAAACGTTAGAATCTGGTGAAGAGGGACAGAGCGTTAATTACTGATTACTAGGGCTGTACTGGCGGTAGTAGGAATCATGTCAACATATTTTCCCCAACACTATATTAACAATAAATGTTATTGTCATGACCTAAGTTAGGGATTTAATCTAGGAGAACTATTAGACCTACGTTGGAAAGGCATTGTCTGGTAATCACCAGCTGTGGAAATGTAGTGCTCGCCTAGCCCGGAACCCCGGCTTGGCCCCCTGACAGGAGCCCGGAACCCCGGCTTGGCCCCCTGACAGGAGCCCGGAACCCCGGCTTTGCAATCTAAAAACCAGAGAGAGCCTACTGTCATAGAACACAGACATGGCTGCCTTATGTTGTGATAACGGTGGGGGAGGGGGTGCTGCTGGCCACCACCAGTCTCATGTTACATTCTGTCTTCTAGGGCAACAAAATAACACGTTCATTTCAAGTATCGTTATTGTCAGGGTAAAATGTTTGGTTTATTCTCTCTGAAACAAAAGGTCATTAAAACAACTAGCTGGCCTACATGCAGTATTGTTTTAACAGTGATAAGAATGAATGAGTGTAGCCAAGGTGTTAGTGTTCAGATCCTACTCCTAAAAACATACTGTACGGCATGTTAATTCTCCCTCCACACACACACACACACACACACACACACACACACACACACACACACACACACACACACACACACACACACAGTACTCTGAACCAAAGACTTATAGAAGCTATTGTTGGCACAACGGTGTGTCACAGCCTAGCTAGCTACTCGTTTGCAGATTCCCAACTCAGCAAGACACAGCCAGACAGGCCTCTATTCAGTGGAAAATTCTTTCCCCCGGCCCAGTCAGTTAGTGCTGATTAGGAGCTCTCTCTGCCTGCTCCAGTAGGTGCCCTCAGGCCACATGCCTGAAAACAAACTATCATACTGTACAGTACACACTGAGAAATACAATGGGCTGCCTGCACCATTCATCTCAATGGGCTGCCTGCACCATTCATCTCAATGGGCTGCCTGCACCACTCCATTCACCTCAATGGGCTGCCTGCACCACTCCATTCACCTCAATGGGCTGCCTGCACCACTCCATTCACCTCAATGGGCTGCCTGCACCACAGCCCTACGCCATTCATCTCAATCTAAAAGAGGGCTGCATTGTTGATGCATATAGAGTCATGCTGCCGCTGGACTTTTAACTCCTCGCCTGCACTTCTATAGACACTGACTGACAACTACAATGCAGGACACTGGAATGTACTTCCCTTCATGTATTCATGCTTGTCTTGCATATTAAAATTGTGCTCACTAATATGATATAGCTCATTATTGATAGTCATCTTGGTGGCATAGTCAAATTATTTCTAAACGATAATGCATTTTCTGGTCATCCTAAAATCAAATACAGATTATGAGTGTAAAAACAACGTAAAGACCAGTAAAGGCAGTACATTTCTTAGAAAATAGTGCATTGACCAACCTACGTTAATTACAGCAGTAGCAGGCGAGCTTTTTAGTGTAATTGTGTTGCTATTCTAGCTACTGACACTAGTACAATGGCTGTTGTGTGTGACATGATGGTCTAATGTTAAATCCTTGTGTTCACTCAGCTGTTCATTCCTGGCTAATAAAACGGGGCCAATGTAAATGCAACTATTCATTTAGCTGGCTAACTGTCAGACAGTATTTATGTAGGCTACATTAGCAACACTGCCTGTGCACTTACCATTAGTAATCTGGCAACAACAACAACAAAAACGATAGTGGGGTTTTTTCTTTTTACATGGACCCTGTGATTTAGGACAAATCTGGAATGATTTACCTATTTATCAAGCACATTGTAAATGTTTTGTCCTCTATACAACTGGTGTCCATGCCAGGAGTTAATATGCACTTTAGCTTCTAGCTAATTACTGTACAAGTCATGGAATTTCAGCCTTGATGTTTAAATCCTGGAACGGGTCGCTCGAGCTGTGTATGTAACGGTCGACTCGTTGGCTAGCTAACTAGCTAGCTAATTTAATCACAGCTCAATGGTTCTGACTGTTACATTTAACATTAATATGATTGTTTTATGGGAAACCGGGCCCATCTATCTCTGTTAGTTATCTCTGTTAACTATCTCGGGTTTATTTGCTCTTACAATTCTCTGACATTGCTGACAAGCGCCGTACTAACGGCCAGATAACGTTAACTTAACTAGCTAACGTTAGTCTTGAGCTATCTAACGTAAACCTAACGTCTGACGTTACTGCCAAATATTAGTTATAAAGGATACAAAGCTAAATTTACTTCATACAAGATACATTAGCGATGTATTTGTTATAGTTATATGCCAATAGCGATTGAAAACCAGCGAGCTAACGACGTTAAGCAGCTAACTTCAGTTTTCCAAAGCCAAACCAACACCAAATGCCTCATCCGTCCTACAGTCAGACAAACCATTAAAAAAAGAATAGAATTCCTTACCGTTAACTCTGAATTGTTGTTGTCTCGGTGAGTAACGGCTCGGATGACCCCAGCTCGCCAGCCCCAGCGTCCGATATCTCCGAGATCCAGCGGCTCGTCTCCACTGACACAGAGGAACCGCTTCCCAACCAGCTCCGGTCGCGTTTCCACCGCCATGGCCATCCACTGAGAGCGGAAAAAACAAACCCCCCCCCTCGAAAACTTTAACACCGACGCCCTATCGATCTGACATGTACTACATTAAACTGTACTAAATAATCCAACCCCCCCAAAAATGAAACAAATCAACTAAAAGTGTTATTTGGTCTTTTAAAAGTGTAGCGCAACACGCCGGGGGATTTAAATTCCTTGCCGTGTCCACCCGTAAACAGTCGTTCTTCAGCTCCGTGGAAATGAACACTGGAACACATCACTGCCATGGTAAAACAGGGTATCCCTCCGCTCCCCGAGGCAGACAACCGTGGAAAACCGCAGTAGCAGACTTCTCCATCCGCCAGACACAGATCCATTCTCTACCACTGTTACCTTACAGTGAAATGCTTACTTACAAGCCCTTTTAACCAACAATGCAAATTTAAGAAAAATACGTGTTAAGTAAAAAAATAAATAATAGATAAGTAAAAAATAAGAAATAAAAGTAACAAATAATTAGAGAGCAGCAGTAAAATAACAATAGCGATGCTATGTATAGGGGTACCAGTACAGAGTAAATATGCTGGGGGCACCGGTTAGTCAAGGTAATTGCAGTAATATGGACATATGGGTAGAGTTAAAGTGACTATGCAACAGATAATAAACAGAGAATAGCAGCAGCGTAAAAGGGGGGATGGGCAATGCAAATAGCATTTTGATTAGCTGTTCAGGTGTCTTATGGCTTGGGGATAGAAGCTGTTGAGAAGCCTCTTGGACCTAGACTTGGCACTCCGGTACCGCTTGCCGTACGGTAGCAGAGAGAACAGCCTATGACTAGGGTGGCTGTTGTCTTTGACAATTTTTTGGGGCCTTCCTCTGACACCGCCTGGAATAGAGGTCCTGGATGGCAGGTAGCTTGGCCCCAGTGATGTACTGGGCCGTACGCACTACCCTCTGCAGTGCCTTGCGGTTGGAGGTCGAGCAGTTGCCATACCAGGCAGTGATGCAACCAGTCAGGATGCTCTCGATGGTGCAGCTGTAAAACCTTTCGAGGATCTGAGGACCCATGCCAAATCTTTTCAGTCTCCTGAGAGGAAATAGGTTTTGTCGTGCCCTCTTTATGACTGTCTTAGTGTGTTTGGACCATGATAGTTTCTAGGTGATGTGGACACCAAGGAACTTGAAGCCCTCAACCTCCTCCACTACAGCCCCGTTGATGAGAATGGGGGCGTGCTGTCCTCCTTTTCCTGTAGTCCACAATCATCTCCTTTGTTATGATCACGTTGAGGGAGAGGTTGTTGTCCTGTCACCACACGGCAAGGTCTCTGACCTCCTCTCTATAGGCTGTCTCATCATTGTCGGTGATCAGGCCTACCACTGTTGTGTCATCAGCAAACTTAATGATGGTGTTGGAGTCGTGCCTGGCCGTGCAGTCATGAGTGAACAGGGAGTACAGGAGGGGACTGAACATGCACCCCTGAGGGGCTCCTGTGTGATCATGCTCTCCGTAGCCGATGTGAGTAAGAGGTCAACATTCACAAGGCCGCAGGGCCAGACGGATTACCAGGACGTGTACTCCGAGCATGCGCTGACCAACTGGCAAGTGTCTTCACTGAAGCAACGAACCGCCCTTGCTGTCTCTGCCTGGCCGGTTCCCCTCTCTCCACTGGGATTCTCTGCCTCTAACCCTATTATGGGGGCTGAGTCACGGGCTTACTGGTGCTCTTCCATACCGTCCCTAGGAGGGGTGCGTCACTTGAGTGGGTTGAGTCACTGACGTGATCTTCCTGTCCGGGTTTGGCGTCCCCCTCAGCTTCATGCCGTGGGGGAGATCTTCGTGGGCTATACTCGGCCTTGTCTCAGGGTAGTAAGTTGGTGGTTTGAAAATATCCCTCTAATGTAGTGTGGGGGCTGTGTTTTGGCAAAGTGGGTGCGGTTTTGGTGCCAGTATCGGTTTGTGGTGGTAAATAGACAGCTACGAAGAACATAGATTAAAACTTTCTTGGTAAATAGTGTGGTCTGCAGCTTATCATGAGATACTCTACCTCAGGCGAGCAAAACCTTGAGACTTCCTTAGATATCGTGTACCAGCTGTTGTTTACAAATATACATAGACTGCCATCCCTTGTCTTACCAGAGGCTGCTGTTCTATCCTGCCGAAAACACTTAAAACCCACCAACTGTGTTATTCATGTCGTCGTTCAGCCACAACTCGGTGAAACATAAGATATTGCAGTTTTTAAATGTCCCGTTGGTAGGATATACGTGCTTGTAGTTTGTCTATTTTATTATCCAATGATTGTACGTTGGCTGATAGGACTGATGGTAAAGGCAAATTACCCACTCGTTGCCGGATCCTTACATGGCACCCCGAACTTCGTCCTCGATACCTCCGTCTTTTTCTCCTGCGAATGACGGGGATGAGGGCCTTGTCGGGTGTCTGGAGTCAATCCCTCTCGTCCGACTCGTTAAATAAAAAATGTTTCCTTCAATACGAGGTGAGTAATCACTGTTCTGATATCTAGAAGCTCTTTTCGGTCATAAGAGACGGCGGCAGAAACATTATGTACATTTGTCCCCAAAAAATAAAATGATGTATTATTATATTGAATATTAGTGATGTACGGGTATATTTTGATAATAACTTGACAGATATCAAATACAATGCATAAGACAATAGATATTTTAAATGTAGGAAATTATGTTTTTTTTATTTTTTTTATTTATCTAAGCTTTATTTTCTCTTGTTGATGCGGCTCAACCACAGTTTAGGGGAAAAATCTATTATATGTTTTGTGCTATTGTGTTTTCTCTGTTTATCCCTTTTACAGCTCTCCCCCTGAGGCTTGCCTTATGGCTGTGCTGTGCTGCCTGTAATATAAAGGAGAAGGTGTCTCGCTGTGTGTAAAGCCTGTCCACTGGAGCCAATCAGCCTTGTGTTACCTTTAGGTCAGGGCTGATTGGATGGAGAAACATACCCCGCTGCTGATAGAATTACATAACACCTGAGACGGATGTTAAACTGTGCTGCTTGGCCAAAACAGAACACTATTCCCTACATAGTTCACTACTCCATGGGCCCTGGTCAAACGTTGTGCACTATATAGGGAATAGGGTGCCTTTTGGGACCCAGATACACTCTCCTCCTGAAAACAGAGGAGTCCAACCAGCCGAGATGTATCGAAGCAGAGCAGGCAATTCCACCAGTCTAATTTTCAGCAACTTGAACACCAATGATTGCAATTAGAAATGGCATCGTACCCTTCAGTGGCATCATGCTTTCAGTCAGAAGCAATCACAAAATTATTTCTGCAATTGCTTCTTCATGCATTAATCAAATCCTCGCATGTAGAGTACAGAGAAAAATGCAATTGTCTGACTTAAGAGGAATTTCATTATCCTTATCACTATTGTAAAGATTCCACATTTTGAATAGCCATTTTGAATAGCCTTGTAATGTTGACATTGTGCAGCAACATTAACACTGGCAGTTCATTGAGAGTTTAAGCCTTGTCTATTCAATACACAAATGTGGTATCTGTGTTCAGTTTCGCTTGTGAGACCAGGGATCCCGTGGGGAATCTCTCTAGCCTACTGGCGTGTTCATGAATAACATTCAATATTATCTACAGTGGCAAGAACAAGTATGTGAACCCTTTGGATTTATGCATAAATTGGTCATAAAATTTGATCTGATCTTCATCTAAGTCACAACAACAGACAAACACCATGGGCTTAAACTAATAACACACAAATGATTGTATTTTTCTTGTCTATTTTGAATACATCATTTAAACTTTCACAGTGTAGGTTGGAAAAACTATGTGAACCCCCTAGGCTAATGACTTCTCTAAAAGCTAATTGGAGTCAGGAGTCAACTAACCTGGAATCCAATCAATGAGATGAGATTGGAGAAGTTGGTTAGAGCTGCCTTGCCCTATAAAAAAACACTCTCAAAATGTTAATTTGCTATTCACAAGAAGCATTGCCTGATGTGAACCATGCCTTGAACAAAAGAGATCTCAGAAGAACTAAGATTAAGAGTGGTTGACTTGCATAAAGCTGGAAAATGTTACAAAAGTATCTCTAAAAGCCTTGATGTTGTCTAGAAATTGAGAAAGTTCAGCACTGTTGCTACTCTCCCTAGGAGTGGCCGTAAGTGAAAGATGACTGCAAGAGCACAGCGCAGAATGCTCAACGAGGTTAAGAAGAATCTTAGAGTGTCAGTTAAAGACTTGCATGCTTACATGCTAACATCTCTGTTGACGAGTCTACGATACGTAAAACACTAAACAAGAATGGTGTTCATGGGAGGACACCACGGAAGAAGCCACTGCTGTCCAAAAACAAAATTATTTCTGCACGTCTGAAGTTCGCAAAAGTGCACCTGGATTTTCCACAGCGCTACTGGCAAAATATTCTGTGGATAGATGAAACTACAGTTGAGATGTTTGCAAGGAAGGAACACACAACACTATGTGGAGAAAAAAAGGCACAGCACACCAACATCAAAACCTCATCCCAACTGTAAAGAATGGTGGAGGGAGCATCATGGTTTGGGGCTGCTTTGCTGCCTCAGGGCCTGGACAGCTTGCTATCATCGACGGAAAAACAAATTCCCAAGTTTATTAGGACATTTTGTAGGAGAATGTAATTGCCAATTGAAGCTCAACAGAAGTTTGGTGATGCAACAGGACAACGACCCAAAACACAGAAGTAAATCAACAACAGAATGGCTTCAACAGAAGAAAATACGCCTTCTGGAGTGGCCCAGTCAGAGTCCTGACTTCAACCCGATTGAGATGCTGTGGCCTGACCTCAAGAGAGCAGTTCACACCAGACATCCCAAGAATATTGCTGAACTGAAACAGGTTTGTAAAGAGGAATTTTCCTAAACTCTTACCGACCATTGTGCAGGTCTGATCCGCAACTACAGAAAACGTTTGGTTGAGGTTACTGCTGCCAAAGGAGTTATTAAATCCAAGGGTTCGCATACTTTTCCCACCCTGCACAGTGAATGTTTACATGGTGGGTTCAATAAAGACATGAAAATGTATAATTGTTTGTGTGTTATTAGTTTAAACAGACTGTGTTTGTCTATTGTTGTGACTTAGATGAAGATCAGATCAAATTTGATGACCAATTTATGCAGAAATCCAGGTAATTCCAAAAGGTTCACATACTTTTTCTTGCCACTGTCTGGATGGAGTCCACAGTTCAATTCACAGATTCTATCAGATGCCAGATATACATTATATGTGTCACGACTTCCGCCGAAGTTGGTGCCTCTCCTTGTTCGGGCGGCGTTCGGCGGTCGACGTCACCGGCTTTCTAGCCTGTTAGGGCTAGGGGGCAGTATTTACACGGCCGGATAAAAAACGTACCCGATTTAATCTGGTTATTACTACTGCCCAGAAACTAGAATATGCATATAATTATTGGCTTTGGATAGAAAACACCCTAAAGTTTCTAAAACTGTTTGAATGGTGTCTGTGAGTATAACAGAACTCATATGGCAGGCAAAAACCTGAGAAGATTCCTTACAGGAAGTGGCCTGTCTGACAAGTTCTTGTTCTTCTTGACTCTCTTTATTGAAAACTGAGGCTCTTTGCTGTAACGTGACACTTCCTACGGCTCCCATAGGCTCTCAGACCCGGGAAAAAGCTGAATGATGTAATTCCAGCCCCTGGCTGAAAAACATTAGCGCCTTTGGTAAGTGGTCTATCAGAGGACAATGAGACTGAGGCGCATGCACGAGGGGACCCCATGTTTTTATTTTCTCTCTCTTTGTACTAAAACACAGATTCCCGGTCGGAATATTATCGCTTTTTTACGAGAAAAATTGCATAAAAATTGATTTTAAACAGCGGTTGACATGCTTCGAAGTACGGTAATGGAATATTTAGAATTTTTGGTCACGAAACGCGTCGGGCGCGCCACCCTTCTTTACCCTTTCGGATAGTGTCTTGAACGCACGAACAAAACGCCGCTATTTGGATATAACTATGGATTATTTTGAACCAAACCAACATTTGTTATTGAAGTAGAAGTCCTGGGAGTGCATTCTGACGAAGAACAGCAAAGGTAATAACATTTTTCTTATAGTAAATCTGACTTTGGTGAGGGCTAAACTTGGTGGGTGTCTAAATAGCTAGCCCTGTGATGCCGGGCTATCTACTTAGAATATTGCAAAATGTGCTTTCACCGAAAAGCTATTTTAAAATCGGACATAGCGAGTGCATAGAGGAGTTCTGTATCTATAATTCTTAAAATAATTGTTATGTTTTTTGTGAACGTTTATCGTGAGTAATTTAGTAAATTCACCGGAAGTTTGCGGGGGGTATGCTAGTTCTGAACGTCACATGCTAATGTAAAAAGCTGGTTTTTGATATAAATATGAACTTGATTGAACAAAACATGCATGTATTGTATAACATAATGTCCTAAGATTGTCATCTGATGAAGATCATCAAAGGTTAGTGCTGCATTTAGCTGTGGTTTGGGTTTATGTGACATTATATGCTAGCTTGAAAAATGGGTGTCTGATTATTTCTGGCTGGGTACTCTGCTGACATAATCTAATGTTTTGCTTTCGTTGTAAAGCCTTTTTGAAATCGGACAGTGTGGTTAGATTAACGAGAGTCTTGTCTTTAAAATGGTGTAAAATAGTCATATGTTTGAGAAATTGAAGTAATAGCATTTCTAAGGTATTTGAATAACGCGCCACAGGGTTCCACTGGCTGTTACGTAGGTGGGACGAAATCGTCCCACTGGCCCTAGAGAAGCTAGCCTCCACCGATCTACATTTCTTTTTCCATTTGATTTTGTCTGTATTGTATACACCTGGTTCCCATTTCGTTTGAATTTTTTCCCTATTTAAGCCATCATGGTTTTGTGCGTGTTTATTGTTGTCAGTTGTCTCGTTTATGTGATTCTGGATTTTTCGTTCTCCTTGTTGGAGGATTATTTTTGAGTAAAGTTACTATTATTACTCATCTCTGTGTCCTGCGCCTGACTCCGCCTTACCCACATCACCTAGACTCTATGACATGAGGAAATAGTCAATATACTGTGATGAACATCATGCCACTGAAAATCAGAGTTTAGTCTGTTTAGTCTCCTGTCCTGCTAATGTTGCTATATCATTGTGGGCCATTAGACTGCCTACATTCTTGGACATTAGCATTTACTAAATAGAAATACATCTATATTTTATATTTCCCGACAAGGGGCTATTATTATGCAAGTAAGCAGTCCACTACTGTATATTAGTAGCAAAGTCTTGTGAGCTAATGTAAAGCTCACTAAAGACCTTGGAAGAAAGCCCATTTGGGTTTAATACAATGGTTTCTTATTACATTAGTCCTCTGCAGTGCATTTGGAGAATGTCTCCCGTAGCTGGGGGTTGATTGGATTAGGTCATGTGCAATGGGATGGTGTGCTGGGGTTTACTTCAATGTGGAGTGGAGTGGACATTTATATTTTTATCTGTTTAAAATAGTTGAAATACACTGTAGGGCTTTCCCCTGTTCACAGACTAAATCCACTGCATGGAAGAAGAGGCTCCCAGTGTACTGCTATACCTCTGATCTCCCATCTGTAGGCTACTGACCAGAACACAATAGTACGGTTCATCAGAAACCTGACCAGACATTTTCTTTTTTGTGATTGTAGTAATCAACATCCACCATGTTAAAGATTTATTCGTGATCTACTCTACTGCGTATATCGTAATATTTTCTAAACCCTATGAAACGGCTCAATGCCTCAAATTATTTTGTTGTTGGACTTTGTACAGTGTTGTATAAGAGAGAATACTTTATAGTACAGGGCATGAAATTAATCAATATATAAATATATTTTTTAATTTAACTAGGCAAGTCAGTTAATAAGGACAAATTCTACACATATAATATTTTCCAATAATTACAGATATAGGTTTCTCTCTGTGTTATGGCTCATTATGTGCTCTCTCTGCAAATGAAAACTACGTGATGTGCATTAATCCAGTATAATTTGTCTATTTTTAAATAAATCCCTGCTAACCGATAAGGTTGTTATTTTACAGTACTTCCTCGCAACAACAACAGCGCATTGTAAAGCAACAATACTATTCTCAACGCTTTGTACCGTGATTGGTTCATACTCGCCACGCATGGAAATCTACACCAATCAGATATTTCATCATAATTCACAAGTACCATCTTCACTAGCCAATAGTTATGCGGCATTGGTGTAACCAGGCACTTCTGTCCAATGAGATAAAGCAGGAGGAAGGTCTATTTGATTTTCCGTCACCTGGTGTGGAGCGTCTTTCTGCGTGCCAAGCACAGACATAGGAGAGGTGAAGGAGTTGGACCCAAAGGAGTTGGACCCAAAGGAGTTGGACCCAAATCATTTAAACATAGCTATATCTAAGTCGTAACTTCTCTCTTTATCCGATGGCTGCTTTAACTTAGATTGTGAAACAACACGTTTTATATATTATTTTTCAAAGTCATGGTTGAGAAGATAGCTCGTAGTTAACTTGTTACCCCTACGGGAGTGTTTTCCGGTGTTTTACCACCACCCCGGTGTAGCCGTTACCTCTCCGGCCCCTGGGCCTCCTCTCTCTCTCTCTCTCCTGCCCCTCTCTCTCTCTCTCCTGCCCCTCTCTCTCTCTCTCCTGCCCCTCTCTCTCTCTCTCCTGCCCCTCTCTCTCTCTGCTCTTGCCTCTCTCTCTCTCCTGCCCCTCTCTCTCTCTCCTGCCTCTCTCTCTCTCTCCTGCCTCTCTCTCTCTCTCCTGCCTCTCTCTCTCTCCTGCCTCTCTCTCTCTCTCTCCTGCCTCTCTCTCTCTCCTGCCTCTCTCTCTCTCCTGCCTCTCTCTCTCTCTCTCCTGCTCTCTCTCTCTCTCCTGCCCCTCTCTCTCTCTCTCCTGCCCCTCTCTCTCTCTCTCTTGCCCCTCTCTCTCCTGCCCCTCTCTCTCTCTCCTGCCTCTCTCTCTCTCTCCTGCCTCTCTCTCTCTCCTGCCTCTCTCTCTCTCTCTCCTGCCTCTCTCTCTCTCCTGCCTCTCTCTCTCTCTCTCTTGCCTCTCAACAAACCTCCATCTGGAAACATGGTGTCGTGGATGATCTCCAGAAGCGTTGTGTAAGTTAAGGGCGAATTTTATATTGTATTTTGCGGAAATGATTATCATTTATAACTTTAAAAAAAAAGTGTTTTCTATAGCTAGCTAGCTGGAGAGGTAAACAACGTTACAAGTTTAGCTAGCTAACCAATTAGCATGCTAACGCTGATGTTAGCATGGCACTTTAAAATTACTTTTAGGCAAAGCAATTTCGCTTATTCTATGGCATTCATTTCGAAGTTATATATTTGTAGAAGTTATGTAAAAAAAAAAATTAAAGTCATAATTTTGTCAACATTTTAATAACAACTATTAGCTAACGTTAGCTAGCAAGCTGTCTTAACGTTAGCTTGTTGTTGTTTAGGTGTTTGGCCCTGTAAGAGTTGTACCATTAGGATGTTGTTTAGCTACTTGTTAACTAGCTAGGGGCAGGTCAGCAAGTCAACTTATACTATCTAGAAACTAGTTAAGTTAGTTAGCGTTGGAACCGCATTACATTCCTGCTGTGTGTACTGGGGGTAGATTTAGAGGTAGGATGTTGTTTCGGGTGAAGTTTGGTGTAATTGAAGCACGGAATGTGGTGCGGTTCAGATTCAGTTTATTTGATAGCGAAGGACATTTCACTTTACGTCAAGTAGAGTTCCTAGAGAGAATACATATGTCTTTGCTGACAGGAAACTATTTTTATTGTTGTTGTAAAGCCGGCTAAGTTACAATGTGGTAGGGTTATTTTCTGTCGCCGTCCACCAGAATAATGCACAACTCAAGTAGCCCAACCAATACACACTCCCATGACTACTAGTTAGCTTGCTGAACGACACAAGTATGTGAGACCAGATGATGGACGAGTTTGTACATTTTTAGAGAAAGAAAACGCCCTAGTTTTTTTATGCTCTGAGTTCCCCTCACAACTCATGGTCCAGTACAATTACATAACTGTACTGTAGGCCACAGTACATAGGAGGGGGGAGACTGCTTCAGGTGTGATTGGGAGAAGAGACAGCACAGTATTTGCAGTCTACTCAGTGTTATGTTCTTCCACTGTAGCCGACACTGGACATGAGTCACTGGTAAAGGCATCCTGTCAATGCTTCAAAACAATCAGACAATTCATTTAAAAGTAATACATAAGTGAAAGCATTAGATGGCATATGTTCTAGTATACAGGGCTAGCTAGCTATATGCATTAGATAACACATGTTCTAGTATACAGGGATAGCTAGCTATATGCATTAGATAACACATGTTCTAGTATACAGGGATAGCTAGCTATATGCATTAGATAACACATGTTCTAGTATACAGGGATAGCTAGCTATATGCATTAGATAACACATGTTCTAGTATACAGGGATAGCTAGCTATATGCATTAGATAACACATGTTCTAGTCTACAGGGCTATATGCATTAGATAACACATGTTCTAGTCTACAGGGCTATATGCATTAGATAACACATGTTCTAGTCTACAGGGCTATATGCATTAGATAACACATGTTCTAGTCTACAGGGCTAGCTAGCTAGCCATATGCATTAGATAACACATGTTCTAGTCTACAGGGCTATATGCATTAGATAACACATGTTCTAGTATACAGGGATAGCTAGCTATATGCATTAGATAACACATGTTCTAGTATACAGGGATAGCTAGCTATAGCTAGCCATATGCATTAGATAACACATGTTCTAGTCTACAGGGCTATATGCATTAGATAACACATGTTCTAGTCTACAGGGCTAGCTAGCTAGCCATATGCATTAGATAACACATGTTCTAGTCTACAGGGCTAGCTAGCTAGCCATATGCATTAGATAACACATGTTCTTGTCTACAGGGCTAGCTAGCTAGCCATATGCATTAGATAACACATGTTCTAGTCTACAGGGCTAGCTAGCCATATGCATTAGATAACACATGTTCTAGTCTACAGGGCTAGCTAGCTAGCCATATGCATTAGATAACACATGTTCTAGTCTACAGGGCTAGCTAGCTAGCCATATGCATTAGATAACACATGTTCCAATCTACAGGGCTAGCTAGCTAGCCATATGCATTAGATAACACATGTTCTAGTCTACAGGGCTAGCTAGCTAGCCATATGCATTAGATGACACATGTTCTAGTCTACAAGGCTGGCTAGCCATATGCATTAGATGACACATGTTCTAGTCTACAGGGCTGGCTAGCCATATGCATTAGATAACACATGTTCTAGTCTACAGGGCTGGCTAGCCATATGCATTAGATAACACATGTTCTAGTCTACAGGGCTGGCTAGCCATATGCATTAGATAACACATGTTCTAGCCTACAGGGCTGGCTAGCCATACGCATTAGATAACACATGTTCTAGTCTACAGGGCTGGCTAGCCATACGCATTAGATAACACATGTTCTAGTCTACAGGGCTGGCTAGCCATACGCATTAGATAACACATGTTCTAGTCTACAGGGCTGGCTAGCCATATGCATTAGATAACACATGTTCTAGTCTACAGGGCTGGCTAGCCATATGCATTAGATAACACATGTTCTAGTCTACAGGGCTGGCTAGCCATATGCATTAGATAACACATGTTCTAGTCTACAGGGCTGGCTAGCCATATGCATTAGATAACACATGTTCTAGTCTACAGGGCTGGCTAGCCATATGCATTAGA
Organism: Salmo salar; assembly: GCF_965601325.2. Classification (NCBI taxonomy): domain Eukaryota; kingdom Metazoa; phylum Chordata; class Actinopteri; order Salmoniformes; family Salmonidae; genus Salmo; species Salmo salar. Next base: position 59,532,411 of record NC_138308.1, read on the forward strand.
TAACACATGTTCTAGTCTACAGGACTGGGTAGCCATATGCATTAGATAACACATGTTCTAGTCTACAGGGCTGGGTAGCCATATGCATTAGATAACACATGTTCTAGTCTACAGGGCTGGCTAGCCATATGCATTAGATAACACATGTTCTAGTCTACAGGGCTGGCTAGCCATATGCATTAGATAACACATGTTCTAGTCTACAGGGCTGGCTAGCCATATGCATTAGATAACACATGTTCTAGTCTATAGGGCTGGCTAGCCATATGCATTAGATAACACATTTTCTAGTCTACAGGGCTGGCTAGCCATATGCATTAGATAACACATGCTCTAGTCTACAGGGCTGGCTAGCCATATGCATTAGATAACACATGCTCTAGTCTACAGGGCTGGCTAGCCATATTACGCTGCAGACAAGTTAACTTGGCAGTTAAGGTCTGCCTGTATCCACGTTTAGCGTTTACAGTTCTAAGTCTGAAGTCTTGAGGGCAGAACTAGGCTCAATGCACTGATTCTGACCTCTCTTCCTGTCTGCTTTCACCGAATCAAATTAACCTGCCATGTCATTGATCACATGATTTAATTCACCAATGACAAAAATAACTTCAAGGTACTGGGGCATGTATTGTAGAGCCTTCTTTAAGTGGTTATTACAGTTATTTAACCACGTTATGGTTTAGTGGATTATCTTGTCTCCCAAGTCAGTTTTTCCAGACTGCTGTGTGGCGTTGGCTGGGTCCTTTTCATACCTTTCCATAGGTTAGTCATTATAAGGTGTGTTTATGATTGATTTGTTTTTGAGGCATCGTGGAATAGGAATGTGAAATGAGTCATGTAATATACAATGGACTCTACTCACTGTTTATGGATGATTTACATTTGCTTACATCAATGGAAATGTTGCGGGCTCAATTTTAGTTTTCTAACTACTGAACAAAAATATAAACGCAAAATGCAACAATTTCAAAGTTATAGTTCATATAAGGAAATCAGTCAATTTAAATAAATTAGGCCCTAATCTATGTATTTCACATGACTGGGAATACAGATATGCTTCTGTTAGTCACATATACAGTGCCTTTGGAAAGTATTCAGACCCCTTGACTTTTTCCACATTTTTATGTTACAGCCTTATTCTAAAATTACTTTTTTCCGCCCTCATCAATCTACACACACTACACGCATAATGACAAAGCACAAACTGTTTTTTAGACATGGTTGTTAATTTATTCACTGCTCAAAAAAATAAAGGGAACACTTAAACAACACAATGTAACTCCAAGTCAATCACACTTCTGTGAAATCAAACTGTCCACTTAGGAAGCAACACTGATTGACAATAAATTTCACATGCTGTTGTGCAAATGGAATAGACAACAGGTGGAAATTATAGGTAATTAGCAAGACACCCCCAATAAAGGAGTGGTTCTGCAGGTGGGGACCACAGACCACTTCTCAGTTCCTATGCTTCCTGGCTGATGTTTTGGTCACTTTTGAATGCTGGCGGTGCTTTCACTCTAGTGGTAGCATGAGACGGAGTCTACAACCCACACAAGTGGCTTAGGTAGTGCAGCTCATCCAGGATGGCACATCAATGCGAGCTGTGGCAAGAAGGTTTGCTGTGTCTGTCAGCGTAGTGTCCAGAGCATGGAGGCGCTACCAGGAGACAGGCCAGTACATCAGGAGACGTGGAGGAGGCCGTTGGAGGGCAACAACCCAGCAGCAGGACCGCTACCTCCGCCTTTGTGCAAGGAGGAGCAGGAGAAGCACTGCCAGAGCCCTGCAAAATGACCTCCAGCAGGCCACAAATGTGTATGCGTCTGCTCAAACGGTCAGAAACAGACTCCATGAGGGTGGTATGAGGGCCCGACGTCCACAGGTGGGGGTTGTGCTTACAGCCCAACACCGTGCAGGACGTTTGGCATTTGCCAGAGAACACCAAGATTGGCAAATTCGCCACTGGCGCCCTGTGCTCTTCACAGATGAAAGCAGGTTCACACTGAGCACATGTGACAGACGTGACAGAGTCTGGAGACGCCGTGGAGAATGTTCTGCTGCCTGCAACATCCTCCAGCATGACCGGTTTGGCGTTGGGTCAGTCATGGTGTGGGGTGGCATTTCTTTGGGGGGCCGCACAGCCCTCCATGTGCTCGCCAGAGGTAGCCTGACTGCCATTAGGTACCGAGATGAGATCCTCAGACCCCTTGTGAGACCATATGCTGGTGCGGTTGGCCCTGGGTTCCTCCTAATGCAAGACAATGCTAGACCTCATGTGGCTGGAGTGTGTCAGCAGTTCCTGCAAGAGGAAGGCATTGATGCTATGGACTGGCCCGCCCGTTCCCCAGACCTGAATCCAATTGAGCACATCTGGGACATCATGTCTCGCTCCATCCACCAACGCCACGTTACACCACAGACTGTCCAGGAGTTGGCGGATGCTTTAGTCCAGGTCTGGGAGGAGATCCCTCAGGAGACCATCCGCCACCTCATCAGGAGCACGCCCAGGCGTTGCAGGGAGGTCATACAGGCACGTGGAGGCCACACACACTACTGAGCCTCATTTTGACTTGTTTTAAGGACATTACATCAAAGTTGGATCAGCCTGTAGTGTGGTTTTCCACTTTAATTTTGAGCGTGACTCCAAATCCAGACCTCCATGGGTTGATAAATTGGATTTCCATTGATTATTTTTGTGTGATTTTGTTGTCAGCACATTCAACTATGTAAAGAAAAAAGTATTTAATAAGATTATTTCTTTCATTCAGATCTAGGATGTGTTGTTTAAGTGTTCCCTTAATTTTTTTTGAGCAGTATATTTAGAAAACTAATTTAGTCAGTACTTTGTTGACACAGCGACTACAGCCTCGCGTCATCTTGGGTATGACGCGACAAGCTTGGCACACCTGTATTTAGGGAGTTTATCCCATTCTTCTCTGCAGATCCTCTCAATCTCTGTCAGGTTGGATGGGGAGCATTGTTGCATAGCTATTTCCCCTCAATCCTGACTATTCTCTCTGTTCCCGCCACTGAAAAACATCCCCACAGCATGATGCTTCCACCACCATGCTTCACCGTAGGGATGGTGCCAGGTTTCCTCCAGACGTGACGCTTGGCATTCAGGCCAAAGAGTTCAATCTTGGTTTCATCAGACCAGAGAATCTTGTTTCTCATGGTCTGAGAGTCCTTTAGGTGCCTTTTAGCAAACTCCAAGTTGGCTGTCATGTGCCTTTTACTGAGGAGTGGCTTCCGTCTGGCCTCTCTACTAGACAGATGGCTGGTCTCAGACGATCCTGCAGGTGGCGAAGCCGATGTGGAGGTCCTGGGCTGGCGTGATTACATGTGGTCTGTGGTTGAGGCCGGTTGGATGTAATGACAAATGATCTAAATTGACGTTGGAGGCGGCTTCTCTGGCAGAAGCTCTGGTGGACATTCCTGCAGTCAGCATGCCAATTGCATGCTCCGTCATCATATCTTGGCAAAGGAGAAATGCTCCCTAACAGGGATGTAAACAAATTTGTGCACAAAAATATGCTTTTTGTCTGTATGGAAAATGTCTGGCATCTTTTATTTTGGCTCATCAAACATGGGACCAACACTTTGTTTTTCTATTGTTTTTACTTCTACTGGAACGTTGTGATTTTAGTTAGGATAATGACCAGGACAGATCTGGTTATAAAGGGCTGGAATTTTAACTCGTCTATTTTTCCCAACGCAGTTAATCCTAAACCTTGCCCTGTTATTCAGAGGGCCGTTCTACAGTGCTTTGAGCGCTCTCCAAGTCTCCAAGTCCGGAAGTGAATATCATGGCACGTGAAATTTCAGTCACTGATTTAATAACATTTGCCCTTGTATTTAAAGATTGAAAATATAATAACATAATGACGTGGACCGAACTAGCCATTAAACATCCCTTAACGCTCAGACAGATTCAATGGCTGTAGCATAGTGTATTCCACTGACTGATTTAGCTAATAAATATTAGAGAAATTATGAATAATAAGCATATGCTTTTAACCCGATTTATAGACCACTAATGATAATATAACTTGAAATACCGACCTAGTAACGTTGAGTAGCCTCAGTTAACTAGTAACGTTGAGTAGCCTCGGTTAACTTAGCTGACCTTCAACTGAGGGAATTCAGCAGAGTTCTCTCACATTTTTACAACTTATTGAAACTCTGAAAATAAATACATGGGCAAATGTTAACAAACATGATAATAGGCCTGCATTATGGTAGGACATGATGATGATGATGATAATAGGCTTGCATTATGGTAGGACATGATGATGATGATGATGATGATAATAGGCCTGCATTATGGTAGGACATGATGATGATGTTGATGATAATAGGCCTGCATTATGGTAGGCAGCTAATTGTTAAATTACACTTTCCATCCTTACCTTAGAAGGTCACTGTCTCTGCGCTGATCGCCTGTGAGTGAGACAACGCTAGCTAGCCAACGGGAGCGTAGTAATACTGAATAACGGGGTGTAGTTTTGGCTTAACTGCGTTGGGGGGGAAAGGAAAGACGCCATTTTTAACCACAAAAGATGTCTGAAAGGACTGTAGCGACAGATGTGTATTTCCACAGAGGAAAGCTGTCAGCCCTTTACCCTGTAGCTGAAACCAGATGTTGGAGGTGAGCTCTCTGCCTGGATCTTAAAATCCTAACTCTGTCTTTATCCCAGTAACTCTACATCTGACTCTCTCCCAGGCTTCATGCTAGGAGCCGTGAGCGAGCGGTGGGTGTGCTGTCCGAGATTACATTTTATTTTTTATTTCTATTTTTACCAGAACTGGGAAAGTTAATCTAAAACAGAATGTTAAGGCTTGTGTATGGGTGTATTTTTTTTCAGCTACATGCTGCTAGTGAGGCCCCATTTCACACAATTGTTTCAAGAAGCCTCTCTGCAGGCTCTTTCTCCTTCATGTTCAAGGTTTATGGAGAAATAGTCCTCCTTCCCTGTGTGAAAATACTGTGGCCTTCCCCGAGCGAGACAGGGTCTATTTCTGCAGGCCAGGCAAACAATGATTTATGTTTCATTTGGATAGCCCTTCTGTAGATGCTCTACAGACTAACACTAGCTCTAACCTTCACCCTTCTCCTAACCCTTAACATGAACCCTAACCTCTTAACCGTTATCCTAAGCCTGAACTTAACCCTAGCCTTAATGTTAACCCTAAGCCTAAACTTAACCCTAGCCTTAACCCTTATCCTAAGCCTAAACTTAACCCTAGCCTTAACGTTAACCCTTATCCTAAGCCTAAACTTAACCCTAGCCTTAATGTTAACCCTTATCCTAAGCCTAAACTTAACCCTAGCCTTAACGTTAACCCTTAACTTAACCGTAGCAAGTAATTGCTTATCAACAGGTAGTTTGTTGATAGTATGACCATCCTGTAATAAAAAAAATCCAAATACTATCCAAATAAAGCGTGACCCAATGATTGTGTCCCAGAGACTTGACCGTGGGGTACCAGGGACGACAACTTCTCCTTCGACGTCAGCAAGATAAAGGAGCTGATGGTGTACTACAGGAAACGGAGGGCTGAGCGTGCCCCCATTCACGTCGACGGGGCTGTAGTGGAGCGGGTTGAGGAAACGGAGGGCTGAGCACGCCCCCGTTCACGTCGACGGGGCTGTAGTGGAGCGGGTTGAGGAAACGGAGGGCTGAGCACGTCCCCGTTCACGTCGACGGGGCTGTAGTGGAGCGGGTTGAGGAAACGGAGGGCTGAGCACGCCCCTTTCACGTCGACGGGGCTGTAGTGGAGCGGGTTGAGGAAACGGAGGGCTGAGCACGCCCCCGTTCACGTCGACGGGGCGGTAGTGGAGCGGGTCGAGAGCGTCCAGTTCCACTGTGTTTGCATCAATAACAATCTATCGTGGTCCAAACGCACCTACGCAGTCGTGAAGATGGTACCCTCACATCCTCAAAGTTCTTCAGCTGCACCATTGAGAGCGTCTTGACTGACTGCTTGACATCCCACCGCAAGGCGCTGCAGAGGGTAGTGCGTACTGCCCAGTACATAACTGGGGCCAAGCTTCCTGCCATCCAGGACCTCTATACCAGGCGGTGTCATAGGAAGGCCCAAAAAATTGTCAAAGACTCCAGCCACGCTTGTCATAGATTGTTCTCTGTTTCCGCACGGCAAGTGGTACCGATACACCAAGTCTGGAACCAATTGGACCCTGAACAGCTTCTACCCCCCAAGGGTGGCAGGTAGCCTAGCGGGTAAGGGTGTTGCTACGGTAACCGAAAGATCGCTGGTTCGAATCCCCGAACTGCCAGTTAACTCACAACAACTGCTCCCCGGGCGCCGACAACGTCGTTTTGTTTAAGGCAGCCCTCTCTGTGAGTCAGAGGGGTTGGGTTAAATGCAGAAGACTCAGTTTGGTTGAATGCATTGTTGTACAACTGACTAGGTATTCCCTTCTCATTTAGATTTCTAACTAGTTAGTTCAGGATGCTATTTGAACTATTCAACTACCTACATTTTGCACTAACTTGTATGACATCATCACATACGCTGCTACTCTGCTCTGTCTCTATATTCCTAGTTATATGTACATATCTACCTCAATTACCCGGTACTTCCTGTATATAGCCATGTTATTACCTGGTACTTCCTGTATATAGCCATGTTATTACCTGGTACTTCCTGTATATAGCCGCGTTATTACCCGGTACTCCCTGTATATAGCCGCGTTATTACCCGGTACTCCCTGTATATAGCCGCGTTATTACCCGGTACTCCCTGTATATAGCCGCGTTATTACCCGGTACTCCCCGTATATAGCCGCGTTATTACCCGGTACTCCCCGTATGTAGCCGCGTTATTACCCGGTACTCCCCGTATGTAGCCGCGTTATTACCCGGTACTCCCCGTGTGTAGCCGCGTTATTACCCGGTACTCCCCGTGTGTAGCCGCGTTATTACCCGGTACTCCCCGTGTGTAGCCGCGTTATTACCCGGTACTCCCCGTGTGTAGCCGCGTTATTACCCGGTACTCCCCGTGTGTAGCCGCGTTATCGTTATTCATTGTGTATCGATTGTAATTTATTATTACGTGTTTTACTTTTCTATTATTTCTCTATGGTCTTTATCTCTGCAGTCAGGAAGCATTTCACAGTTAGTCTACACCTGTTGTTTACTAAGCATGTGACAAAAAAAATAAAAGATTCTCCTGATGGTGATGGTCTGGGAGTGCTGCCTGAACTCAATGCGCTCTAAACAGTCATTTCATTACACTACCTAATACAGCTGAATATACTGTAGGCAGCCTGTTGATATCCTATAGGACAGATCCTGCTCAAACAGAAGAACTTGGTGAGGTGTAATAATATGAACAGGCTTTATAATTAGTCCACCATTTTTAATGTAAAGCTAAGTCGTTGCTGTCCAGTAGGAAGGGATGTTGTTGTTGTTTTCTTCCCAGTGTAAATCTACTTCCATGGTGTGTCTACCTCCTGCTGTCTGTGTTGTGGGTGGTGCTAAATGAAGCTGATTTTTTTTTTAAAGAACAGCAGCCAAATTAAGGAGAAATGGCACCTATTAACTAAGCACATCACCATTTTAATTTAATAAGTCGCTGTTACATGGAAGGACTTTTTACAAATTAGGTTCCTTCCTTCCTTCCTTCCTTCCTTGTTGGAGGGAGGCTGAGAGAAAGGACTGTCTGACTACAGCCTTCCTTCCTTCCTTCCTTCCCTGTTGTGAGGGAGGCTGAGAGAAAGGACTGTCTGACTACAGCCTTCCTTCCTTCCTTCCTTCTGTCCTTCCTTCCCTGTTGTGAGGGAGGCTGAGAGAAAGGACTGTCTGACTACCTCCTTCCTTCCTTCCTTAGCTTCCTTCCTTCCTTCCCTCCCTGACGTGAGGGAGGCTTAGAGAAAGGACTGCCTGACTACAGCCAACCAGGACTATTCTTAGAGCCCCTGTGTAGCTCCTCTGCTGTTTCTATGGCAACAGCTAAATAAACTCTGTGTTGGAGGCGAGTGAGGTGGGTCCCTGGACAGAGGCCATGAAACACACAACGAACAGGAAGAGAATTTCACTCTTATACGCTCAGTAGGCCAGTTTATTAGGTACACCCATCTAGTACTGGGTTGGATCCTCCAGGACGCTGTGAATTCTTCAGGGAATCCATTTTTATAAAGGGACCTTGAATAAAGAAAAAGCCTTGGAATGAGTAGATGTGTCCAAACTTTTGACTGGTACTGTGTGTAAAGAGTTTTCAGTTTTTACTTATAAAACCAGTTGTTGCTTTGTTGTATATGTGGTGTTGTTGGGCAGTATAAACATTTAGAGTACGGCTGTAACGTAGAAAAAGTCAAGGGGTCTGAATACTTTCCGACTGCATTATACATAGATGCATACATACATACATACATACATACACTGCTCAAAAAAATAAAGGGAACACTAAAATAACACATCCTAGATCTGATTGAATGAAATAATCTTATTAAATACTTTTTTCTTTACATAGTTGAATGTGCTGACAACAAAATCACACAACAATAATCAATGGAAATCCAATTTATCAACCCATGGAGGTCTGGATTTGGAGTCACACTCAAAATTAAAGTGGAAAACCACACTAAAGGCTGATCCAACTTTGATGTAATGTCCTTAAAACAAGTCAAAATGAGGCTCAGTAGTGTGTGTGGCCTCCACGTGCCTGTATGACCTCCCTACAATGCCTGGGCATGCTCCTGATGAGGTGGCGGATGGTCTCCTGAGGGATCTCCTCCCAGACCTGGACTAAAGCATCTGCCAACTCCTGGACAGTCTGTGGTGCAACGTGGCGTTGGTGGATGGAGCGAGACATGATGTCCCAGATGTGCTCAATTGGATTCAGGTCTGGGGAACGGGCGGGCCAGTCCATAGCATCAATGCCTTCCTCTTGCAGGAACTGCTGACACACTCCAGCCACATGAGGTCTAGCATTGTCTTGCATTAGGAGGAACCCAGGGCCAACCGCACCAGCATATGGTCTCACAAGGGGTCTGAGGATCTCATCTCGGTACCTAATGGCAGTCAGGCTACCTCTGGCGAGCACATGGAGGGCTGTGCGGCCCCCCAAAGAAATGCCACCCCACACCATGACTGACCCACCGCCAAACCGGTCATGCTGGAGGATGTTGCAGGCAGCAGAACGTTCTCCACGGCGTCTCCAGACTCTGTCACGTCTGTCACATGTGCTCAGTGTGAACCTGCTTTCATCTGTGAAGAGCACAGGGCGCCAGTGGCGAATTTGCCAATCTTGGTGTTCTCTGGCAAATGCCAAACCTCCTGCACGGTGTTGGGCTGTAAGCGCAACCCCCACCTGTGGACGTCGGGCCCTCATACCACCCTCATGGAGTCTGTTTCTGACCGTTTGAGCAGACACATGCACATTTGTGGCCTGCTGGAGGTCATTTTGCAGGGCTCTGGCAGTGCTCCTCCTACTCCTCCTTGCACAAAGGCGGAGGTAGCGGTCCTGCTGCTGGGTTGTTGCCCTCCAACGGCCTCCTCCACGTCTCCTGATGTACTGGCCTGTCTCCTGGTAGCGCCTCCATGCTCTGGACACTACGCTGACAGACACAGCAAACCTTCTTGCCACAGCTCGCATTGACGTGCCATCCTGGATGAGCTGCACTACCTGAGCCACTTGTGTGGGTTGTAGACTCCGTCTCATGCTACCACTAGAGTGAAAGCACCACCAGCATTCAAAAGTGACCCAAAACATCAGCCAGGAAGCATAGGAACTGAGAAGTGGTCTTTGGTCACCACCTGCAGAACCACTCCTTTATTGGGGGTGTCTTGCTAATTGCCTATAATTTCCACCTGTTGTCTATTCCATTTGCACAACAGCATGTGAAATGTATTGTCAATCAGTGTTGCTTCCTAAGTGGACAGTTTGATTTCACAGAAGTGTGATTGACTTGGAGTTACATTGTGTTGTTTAAGTGTTCCCTTTATTTTTTTGAGCAGTATACATGCATACATACATGCATACATACATGCATGCATACATACATACATGCATGCATACATACATACATACATGCATACATGCATGCATGCATACATACATGCATACATGCATGCATACATACATGCATGCATGCATACATACATGCATACATGCATGCATGCATACATACATGCATGCATACATACATGCATACATACATGCATGCATACATGCATACATACATACATACATACATAGTGACTCCTCACTGCAGCCCTGTCTCCGATCAGGTCAGAGAGAATCCTATAGGGACTGTATATAATACATGGAGTACATCCCATATGGCAGCATCCTCTATATAGTGCACTACTTTTAGACCAGGGCCCCATGGGTAGTGCACTACTTTTAGACCAGGGCCCCATGGGTAGTGCACTATAAAGGGAATAGGATGCCATTTGGCATACAGCCATGTGTAGGCTTTACATCTGGTATGGGTCATCCACTCACTGGGACGTGCTGGGTTGGGGGGGGGGTTCTCTTCCTGAGTCCTCACAGAACCCAATACCCCCTCCCAGAACCCAATACCCCCTCCCAGACAAGCCTGGACCCCAGGATGTAAACGAAGAGCACATGTTAGATCAAATCTCTGTTGAAGTCACAGCTCCCCCTATGTGTAGGGAGTGGTAGTGCATCCTAACACCAGGCTACATAGAGGACGACAGGAAACTCAGGAGGCTGGTTTAGTACAGTCCCAGCTCCCCCCATGTATAGGGAGTGGTAGCGCATCCTAACACCAGGCTACATGGAGGACGACAGGAACCTGAATGTGTCCTTTTGTGTTTTCTCTTGGTGGTAAATGATTTGCCTTGACGCTGATAGTTTCATATTTCTCTGGTCTCTACACAGGCTCGTCTTCGGGACCCTGTATCCTGCATACTATTCCTACAAAGCAGTGAAAACCAAAAATGTCAAGGAATATGTAAGTACAAAGACCCTTATTTCAACATCATTGCTTTCATCATACTAGTGTGTGTGTGTGGGCTTCCCCCAAGGGCGTAAGACGAGGGTGTGTCTTCTATGAGTTTGAAACGCAGCCCGTGTCTAGTCTGAAGGTATTGAGAACAAGTCCAGGCATGTGAATGGGAGTTAACTGCCTATGACTGGAAACAAACACATTGACATGCCTATCTGTGGAGACATGCAGCAGGCTGGGCTCCTGTCATCACTAGAATAATCCAAGCAGGGGCCTTACAGGAATGCTATATTGAGCGTGTGGCCAACAGGTTTTAGGAGAGGTTCTTTATGAGGATATCATCCGTCTCCTCTCCTCAATTTCTTTTTTTTCCCTTTGTTTACTTCATTCCACGCAGATAGGGCTGTGCGGTATATTGTATTTTACTATAGACAGGTATTGTTTTTTTTACGTTACCTTCTATAACGGTATTTCAATGTTTTGGTTTGTTAAATGTGATACGCGGTGTGTAACGTCCATGTTTATAGTTTACTACGTTAGTTGAGTCCTCTCTCTCGCTCTCCTAGCCCCGCCCCGTACTCAAGGTGCGCGTTTGTTGTCTCTTGACCACGAGACGCATGCGTTCAGTCTGCCTGGTCAATGCAGCACAAGCAACAATGATGGCATTTCTACTTTGCTTCTTTAATAGAAATCCACAAGCATTTCTATAATGACACTTTGTGTTCCTTACATCTGCAAACGGCTAGTTTTGTATTTTAGCAAGTTGGGCCTAAATCTTGTTCGCCGCTAATCACTAGTTAGCTGGCTAGCTAGCTAGTAAATGTACTGAGTCGGAGCAAACATAGCTAGCTATTTAGCCTGATAAATACCTTTTGGTGTAGGCCTAAATCAGCATGTTTGTGCAACAGTATCTTCTAAATCAAAGAGGAATAGGTGAAGCTTGAATATGTTAGCTACATGAAGTAGCTAAGATAACATTTTAATGTAACCAAAGATTATAGGGTCCCCTAGGAAACCCTGACCAACACTTTGGTTCCTACCCTGTCACAATAACGCCTCTGACATTTTAATTCATTGTCATGTCAAACAACACTTTTATTCAAAGTGCCTACTTATCTTCTAACTATATAATTAGAATAATCATCATTTTTTTCCCGTTATTCCAACAGTTCGCCCAAGTGTTCTGATCTAAATCGCAAGTCAAATCGCAATTGCAACGTTTGGTTAAAAAAAAGTCCTAGATTATTTGCATGTATCGTGCAGCCCGACATGGCAGTGTGGAAATTATCTCAAATGAGTGCAGGAAATTCAGAAATATAAATTGGTTGAAGTTTATTTGAACAGTCTAAAACAATCAGAATGGAGAAAGACCCATTTTGAAATCACTTAGAATGTATGTGTTGTCACACTCCACTCATAAAGCATTATGATATTTTTGGCGTTATGTCTCCCAGCATGCACCAAGACAACTTCTTTTTAAAGAAATGTGTTGTGTCGTATTATTGCCTGTCCCAGTTTCATAGACACAGCATCATATCTATCAAGGCAGAAGTGGTGTTTTTAGTAGTATTTTATTAGGATCCCTAATTATCTGTTTTCCAAGGCAGTGGCTGCTCTTCCTGGGGTCCAAACAGGAACCAGAACACCACAAACGGAATGAATGCATAATATTCATAACACTACATACAGTGCATTCGCAAAGTACTCAGACCTCTTTTTCCACCTTTTTTTTGTTACGCTACAACCTTGTTCTAAATTAGTTCAAATAAAAAAAAAATCTTTATCAGTCTACACACAGTAACCCTATAATGACAAAGGGAAAACATGTTATTATAATTTTTCGCAAATTTATTTGTCTTTAGACCTTTTGCTCTGAGACTCGAAATTGAGCTCAGTTGCATCCTGTTTCCCATTGATCATCCTTGAGATGTTTCTACAACTTGATTGGAGTCCACCTGTGGTAAATTTAAATTGATTGGACGTGATTTGGAAAGGCACACACCTGTCTAAACTACAGGTCAAAAGTTTTACAACACCTACTCATTCCAGGGTTTTTATTTATGTTTTTACTATTTTCTACATTGTAGAATAATAGTGAAGACATCAAAACTATGAAATAACACATATGGAATCATGTAGTAACCAAAAAAGTGTTAAACAAATCTAAATATATTTTATGTTTGAGATTCTTCAAATAGCCACCCTTTGCCTTGATGACAGCTTTGCACACTCTTGGCATTCTCTCAACCGGTTTCACCTGGAATGCTTTTCCATCAGTCTTGAAGGATATTCCCATAATATGCTAGGCACTTGTTGGCTGCTTTTTTTCTCTGCGGACTCTGCGGTCCGACTCATCCCAAACCATCTCAATTGGGTTGAGGTTGGGTGATTGTGGAGGCCAGGTCATCTGATGCAGCACTCCATCACTCTCCTTCTTGGTCAAATAGTCCTAACACAGCCTGGAGGTGTGTTGGGTCATTGTCCTGATGAAAAACAAATGATAGTCCCACTAAGCCCAAATGTAGGCCTACTGAACCAGCATGGTTAACACAGCATTCTGCAGTGATACGCCATCCCATCTGGTTTGGGCTTAGTGGGACTATCATTTGTTTTTAGATAAACATTAGCATGTGTTGTTATAGTGGGTCTAGTGATCAGGGAACGACTGGAGCCTTCAGACCTGATCTTATAAGACCTTTTCACAATGAGGAAAGGACCGGCACTCGGACCTGTGAGTTAAGACGTTCTGTTATCAAGTCTTACACTTTCTAGATACTAAATGTACAAGTAAAAAAGTGTAGGACCTACTTAATAAGACTGTTGTCATTCATGGCAGTAACTGGGACATGTGGACTAGTGTCAAGATTTGAAAGTTAATTTCAGTAAATCCTCCAGTCAGACTTTAACCGGCTGGGTTTGGTTGTAGAACACGGAGTACAGAGCTTTCTACCACGAAGCCATTTCAGAACGGCATGACTTTGGTTACGATCGCATTTAAATGCACAGTGAACGGCAGACTAGTAATGGAGAAACCTCTCCTGAAAATAGCCTGGACAAATCACGCTTCGTGTTGTTGCTCTTTTCATAGTTGCTTGTTTGTTCTGAAGTAAATACAAAGATCGAAATTATGTAACTATCTGTGTATATGACAACACATACACATAGGACTATAGTTACGACTACACATACAGATAGGAATACACATACACATAGGACTATAGTTAGGACAACACATACACATAGGACTATAGTTAGGACAACACATACACATAGGACTATAGTTAGGACTGCACATACACATAGGACTATAGTTAGGACTGCACATACACATAGGACTATAGTGAGGACTGCACATACAGATAGGACTACACATTCACATAGGACTATAGTTAGGATTACACATTCACATAGGACTATAGTTACGACTACACATTCACATAGGACTATAGTTACGACTGCACATTCACATAGGACTATAGTTACGACTGCACATTCACATAGGACTATAGTTACGACTGCACATTCACATAGGACTATAGTTACGACTGCACATACACATAGGACTATAGTTAGGACTGCACATTCACATAGGACTATAGTTAGGACTGCACATTCACATAGGACTATAGTTAGGACTACACATTCACATAGGACTATAGTTAGGACTGCATATACAGATAGGACTATAGTGAGGACTGCACATTCACATAGGACTGCACATTCACATAGGACTACACATTCACATAGGACTACACATACACATAGGACTATAGTTAGGACTACACATTCACATAGGACTATAGTTAGGACTGCACATACAGATAGGACTACACATTCACATAGGACTACACATTCACATAGGACTACACATTCACATAGGACTACACATTCACATAGGACTACACATTCACATAGGACTACACATACACATAGGACTATAGTTAGGACTGCACATTCACATAGGACTATAGTTAGGACTGCACATACAGATAGGACTGTAGTTGACTGCTGAGCCCATGTAAAGTGAGAAGTACTTTTATACTTATTTTCTGTTGCCAGTGCCTTGTATGTTATAACAAAAATTAATATTTTCAACAACTGTATTTGAGAGAGAGACACTGCCTACCAAACTGATTGCAGCCTTAAGGCCTGCTGTGTGAACAAGGCTTTAGTTACAAATGAGGAATAATCTAGCTGGAACAAGTTGACGTCTCATTTCTCAGAGGCCGTGGCTTGTTGGCTAGGTATGTCCTCTCCCAGAGTCTGTCTGAGAGGGAGGAATGCTTGCTTTGGATGGGAGCCTGTAGGCCTGTAGGCCTGTAGCCTGCAGGCCTGTACTGAGCTGCTCCTGCCTTATTGCAGGCTTCCCTGGTGCTTCTTTTTTGGACATAAAAGACTGTAAAACACCAGCCAATCAGCTCCAAGTGATTTTAATTCAGGAAATCTGTTCCAAAGTATTCCCATCCATAATAGAGAGAGATATCCTATCTCTGTTGTTCCAACAGGTGTATGTCTAGCATACTGTAACATGTATAAAGTGTTGACCATCTCTCTCTCTCTCTGTTCCAACAGGTGTACTGTAACATGTAGAAAGTGTTGACCATCTCTCTCTCTCTCTCTCTCTCTCTCTCTCTCTGTTCCAACAGGTGTATGTCTAGCATACTGTAACATGTAGAAAGTGTTGACCATCTCTCTCTCTCTGTTCCAACAGGTGTACTGTAACATGTAGAAAGTGTTGACCATCTCTCTCTCTCTCTCTGTTCCAACAGGTGTACTGTAACATGTAGAAAGTGTTGACCATCTCTCTGTCTCTCTGTCTCTCTCTCTCTCTGTTCCAACAGGTGTACTGTAACATGTAGAAAGTGTTGACCATCTCTCTCTCTGTTCCAACAGGTCCGCTGGATGATGTACTGGATTGTGTTTGCTCTCTACACCGTAGTGGAGACCATCACAGACCTCACTGTAGCCTGGTAAGACTGAATACAGACCTCACTGTAGCCTGGTAAGACTGAATACAGACCTCACTGTAGCCTGGGGAGACTGAATACAGACCTCACTGTCGCCCGGGGAGACTGAATACAGACCTCACTGTCGCCCGGGGAGACTGAATACAGACCTCACTGTCGCCCGGGGAGACTGAATACAGACCTCACTGTCGCCCGGGGAGACTGAATACAGACCTCACTGTCGCCCGGGGAGACTGAATACAGACCTCACTGTCGCCCGGGGAGACTGAATACAGACCTCACTGTCGCCCGGGGAGACTGAATACAGACCTCACTGTAGCCCGGGGAGACTGAATACAGACCTCACTGTAGCCCGGGGAGACTGAATACAGACCTCACTGTAGCCCGGGGAGACTGAATACAGACCTCACTGTAGCCCGGGGAGACTGAATACAGACCTCACTGTAGCCCGGGGAGACTGAATACAGACCTCACTGTAGCCCGGGGAGACTGAATACAGACCTCACTGTAGCCCGGGGAGACTGAATACAGACCTCACTGTAGCCCGGGGAGACCATCACAGACCTCACTGTAGCCCGGTAAGACTGAATACAGACCTCACTGTAGCCCGGGGAGGCTGAAGACAGACCTCACTGTAGCCTGGGAAGGCTGAAGACAGACCTCACTGTAGCCTGGGGAGACTGAATACAGACCTCACTGTAGCCTGGGGAGACTGAATACAGACAGAAGCATTGATTTTTATGCTAATTCTTCATTTGGTTGATTGGCCTTGAATGTGTTAAACCAAACAAACAAGCCCATGTAGTTTTCCGTGTTGTCTTTGATCATCACGCTGTGCCGAAAACAATCCAGGCTTAATGAGATTTAATTGAGATTCAGTCTTATAAATTTGTTGTTCAGTTTTAATGAGGAGCGTCATGTCGGCTGGTTAATAGGATTTCAGCAGTGGATATTACACTGGCAGAAAATGAATAGCGGCGGTAAGCTAACCCAGTGCCTTTCCCTAACCCTAATGCTAACGCTAACCCCAATGCCTTTCCCTAATGCTAACGCTAACCCCAATGCCTTTCCCTAATGCTAATGCTAACCCAATGCCTTTCCCTAACCCTAATGCTAATGCTAACCCAATGCCTTTCCCTAACCCTAATGCTAACGCTAACCCCAATGCCTTTCCCTAATGCTAACGCTAACCCCAATGCCTTTCCCTAATGCTAATGCTAACCCAATGCCTTTCCCTAACCCTAATGCTAATGCTAACCCAATGCCTTTCCCTAACCCTAATGCTAACCCAATGCCTTAACCTAACGCTAATCCCAATGCCTTTCCCTAACCATAATGCTAACGCTAACCCAATGCCTTTCCCTAACCCTAATGCTAACCCTAACCCAATGCCTTTCCCTAACGCTAACCCAATGCCTTTCCCTAACCCTAATGCTAACCCTAACGCTTACCTGAACCTCAGTGAAACTATACCTAACCTTAATCTGACCCTCGTTCCTAACCCTAATGCTAACGCTACCCTAATGCCTTTCCATAACCCTAATGCTAACCCTAACCCAATGCCTTTCCCTAACCTTAATCTGACCCTCGTTCCTAACCCTAATGCTAACCCTAATGCTAACCCTAACCCAATGCCTTTCCCTAACCTTAATCTGACCCTCGTTCCTAACCCTAATGCTAACCCTAACCCAATGCCTTTCCCTAACCTTAATCTGACCCTCGTTCCTAACCCTAATGTGTTGTCAATAAGACAGAAATGAGCTGTTGGCTAAATCTTTTCTCAAGTCTACTTAGACTTTTTGTTGTACGTTGTCCCTGTTCAAATTAACATAATGCTCTCTAGGTTCCCCCTGTACTATGAGATATCTGGTCTCTCTAGGTTCCCCCTGTACTATGAGATATCTGGTCTCTCTAGGTTCCCCCTGTACTATGAGATATCTGGTCTCTCTAGGTTCCCCCTGTACTATGAGATATCTGGTCTCTCTAGGTTCCCCCTGTACTATGAGATATCTGGTCTCTCTCTCTCTAGGTTCCCCCTGTACTATGAGATATCTGGTCTCTCTCTCTAGGTTCCCCCTGTACTATGAGATATCTGGTCTCTCTCTCTAGGTTCCCCCTGTACTATGAGATATCTGGTCTCTCTCTCTAGGTTCCCCCTGTACTATGAGATATCTGGTCTCTCTCTCTAGGTTCCCCCTGTACTATGAGATATCTGGTCTCTCTCTCTCTAGGTTCCCCCTGTACTATGAGATATCTGGTCTCTCTCTCTCTAGGTTCCCCCTGTACTATGAGATATCTGGTCTCTCTCTCTCTAGGTTCCCCCTGTACTATGAGATATCTGGTCTCTCTCTCTCTAGGTTCCCCCTGTACTATGAGATATCTGGTCTCTCTCTCTCTAGGTTCCCCCTGTACTATGAGATATCTGGTCTCTCTCTCTCTCTAGGTTCCCCCTGTACTATGAGATATCTGGTCTCTCTCTCTCTAGGTTCCCCCTGTACTATCAGATATCTGGTCTCTCTCTCTCTAGGTTCCCCCTGTACTATCAGATATCTGGTCTCTCTCTCTCTAGGTTCCCCCTGTACTATCAGATATCTGGTCTCTCTCTCTAGGTTCCCCCTGTACTATCAGATATCTGGTCTTTCTCTCTAGGTTCCCCCTGTACTATGAGATATCTGGTCTCTCGCTAGGTTCCCCCTGTACTATGAAATATCTGGTCTCTCTACACCAGAGGACCTAGTGTATTATGGGTCAGTGTTAACACTGTGTTAATAATGTAATGCGTTGTCTCTCTCTAGGTTCCCTCTGTACTATGAGATAAAGATAGCGTTTGTTATCTGGTTGCTGTCTCCCTACACCAGAGGAGCTAGTCTCATCTACAGGAAGTGTCTCCATCCTCTACTGTCCTCAAGAGAGAGGGTAAGACTGACTGACTGAATACTGAGCACTTTGTTAATGGTGTATTGAATGTGTTTGAATATGAAGCCAAGGCAAGCAATAGAAGAATACCTTTTTGAATCCTGTATTTGTTTTTTATCCTTCTACTTAAAAAAAGCTGTCAGTTGACAAGATATTTAGCGGTTGTGTTGTCATGGGTGGACATGTTGCGTACTACAGTTGGTGTTCTGTAAATGGACTCTCTGTAACGGTTGTCGTCACCCAGGAGATAGACGAGTACATTGTCCAGGCCAAGGAGCGTAGTTACGAGACCATGGTGACCTTCGGCAAGCAGGGCCTCAGTATAGCTGCTACTGCAGCTGTCTCCGCAGCTGTCAAGGCAAGTACTGCACGAGTCCCCCACCCCCCAGCCCTTGTTACTGGCTGTGACTTTGCTAATGTGATACTTTATTGAGGAAAAATGTACTTACTGTGATATGTGGTTTTCCTACCTAGCTATCTGAAGATGAATGCCCTAACTAAGTCGCTCTGGATAAAGAGTCTGTTAACTTCTCTAGGGCCGGCGGGACGAAATCGTCCCACCTACGTAACAGCCAGTGGAATCCTGTGGCGCGTTATTCAAATACCTTAGAAATGCTATTACTTCAATTTCTCAAACATATGACCATTTTAAAGACAAGACTCTCGTTAATCTAACCACACTGTCCGATTTCAAAAAGGCTTTACAACGAAAGCAAAACATTAGATTATGTCAGCAGAGTGCCCAGCCAGAAATAATCAGACACCCATTTTTCAAGCTAGCATATAATGTCACAAAAACCCAGAAGACAGCTAAATGCAGCACTAACCTTTGATCTTCATCAGATGACACACCTAGGACATTATGTTATACAATACATGCATGTTTTGTTCAATCAAGTTCATATTTATATCAAAAACCAGCTTTTTACATTAGCATGTGATGTTCAGAACTTGCATACCCCCCGCAAACTTCCGGTGAATTTACTAAATTACTCACGATAAACGTTCACAAAAAGCATAACAATTATTTTAAGAATTATAGATACAGAACTCCTCTATGCACTCGATATGTCCGATTTTAAAATAGCTTTTCGATGAAAGCACATTTTGCAATATTCTAAGTAGATAGCCCGGCATCACAGGGCTAGCTATTTAGACACCCAGCAAGTTTAGCACTCACCAAAGTCAGATTTACTATAAGAAAAATGTTATTACCTTTGGTGTTCTTCGTCAGAATGCACTCCCAGGACTTCTACTTCAATAACAAATGTTGGTTTGGTCCCAAATAATCCATAGTTATATCGAAATAGCGGCGTTTTGTTCGTGCGTTCAAGACACTATCCGAAAGGGTAAATAAGGGTGACGAGCATGGCGCATTTCGTGACAAAAAATGTCTAAATATTCCATTACCGTACTTGGAAGCATGTCAACCGCTGTTTAAAATCCATTTTTATGCCATTTTTCTCATAAAAAAGCGATAATATTCCGACCGGGAATCTGCGTTTAGGTAAACAGACGAAAGAAAATAAAGCATGGGGTCGACTCGGGCACGCGCCTAAGCCCATAGTACTCTGATCGGCCACTTGCCAAAAGCGATAAAGTGTTTCAGCCAGAGGCTGCCTCGATATCGTTCAGCTTTTTCCCGGGCTCTTAGAGCCTATGGGAGCGTCACGTTAGAGCAAAGATCCTCAGTCTTCAATAAAAAGAGCCCAGATGAACAACAACTTGTCAGACAGGCCACTTCCCATATAGAATCCTCTCAGGTTTTTGCCTGCCATATGAGTTCTGTTATACTCACAGACACCATTCAAACAGTTTTAGAAACTTTAGGGTGTTTTCTATCCAAAGCCAATAATTATATGCATATTCTAGTTACTGGGCAGGAGTAGTAACCAGATTAAATCGGGTACGTTTTTTATCCGGCCGTGTCAATACTGCCCCCTACCCCCAACAGGTTAAAGGACTGGCGTGTGTGTGTGTGTGTGTGTGTGTGTGTGTGTGTGTGTGTGTGTGTGTGTGTGTGTGTGTGTGTGTGTGTGTGTGTGTGTGTGTGTGTGTGTGTGTGTGTGTGTGTGTGTGTGTGTGTGTGTGTGTGTGTGTGAGTGTGTGTGTGAGACTCTCTATTGGGTGTAACTGGGCAAACAGCAATGCGCAGACTAGAGGTTGGCCGATTATGATTTTTCAATGCCGATACTGATTATTGGAGGACCAAAAAAAGCCGATACCGATTAATCGGCTGATTTAATTTAGTTGTGTGTATATATATATATATAACTTTTTTTATTTTTTTTATAATGACAACTATACTGAATGAACACTTATTTTAACTTAATACATCAATAAAATCAATTTAGCCTCAAATAAATAATGAAACATGTTCAATTTGGTTTAAATAATGCAAAAACAAAGTGTTGGAGAAGAAAGTAAAAGTGCAATATGTGCCATGTAAAAAAGCTAACGTTTAAGTTCCTTGCTCAGAACGAGAACATATGAAAGCTGGTGGTTCCTTTTAACATGAGTCTTCAATATTCCCAGGTAAGATGTTTTAGGTTGTAGTTATTATAGGAATTATAGAACTATTTCTCTCTCTACGATTTGTATTTCATATAACTTTGACTATTGGATGTTCTTATAGGCACTTTAGTATTTCCAGTGTAACAGTATAGCTTCCGTCCCTCTCCTCGCTCCTATCTGGGCTCGAACCAGGAACAGATCGACAACAGCCACCCTCGAAGCAACGTTACCCATGTAGAGGAAGGGGAACAACTACTCCAAGTCTCAGAGCGAGTGATGTTTGAAACGCTATTAGCGCGCACCCGGCTAACAAGCTAGCCATTTCACATCGGTTACACCAGCCTCATCTTGGGAGTTGACAGGCTTGAAGTCATAAACAGCGCAATGCATTGCGAAGGGCTGCTGGCAAAATGCACGAAAGTGCTGTTTGAATGAATGCTTACGAGCCTGCTGCTGCCTACCACCGCTCAGACTGCTATATCAAATCATAGACTTAATTACAACATAATAACACACAGAATTACGAGCCTTAGGTCATTAATATGGTCGAATCCGGAAACTATCATCTCAAAAACAAAACGTTATTCATGTTACATTGCACAACCTTCAATGTTATGTCATAATTACGTAAAATTCTGGCAAATTAGTTCACAACGAGCCAGGCGGCCCAAACTGTTGCATATACCCTGACTCTGCGTGAAATGAATGTGTAGTACCCAGTTAATTTTGCCTGCTAACCTGGATTTCATTTAGCTAAATATGCAGGTTTAAAAATATATACTTCTGTGTATTGATTTTAAGAAAGGCATTGATGTTTATGGTTAGGTACAGTCGTGCAACGATTGTGCTTTTTTTTGTTGCAAATGCGCTTTTGTTAAATCATCCCCCGTTTGGCGAAGTCGGCTGTCTTTGTTAGGAAGAAATAGTCTTCACAGTTCGCAACGAGTCAGGCGGCCCAAACTGCTGCATATACCCTGACTCTGTTTGCAAGAGAAGTGACACATTTTCCCTAGTTAAAAGAAATTCATGTTAGCAGGCAATATTAACTAAATATGCAGGTTCAAAAATATATACTTGTGTATTGATTTTAAGAAAGGCATTGATGTTTATGGTTGGAGCAACGTGTACCTAAGTGATTATATGCAACGCAGGACAGGCTAGATAAATTAGTAATATCATCAACCATGTGTAGTTAACTTTTTATGGATAGGGGGCAGTATTTTCACGGCCGGATAAAAAACGTACCTGATTTAATCTGATTATTACTCCTGCCCAGAAACTAGAATATGCATATAATTGTTTGATTTGGATAGAAAACACCCTAAAGTTTCTAAAACTGTTTGAATGGTGTCTGTGAGTATAACAGAACTAATTTGGCAGGTCAAAACCTGAGAAGATTCCAAACAGGAAGCGCCCTCTCTATTTCTTGGCCTTCTTGATCATCTCTATCCAAAACAGGGGATCTCTGCTGTAACGTGACATTTTCTAACGCTCCCATAGGCTCTCAGAAGGCGCCAGAACGTTGAATGATGACTTTGCAGGCCATGGCTGAAAAACAGTAGCGCATTTGGATAGTGGTCGATCTGAGAACAATGAGACTGCATGCACGAGACGACTCCATGTTTTTATTTTTTCGTCTTTGAACGAAAACAAGGTTTCCCGGTCGGAATATTATCGCTTTTTTACGAGAAAAATCGCATAAAAATTGATTTT
Source organism: Salmo salar (assembly GCF_965601325.2). Taxonomy (NCBI): domain Eukaryota; kingdom Metazoa; phylum Chordata; class Actinopteri; order Salmoniformes; family Salmonidae; genus Salmo; species Salmo salar. The sequence goes on from NC_138308.1 coordinate 59,555,460, forward strand.
AAACAGCGTTTGACATGCTTCGAAGTACGGTAATGGAATATTTTGTTATTGAAGTAGAAGTCCTGGGAGTGCATTCTGACGAAGAACAGCAAAGGTAATCAAATTTTTCTTATAGTAAATCTGAGTTTGGTGAGTACCACACTTGGTGGCTGTCAAAATAGCTAGCCCGTGATGGCGAGCTATCTACTCATAATATTGCAAAATGTGCTTTCACTGAAAAGCTATTTTAAAATCTGACACCGCGATTGCATAAAGGAGTTCTGTATCTATAATTCTTAAAATAATTATGTTTTTTGTGAACGTTTATCGTGAGTAATTTAGTAAATTCACCGGAAGTGTTCGGTGGGAATGCTAGTTCTGAACGTCACATGCTAATGTAAAAAGCTGGTTTTTGATATAAATATGAACTTGATTGAACAAAACATGCATGTATTGTATAACAATGTCCTAGGAGTGTCATCTGATGAAGATCATCAAAGGTTAGTGCTGCATTTAGCTGTGGTTTTGGTTTTTGTGACATTATATGCTAGCTTGAAAAATGGGTGTCTGATTATTTCTGGCTGGATACTCTGCTGACATAATCTAATGTTTTGCTTTCGTTGTAAAGCCTTTTTGAAATCGGACAGTGTGGTTAGATAAAGGAGAGTCTTGTCTTTAAAATGGTGTAAAATAGTCATATGTTTGAAAACTTCAATTTTTCGGATTTTCGACGACTTTGTATTTCGCGCCACGCCCATCATTGGATATTGGAGCAGGTGTTCCGCTAGCGGAACGTCTAGATCAAATCAAATCAAATTTATTTTTATATAGCCCTTCGTACATCAGCTGATATTCTCAAAGTGCTGTACAGAAACCCAGCCTAAAACCCCAAACAGCAAGCAAGCATGTGAAAGAAGCACGGTGGCTAGGAAAAACTCCCTAGGAAAAACTCCCTAGAAAGGCCAAAAACCTAGGAAGAAACCTAGAGAGGAACCAGGCTATGAGGGGTGGCCAGTCCTCTTCTGGCTGTGCAGGGTGGATATTATAACAGAACATGGTCAAGATGTTAAAATGTTCATAAATGACCAGCATGGTCAAATAATAATAATCATAGTAGTTGTCGAGGGTGCAACAAGCACGTCCGGTGAACAGGTCAGGGTTCCATAGCCGCAGGCAGAACAGTTGAAACTGGAGCAGCAGCACGGCCAGGTGGACTGGGGACAGCAAGGAGTCATCATACCAGGTAGTCCTGAGGCATGGTCCTAGGGCTCAGGTCCTCCGAGAGAAAGACAGAAAGAGAGAATTAGAGAGAGCATATTTAAATACACACAGGACACCGGATAAGACAAGAGAAATACTCCAGATGTAACAGACTGACCCTAGCCCCCCGACACATAAACTACTGCAGCATAAATACTGGAGGCTGAGACAGGAGGGATCAGAAGACACTGTGGCCCCATCCGATGATACCCCCGGACAGGGCCAAACAGGCAGGATATAACCCCACCCACTTTGCCAAAGCACAGCCCCCACACCACTAGAGGGATGTCTCCAACCACCAACTTACCGTCCTAAGACAAGGCCGAGTATAGCCCACAACGATCTCCGCCATGGCACAACCCAAGGGGGGGGCGCCAACCCAGACAGGAGGACCACGTCAGTGACTCAACCCACTCAAGTGACGCACCCCTCCCATGGACGGCATGGAAGAACACCAGTAGGCCAGTGACTCAGCCCCTGTAAAAGGGTTAGAGGCAGAGAATCCCAGTGGAAAGAGGGGAACCGGCAAGGCAGAGACAGCAAGGGCGGTTCGTTGCTCCAGCCTTTCCGTTCACCTTCACACTCCTGGGCCAGACTATACTTAACCTGTTAGGGCTAGGGGGCAGCATTGACACGGCTGGATAAAAAACATACCCGATTTAATCTGGTTACCACTCCTACTCAGTAACTAGAATATGCATATACTTATTACATATGGATAGAAAACACCCTAAATTTTCTAAAACTGTTTGAATGGTGTCTGTGAGTATAACAGAACTCAAATGGCAGGTCAAAACCTGAGAGATTCCTTTACAGGAAGTGGCCTGTCTGACCATTTGTTGAACTTCTTTTCCATCTCTATCATTTACTAAGGATCTCTGCTCTAACGTGACACTTCCCACGTCGTCCATAGGCGCTCAGAGCCCGGGAAAAAACAGAATGTCGTCATTCCAGCCCCAGGCTGAAACACATTATCGCCTTTCTCAAGTGGCCCATCAAGAGACACTAGCTTATGCGCGTGACCCCGACCGCCCCCGCCTTTGGGATTTTTTCCTCTGTTTGCCGAAAAGGAGATTCCCTGTCGGAATATTATCGCTTTTCTACGAGAAAAATGTCGTAAAAATTGATTTTAAACAGCGGTTGACATGCTTCGAAGTACGGTAATGGAATACTTAGAATTTTATTGTCACGAATTGCGCCAAGCGCGTGACACTTCTTTACTATTTCGGATAGTGTCTGGAACGCACGAACAAAACGCCGCTATTCGGATATAACGATGGATTATTTTGGACCAAACCAACATTTGTTATTGAAGTAGCTGTCCTGGGTGTGTATTCTGACGAAGACAACAAAAGGTAATGACATTTTTATAATAGTAAATATGATTATGGTGAGTGCTAAACTTGCCGGGTGTCTAAATAGCGAGCCCGTGATGCCTGGGCTATGTACTTAGAATATTGCAAAATGTGCTTTCACCAAAAAGCTATTTTAAAATCGGACATATCGAGTGCATAGAGGAGGTCTGTATCTATAATTCTTAAAATAATTGTTATGCTTTTTGTGAACGTTTATCGTGAGTAATTTAGTAAAATGTTAGCGAATTCCCCGGAAGTTTGCGGGGGGTATGCTAGTTCTGAACGTCACATGCTAATGTAAAAAGCTGGTTTTTGATATAAATATGAACTTGATTGAACAAAACATGCATGTATTGTATAACATAATGTCCTAGGGTTGTCATCTGATGAAGATCATCAAAGGTGAGTGCTGCATTTAGCTGTCTTCTGGGTTTTGGTGACATTATATGCTGGCTTGAAAAATGGGTGTCTGATTATTTCTGGCTTGGTACTCTGCTGACAATCTAATGTTTTGCTTTCGTTGTAAAGCCTTTTTGAAATCGGACAGTGTGGTTAGATTAACGAGAGTCTTATCTTTAAATGGCTGTAAAATAGTCATATGTTTGAGAAATTGAAGTAATAGGATTTTTAAGGTTTTGAAAATCGCGCCACAGGATAGCAGTGGCTGTTACGTAGGTGGGACGAATTCGTCCCGCCTAGCCTAGAGAGGTTAATCATAGGACCTACTGAAGAGATAAGTCTTCAGTAAAGACTTAAAGGTTGAGACTGAGTCTGCGTCTCTCACATTGGTAGGCAGACCATTCCATAAAAATGGAGCTCTATAGGAGAAAGCCCTACCTCCAGCCGTTTGCTTAGAAATTCTAGGGACAATTAGGAGGCCTGCGTCTTGTGACCGTAGCGTACGTGTAGGTATGTACGGCAGGACCAAATCGGAAAGATAGGTAGGAGCAAGCCCATGTAATGCTTTGTAGGTTAGCAGTAAAACCTTGAAATCAGCCCTTGCCTTAACAGGAAGCCAGTGTAGGGAGGCTAGCACTGGAGTAATATGATCAAATTTTTTGGTTCTAGTCAGGATTCTAGCAGCCGTATTTAGCACTAACTGAAGTTTATTTAGTGCTTTATCCCGGGTAGCCGGAAAGTAGAGCATTGCAGTAGTCAGCCTAGAAGTAACAAAAGCATGGATAAATTTTTCTGCGTCATTTTTGGACAGAAAATTTCTGATTTTTGCAATGTTACGTAGATGGAAAAAAGCTGTCCTTGAAACAGTCTTGATATGTTCTTCAAAAGAGAGATCAGGGTCCAGAGTAACGCCGAGGTCCTTCAGTTTTATTTGAGACGACTGTACAACCATCCAGATTAATTGTCAGATTCAACAGAAGATCTCTTTGTTTCTTGGGACCTAGAACAAGCATCTCTGTTTTGTCCGAGTTTAAAAGTAGAAAGTTTGCAGCCATCCACTTCTTTATGTCTGAAACACAGGCTTCTAGCGAGGGCAATTTTGGGGCTTCACCATGTTTCATTGAAATGTACAGCTGTGTGTCGTCCGCATAGCAGTGAAATTTAACATTATGTTTTCGAATGACATCCCCAAGAGGTAAAATATATAGTGAAAACAATAGTGGTCCTAAAATGGAACCTTGAGGAACACCGAAATTTACAATTGATTTGTCAGAGGACAAACTATTCACAGAGACAAACTGATATCTTTCCGACAGATAAGATCTAAACCAGGCCAGAACTTGTCCATGTAGACCAATTTGGGTTTCCAATCTCTCCAAAAGAATGTGGTCATCGATGGTATCAAAAGCGGCACTAAGATCTAGGAGCACGAGGACAGATGCAGAGCCTCGGTCTGACGTCATTAAAAGGTCATTTACCACCTTCACAAGTGCAGTCTCAGTGCTATGATGGGGTCTAAAACCAGACTGAAGCGTTTCGTATACATTGTTTGTCTTCAGGAAGGCAGTGAGTTGCTGTGCAACAGCTTTTTCTACAATTTTTGAGAGGAATGGAAGATTCGATATAGGCCGATAGTTTTTTATAATTTCTGGATCAAGATTCGGCTTTTTCAAGAGAGGCTTTATTACTGCCACTTTTAGTGAGCTTGGTACACATCCGGTGGATAGAGAGCCGTTTATTATGTTCAACATAGGAGGGCCAAGCACAGGAAGCAGCTCTTTCAGTAGTTTAGTTGGAATAGGGTCCAGTATGCAGCTTGAGGGTTTGGAGGCCATGATTATTTTCATCATTGCGTCAAGAGATATAGTACTAAAACACTTTAGCATCTCCCTTGATCCTAGGTCCTGGCAGAGTTGTGTAGACTCAGGACAATGGAGCTTTGGAGGAATACCCAGATTTAAAGAGGAGTCTGTAATTTGCTTTCTAATGATCATGATCTTTTCCTCAAAGAAGTTCATAAATGTATTACTGCTGAAGTGAAAGCCATCCTCCATTTGCGAAGGCTGCTTTTTAGTTAGCTTTGCGACAGTATCAAAAAGACATTTCGGCTTGTTCTTATTTTCCTCAATTAAGTTGGAAAAATAGGATGATCGAGCAGCAGTGAGGGCTCTTCGATACTGCACGGTACTGTCTTTCCAAGCTAGTCGGAAGACTTCCAGTTTGGTGTGGCGCCATTTCCGTTCCAATTTTCTGGAAGCTTGCTTCAGAGCTCGTGTATTTTCTGTATACCAGGGAGCTAGTTTCTTATGACAGATGTTTTTAGGGGTGCAACTGCATCTAGGGTATTGCGCAAGGTTAAATTGAGTTCCTCGGTTAGGTGGTTAACTGATTTTTGTCCTCTGACGTCCTTGGGTAGGCAGAGGCAGTCTGGAAGGGCATCAAGGAATCTAGTTAGGTTAACTAGTGATTATGATTGATTGTTTTTTATAAGATAAGTTTAATGCTAGCTAGCAACTTACCTTGGCTTCTTACTGCATTCACGTAACAGGCAGGCTCCTCGTGGAGTGCAATGTAAAGCAGGTGGTTAGAGCGTTGGACTAGTTAACCGTAAGGTTGCAAGATCGAATCCCCGAGCTGACAAGGTAAAAATCTGTCGTTCTGCCCCTGAACAAGGCAGTTAACCCACCGTTCCCAGGCCGTCATTGAAAATAAGAATGTGTTCTTAACTGACTTGCCTAGTTAAATAAAGGTCTAAAAAATATATATCGAAAAAAATATCGGCCAAATCGGCGTCCAAATATACCGATTTCCGATTGTTATGAAAACTTGAAATCGGCCCTAATTAATCGGCCATTCTGATTTAATCGGTCGACCTCTAGCACAGAGCAGCACGTGCCAGTCCCTGGGCTAACAGCAATGCACAGAGCAGCACGTGCCAGTCCCTGGGCTAACAGCAATGCACAGAGCAGCACGTGCCAGTCCCTGGGCTAACAGCAATGCACAGAGCAGCACGTGCCAGTCCCTGGGCTAACAGCAATGCACAGAGCAGCACGTGCCAGTCCCAGGGCTAACAGCAATACACAGAGCAGCACGTGCCAGTCCCTGGCCTGTGTCATCAGGACTCAACACAGAGGGACTAGTGTTTTGTTCTCCTTTTCTACTCTTAATGGGACTGTTTTTGCTTCAGAGAGCGAGAGAGAGAGAGTTCCATGGAGGCGTCAGTCTTGTCTGTTGAAGTCAGAGGGATCTGATTGATTGTGCTGGTATTGTGTCTGACTGGTTGTAACTAACAATATGAACATGCTAGTGTTGAGCCCTGTAAAGTTTACCATGAGGACGGAATCCACACCATTTAAAACGGAATTCAACAATATTCTAAAATGTGTTGAATTTAGTAGGAAATCAACTAAATGTGTTGAATTTAGTAGGAAATCAACTAAATGTGTTAAATTTAGTAGGAAATCAACTAAATGTGTTGAATTTAGTAGGAAATCAACTAAATGTGTTAAATTTAGTAGGAAATCAACTAAATGTGTTAAATTTAGTAGGAAATCAACTAAATGTGTTGAATTTAGTAGGAAATCAACTAAATGTATTGAATATAGTAGGAAATCAACTAAATGTATTGGTTTGAACCCAGTTAATGAAAACACATAGTGATTGGTATTTTTCTACAACTTCCTGAAAGGGCACAGGAATGTCCCAGTGTGTGTTGCGTTTGTCTACCTCCCTCAGCATGTTACTGTATGTGTCAGATTACAATAACACAAACACTCCCTCGGCGTGTTACCGTAACGCTCCCTCGGCGTGTTGCCGTGACGCTCCCTCGGCGTGTTGCCGTGGCGCTCCCTCGGCGTGTTGCCGTGGCGCTCCCTCGGCGTGTTGCTGTATTTTGTCAGATTACAATAACACACACTCCCTTAACATGTTGCCGTGACGCTCCCTCGGCGTGTTGCTGTATTTTGTCAGATTACAATAACACACACTCCCTTAACATGTTACTGTAACGCTCCCTCGGCGTGTTACTGTATTTTGTCAGATTACAATAACAAACGCTCCCTCGGCATGTTGCCGTGACGCTCCCTCGGCGTGTTACTGTATTTTGTCAGATTACAATAAGATGCTGTAGCCATGATGTCATGAGGAGGCGTTTAGAGGACAGTGTTATCCCAGTGGTGACGCTAACTGTGTGTGTGTGTGTGTGTGTAGGGCCAGGGAGCGATCTCAGAGAAGCTGAGGAGCTTCAGTATGCACGACCTGACTCAGATACCCCTCGACGACGCAGCAGCCAATCAGATCTATACAGCCCATGCCGGCAACCCTGCCGTGAGCAGGAGGGCACTCGCCGCAAACTTGACCGACAGAACAGGTAGGACGTGGTGTACACACACACACACACACACACACACACACACACACACGTCCTTACATGAACCCGTCACCTAGTACCTTCCGGTGGTCTGTTAATCATTGATCTGAAGTGGGATCCATTTATACCACAGTAAGGCTCTGTTCTCCACCTTCCTCAAACGTCCACATGGTTGGGTCTTCTATTGGTTCTGTTCCCCTCGGGTTAACAGAGGATCAGTACAGGGAGGGGTTGGTTCTGTTCTCCTCGGGTTAACAGAGGATCAGTACAGGGAGGGGTTGGTTCTGTTCTCCTCGGGTTAACAGAGGATCAGTACAGGGAGGGGTTGGTTCTGTTCTCCTCGGGTTAACAGAGGATCAGTACAGGGAGGGGTTGGTTCTGTTCTCCTCAGGTTAACAGAGGATCAGTACAGGGAGGGGTTGGTTCTGTTCTCCTCGGGTTAACAGAGGATCAGTACAGGGAGGGGTTGGTTCTGTTCTCCTCAGGTTAACAGAGGATCAGTGGGGCTGGACTGCTCTGGGCTGGGCTGCTCTGGGCTGGACCAGCTCAGCCATGACCTGTCAGAGGTGTGCTAGAAGACAGATAAATCCAGGATATTAAAGATCCTAATAATGGATATAGATCATTGGTGAGATGAATTCGCTGGGCTGGACTGCTCGACCAATAGGTCTCAACAGCTTCATATGATACATAGCCGTTTGCCTTGGACTGTGTGAAGACTAGCATTAAAAAACAAAAAACAACATTTCTTAGCTTACAGAAAGTTTCAATCCTCAAACAAGTATGAATATCCTTGTAGATTTTAATAGTGGCTCCAGATCCCGAGGATACTTTGAGAATGGAGAGCAGATGTGACGAGCTACAGGAACAAAGGAGAGCACTAGAGGCTGTTACTGTGTTACTGCTCCCCCTGGTGGTGGCTGGTAGAATGGCAGCTGTCGTGACTCACAACACAGAACAGACCCAGTCAGTTAGTAGTGGTCATATCCCAGTGACGATATTACAGAACAGACCAGACCCAGTCAGTTAGTAGTGGTCGTATCCCAGTGATGATATTACAGAACAGAACAGACCCAGTCAGTTAGTAGTGGTTGTATCCCAGTGATGATATTACAGAACAGACCCAGTCAGTTAGTTGTGGTCGTATCCCAGTGATGATATTACAGAACAGACCCAGTCAGTTAGTAGTGGTCATATCCCAGTGATGATATTACAGAACAGACCCAGTCAGTTAGTAGGGGTCGTATCCCAGTGATGATATTACAGAACAGACCCAGTCAGTTAGTAGTGGTCATATCCCAGTGATGATATTACAGAACAGACCCAGTCAGTTAGTAGTGGTCATATCCCAGTGATGATATTACAGAACAGAACAGACCCAGTCAGTTAGTAGTGGTCATATCCCAGTGATGATATTACAGAACAGACCCAGTCAGTTAGTAGTGGTCATATCCCAGTGATGATATTACAGAACAGACCCAGTCAGTTAGTAGTGGTCATATCCCAGTGATGATATTACAGAACAGACCCAGTCAGTTAGTAGTGGTCATATCCCAGTGATGATATTACAGAACAGAACAGACCCAGTCAGTTAGTAGTGGTCATATCCCAGTGATGATATTACAGAACAGACCCAGTCAGTTAGTAGTGGTCATATCCCAGTGATGATATTACAGAACAGACCCAGTCAGTTAGTAGTGGTCATATCCCAGTGATGATATTACAGACCAGACCCAGTCAGTTAGTAGTGGTGGTCGTATCCCAGTGATGATATTACATAACAGACCAGACCCAGTCAGTTAGTAGTGGTGGTCGTATCCCAGTGATGATATTACAGAACAGACCAGACCCAGTCAGTTAGTAGTGGTGGTCGTATCCCAGTGATGATATTACAGAACAGACCAGACCCAGTCAGTTAGTAGTGGTCGTATCCCAGTGATGATATTACAGAACAGACCCAGTCAGTTAGTAGTGGTGGTCGTATCCCAGTGATGATATTACAGAACAGACCAGACCCAGTCAGTTAGTAGTGGTGGTCGTATCCCAGTGATGATATTACAGAACAGACCAGACCCAGTCAGTTAGTAGTGGTCGTATCCCAGTGATGATATTACAGAACAGACCCAGTCAGTTAGTAGTGGTGGTCGTATCCCAGTGATGATATTACAGAACAGACCCAGTCAGTTAGTTGTGGTCGTATCCCAGTGATGATATTACAGAACAGAACAGACCCAGTCAGTTAGTTGTGGTCGTATCCCAGTGATGATATTACAGAACAGAACAGACCCAGTCAGTTAGTAGGGGTCATATCCCAGTGATGATATTACAGAACAGAACAGACCCAGTCAGTTAGTAGGGGTCATATCCCAGTGATGATATTACAGAACAGACCCAGTCAGTTAGTAGGGGTCATATCCCAGTGATGATATTACAGAACAGACCCAGTCAGTTAGTAGTGGTCATATCCCAGTGATGATATTACAGAACAGACCCAGTCAGTTAGTAGTGGTCATATCCCAGTGATGATATTACAGAACAGACCCAGTCAGTTAGTAGTGGTCATATCCCAGTGATGATATTACAGAACAGACCAGACCCAGTCAGTTAGTAGTGGTGGTCGTATCCCAGTGATGATATTACAGAACAGACCCAGTCAGTTAGTAGTGGTGGTCGTATCCCAGTGATGATATTACAGAACAGACCAGACCCAGTCAGTTAGTAGTGGTCGTATCCCAGTGATGATATTACAGAACAGACCAGACCCAGTCAGTTAGTAGTGGTCGTATCCCAGTGATGATATTACAGAACAGACCCAGTCAGTTAGTAGTGGTCATATCCCAGTGATGATATTACAGAACAGACCCAGTCAGTTAGTTGTGGTCGTATCCCAGTGATGATATTACAGAACAGAACAGACCCAGTCAGTTAGTAGGGGTCATATCCCAGTGATGATATTACCGAACAGAACAGACCCAGTCAGTTAGTAGGGGTCATATCCCAGTGATGATATTACAGAACAGAACAGACCCAGTCAGTTAGTAGGGGTCGTATCCCAGTGATGATATTACAGAACAGACCCAGTCAGTTAGTAGTGGTCGTATCCCAGTGATGATATTACAGAACAGACCCAGTCAGTTAGTAGGGGTCATATCCCAGTGATGATATTACAGAACAGACCCAGTCAGTTAGTAGTGGTTGTATCCCAGTGATGATATTACAGAACAGACCCAGTCAGTTAGTTGTGGTTGTATCCCAGTGATGATATTACAGAACAGACCCAGTCAGTTAGTTGTGGTCGTATCCCAGTGATGATATTACAGAACAGACCCAGTCAGTTAGTAGTGGTTGTATCCCAGTGATGATATTACAGAACAGACCCAGTCAGTTAGTAGTGGTCATATCCCAGTGATGATATTACAGAACAGACCAGACCCAGTCAGTTAGTAGTGGTGGTCGTATCCCAGTGATGATATTACAGAACAGACCAGACCCAGTCAGTTAGTAGTGGTGGTCGTATCCCAGTGATGATATTACAGAACAGACCAGACCCAGTCAGTTAGTAGTGGTGGTCGTATCCCAGTGATGATATTACAGAACAGACCAGACCCAGTCAGTTAGTAGTGGTCGTATCCCAGTGATGATATTACAGAACAGACCAGACCCAGTCAGTTAGTAGTGGTCGTATCCCAGTGATGATATTACAGAACAGACCCAGTCAGTTAGTTGTGGTCGTATCCCAGTGATGATATTACAGAACAGACCCAGTCAGTTAGTAGTGGTCATATCCCAGTGATGATATTACAGAACGGACCCAGTCAGTTAGTAGTGGTCGTATCCCAGTGATGATATTACAGAACAGACCCAGTCAGTTAGTAGGGGTCGTATCCCAGTGATGATATTACAGAACAGACCCAGTCAGTTAGTAGTGGTTGTATCCCAGTGATGATATTACAGAACAGACCCAGTCAGTTAGTTGTGGTCGTATCCCAGTGATGATATTACAGAACAGACCCAGTCAGTTAGTAGTGGTTGTATCCCAGTGATGATATTACAGAACAGACCCAGTCAGTTAGTAGTGGTCATATCCCAGTGATGATATTACAGAACAGACCAGACCCAGTCAGTTAGTAGTGGTGGTCGTATCCCAGTGATGATATTACAGAACAGACCAGACCCAGTCAGTTAGTAGTGGTGGTCGTATCCCAGTGATGATATTACAGAACAGACCAGACCCAGTCAGTTAGTAGTGGTCGTATCCCAGTGATGATATTACAGAACAGACCAGACCCAGTCAGTTAGTAGTGGTCGTATCCCAGTGATGATATTACAGAACAGACCCAGTCAGTTAGTTGTGGTCGTATCCCAGTGATGATATTACAGAACAGACCCAGTCAGTTAGTAGTGGTCATATCCCAGTGATGATATTACAGAACGGACCCAGTCAGTTAGTAGTGGTCGTATCCCAGTGATGATATTACAGAACAGACCCAGTCAGTTAGTAGGGGTCGTATCCCAGTGATGATATTACAGAACGGACCCAGTCAGTTAGTAGTGGTTGTATCCCAGTGATGATATTACAGAACAGACCCAGTCAGTTAGTTGTGGTCGTATCCCAGTGATGATATTACAGAACAGACCCAGTCAGTTAGTAGTGGTCGTATCCCAGTGATGATATTACAGAACAGAACAGACCCAGTCAGTTAGTAGGGGTCATATCCCAGTGATGATATTACAGAACAGAACAGACCCAGTCAGTTAGTAGTGGTCATATCCCAGTGATGATATTACAGAACAGAACAGACCCAGTCAGTTAGTAGTGGTCATATCCCAGTGATGAGGTGGTGTAAATCTCGCCACCGTTGGACTGTGGATCAGTGGAAACTCGTTCTCTGGAGTGATGAATCATGTTTCACCATCTGACAGTCCGATGGATGAATCTGGGTTTGGTGGATGCCAGTAGAACATTACCTGTTCCAACTGTAAAGTTTGGTGGAGGAGGAATACTGGTCTGGGCCTGTTTTTCATGGTTCGGGCCCCTTTGTTCCAGTGAAGGAAAATATTAACGCTACAGCATACAATGAAATTCTAGACAATTCTGTGCTTCGAACTTTATGACAACAGTTTGGGGAAAGCCCTTTCCTGTTTCAGCATGACAATGCCCCCGTGCACAAAGTGAGGTCCAATCAGAAATGGATTGTGGAGATGAGTGCGGAAGAACTTGACTGTCCTGCACTGTGTCCACATACTTTAGGTAATGTAGTGTATGTCATAGCAATCTGTCAGGGGATGACAGCGTTTGGTTGTTGTGGCCTCGGCTGTGGAATTCAGCCCCAGTGATTGGCTTTGTCCCCAGGCAGCCCGTCTCTCTCTCTCTCCAACACACCAGTCTGTCCCCCTCGGACTCAGCACTTTTACCATGAGGACACGATCTAGGAGTCATGTCAGAAGACCAAGTTAACCTGCTTCTGGTTTAGTTGTCCATATCAGTTAGGCATAGTACTCTGGGGAGACATGCACTATGTCTAACTGATATGGACGTGTCTCCCCAGAGTACTATGTCTAACTGATATGGACGTGTCTCCCCAGAGTACTATGAGCAGGAGGACAGGACAGACGAGGAGGGGGAGCAACTTTTCTCAGAGGACGAGGCTGTCACCCAGAGAGGTCTGAGGAGGTCCCAGAGTGTCAAGATCACACGCTCTAAAGCCCGCAAAGATGTAAGTCTGACTATAACACGCCGTAAAGATGTATGTCTGACTATAACACGCCGTAAAGATGTATGTCTGACTATAACACGCCGTAAAGATGTAAGTCTGAATATAACACGCTGTAAAGATGTACGTCTGACTATAACACGCTGTAAAGATGTACGTCTGACTATCACACGCTGTAAAGATGTACGTCTGACTATCACACGCTGTAAAGATGTACATCTGACTATCACACGCTGTAAAGATGTACGTCTGACTATCACACGCTGTAAAGATGTACGTCTGACTATCACACGCCGTAAAGATGTACGTCTGACTATCACACGCCGTAAAGATGTACGTCTGACTATCACACGCCGTAAAGATGTACGTCTGACTATCACACGCCGTAAAGATGTACGTCTGACTATCACACGCCGTAAAGATGTACGTCTGACTATCACACGCCGTAAAGATGTACGTCTGACTATCACACGCCGTAAAGATGTACGTCTGACTATCACACGCCGTAAAGATGTACGTCTGACTATCACACGCCGTAAAGATGTACGTCTGACTATCACACGCCGTGAAAATGTACGTCTGACTACAACGCGCCGTGAAGATGTACGTCTGACTACAACGCGCCGTGAAGATGTACGTCTGACTACAACGCGCCGTGAAGATGTACGTCTGACTACAACGCGCCGTGAAGATGTACGTCTGACTACAACGCGCCGTGAAGATGTACGTCTGACTACAACGCGCCGTGAAGATGTACGTCTGACTACAACGCGCCGTAAAGATGTACGTCTGACTACAACGCGCCGTAAAGATGTACGTCTGACTACAACGCGCCGTGAAGATGTACGTCTGACTACAACGCGCCGTGAAGATGTACGTCTGACTACAACGCGCCGTGAAGATGTACGTCTGACTACAACGCGCCGTGAAGATGTTCGTCTGACTACAACGCGCCGTGAAGATGTACGTCTGACTACAACGCGCTCTGCCGCTGCTCTCTTCTGGCTTGGATGTGTTAAATACTAGCTCTCTAATGCAGTGGTCACCAACCGGTTGATCACCAAACAATTTGTGTAGAAAAGCCAACAATGGGGTATAACGAGAAAGATGCCTAAAAATAAAAACCACTAATTATTTCAATTTATTCTCAGCTGTGCCTGGCAGGTGCTACATCAACTGATCTCTTTTGTTATCAACGCTCAAGTTCTGAAATATAATATGGTCTGAGAATAACAATATTGACAGGCCAGAGAGCTAGCCATTATGCTGTGATAATGTATTACACCAGACATGTAGCAATTATGCTGGGATAATGTATTAGACCAGGCATATAGCCATTATGCTGTGATAATGTATTAGACCAGACACATAGCCATTATGCTGTGATAATGTATTAGACCAGGCATATAGCCACTATGCTGTGATAATGTATTAGGCCTGGCAGATAGCCACTATGTTGTGATAATGTATTAGGTGTACTGCCCAAACCACATTCCTACAGAACTGTTTTTATTGGGTTAATGTTACATTGAATGTTTTAAATAAAAATCTCTGCTTGCTTTTTGAATGTTTAAATAAACATCTCTGCTTGCTTTTTGACACTGAAAGTGATCTCTACTGAGGAAAGGCTGGTGACCACCTCTACAGTCTATACAACTGTCTTCTTCTTCTTCAGTCTTTTAAAGGCTCTGTTCTGTTTCAGGAGGCTGTAATCCTTGTTATTGTACATTAACTAGGTCAGAGTTATACCAGTCTGATGATGATGATGATGAATACATTGTTGTTCTAATCTATTCTGTCCAACAGGCCCGTTATGGATCTCTGAAGATCAAAGGGAAGCGGAGACCGGTTCTGACTGCTGCGACCTACAGTCCAATGTAATGAACACTCCAGGAGAAGTGAACGCTGACTGAATACCATGGATGGGTTTTTCCCTTCTATAGTGCACTGCTGTTGACCAGAGCACTATTGGGGGCCCTGGCCAAAAGTAGTGCACTATTGGGGACCCTGGCCAAAAGTAGTGCACTATTGGGGACCCTGGCCAAAAGTAGTGCACTATTGGGGACCCTGGCCAAAAGTAGTGCACTATTGCGGGCCCTGGTCAAAAGTAGTGCACTATTGCGGGCCCTGGTCAAAAGTAGTGCACTATTGCGGGCCCTGGTCAAAAGTAGTGCACTATTGGGGCCCTGGCCAACAGTAGTGCACTAGAAAGGGAATAGGCTTTTGGGACGGACCACGAAATCAGTCAACGATTCAGGAAGGGCTAGAGACGGCTCAGACATCCATATTAGTGACTGGCTACTGACATGTTAGGCCATCCGTTCTATGGAGAACGATGCTGTTGAACTGTTCTCCAGGTGTTTTTTTTATAAACTGTCCTGGGGTCTGTTCTCTTCATGCTGGGGAGCATCTGTCCTTTTTAATTAACCATTAACTCGCTATATTTATTACTTTATTCTGACTCTCTCTCTGTGTGTGTGTGTGTGTGTGTGTGTGTGTGTGTGTGTGTGTGTGTGTGTGTGTGTGTGTGTGTGTGTGTGTGTGTGTGTTTAAAAGCATTGTACAGCGGTAGCTGTATAGGAAGAATCTTAAGGTTTCCTGTCTTTTTTTAGTTAGAAGTGTTTTTTTGTTGCATGGATCTTATTTTCTGGAATAGTAGTTTTTAGTTGCGGATGTGGACTTTATATTATCTTTACTTTTTTCTTTAAAGGGTTATATAATTCATTTAGCTTCATTTTGTCATATATGCTGCCTTGCAGATGTTGTATTTTGCGTTTAGCCTATTAAATAGTCGAATTACATTATAATTATAGTAGTGATCATTTTGGCACACTTGAAAAGATTGTTACAAAGTAACAGCCGACCAAAAGTGTCCCTTTATTCCTTCAGGAGGAACATACCAAGGGTGGAGGGAGGGAACAGAGAATCCTGTTATTAGGTGTGTGTGTCCCAAATGGCATCATTTCCTATACAGTGCACTACTACCCTATGGGCCCTGGTCTAAAGTAGTGCACCAAGTAGAGAATCGGGGTGCCATTAGGGATGCAAACCCCAATGTTGAGGTATGTTTGTGTTGACCGTAACTGGCCTGTCCAATTTGAATGACTGCATTTCCTGTTTTTTAGATTTGAATCTAAGCTCTTTTTTTTTTTCTTTTTTTTTTCATAACCAATCTTTTGCACAGTCTTCCAAAAACGATGTCGTTTTGTAATGCTTTGATGTCATCTCGGAATGTATCCAGCTGCACTCTGGGATGCTTTTAACCACGTGGTGAAACGTATTTAATACCAAAGCTTTATCTACTAAACCCGGTGACTTGGGTCTGATTTTCGTGTGGGATTGTATCATAAGGGTGCTGTAAATAAATGTATAAATTCAACAACAACAAAAAATGTCTGAATGTTTTTGTAGAGTAATTCAACTTTGATCATGTGGTTTTTCAATTAAAAACAATGGCAACAGGTAGAATATAATCCATTACTACCGATCAATAGCTGATAGGGATTCCTCGGATGGGAGTTGCAGTTGTCACATGCAGATTTATAACGGCTGTCGACCCTCACTGAGATTCTAACTTACAAGCTCTTTCCCAACGACGCAGAGTCATGACCGTGAATGATGACAGCCATTCTGAGGTCAGACCACAATCACTTAAGAAAACTCTCCTGGTCTGATCTATAAGGAGAGACTGGTCCAGAGACGGTCCGATCTGTCAGGAGAGACGGTCCGATCTGTCAGGAGAGACGGTCCGATCTGTCAGGAGAGACGGTCCGATCTGTCAGGAGAGACGGTCCGATCTGTCAGGAGAGACGGTCCGATCTGTCAGGAGAGACGGTGTGATCTGTCAGGAGAGACTAGTCCAGAGATGGTCTGATCTGTCAGGAGAGACTAGTCCAGAGACGGTCTGATCTGTCAGGAGAGACGGTCTGATCTGTCAGGAGAGACGGTCTGATCTGTCGGGAAAGACTGGTCCAGAGACTAGTCTGATCTGTCAGGAGAGATGGTCTGATCTGTCAGGAGAGACGGTCTGATCTGTCAGGAGAAACTAGTCTGATCTGTCAGGAGAGACTGGCCTGATCTGTCAGGAGAGACGGTCTGATCTGTTAGGAGAGACTGGTCCAGAGACGGTCTGATCTCTCTTGAGAGAATGGTCCAGAGACGGTCTGATCTGTCAGGAGAGACGGTCCGATCTGTCAGGAGAGACTGGTCTGATCTGTCAGGAGAGACTGGTCTAATGTCAGGAGAGACGGTCTGATCTGTTAGGAGAGACTGGTCCAGAGACGATCTGATCTGTCAGGAGAGACTGGTCTAGAGACGGTCTGATCTGTCAGGAGAGACTGGTCTGATCTGTCAGGAGAGACTGGTCTGATCTGTCAGGAGAGATGGTCTGATCTGTCAGGAGAGACTAGTCTGATCTGTCAGGAGAGACTGGTCCGATCTGCCAGGAGAGACTAGTCCGATCTGTCAGGAGAGACTGGTCCGATCTGCCAGGAGAGACTGGTCCGATCTGTCAGGAGAGACGGTCTGATCTGTAAGTAGAAACTAGCCTGATCTGTCAGGAGAGACTGGCCTGATCTGTCAGGAGAGACTGGTCCAGAGACGGTCTGATCTCTCTTGAGAGACTGGTCCAGAGACGGTCTGATCTCTCTTGAGAGAATGGTCCAGAGACGGTCTGATCTGTCAGGAGAGACGGTCCGATCTGTCAGGAGAGACTGGTCCAGAGACGGTCTGATCTGTCAGGAGAGACTGGTCTAGAGACGGTCTGATTTGTCAGGAGAGACGGTCTGATCTGTCAGGAGAGACTGGTCTGTCAGGAGAGACTAGTCTGATCTGTCAGGAGAAACTGGTCTGATCTGTCAGGAGAGACTGGTCCAGAGACGGTCTGATCTGTCAGGAGAGACTGGTCTGTCAGGAGAGATGGTCTGATCTGTCAGGAGAGACTAGTCTGATCTGTCAGGAGAGACGGTCTGATCTGTCAGGAGAAACTAGTCTGATCTGTCAGGAGAGACTAGTCTGATCTGTCAGGAGAGACTGGTCTGATCTGTCAGGAGAGACTGGTCTAGAGACGGTCTGATTTGTCAGGAGAGACTGGTCTGATCTGTCAGGAGAAATGGTCTGATCTGTCAGGAGAGACTAGTCTGATATGTCAGGAGAGACTGGTCTGATCTGTCAGGAGAGATGGTCTGATCTGTCAGGAGAGATGGTCTGATCTGTCAGGAGAGACTGGTCCGATCTGTCAGGAGAGACTAGTCCGATCTGTCAGGAGAGACGGTCTGATCTGTCAGGAGAAACTAGTCTGATCTGTCAGGAGAGACTAGCCTGATCTGTCAGGAGAGACTGTCCGATCTGTCAGGAGAGACTGTCCGATCTGTCAGGAGAGACTGTCCGATCTGTCAGGAGAGACGGTCCGATCTGTCAGGAGAGACGGTCCGATCTGTCAGGAGAGACGGTCCGATCTGTCAGGAGAGACTTGTCCAGAGAGTAGTCTGATCTGTCAGGAGAGACGGTCTGATATGTCAGGAGACACTAGTCTGATCTGTCAGGAGAGACTAGTCTGATCTGTCAGGAGAAACTGGTCTGATCTGTCAGGAGAGACTGGTCTGATCTGTCAGGAGAGACTGGTCTAGAGACGGTCTGATCTGTCAGGAGAGACTGGTCTAGAGACGGTCTGATTTGTCAGGAGAGACTGGTCTGATCTGTCAGGAGAGACTAGTCTGATCTGTCAGGAGAGACTGGTCTGATCTGTCAGCAGAGACTGTTCCGATGTGTCAGGAGAGACTGGTCCGATCTGTCAGGAGAGACTAGTCCGATCTGTCAGGAGAGACGGTCTGATCTGTCAGGAGAAACTAGTCTGATCTGTCAGCAGAGACTGTTCCGATCTGTCCGGAGAGACTGGTCCGATCTGTCAGGAGAGACGGTCCGATCTGTCAGGAGAGACTTGTCCAGAGACTAGTCTGATCTGTCAGGAGAGACTGGTCTGATCTGTCAGGAGAGACTGGTCCGATCTGTCAGGAGAGACGGTCCAGAGCCTAGTCTGATCTGTCAGGAGAGACTAGTCCAGAGACGGTCTGATCTGTCAGGAGAGACTGGTCTGATCTGTCAGGAGAGACTGGTCTGATCTGTCAGGAGAGACGGTCCGATCTGTCAGGAGAGACTGGTCTGATCTGTCAGGAGAGACTGGTCTGATCTGTCAGAAGAGATGTTCTGATCTGTCAGGAGAGACTGGTCCAGAGACGGTCCGATCTGTCAGGAGAGACGGTCTGATCTGTCAGGAGAGACTGTCCGATCTGTCAGGAGAGACTGTCCGATCTGTCAGGAGAGACTAGTCCAATCTGTCAGGAGAGACGGTCTGATCTGTCAGGAGAAACGGTCTGATCTGTCAGGAGAAACTAGTCTGATCTGTCAGGAGAGACTAACCTGATCTGTCAGGAGAGACGGTCTGATCTGTCAGGAGAAACTAGTCTGATCTGTCAGGAGAGACTAGTCTGATCTGTCAGGAGAGACGGTCTGATCCGTCAGGAGAGACGGTCTGATCTGTCAGGAGAGACGGTCTGATCTGTCAGGAGAGACTGTCCGATCTGTCAGGAGAGACTGTCTGATCTGTTAGGAGAGACGGTCTGATCTGTCAGGAGAGACTGGTCTGATCTGTCAGGAGAGACTGTCTGATCTGTCAGGAGAGACGGTCCGATCTGTCAGGAGAGACTGGTCTGATCTGTCAGGAGAGACTGGTCTGATCTGTCAGGAGAGACGGTCCGAACTGTCAGGAGAGACGGTCCGAACTGTCAGGAGAGACGGTCCGAACTGTCAGGAGAGACGGTCCGATCTGTCAGGAGAGACTGTTCGAGAGACTAGTCTGATCTGTCAGGAGAGACGGTCTGATCTGTCAGGAGAGACGGTCTGATCTGTCAGGAGAGACTGGTCTGATCTGTCAGGAGAGACTGGTCTGATCTGTCAGGAGAGACTGTCTGATCTGTCAGGAGAGACGGTCCTATCTGTCAGGAGAGACGGTCCTATCTGTCAGGAGAGACTGGTCCAGAGACTTTCTGATCTGTCAGGAGAGATGGTCCGATCAGTCAGGAGAGACTAGTCCGATCTGTCAGGAGAGACTGGTCTAGAGACGGTCTGATCTGTCAGGAGAGACTGGTCTGATCTGTCAGGAGAGACTGGTCCAGAGACGATCTGATCTGTCAGGAGAGACTGGTCCAGAGACGATCTGATCTGTCAGGAGAGACTGGTCTGATCTGTCAGGAGAGATGGTCTGATCTGTCAGGAGAGACTAGTCTGATCTGTCAGGAGAGACTGGTCCGATCTGCCAGGAGAGACTAGTCCGATCTGTCAGGAGAGACTAGTCTGATCTGTCAGGAGAGACTGGTCCGATCTGCCAGGAGAGACTAGTCCGATCTGTCAGGAGAGACGGTCTGATCTGTAAGTAGAAACTAGCCTGATCTGTCAGGAGAGACTGGCCTGATCTGTCAGGAGAGACTGGTCCAGAGACGGTCTGATCTCTCTTGAGAGACTGGTCCAGAGACGGTCTGATCTCTCTTGAGAGAATGGTCCAGAGACGGTCTGATCTGTCAGGAGAGACGGTCCGATCTGTCAGGAGAGACTGGTCCAGAGACGGTCTGATCTGTCAGGAGAGACTGGTCTAGAGACGGTCTGATCTGTCAGGAGAGACTGGTTTGTCAGGAGAGACGGTCTGATCTGTCAGGAGAGACGGTCTGATCTGTCAGGAGACACTAGTCTTATCTGTCAGGAGAGACGGTCTGATCTGTCAGGAGAGACTGGTCTGTCAGGAGAGACGGTCCGATCTGTCAGGAGAGACTAGTCTGATCTGTCAGGAGAAACTGGTCTGATCTGTCAGGAGAGACTGGTCCAGAGACGGTCTGATCTGTCAGGAGAGACTGGTCTGTCAGGAGAGATGGTCTGATCTGTCAGGAGAGACTAGTCTGATCTGTCAGGAGAGACGGTCTGATCTGTCAGGAGAAACTAGTCTGATCTGTCAGGAGAGACTAGTCTGATCTGTCAGGAGAGACTGGTCTGATCTGTCAGGAGAGACTGGTCTAGAGACGGTCTGATTTGTCAGGAGAGACTGGTCTGATCTGTCAGGAGAAATGGTCTGATCTGTCAGGAGAGACTAGTCTGATATGTCAGGAGAGACTGGTCTGATCTGTCAGGAGAGATGGTCTGATCTGTCAGGAGAGATGGTCTGATCTGTCAGGAGAGACTGGTCCGATCTGTCAGGAGAGACTAGTCCGATCTGTCAGGAGAGACGGTCTGATCTGTCAGGAGAGACTAGCCTGATCTGTCAGGAGAGACTGTCCGATCTGTCAGGAGAGACTGTCCGATCTGTCAGGAGAGACGGTCCGATCTGTCAGGAGAGACGGTCCGATCTGTCAGGAGAGACTTGTCCAGAGAGTAGTCTGATCTGTCAGGAGAGACGGTCTGATATGTCAGGAGACACTAGTCTGATCTGTCAGGAGAGACTAGTCTGATCTGTCAGGAGAAACTGGTCTGATCTGTCAGGAGAGACTGGTCCAGAGACGGTCTGATCTGTCAGGAGAGACTGGTCTAGAGACGGTCTGATTTGTCAGGAGAGACTGGTCTGATCTGTCAGGAGAGACTAGTCTGATCTGTCAGGAGAGACTGGTCTGATCTGTCAGCAGAGACTGTTCCGATGTGTCAGGAGAGACTGGTCCGATCTGTCAGGAGAGACTAGTCCGATCTGTCAGGAGAGACGGTCTGATCTGTCAGGAGAAACTAGTCTGATCTGTCAGCAGAGACTGTTCCGATCTGTCCGGAGAGACTGGTCCGATCTGTCAGGAGAGACGGTCCGATCTGTCAGGAGAGACTTGTCCAGAGACTAGTCTGATCTGTCAGGAGAGACTGGTCTGATCTGTCAGGAGAGACTGGTCCGATCTGTCAGGAGAGACTGGTCCGATCTGTCAGGAGAGACTAGTCCGATCTGTCAGGAGAAACTGGTCCAGAGACGGTCTGATCTCTCAGGAGAGAATGGTCCAGAGACGGTCTGATCTGTCAGGAGAGACGGTCTGATCTGTCAGGAGAGACAGTCTAATCTGTCAAGAGAGACGGTCTGATCTGTCAGGAGAGACTGGTCCGATCTGTCAGGAGAGACGGTCCAGAGCCTAGTCTGATCTGTCAGGAGAGACTAGTCCAGAGACGGTCTGATCTGTCAGGAGAGACTGGTCTGATCTGTCAGGAGAGACTGGTCTGATCTGTCAGGAGAGACGGTCCGATCTGTCAGGAGAGACGGTCCGATCTGTCAGGAGAGACTGGTCTGATCTGTCAGGAGAGACTGGTCCGATCTGTCAGGAGAGACTGGTCTGATCTGTCAGGAGAGACTGGTCTGATCTGTCAGGAGAGACTGGTCTGATCTGTCAGGAGAGACGGTCCGATCTGTCAGGAGAGACGGTCCGATCTGTCAGGAGAGACTGGTCTGATCTGTCAGGAGAGACTGGTCTGATCTGTCAGAAGAGATGTTCTGATCTGTCAGGAGAGACTGGTCCAGAGACGGTCCGATCTGTCAGGAGAGACGGTCTGATCTGTCAGGAGAGACTGTCCGATCTGTCAGGAGAGACTGTCCGATCTGTCAGGAGAGACTAGTCCAATCTGTCAGGAGAGACGGTCTGATCTGTCAGGAGAAACGGTCTGATCTGTCAGGAGAAACTAGTCTGATCTGTCAGGAGAGACTAACCTGATCTGTCAGGAGAGACGGTCTGATCTGTCAGGAGAAACTAGTCTGATCTGTCAGGAGAGACTAGTCTGATCTGTCAGGAGAGACGGTCTGATCCGTCAGGAGAGACGGTCTGATCTGTCAGGAGAGACGGTCTGATCTGTCAGGAGAGACGGTCCGATCTGTCAGGAGAGACTGTCCGATCTGTCAGGAGAGACTGTCTGATCTGTTAGGAGAGACTGGTCTGATCTGTCAGGAGAGACTGTCTGATCTGTCAGGAGAGACGGTCCGATCTGTCAGGAGAGACTGGTCTGATCTGTCAGGAGAGACTGGTCTGATCTGTCAGGAGAGACGGTCCGAACTGTCAGGAGAGACGGTCCGAACTGTCAGGAGAGACGGTCCGAACTGTCAGGAGAGACGGTCCGATCTGTCAGGAGAGACTGTTCGAGAGACTAGTCTGATCTGTCAGGAGAGACGGTCTGATCTGTCAGGAGAGACGGTCTGATCTGTCAGGAGAGACTGGTCTGATCTGTCAGGAGAGACTGTCTGATCTGTCAGGAGAGACGGTCCTATCTGTCAGGAGAGACGGTCCTATCTGTCAGGAGAGACTGGTCCAGAGACTTTCTGATCTGTCAGGAGAGATGGTCCGATCAGTCAGGAGAGACTAGTCCGATCTGTCAGGAGAGACTGGTCTAGAGACGGTCTGATCTGTCAGGAGAGACTGGTCTGATCTGTCAGGAGAGACTGGTCCAGAGACGATCTGATCTGTCAGGAGAGACTGGTCCAGAGACGATCTGATCTGTCAGGAGAGACTGGTC
Source organism: Salmo salar (assembly GCF_965601325.2). NCBI lineage: Eukaryota > Metazoa > Chordata > Actinopteri > Salmoniformes > Salmonidae > Salmo > Salmo salar. The sequence goes on from NC_138308.1 coordinate 59,579,045, forward strand.
TGATCTGTCAGGAGAGATGGTCTGATCTGTCAGGAGAGACGGTCTGATCTGTCAGGAGAAACTAGTCTGATCTGTCAGGAGAGACTGGCCTGATCTGTCAGGAGAGACGGTCTGATCTGTCAGGAGAAACTAGTCTGATCTGTCAGGAGAGACTGGTCCAGAGACGATCTGATCTGTCAGGAGAGACTGGTCCAGAGACGATCTGATCTGTCAGGAGAGACTGGTCTGATCTGTCAGGAGAGATGGTCTGATCTGTCAGGAGAAACTAGTCTGATCTGTCAGGAGAGACTGGTCCAGAGACGGTCTGATCTCTCTTGAGAGAATGGTCCAGAGACGGTCTGATCTGTCAGGAGAGACGGTCCGATCTGTCAGGAGAGACTGGTCTGATCTGTCAGGAGAGACTGGTCTAATCTGTCAGGAGAGACGGTCTGATCTGTTAGGAGAGACTGGTCCAGAGACAGTCTGATCTGTCAGGAGAGACTGGTCTGATCTGTCAGGAGAGACTGGTCCAGAGACGATCTGATCTGTCAGGAGAGACGGTCTGATCTGTCAGGAGAGACTGGTCTGATCTGTCAGGAGAGACTAGTCTGATCTGTCAGGAGAGACAGGTCCGATCTGCCAGGACAGACTGGCCTGATCTGTCAGGAGAGACGGTCTGATCTGTCAGGAGAAACTAGTCTGATATGTCAGGAGAAACTAGTCTGATCTGTCAGGAGAGACTGGTCCAGAGACGGTCTGATCTCTCTTGAGAGAATGGTCCAGAGACGGTCTGATCTGTCAGGAGAGACGGTCCGATCTGTCAGGAGAGACTGGTCCAGAGACGGTCTGATCTGTCAGGAGAGACTGGTCTAGAGACGGTCTGATTTGTCAGGAGAGACGGTCTGATCTGTCAGGAGAGACGGTCTGATCTGTCAGGAGACACTAGTCTTATCTGTCAGGAGAGACGGTCTGATCTGTCAGGAGAGACTGGTCTGTCAGGAGAGACGGTCCGATCTGTCAGGAGAGACTAGTCTGATCTGTCAGGAGAAACTGGTCTGATCTGTCAGGAGAGACTGGTCCAGAGACGGTCTGATCTGTCAGGAGAGACTGGTCTAGAGACGGTCTGATCTGTCAGGAGAGACTGGTCTGATCTGTCAGGAGAGACTGTTCCGATCTGTCAGGAGAAACTAGTCTGATCTGTCAGGAGAGACTAGTCTGATCTGTCAGGAGAGACGGTCTGATCTGTCAGGAGAGACGGTCTGATCTGTCAGGAGAGACGGTCTGATCTGTCAGGAGAGACGGTCTGATCTCTCAAGAGAGACTGGTCCAGAGACGGTCTGATCTGTCAGGAGAGACTGGTCTGATCTGTCAGGAGAGACGGTCTGATCTGTCAGGAGAGACGGTCCGAACTGTCAGGAGAGACGGTCCGATCTGTCAGGAGAGACTGTTCCAGAGACTAGTCTGATCTGTCAGGAGAGACGGTCTGATCTGTCAGGAGAGACGGTCTGATCTGTCAGGAGAGACTGGTCTAGAGACGGTCTGATTTGTCAGGAGAGACTGGTCTGATCTGTCAGGAGAAATGGTCTGATCTGTCAGGAGAGACTAGTCTGATATGTCAGGAGAGACTGGTCTGATCTGTCAGGAGAGATGGTCTGATCTGTCAGGAGAGATGGTCCGATCTGTCAGGAGAGACTTGTCCAGAGAGTAGTCTGATCTGTCAGGAGAGACTTGTCCAGAGACTAGTCTGATCTGTCAGGAGAGACTGGTCTGATCTGTCAGGAGAGACTGGTCCGATCTGTCAGGAGAGACTGGTCCGATCTGTCAGGAGAGACTAGTCCGATCTGTCAGGAGAAACTAGTCTGATCTGTCAGGAGAAACTAGTCTGATCTGTCAGGAGAAACTGGTCCAGAGACGGTCTGATCTCTCAGGAGAGAATGGTCCAGAGACGGTCTGATCTGTCAGGAGAGACTGATCTAGAAACTATATGATCTGTCAGGAGAGACGGTCTCTTCTGTCAGGAGAGACGGTCTGATCTGTCAGGAGAGACTGGTCTGATCTGACAGGAGAAACTAGTCCAGAGATGGTCTGATCTGTCAGGAGAGACTAGTCTGATCTGTCAGGAGAAACTAGTCTGATCTGTCAGGAGAGACTGTCTGATCTGTCAGGAGAGACGGTCTGATCTGTCAGGAGAGACAGTCTAATCTGTCAAGAGAGACGGTCTGATCTGTCAGGAGAGACTGGTTTGATCTGACAGGAGAAACTAGTCCAGAGACGGTCTGATCTGTCAGGAGAGACTGGTCTAGAGACGGTCTGATTTGTCAGGAGAAATGGTCTGATCTGTCAGGAGAGACTGGTCTGATCTGTCAGGAGAGACTGGTCCGATCTGTCAGGAGAGATGGTCTGATCTGTCAGGAGAGACTGCTCCGATCTGTCAGGAGAGACTAGTCCGATCTGTCAGCAGAGACGGTCTGATCTGTCAGGAGAAACTAGTCTGATCTGTCAGGAGAAACTAGTGTGATCTGTCAGGAGAGACAGTCCGATCTGTCAGGAGAGACTGTCTGATCTGTCAGGAGAGACTAGTCTGATCTGTTAGGAGAGACGGTCTGATCTGTCAGGAGAGACGGTCTGATCTGTCAGGAGAGACTGGTCTGTCAGGAGAGACGGTCCGATCTGTCAAGAGAGACGGTCCGATCTGTCAGGAGAGACTGTTCCAGAGACTAGTCTGATCTGTCAGGAGAGACGGTCTGATCTGTCAGGAGAGACGGTCTGATCTGTCAGGAGAGACTAGTCTCATCTGTCAGGAGAGACGGTCTGATCTGTCAGGAGAGACCGTCTGATCTGTCAGGAGAGACTGGTCTGTCAGGAGAGACGGTATGATCTGTCAGGAGAGACGGTCTGATCTGTCAGGAGAGACTGTCCGATCTGTCAAGAGAGACGGTCCGATCTGTCAGGAGAGACTAGTCTGATCTGTCAGGAGAAACTAGTGTGATCTGTCAGGAGAGACAGTCCGATCTGTCAGGAGAGACTGTCTGATCTGTCAGGAGAGACTAGTCTGATCTGTTAGGAGAGACGGTCTGATCTGTCAGGAGAGACGGTCTGATCTGTTAGGAGAGACTGGTCTGTCAGGAGAGACGGTCCGATCTGTCAAGAGAGACGGTCCGATCTGTCAGGAGAGACTGTTCCAGAGACTAGTCTGATCTGTCAGGAGAAACTAGTCTGATCTGTCAGGAGAAACTAGTGTGATCTGTCAGGAGAGACAGTCCGATCTGTCAGGAGAGACTGTCTGATCTGTCAGGAGAGACTAGTCTGATCTGTTAGGAGAGACGGTCTGATCTGTCAGGAGAGACGGTCTGATCTGTCAGGAGAGACTGGTCTGTCAGGAGAGACGGTCCGATCTGTCAAGAGAGACGGTCCGATCTGTCAGGAGAGACTGTTCCAGAGACTAGTCTGATCTGTCAGGAGAGACGGTCTGATCTGTCAGGAGAGACGGTCTGATCTGTCAGCAGAGACTGTTCCGATCTGTCAGGAGAGACGGTCTGATCTGTCAGGAGAGACTGGTCTGTCAGGAGAGATGGTCTGATCTGTCAGGAGACACTAGTCTTATCTGTCAGGAGAGCCGGTCTGATCTCTCAAGAGAGACTGGTCCAGAGACGGTCTGATCTGTCAGGAGAGACTGGTCTGATCTGTCAGGAGAGACTGGTCCAGAGACGGTCTGATCTGTCAGGAGAAACTGGTCTGATCTGTCAGGAGAGACTGGTCCAGAGACGGTCTGATCTGTCAGGAGAGACTGGTCTAGAGACGGTCTGATTTGTCAGGAGAGACTGGTCTGATCTGTCAGGAGAGACTAGTCTGATCTGTCTGGAGAGACTGTCCGATCTGTCAGGAGAGATGGTCCGATCTGTCAGGAGAGACTAGTCTGATCTGTCAGGAGAAACTGGTCTGATCTGTCAGGAGAGACTGGTCCAGAGACGGTCTGATCTGTCAGAAGAGACTGGTCTAGAGACGGTCTGATTTGTCAGGAGAGACTGGTCTGATCTGTCAGGAGAAACTAGTCTGATCTGTCAGGAGAGACTAGTCTCATCTGTCAGGAGAGACGGTCTGATCTGTCAGGAGAGACCGTCTGATCTGTCAGGAGAGACTGTCCGATCTGTCAAGAGAGACGGTCCGATCTGTTAGGAGAGACTGTTCCAGAGACTAGTCTGATCGGTCAGGAGAGACGGTCTGATCTGTCAGGAGAGACTAGTCTGATCTGTCAGGAGAGACTAGTCTGATCTGTCAGGAGAGACGGTCTGATCTGTCAGGAGAGACGGTCTGATCTGTCAGGAGAGACGGTCTGATCTGTCAGGAGAGACGGTCTGATCTGTCAGGAGAGACGTTCCGATCTGTCAGGAGAGACGGTCCGAACTGTCAGGAGAGACGGTCCGATCTGTCAGGAGAGACTGTTCCAGAGACTAGTCTGATCGGTCAGGAGAGACGGTCTGATCTGTCAGGAGAGACTAGTCTGATCTGTCAGGAGAGACTAGTCTGATCTGTCAGGAGAGACGGTCTGATCTGTCAGGAGAGACGGTCTGATCTGTCAGGAGAGACGGTCTGATCTGTCAGGAGAGACGGTCTGATCTGTCAGGAGAGACGGTCTGATCTGTCAGGAGAGACGGTCTGATCTGTCAGGAGAGACGTTCTGATCTGTCAGGAGAGACTGGTCTGTCAGGACAGACGGTCTGATCTGTCAGGAGAGACTAGTCCAGAGACGGTCTGATTTGTCAGGAGAGACTGGTCTGATCTGTCAGGAGAAACTAGTCTGATCTGTCAGGAGAGACTAGTCTCATCTGTCAGGAGAGACGCTCGGATCTGTCAGGAGAGACGGTCTGATCTGTCAGGAGAGACTGGTCCGATCTGTCAGGAGAGATGGTCTGATCTGTCAGGAGAGACTGCTCCGATCTGTCAGGAGAGACTAGTCCGATCTGTCAGGAGAGACGGTCTGATCTGTCAGGAGAAACTAGTCTGATCTGTCAGGAGAATCTAGTCTGATCTGTCAGGAGAGACAGTCCGATCTGTCAGGAGAGACTGTCTGATCTGTCAGGAGAGACTAGTCTGATCTGTCAGGAGAATCTAGTCTGATCTGTCAGGAGAGACAGTCCGATCTGTCAGGAGAGACTGTCTGATCTGTCAGGAGAGACTAGTCTGATCTGTTAGGAGAGACGGTCTGATCTGTCAGGAGAGACGGTCTGATCTGTCAGGAGAGACTGGTCTGTCAGGAGAGACGGTCCGATCTGTCAAGAGAGACGGTCCGATCTGTCAGGAGAGACTGTTCCAGAGATTAGTCTGATCTGTCAGGAGAGACGGTCTGATCTGTCAGGAGAAACTAGTCTGATCTGTCAGGAGAAACTAGTCTGATCTGTCAGGAGAGACAGTCCGATCTGTCAGGAGAGACTGTCCGATCTGTCAGGAGAGACTAGTCTGATCTGTTAGGAGAGACGGTCTGATCTGTCAGGAGAGACGGTCTGATCTGTCAGGAGAGACTGGTCTGATCTGTCAGGAGAGATGTTCTGATCTGTCAGGAGAGACTAGTCTGATCTGTCAGGAGAGACGGTCTGATCTGTCAGGAGAGACTGGTCTAGAGACGGTCTGAATTGTCCAGGAGAGACTGGTCTGTCAGGAGAGACGAGTCCAGAGACGGTCTGATCTGTCAGGAGAGACGGTCTGATCTGTCAGGAGACACTAGTCTTATCTGTCAGGAGAGACGGTCTGATCTGTCAGGAGAGACTGGTCTGTCAGGAGAGACGGTCCGATCTGTCAGGAGAGACTAGTCTGATCTGTCAGGAGAAACTGGTCTGATCTGTCAGGAGAGACTGGTCCAGAGACGGTCCGATCTGTCAGGAGAGACGGTCCGATCTGTCAGGAGAGACGGTGTGATCTGTCAGGAGAGACTAGTCCAGAGATGGTCTGATCTGTCAGGAGAGACTAGTCCAGAGACGGTCTGATCTGTCAGGAGAGACGGTCTGATCTGTCAGGAGAGACGGTCTGATCTGTCGGGAAAGACTGGTCCAGAGACTAGTCTGATCTGTCAGGAGAGATGGTCTGATCTGTCAGGAGAGACGGTCTGATCTGTCAGGAGAGACTGATCTGTCAGGAGAGACGGTCAGATCTAACAGGAGAGACGGTCTGATCTGTCGGGAAAGACTGGTCCAGAGACAGTCTGATCTGTCAGGAGAGACTGGTCTGATCTGTCAGGAGAGACTGGTCTGATCTGTCAGGAGAGACTGGTCCGATCTGTCAGGAGAGACGGTCCAGAGCCTAGTCTGATCTGTCAGGAGAGACTAGTCCAGAAACGGTCTGATCTGTCAGGAGAGACTGGTCTGATCTGTCAGGAGAGACTGGTCTGATCTGTCAGGAGAGACGGTCCGATCTGTCAGGAGAGACGGTCCGATCTGTCAGGAGAGACTGGTCCGATCTGTCAGGAGAGACTGGTCTGATCTGTCAGGAGAGATGTTCTGATCTGTCAGGAGAGACTAGTCTGATCTGTCAGGAGAGACGGTCTGATCTGTCAGGAGAGACTGGTCCAGAGACGGTCCGATCTGTCAGGAGAGACGGTCTGATCTGTCAGGAGAGACTGTCCGATCTGTCAGGAGAGACTGTCCGATCTGTCAGGAGAGACTAGTCCAATCTGTCAGGAGAGACGGTCTGATCTGTCAGGAGAAACGGTCTGATCTGTCAGGAGAAACTAGTCTGATCTGTCAGGAGAGACTAACCTGATCTGTCAGGAGAGACGGTCTGATCTGTCAGGAGAAACTAGTCTGATCTGTCAGGAGAGACTAGTCTGATCTGTCAGGAGAGACGGTCTGATCCGTCAGGAGAGACGGTCTGATCCGTCAGGAGAGACGGTCCGATCTGTCAGGAGAGACTGGTCTGATCTGTCAGGAGAGACTGGTTTGATCTGTCAGGAGAGACGGTCCGAACTGTCAGGAGAGACGGTCCGAACTGTCAGGAGAGACGGTCCGATCTGTCAGGAGAGACTGTTCGAGAGACTAGTCTGATCTGTCAGGAGAGACGGTCTGATCTGTCAGGAGAGACGGTCTGATCTGTCAGGAGAGACTGGTCTGTCAGGAGAGACGGTATGATCTGTCAGGAGAGACGGTCTGATCTGTCAGGAGAGACTGTCCGATCTGTCAAGAGAGACGGTCCGATCTGTCAGGAGAGACTAGTCTGATCTGTCAGGAGAAACTAGTGTGATCTGTCAGGAGAGACAGTCCGATCTGTCAGGAGAGACGGTCTGATCTGTCAGGAGAGACTAGTCTGATCTGTTAGGAGAGACTGGTCTGTCAGGAGAGACGGTCCGATCTGTCAAGAGAGACGGTCCGATCTGTCAGGAGAGACTGTTCCAGAGACTAGTCTGATCTGTCAGGAGAAACTAGTCTGATCTGTCAGGAGAAACTAGTGTGATCTGTCAGGAGAGACAGTCCGATCTGTCAGGAGAGACTAGTCTGATCTGTTAGGAGAGACGGTCTGATCTGTCAGGAGAGACGGTCTGATCTGTCAGGAGAGACTGGTCTGTCAGGAGAGACGGTCCGATCTGTCAAGAGAGACGGTCCGATCTGTCAGGAGAGACTGTTCCAGAGACTAGTCTGATCTGTCAGCAGAGACTGTTCCGATCTGTCAGGAGAGACGGTCTGATCTGTCAGGAGAGACTGGTCTGTCAGGAGAGATGGTCTGATCTGTCAGGAGAGACTGGTCCAGAGACGGTCTGATCTGTCAGGAGAGACTGGTCTGATCTGTCAGGAGAGACTGGTCCAGAGACGGTCTGATCTGTCAGGAGAAACTGGTCTGATCTGTCAGGAGAGACTGGTCCAGAGACGGTCTGATCTGTCAGGAGAGACTGGTCTAGAGACGGTCTGATTTGTCAGGAGAGACTGGTCTGATCTGTCAGGAGAGACTAGTCTGATCTGTCTGGAGAGACTGTCCGATCTGTCAGGAGAGATGGTCCGATCTGTCAGGAGAGACTAGTCTGATCTGTCAGGAGAAACTGGTCTGATCTGTCAGGAGAGACTGGTCCAGAGACGGTCTGATCTGTCAGAAGAGACTGGTCTAGAGACGGTCTGATTTGTCAGGAGAGACTGGTCTGATCTGTCAGGAGAAACTAGTCTGATCTGTCAGGAGAGACTGGTCCAGAGACGGTCTGATCTGTCAGAAGAGACTGGTCTAGAGACGGTCTGATTTGTCAGGAGAGACTGGTCTGATCTGTCAGGAGAAACTAGTCTGATCTGTCAGGAGAGACTAGTCTCATCTGTCAGGAGAGACTGTCCGATCTGTCAAGAGAGACGGTCCGATCTGTCAGGAGAGACTGTTCCAGAGACTAGTCTGATCGGTCAGGAGAGACGGTCTGATCTGTCAGGAGAGACTAGTCTGATCTGTCAGGAGAGACTAGTCTGATCTGTCAGGAGAGACGGTCTGATCTGTCAGGAGAGACGGTCTGATCTGTCAGGAGAGACGGTCTGATCTGTCAGGAGAGACGGTCTGATCTGTCAGGAGAGACGGTCTGATCTGTCAGGAGAGACGTTCCGATCTGTCAGGAGAGACGGTCCGAACTGTCAGGAGAGACGGTCCGATCTGTCAGGAGAGACTGTTCCAGAGACTAGTCTGATCTGTCAGGAGAGACGGTCTGATCTGTCAGGAGAGACGGTCTGATCTGTCAGGAGAGACGTTCTGATCTGTCAGGAGAGACTGGTCTGTCAGGACAGACGGTCTGATCTGTCAGGAGAGACTAGTCCAGAGACGGTCTGATTTGTCAGGAGAGACTGGTCTGATCTGTCAGGAGAAACTAGTCTGATCTGTCAGGAGAGACTAGTCTCATCTGTCAGGAGAGACGCTCGGATCTGTCAGGAGAGACGGTCTGATCTGTCAGGAGAGACTGGTCCGATCTGTCAGGAGAGATGGTCTGATCTGTCAGGAGAGACTGCTCCGATCTGTCAGGAGAGACTAGTCCGATCTGTCAGGAGAGACGGTCTGATCTGTCAGGAGAAACTAGTCTGATCTGTCAGGAGAATCTAGTCTGATCTGTCAGGAGAGACAGTCCGATCTGTCAGGAGAGACTGTCTGATCTGTCAGGAGAGACTAGTCTGATCTGTCAGGAGAATCTAGTCTGATCTGTCAGGAGAGACAGTCCGATCTGTCAGGAGAGACTGTCTGATCTGTCAGGAGAGACTAGTCTGATCTGTTAGGAGAGACGGTCTGATCTGTCAGGAGAGACGGTCTGATCTGTCAGGAGAGACTGGTCTGTCAGGAGAGACGGTCCGATCTGTAAAGAGAGACGGTCCGATCTGTCAGGAGAGACTGGTCTGATCTGTCAGGAGAGATGTTCTGATCTGTCAGGAGAGACTAGTCTGATCTGTCAGGAGAGACGGTCTGATCTGTCAGGAGAGACTGGTCTAGAGACGGTCTGAATTGTCAGGAGAGACTGGTCTGTCAGGAGAGACGAGTCCAGAGACGGTCTGATCTGTCAGGAGAGACGGTCTGATCTGTCAGGAGACACTAGTCTTATCTGTCAGGAGAGACGGTCTGATCTGTCAGGAGAGACTGGTCTGTCAGGAGAGACGGTCCGATCTGTCAGGAGAGACTAGTCTGATCTGTCAGGAGAAACTGGTCTGATCTGTCAGGAGAGACTGGTCCAGAGACGGTCCGATCTGTCAGGAGAGACGGTCCGATCTGTCAGGAGAGACGGTGTGATCTGTCAGGAGAGACTAGTCCAGAGATGGTCTGATCTGTCAGGAGAGACTAGTCCAGAGACGGTCTGATCTGTCAGGAGAAACTAGTCTGATCTGTCAGGAGAGACTGGTCCAGAGACGGTCTGATCTGTCAGAAGAGACTGGTCTAGAGACGGTCTGATTTGTCAGGAGAGACTGGTCTGATCTGTCAGGAGAAACTAGTCTGATCTGTCAGGAGAGACTAGTCTCATCTGTCAGGAGAGACGGTCTGATCTGTCAGGAGAGACTGTCCGATCTGTCAAGAGAGACGGTCCGATCTGTCAGGAGAGACTGTTCCAGAGACTAGTCTGATCTGTCAGGAGAGACGGTCTGATCTGTCAGGAGAGACGGTCTGATCTGTCAGGAGAGACGGTCTGATCTGTCAGGAGAGACGGTCTGATCTGTCAGGAGAGACGGTCTGATCTGTCAGGAGAGACGTTCCGATCTGTCAGGAGAGACGGTCCGAACTGTCAGGAGAGACGGTCCGATCTGTCAGGAGAGACTGTTCCAGAGACTAGTCTGATCTGTCAGGAGAGACGGTCTGATCTGTCAGGAGAGACGGTCTGATCTGTCAGGAGAGACGTTCTGATCTGTCAGGAGAGACTGGTCTGTCAGGACAGACGGTCTGATCTGTCAGGAGAGACTAGTCCAGAGACGGTCTGATTTGTCAGGAGAGACTGGTCTGATCTGTCAGGAGAAACTAGTCTGATCTGTCAGGAGAGACTAGTCTCATCTGTCAGGAGAGACGCTCGGATCTGTCAGGAGAGACGGTCTGATCTGTCAGGAGAGACTGGTCCGATCTGTCAGGAGAGATGGTCTGATCTGTCAGGAGAGACTGCTCCGATCTGTCAGGAGAGACTAGTCCGATCTGTCAGGAGAGACGGTCTGATCTGTCAGGAGAAACTAGTCTGATCTGTCAGGAGAATCTAGTCTGATCTGTCAGGAGAGACAGTCCGATCTGTCAGGAGAGACTGTCTGATCTGTCAGGAGAGACTAGTCTGATCTGTCAGGAGAATCTAGTCTGATCTGTCAGGAGAGACAGTCCGATCTGTCAGGAGAGACTGTTCCAGAGATTAGTCTGATCTGTCAGGAGAGACTGGTCTGATCTGTCAGGAGAAACTAGTCTGATCTGTCAGGAGAAACTAGTCTGATCTGTCAGGAGAGACAGTACGATCTGTCAGGAGAGACGGTCTGATCTGTCGGGAAAGACTGGTCCAGAGACTAGTCTGATCTGTCAGGAGAGATGGTCTGATCTGTCAGGAGAGACGGTCTGATCTGTCGGGAAAGACTGGTCCAGAGACTAGTCTGATCTGTCAGGAGAGATGGTCTGATCTGTCAGGAGAGACGGTCTGATCTAACAGGAGAGACGGTCTGATCTGTCGGGAAAGACTGGTCCAGAGACAGTCTGATCTGTCAGGAGAGACTGGTCTGATCTGTCAGGAGAGACTGGTCCGATCTGTCAGGAGAGACGGTCCAGAGCCTAGTCTGATCTGTCAGGAGAGACTAGTCCAGAAACGGTCTGATCTGTCAGGAGAGACTGGTCTGATCTGTCAGGATGAGACTGGTCTGATCTGTCAGGAGAGACGGTCCGATCTGTCAGGAGAGACGGTCCGATCTGTCAGGAGAGACTGGTCCGATCTGTCAGGAGAGACTGGTCTGATCTGTCAGGAGAGATGTTCTGATCTGTCAGGAGAGACTAGTCTGATCTGTCAGGAGAGACGGTCTGATCTGTCAGGAGAGACTGGTCCAGAGACGGTCCGATCTGTCAGGAGAGACGGTCTGATCTGTCAGGAGAGACTGTCCGATCTGTCAGGAGAGACTGTCCGATCTGTCAGGAGAGACTAGTCCAATCTGTCAGGAGAGACGGTCTGATCTGTCAGGAGAAACGGTCTGATCTGTCAGGAGAAACTAGTCTGATCTGTCGGGAGACTCCGTCGCGGAGAGACTAGTCTGATCTGTCAGGAGAGACGGTCTGATCCGTCAGGAGAGACGGTCTGATCCGTCAGGAGAGACTGTCTGATCTGTCAGGAGAGACGGTCCGATCTGTCAGGAGAGACTGTCCGATCTGTCAGGAGAGACTGTCTGATCTGTTAGGAGAGACGGTCTGATCTGTCAGGAGAGACTGGTCTGATCTGTCAGGAGAGACGGTCCGATCTGTCAGGAGAGACTGGTCCGATCTGTCAGGAGAGACAGTCTGATCTGTCAGGAGAGACGGTCCGATCTGTCAGGAGAGACTGGTCTGATCTGTCAGGAGAGACTGGTTTGATCTGTCAGGAGAGACGGTCCGAACTGTCAGGAGAGACGGTCCGAACTGTCAGGAGAGACGGTCCGATCTGTCAGGAGAGACTGTTCGAGAGACTAGTCTGATCTGTCAGGAGAGACGGTCTGATCTGTCAGGAGAGACGGTCTGATCTGTCAGGAGAGACTGGTCTGATCTGTCAGGAGAGACTGTCTGATCTGTCAGGAGAGACGGTCCTATCTGTCAGGAGAGACGGTCCGATCTGTCAGGAGAGACTGGTCCAGAGACTTTCTGATCTGTCAGGAGAGATGGTCCGATCAGTCAGGAGAGACTAGTCCGATCTGTCAGGAGAGACTGGTCTAGAGACGGTCTGATCTGTCAGGAGAGACTGGTCTGATCTGTCAGGAGAGACTGGTCCAGAGACGATCTGATCTGTCAGGAGAGACTGGTCCAGAGACGATCTGATCTGTCAGGAGAGACTGGTCTGATCTGTCAGGAGAGATGGTCTGATCTGTCAGGAGAGACGGTCTGATCTGTCAGGAGAAACTAGTCTGATCTGTCAGGAGAGACTGGCCTGATCTGTCAGGAGAGACGGTCTGATCTGTCAGGAGAAACTAGTCTGATCTGTCAGGAGAGACTGGTCCAGAGACGATCTGATCTGTCAGGAGAGACTGGTCCAGAGACGATCTGATCTGTCAGGAGAGACTGGTCTGATCTGTCAGGAGAGATGGTCTGATCTGTCAGGAGAGACGGTCTGATCTGTCAGGAGAAACTAGTCTGATCTGTCAGGAGAGACTGGCCTGATCTGTCAGGAGAGACGGTCTGATCTGTCAGGAGAAACTAGTCTGATCTGTCAGGAGAGACTGGTCCAGAGACGGTCTGATCTGTCAGGAGAGACTGGTCTAGAGACGGTCTGATTTGTCAGGAGAGACGGTCTGATCTGTCAGGAGAGACGGTCTGATCTGTCAGGAGACACTAGTCTTATCTGTCAGGAGAGACTGGTCTGTCAGGAGAGACGGTCCGATCTGTCAGGAGAGATTAGTCTGATCTGTCAGGAGAAACTGGTCTGATCTGTCAGGAGAGACTGGTCCAGAGACGGTCTGATCTGTCAGGAGAGACTGGTCTTTCAGGAGAGATGGTCTGATCTGTCAGGAGAGACTAGTCTGATCTGTCAGGAGAGACGGTCTGATCTGTCAGGAGAAACTAGTCTGATCTGTCAGGAGAGACTAGTCTGATCTGTCAGGAGAGACTGGTCTGATCTGTCAGGAGAGACTGGTCTAGAGACGGTCTGATTTGTCAGGAGAGACTGGTCTGATCTGTCAGGAGAAATGGTCTGATCTGTCAGGAGAAATGGTCCGATCTGTCAAGAGAGACGGTCCGATCTGTCAGGAGAGACTGTTCCAGAGACTAGTCTGATATGTCAGGAGAGACTGGTCTGATCTGTCAGGAGAGATGGTCTGATCTGTCAGGAGAGATGGTCTGATCTGTCAGGAGAGACTGGTCCGATCTGTCAGGAGAGACTAGTCCGATCTGTCAGGAGAGACGGTCTGATCTGTCAGGAGAAACTAGTCTGATCTGTCAGAAGAAACTAGTCTGATCTGTCAGGAGAGACAGTCTGATCTGTCAGGAGAGACTGTCTGATCTGTCAGGAGAGACGGTCTGATCTGTCAGCAGAGACGAGTCTGATCTGTCAGGAGAGACTGGTCTGATCTGTCAGGAGAGACTAGTCTGATCTGTCAGGAGAGACGGTCTGATCTGTCAGGAGAGACGGTCCGATCTGTCAAGAGAGACGGTCCGATCTGTCAGGAGAGACTGTTCCAGAGACTAGTCTGATCTGTCAGGAGAGACGGTCTGATCTGTCAGGAGAGACTAGTCTGATCTGTCAGGAGAGACTAGTCTGATCTGTCAGCAGAGACGAGTCTGATCTGTCAGCAGAGACGAGTCTGATCTGTCAGGAGAGACTGGTCTGATCTGTCAGCAGAGACTGTTCCGATCTGTCAGGAGAGACGGTCTGATCTGTCAGGAGAGACGGTCTGATCTGTCAGGAGAGCCGGTCTGATCTCTCAAGAGAGACTGGTCCAGAGACGGTCTGATCTGTCAGGAGAGACGGTCCGAACTGTCAGGAGAGACGGTCCGATCTGTCAGGAGAGACTGTTCCAGAGACTAGTCTGATCTGTCAGGAGAGACGGTCTGATCTGTCAGGAGAGACGGTCTGATCTGTCAGGAGAGACGGTTTGATCTGTCAGGAGTGACTAGTCCAGAGACGGTCTGATCTGTCAGGAGAGACGGTCTGATCTGTCAGGAGAGACTAGTCTGATCTGTCAGGAGAGACTAGTCTGATCTGTCAGCAGAGACGAGTCTGATCTGTCAGCAGAGACGAGTCTGATCTGTCAGGAGAGACTGGTCTGATCTGTCAGCAGAGACTGTTCCGATCTGTCAGGAGAGACGGTCTGATCTGTCAGGAGAGACGGTCTGATCTGTCAGGAGAGCCGGTCTGATCTCTCAAGAGAGACTGGTCCAGAGACGGTCTGATCTGTCAGGAGAGACGGTCCGAACTGTCAGGAGAGACGGTCCGATCTGTCAGGAGAGACTGTTCCAGAGACTAGTCTGATCTGTCAGGAGAGACGGTCTGATCTGTCAGGAGAGACGGTCTGATCTGTCAGGAGAGACGGTTTGATCTGTCAGGAGTGACTAGTCCAGAGACGGTCTGATCTGTCAGGAGAGACGGTCTGATCTGTCAGGAGACACTAGTCTGATCTGTCAGGAGAAACTAGTCTGATCTGTCAGGAGAGACTAGTCTGATCTGTCAGGAGAGACGGTCTGATCTGTCAGGAGAGACCGTCTGATCTGTCAGGAGAGACTGGTCTGTCAGGAGAGACTGGTCTGTCAGGAGAGACGGTCTGATCTGTCAGGAGAGACGGTCTGATCTGTCAGGAGAGACTGTCCGATCTGTCAAGAGAGACGGTCCGATCTGTCAGGAGAGACTGTTCCAGAGACTAGTCTGATCTGTCAGGAGAGACGGTCTGATCTGTCAGGAGAGACGGTCTGATCTGTCAGGAGAGACGGTCTGATCTGTCAGGAGAGACGTTCTGATCTGTCAGGAGAGACTGGTCTGTCAGGAGAGACGGTCTGATCTGTCAGGAGAGACTAGTCCAGAGACGGTCTGATCTGTCAGGAGAGACGGTCTGATCTGTCAGGAGAGACGGTCTGATCTGTCCGGAGAGACGGTCCGATCTGTCAGGAGAGACGGTCCGAACTGTCAGGAGAGACGGTCCGATCTGTCAGGAGAGACTGTTCCAGAGACTAGTCTGATCTGTCAGGAGAGACGGTCCGATCTGTCAGGAGAGACTAGTCTGATCTGTCAGGAGACACTAGTCTGATCTGTCAGGAGACACTAGTCTGATCTGTCAGGAGACACTAGTCTGTCAGGAGAGACGGTCTGATCTGTCAGGAGAGATGGTCTGATCTGTCAGGAGAGACTAGTCTGATCTGTCAGGAGAGACTGGTCTGATCTGTCAGCAGATACTGTTCCGATCTGTCAGCAGAGACTGTTCCGATCTGTCAGGAGAGACTGGTCCGATCTGTCAGGAGAGACTGGTCCGATCTGTCAGGAGAGACGGTCTGATCTGTCAGGAGAAACTAGTCTGATCTGTCAGGATAGACTAGTCTGATCTGTCAGGATTGACTGGTCTGATCTGTCAGGAGAGACTGGTCCAGAGACGGTCTGATCTGTCAGGAGAGACTGGTCTAGAGACGGTCTGATTTGTCAGGAGAAACTAGTCTGATCTGTCAGGATAGACTAGTCTGATCTGTCAGGATTGACTGGTCTGATCTGTCAGGAGAGACTAGTCCAGAGACGGTCTGATCTGTCAGGAGAGACGGTCTGATCTGTCAGGAGACACTAGTCTTATCTGTCAGGAGAGACGGTCTGATCTGTCAGGAGAGACGGTCTGATCTGTCAGGAGAGACTAGTCTGATCTGTCAGGAGAAACTGGTCTGATCTGTCAGGAGAGACTGGTCCAGAGACGGTCTGATCTGTCAGGAGAGACTGGTCTAGAGACGGTCTGATTTGTCAGCAGAGACTGGTCTGATCTGTCAGGAGAGATGGTCTGATCTGTCAGGAGAGACTAGTCTGATCTGTCAGGAGAGACGGTCTGATCTGTCAGGAGAAACTAGTCTGATCTGTCAGGAGAGACTGGTCTGATCTGTCAGGAGAAATGGTCTGATCTGTCAGGAGAGACTAGTCTGATCTGTCAGGAGAGACTGGTCTGATCTGTCAGGAGAGATTGGTCCGATCTGTCAGGAGAGACGGTCTGATCTGTCAGGAGAGACTAGTCTGATCTGTCAGGAGAGACGGTCTGATCTGTCAGGAGAAACTAGTCTGATCTGTCAGGAGAGACTAGTCTGATCTGTCAGGAGAGACTGGTCTGATCTGTCAGGAGAAATGGTCTGATCTGTCAGGAGAGACTAGTCTGATCTGTCAGGAGAGACTGGTCTGATCTGTCAGGAGAGATTGGTCCGATCTGTCAGGAGAGACGGTCTGATCTGTCAGGAGAAACTAGTCTGATCTGTCAGGAGAGACTAGCCTGATCTGTCAGGAGAGACTGTCTGATCTGTCAGGAGAGACTGTCCGATCTGTCAGGAGAGACGGTCCGATCTGTCAGGAGAGACGGTCCGATC
The DNA here is from genome assembly GCF_965601325.2 of Salmo salar. NCBI lineage: Eukaryota > Metazoa > Chordata > Actinopteri > Salmoniformes > Salmonidae > Salmo > Salmo salar. Next base: position 59,595,680 of record NC_138308.1, read on the forward strand.
TGTCAGGAGAGACGGTCCGATCTGTCAGGAGAGACGGTCTGATCTGTCAGGAGAGACTTGTCCAGAGACTAGTCTGATCTGTCAGGAGAGATGGTCTGATCTGTCAGGAGAGACTGGTCCGATCTGTCAGGAGAGACTAGTCCGATCTGTCAGGAGAGACGGTCTGATCTGTCAGGAGAAACTAGTCTGATCTGTCAGGAGAGACTAGCCTGATCTGTCAGGAGAGACAGTCCGATCTGTCAGGAGAGACTGTCCGATCTGTCAGGAGAGACGGTCCGATCTGTCAGGAGAGACGGTCCGATCTGTCAGGAGAGACGGTCTGATCTGTCAGGAGAGACTTGTCCAGAGACTAGTCTGATCTGTCAGGAGAGACTGGTCTGATCTGTCAGGAGAGACTGTTCCGATCTGTCAGGAGAGACGGTCCGATCTGTCAGGAGAGACGGTCCGATCTGTCAGGAGAGACGGTCCGATCTGTCAGGAGAGACTTGTCCAGAGACTAGTCTGATCTGTCAGGAGAGACTGGTCTGATCTGTCAGGAGAGACTGGTCCGATCTGTCAGGAGAGACTGGTCCGATCTGTCAGGAGAGACTGGTCCGATCTGTCAGGAGAGACTAGTCCGATCTGTCAGGAGAAACTGGTCCAGAGACGGTCTGATCTCTCAGGAGAGAATGGTCCAGAGACGGTCTGATCTGTCAGGAGAGACGGTCTGATCTGTCAGGAGAGACAGTCTAATCTGTCAAGAGAGACGGTCTGATCTGTCAGGAGAGACTGGTCTGATCTGACAGGAGAAACTAGTACAGAGACGGTCTGATCTGTCAGGAGAGACTGGTCTAGAGACGGTCTGATTTGTCAGGAGAAATGGTCTGATCTGTCAGGAGAGACTGGTCTGATCTGTCAGGAGAGACTGGTCCGATCTGTCAGGAGAGATGGTCTGATCTGTCAGGAGAGACTGCTCCGATCTGTCAGGAGAGACTAGTCCGATCTGTCAGCAGAGACGGTCTGATCTGTCAGGAGAAACTAGTCTGATCTGTCAGGAGAAACTAGTGTGATCTTTCAGGAGAGACAGTCCGATCTGTCAGGAGAGACTGTCTGATCTGTCAGGAGAGACTAGTCTGATCTGTTAGGAGAGATGGTCTGATCTGTCAGGAGAGACAGTCTGATCTGTCAGGAGAGACTGGTCTGTCAGGAGAGACGGTCCGATCTGTCAAGAGAGACGGTCCGATCTGTCAGGAGAGACTGTTCCAGAGACTAGTCTGATCTGTCAGGAGAGACGGTCTGATCTGTCAGGAGAGACGGTCTGATCTGTCAGGAGAGACGGTCTGATCTGTCAGCAGAGACGAGTCTGATCTGTCAGGAGAGACTGGTCTGATCTGTCAGCAGAGACTGTTCCGATCTGTCAGGAGAGACGGTCTGATCTGTCAGGAGAGACTGGTCTGTCAGGAGAGATGGTCTGATCTGTCAGGAGACACTAGTCTTATCTGTCAGGAGAGCCGGTCTGATCTCTCAAGAGAGACTGGTCCAGAGACGGTCTGATCTGTCAGGAGAGACTGGTCTGATCTGTCAGGAGAGACTGGTCCAGAGACGGTCTGATCTGTCAGGAGAGACGGTCTGATCTGTCAGGAGAGACGGTCTGATCTGTCAGGAGAGACTGGTCTGTCAGGAGAGACGGTCTGATCTGTCAGGAGAGACTAGTCCAGAGACGGTCTGATCTGTCAGGAGAAACTAGTCTGATCTGTCAGGAGAGACTAGCCTGATCTGTCAGGAGAGACAGTCCGATCTGTCAGGAGAGACTGTCCGATCTGTCAGGAGAGACGGTCCGATCTGTCAGGAGAGACGGTCCGATCTGTCAGGAGAGACGGTCTGATCTGTCAGGAGAGACTTGTCCAGAGACTAGTCTGATCTGTCAGGAGAGACTGTTCCGATCTGTCAGGAGAGACGGTCCGATCTGTCAGGAGAGACGGTCCGATCTGTCAGGAGAGACGGTCCGATCTGTCAGGAGAGACTTGTCCAGAGACTAGTCTGATCTGTCAGGAGAGACTGGTCTGATCTGTCAGGAGAGACTGGTCCGATCTGTCAGGAGAGACTGGTCCGATCTGTCAGGAGAGACTGGTCCGATCTGTCAGGAGAGACTAGTCCGATCTGTCAGGAGAAACTGGTCCAGAGACGGTCTGATCTCTCAGGAGAGAATGGTCCAGAGACGGTCTGATCTGTCAGGAGAGACGGTCTGATCTGTCAGGAGAGACAGTCTAATCTGTCAAGAGAGACGGTCTGATCTGTCAGGAGAGACTGGTCTGATCTGACAGGAGAAACTAGTACAGAGACGGTCTGATCTGTCAGGAGAGACTGGTCTAGAGACGGTCTGATTTGTCAGGAGAAATGGTCTGATCTGTCAGGAGAGACTGGTCTGATCTGTCAGGAGAGACTGGTCCGATCTGTCAGGAGAGATGGTCTGATCTGTCAGGAGAGACTGCTCCGATCTGTCAGGAGAGACTAGTCCGATCTGTCAGCAGAGACGGTCTGATCTGTCAGGAGAAACTAGTCTGATCTGTCAGGAGAAACTAGTGTGATCTTTCAGGAGAGACAGTCCGATCTGTCAGGAGAGACTGTCTGATCTGTCAGGAGAGACTAGTCTGATCTGTTAGGAGAGATGGTCTGATCTGTCAGGAGAGACGGTCTGATCTGTCAGGAGAGACTGGTCTGTCAGGAGAGACGGTCCGATCTGTCAAGAGAGACGGTCCGATCTGTCAGGAGAGACTGTTCCAGAGACTAGTCTGATCTGTCAGGAGAGACGGTCTGATCTGTCAGGAGAGACGGTCTGATCTGTCAGGAGAGACGGTCTGATCTGTCAGCAGAGACGAGTCTGATCTGTCAGGAGAGACTGGTCTGATCTGTCAGCAGAGACTGTTCCGATCTGTCAGGAGAGACGGTCTGATCTGTCAGGAGAGACTGGTCTGTCAGGAGAGATGGTCTGATCTGTCAGGAGACACTAGTCTTATCTGTCAGGAGAGCCGGTCTGATCTCTCAAGAGAGACTGGTCCAGAGACGGTCTGATCTGTCAGGAGAGACTGGTCTGATCTGTCAGGAGAGACTGGTCCAGAGACGGTCTGATCTGTCAGGAGAGACGGTCTGATCTGTCAGGAGAGACGGTCTGATCTGTCAGGAGAGACTGGTCTGTCAGGAGAGACGGTCTGATCTGTCAGGAGAGACTAGTCCAGAGACGGTCTGATCTGTCAGGAGAGACGGTCTGATCTGTCAGGAGAGACGGTCTGATCTGTCCGGAGAGACGGTCCGATCTGTCAGGAGAGACGGTCCGAACTGTCAGGAGAGACGGTCCGATCTGTCAGGAGAGACTGTTCCAGAGACTAGTCTGATCTGTCAGGAGAGACGGTCCGATCTGTCAGGAGAGACTAGTCTGATCTGTCAGGAGACACTAGTCTGATCTGTCAGGAGACACTAGTCTGTCAGGAGAGACGGTCTGATCTGTCAGGAGAGACTAGTCTGATCTGTCAGGAGAGACTGGTCTGATCTGTCAGCAGATACTGTTCCGATCTGTCAGGAGAGACTGGTTCGATCTGTCAGGAGAGACTAGTCCGATCTGTCAGGAGAGACGGTCTGATCTGTCAGGAGAAACTAGTCTGATCTGTCAGGAGAGACTGGTCTGATCTGTCAGCAGAGACTGTTCCGATCTGTCAGGAGAGACTGTTCCGATCTGTCAGGAGAGACTGGTTCGATCTGTCAGGAGAGACTAGTCCGATCTGTCAGGAGAGACGGTCTGATCTGTCAGGAGAAACTAGTCTGATCTGTCAGGATAGACTAGTCTGATCTGTCAGGATTGACTGGTCTGATCTGTCAGGAGAGACTGGTCCAGAGACGGTCTGATCTGTCAGGAGAGACTGGTCTAGAGACGGTCTGATTTGTCAGGAGAGACTGGTCTGTCAGGAGAGACTAGTCCAGAGACGGTCTGATCTGTCAGGAGAGACGGTCTGATCTGTCAGGAGACACTAGTCTTATCTGTCAGGAGAGACGGTCTGATCTGTCAGGAGAGACTGGTCTGTCAGGAGAGACGGTCTGATCTGTCAGGAGAGACTAGTCTGATCTGTCAGGAGAAACTGGTCTGATCTGTCAGGAGAGACTGGTCCAGAGACGGTCTGATCTGTCAGGAGAGACTGGTCTAGAGACGGTCTGATTTGTCAGCAGAGACTGGTCTGATCTGTCAGGAGAGATGGTCTGATCTGTCAGGAGAGACTAGTCTGATCTGTCAGGAGAGACGGTCTGATCTGTCAGGAGAAACTAGTCTGATCTGTCAGGAGAGACTAGTCTGATCTGTCAGGAGAGACTGGTCTGATCTGTCAGGAGAAATGGTCTGATCTGTCAGGAGAGACTAGTCTGATCTGTCAGGAGAGACTGGTCTGATCTGTCAGGAGAGATTGCTCCGATCTGTCAGGAGAGACGGTCTGATCTGTCAGGAGAGACTAGTCTGATCTGTCAGGAGAGACGGTCTGATCTGTCAGGAGAAACTAGTCTGATCTGTCAGGAGAGACTAGTCTGATCTGTCAGGAGAGACTGGTCTGATCTGTCAGGAGAGATTGGTCCGATCTGTCAGGAGAGACGGTCTGATCTGTCAGGAGAAACTAGTCTGATCTGTCAGGAGAGACTGTCTGATCTGTCAGGAGAGACTGTCCCGATCTGTCAGGGGAGACGGTCCGATCTGTCAGGAGAGACGGTCCGATCTGTCAGGAGAGACGGTCCGATCTGTCAGGAGAGACGGTCTGATCTGTCAGGAGAGACTTGTCCAGAGACTAGTCTGATCTGTCAGGAGAGATGGTCTGATCTGTCAGGAGAGACTGGTCCGATCTGTCAGGAGAGACTAGTCCGATCTGTCAGGAGAGACGGTCTGATCTGTCAGGAGAAACTAGTCTGATCTGTCAGGAGAGACTAGCCTGATCTGTCAGGAGAGACAGTCCGATCTGTCAGGAGAGACTGTCCGATCTGTCAGGAGAGACGGTCCGATCTGTCAGGAGAGACGGTCCGATCTGTCAGGAGAGACGGTCCGATCTGTCAGGAGAGACTTGTCCAGAGAGTAGTCTGATCTGTCAGGAGAGACTGGTCTGATCTGTCAGGAGAGACTTGTCCAGAGACTAGTCTGATCTGTCAGGAGAGACTGGTCTGATCTGTCAGGAGAGACTAGTCTGATCTGTCAGGAGAGACGGTCTGATCTGTCAGGAGAGACTAGTCTGATCTGTCAGGAGAGATGGTCTGATCTGTCAGGAGAGACTAGTCTGATCTGTCAGGAGAGACGGTCTGATCTGTCAGGAGAAACTAGTCTGATCTGTCAGGAGAGACTAGTCTGATCTGTCAGGAGAGACTGGTCTGATCTGTCAGGAGAGACTGGTCTAGAGACGGTCTGATTTGTCAGGAGAGACTGGTCTGATCTGTCAGGAGAGACTGGTCTGATCTGTCAGGAGAGACTGGTCTAGAGACGGTCTGATTTGTCAGGAGAGACTGGTCTGATCTGTCAGGAGAAATGGTCTGATCTGTCAGGAGAGACTAGTCTGATATGTCAGGAGAGACTGGTCTGATCTGTCAGGAGAGATGGTCTGATCTGTCAGGAGAGATGGTCTGATCTGTCAGGAGAGACTGGTCCGATCTGTCAGGAGAGACTAGTCCGATCTGTCAGGAGAGACGGTCTGATCTGTCAGGAGAAACTAGTCTGATCTGTCAGGATAGACTAGTCTGATCTGTCAGGATTGACTGGTCTGATCTGTCAGGAGAGACTGGTCCAGAGACGGTCTGATCTGTCAGGAGAGACTGGTCTAGAGACGGTCTGATTTGTCAGGAGAGACTGGTCTGTCAGGAGAGACTAGTCCAGAGACGGTCTGATCTGTCAGGAGAGACGGTCTGATCTGTCAGGAGACACTAGTCTTATCTGTCAGGAGAGACGGTCTGATCTGTCAGGAGAGACTGGTCTGTCAGGAGAGACGGTCTGATCTGTCAGGAGAGACTAGTCTGATCTGTCAGGAGAAACTGGTCTGATCTGTCAGGAGAGACTGGTCCAGAGACGGTCTGATCTGTCAGGAGAGACTGGTCTAGAGACGGTCTGATTTGTCAGCAGAGACTGGTCTGATCTGTCAGGAGAGATGGTCTTATCTGTCAGGAGAGACTAGTCTGATCTGTCAGGAGAGACGGTCTGATCTGTCAGGAGAAACTAGTCTGATCTGTCAGGAGAGACTAGTCTGATCTGTCAGGAGAGACTGGTCTGATCTGTCAGGAGAAATGGTCTGATCTGTCAGGAGAGACTAGTCTGATCTGTCAGGAGAGACTGGTCTGATCTGTCAGGAGAGATTGGTCCGATCTGTCAGGAGAGACGGTCTGATCTGTCAGGAGAAACTAGTCTGATCTGTCAGGAGAGACTAGCCTGATCTGTCAGGAGAGACTGTCTGATCTGTCAGGAGAGACGGTCCGATCTGTCAGGAGAGACGGTCCGATCTGTCAGGAGAGACGGTCCAATCTGTCAGGAGAGACGGTCTGATCTGTCAGGAGAGACTTGTCCAGAGACTAGTCTGATCTGTCAGGAGAGATGGTCTGATCTGTCAGGAGAGACTGGTCCGATCTGTCAGGAGAGACTGGTCCGATCTGTCAGGAGAGATGGTCTGATCTGTCAGGAGAGACTGCTCCGATCTGTCAGGAGAGACTAGTCCGATCTGTCAGCAGAGACGGTCTGATCTGTCAGGAGAAACTAGTCTGATCTGTCAGGAGAAACTAGTGTGATCTTTCAGGAGAGACAGTCCGATCTGTCAGGAGAGACTGTCTGATCTGTCAGGAGAGACTAGTCTGATCTGTTAGGAGAGATGGTCTGATCTGTCAGGAGAGACGGTCTGATCTGTCAGGAGAGACTGGTCTGTCAGGAGAGACGGTCCGATCTGTCAAGAGAGACGGTCCGATCTGTCAGGAGAGACTGTTCCAGAGACTAGTCTGATCTGTCAGGAGAGACGGTCTGATCTGTCAGGAGAGACGGTCTGATCTGTCAGGAGAGACGGTCTGATCTGTCAGCAGAGACGAGTCTGATCTGTCAGGAGAGACTGGTCTGATCTGTCAGCAGAGACTGTTCCGATCTGTCAGGAGAGACGGTCTGATCTGTCAGGAGAGACTGGTCTGTCAGGAGAGATGGTCTGATCTGTCAGGAGACACTAGTCTTATCTGTCAGGAGAGCCGGTCTGATCTCTCAAGAGAGACTGGTCCAGAGACGGTCTGATCTGTCAGGAGAGACTGGTCTGATCTGTCAGGAGAGACTGGTCCAGAGACGGTCTGATCTGTCAGGAGAGACGGTCTGATCTGTCAGGAGAGACGGTCTGATCTGTCAGGAGAGACTGGTCTGTCAGGAGAGACGGTCTGATCTGTCAGGAGAGACTAGTCCAGAGACGGTCTGATCTGTCAGGAGAGACGGTCTGATCTGTCAGGAGAGACGGTCTGATCTGTCCGGAGAGACGGTCCGATCTGTCAGGAGAGACGGTCCGAACTGTCAGGAGAGACGGTCCGATCTGTCAGGAGAGACTGTTCCAGAGACTAGTCTGATCTGTCAGGAGAGACGGTCCGATCTGTCAGGAGAGACTAGTCTGATCTGTCAGGAGACACTAGTCTGATCTGTCAGGAGACACTAGTCTGTCAGGAGAGACGGTCTGATCTGTCAGGAGAGACTAGTCTGATCTGTCAGGAGAGACTGGTCTGATCTGTCAGCAGATACTGTTCCGATCTGTCAGGAGAGACTGGTTCGATCTGTCAGGAGAGACTAGTCCGATCTGTCAGGAGAGACGGTCTGATCTGTCAGGAGAAACTAGTCTGATCTGTCAGGAGAGACTGGTCTGATCTGTCAGCAGAGACTGTTCCGATCTGTCAGGAGAGACTGTTCCGATCTGTCAGGAGAGACTGGTTCGATCTGTCAGGAGAGACTAGTCCGATCTGTCAGGAGAGACGGTCTGATCTGTCAGGAGAAACTAGTCTGATCTGTCAGGATAGACTAGTCTGATCTGTCAGGATTGACTGGTCTGATCTGTCAGGAGAGACTGGTCCAGAGACGGTCTGATCTGTCAGGAGAGACTGGTCTAGAGACGGTCTGATTTGTCAGGAGAGACTGGTCTGTCAGGAGAGACTAGTCCAGAGACGGTCTGATCTGTCAGGAGAGACGGTCTGATCTGTCAGGAGACACTAGTCTTATCTGTCAGGAGAGACGGTCTGATCTGTCAGGAGAGACTGGTCTGTCAGGAGAGACGGTCTGATCTGTCAGGAGAGACTAGTCTGATCTGTCAGGAGAAACTGGTCTGATCTGTCAGGAGAGACTGGTCCAGAGACGGTCTGATCTGTCAGGAGAGACTGGTCTAGAGACGGTCTGATTTGTCAGCAGAGACTGGTCTGATCTGTCAGGAGAGATGGTCTGATCTGTCAGGAGAGACTAGTCTGATCTGTCAGGAGAGACGGTCTGATCTGTCAGGAGAAACTAGTCTGATCTGTCAGGAGAGACTAGTCTGATCTGTCAGGAGAGACTGGTCTGATCTGTCAGGAGAAATGGTCTGATCTGTCAGGAGAGACTAGTCTGATCTGTCAGGAGAGACTGGTCTGATCTGTCAGGAGAGATTGCTCCGATCTGTCAGGAGAGACGGTCTGATCTGTCAGGAGAGACTAGTCTGATCTGTCAGGAGAGACGGTCTGATCTGTCAGGAGAAACTAGTCTGATCTGTCAGGAGAGACTAGTCTGATCTGTCAGGAGAGACTGGTCTGATCTGTCAGGAGAGATTGGTCCGATCTGTCAGGAGAGACGGTCTGATCTGTCAGGAGAAACTAGTCTGATCTGTCAGGAGAGACTGTCTGATCTGTCAGGAGAGACTGTCCCGATCTGTCAGGGGAGACGGTCCGATCTGTCAGGAGAGACGGTCCGATCTGTCAGGAGAGACGGTCCGATCTGTCAGGAGAGACGGTCTGATCTGTCAGGAGAGACTTGTCCAGAGACTAGTCTGATCTGTCAGGAGAGATGGTCTGATCTGTCAGGAGAGACTGGTCCGATCTGTCAGGAGAGACTAGTCCGATCTGTCAGGAGAGACGGTCTGATCTGTCAGGAGAAACTAGTCTGATCTGTCAGGAGAGACTAGCCTGATCTGTCAGGAGAGACAGTCCGATCTGTCAGGAGAGACTGTCCGATCTGTCAGGAGAGACGGTCCGATCTGTCAGGAGAGACGGTCCGATCTGTCAGGAGAGACGGTCCGATCTGTCAGGAGAGACTTGTCCAGAGACTAGTCTGATCTGTCAGGAGAGACTAGTCTGATCTGTCAGGAGAGACGGTCTGATCTGTCAGGAGAGACTAGTCTGATCTGTCAGGAGAGATGGTCTGATCTGTCAGGAGAGACTAGTCTGATCTGTCAGGAGAGACGGTCTGATCTGTCAGGAGAAACTAGTCTGATCTGTCAGGAGAGACTAGTCTGATCTGTCAGGAGAGACTGGTCTGATCTGTCAGGAGAGACTGGTCTAGAGACGGTCTGATTTGTCAGGAGAGACTGGTCTGATCTGTCAGGAGAGACTGGTCTGATCTGTCAGGAGAGACTGGTCTAGAGACGGTCTGATTTGTCAGGAGAGACTGGTCTGATCTGTCAGGAGAAATGGTCTGATCTGTCAGGAGAGACTAGTCTGATATGTCAGGAGAGACTGGTCTGATCTGTCAGGAGAGATGGTCTGATCTGTCAGGAGAGATGGTCTGATCTGTCAGGAGAGACTGGTCCGATCTGTCAGGAGAGACTAGTCCGATCTGTCAGGAGAGACGGTCTGATCTGTCAGGAGAAACTAGTCTGATCTGTCAGGATAGACTAGTCTGATCTGTCAGGATTGACTGGTCTGATCTGTCAGGAGAGACTGGTCCAGAGACGGTCTGATCTGTCAGGAGAGACTGGTCTAGAGACGGTCTGATTTGTCAGGAGAGACTGGTCTGTCAGGAGAGACTAGTCCAGAGACGGTCTGATCTGTCAGGAGAGACGGTCTGATCTGTCAGGAGACACTAGTCTTATCTGTCAGGAGAGACGGTCTGATCTGTCAGGAGAGACTGGTCTGTCAGGAGAGACGGTCTGATCTGTCAGGAGAGACTAGTCTGATCTGTCAGGAGAAACTGGTCTGATCTGTCAGGAGAGACTGGTCCAGAGACGGTCTGATCTGTCAGGAGAGACTGGTCTAGAGACGGTCTGATTTGTCAGCAGAGACTGGTCTGATCTGTCAGGAGAGATGGTCTTATCTGTCAGGAGAGACTAGTCTGATCTGTCAGGAGAGACGGTCTGATCTGTCAGGAGAAACTAGTCTGATCTGTCAGGAGAGACTAGTCTGATCTGTCAGGAGAGACTGGTCTGATCTGTCAGGAGAAATGGTCTGATCTGTCAGGAGAGACTAGTCTGATCTGTCAGGAGAGACTGGTCTGATCTGTCAGGAGAGATTGGTCCGATCTGTCAGGAGAGACGGTCTGATCTGTCAGGAGAAACTAGTCTGATCTGTCAGGAGAGACTAGCCTGATCTGTCAGGAGAGACTGTCTGATCTGTCAGGAGAGACGGTCCGATCTGTCAGGAGAGACGGTCCGATCTGTCAGGAGAGACGGTCCAATCTGTCAGGAGAGACGGTCTGATCTGTCAGGAGAGACTTGTCCAGAGACTAGTCTGATCTGTCAGGAGAGATGGTCTGATCTGTCAGGAGAGACTGGTCCGATCTGTCAGGAGAGACTAGTCCGATCTGTCAGGAGAGATGGTCTGATCTGTCAGGAGAGACTGCTCCGATCTGTCAGGAGAGACTAGTCCGATCTGTCAGCAGAGACGGTCTGATCTGTCAGGAGAAACTAGTCTGATCTGTCAGGAGAAACTAGTGTGATCTTTCAGGAGAGACAGTCCGATCTGTCAGGAGAGACTGTCTGATCTGTCAGGAGAGACTAGTCTGATCTGTTAGGAGAGATGGTCCAGAGACGGTCTGATCTGTCAGGAGAGACTGGTCTAGAGACGGTCTGATTTGTCAGGAGAGACTGGTCTGTCAGGAGAGACTAGTCCAGAGACGGTCTGATCTGTCAGGAGAGACGGTCTGATCTGTCAGGAGACACTAGTCTTATCTGTCAGGAGAGACGGTCTGATCTGTCAGGAGAGACTGGTCTGTCAGGAGAGACGGTCTGATCTGTCAGGAGAGACTAGTCTGATCTGTCAGGAGAAACTGGTCTGATCTGTCAGGAGAGACTGGTCCAGAGACGGTCTGATCTGTCAGGAGAGACTGGTCTAGAGACGGTCTGATTTGTCAGCAGAGACTGGTCTGATCTGTCAGGAGAGATGGTCTTATCTGTCAGGAGAGACTAGTCTGATCTGTCAGGAGAGACGGTCTGATCTGTCAGGAGAAACTAGTCTGATCTGTCAGGAGAGACTAGTCTGATCTGTCAGGAGAGACTGGTCTGATCTGTCAGGAGAAATGGTCTGATCTGTCAGGAGAGACTAGTCTGATCTGTCAGGAGAGACTGGTCTGATCTGTCAGGAGAGATTGGTCCGATCTGTCAGGAGAGACGGTCTGATCTGTCAGGAGAAACTAGTCTGATCTGTCAGGAGAGACTAGCCTGATCTGTCAGGAGAGACTGTCTGATCTGTCAGGAGAGACGGTCCGATCTGTCAGGAGAGACGGTCCGATCTGTCAGGAGAGACGGTCCAATCTGTCAGGAGAGACGGTCTGATCTGTCAGGAGAGACTTGTCCAGAGACTAGTCTGATCTGTCAGGAGAGATGGTCTGATCTGTCAGGAGAGACTGGTCCGATCTGTCAGGAGAGACTAGTCCGATCTGTCAGGAGAGACGGTCTGATCTGTCAGGAGAAACTAGTCTGATCTGTCAGGAGAGACTAGCCTGATCTGTCAGGAGAGACTGTCCGATCTGTCAGGAGAGACTGTCCGATCTGTCAGGAGAGACGGTCCGATCTGTCAGGAGAGACGGTCCGATCTGTCAGGAGAGACGGTCCGATCTGTCAGGAGAGACGGTCCGATCTGTCAGGAGAGACTTGTCCAGAGAGTAGTCTGATCTGTCAGGAGAGACTGGTCTGATCTGTCAGGAGAGACTTGTCCAGAGACTAGTCTGATCTGTCAGGAGAGACTGGTCTGATCTGTCAGGAGAGACAGGTCCGATCTGTCAGGAGAGACTGGTCCGATCTGTCAGGAGAGACTGGTCCGATCTGTCAGGAGAGACTAGTCCGATCTGTCAGGAGAGACGGTCTGATCTGTCAGGAGAAACTAGTCTGATCTGTCAGGAGAAACTAGTCTGATCTGTCAGGAGAAACTGGTCCAGAGACGTTCTGATCTCTCAGGAGAGAATGGTCCAGAGACGGTCTGATCTGTCAGGAGAGACTGATCTAGAAACGGTATGATCTGTCAGGAGAGACGGTCTAATCTGTCAGGAGAGACGGTCTGATCTGTCAGGAGAGACTGGTCTGATCTGACAGGAGAAACTAGTCCAGAGATGGTCTGATCTGTCAGGAGAGACTAGTCCGATCTGTCAGGAGAGACGGTCTGATCTGTCAGGAGAAACTAGTCTGATCTGTCAGGAGAAACTAGTCTGATCTGTCAGGAGAGACAGTCTGATCTGTCAAGAGAGACTGTCTGATCTGTCAGGAGAGACGGTCTGATCTGTCAGCAGAGACGAGTCTGATCTGTCAGGAGAGACTGGTCTGATCTGTCAGGAGAGACTGGTCTGTCAGGAGAGACGGTCCGATCTGTCAGGAGAGACGGTCTGATCTGTCAGGAGAGACTAGTCTGATCTGTCAGGAGAGACTAGTCTGATCTGTCAGCAGAGACGAGTCTGATCTGTCAGCAGAGACGAGTCTGATCTGTCAGCAGAGACGAGTCTGATCTGTCAGCAGAGACGAGTCTGATCTGTCAGGAGAGACTGGTCTGATCTGTCAGCAGAGACTGTTCCGATCTGTCAGGAGAGACGGTCTGATCTGTCAGGAGAGACGGTCTGATCTGTCAGGAGAGCCGGTCTGATCTCTCAAGAGAGACTGGTCCAGAGACGGTCTGATCTGTCAGGAGAGACTGGTCTGATCTGTCAGGAGAGACGGTCTGATCTGTCAGGAGAGACGGTCCGAACTGTCAGGAGAGACGGTCCGATCTGTCAGGAGAGACTGTTCCAGAGACTAGTCTGATCTGTCAGGAGAGACGGTCTGATCTGTCAGGAGAGACGGTCTGATCTGTCAGGAGAGACGGTTTGATCTGTCAGGAGTGACTAGTCCAGAGACGGTCTGATCTGTCAGGAGAGACGGTCTGATCTGTCAGGAGACACTAGTCTGATCTGTCAGGAGAAACTAGTCTGATCTGTCAGGAGAGACTAGTCTGATCTGTCAGGAGAGACGGTCTGATCTGTCAGGAGAGACTGTCCGATCTGTCAAGAGAGACGGTCCGATCTGTCAGGAGAGACTGTTCCAGAGACTAGTCTGATCTGTCAGGAGAGACGGTCTGATCTGTCAGGAGAGACGGTCTGATCTGTCAGGAGAGACGGTCTGATCTGTCAGGAGAGACGGTCCGATCTGTCAGGGGAGACGGTCCGAACTGTCAGGAGAGACGGTCCAATCTGTCAGGAGAGACTGTTCCAGAGACTAGTCTGATCTGTCAGGAGAGACGGTCTGATCTGTCAGGAGAGACGGTCTGATCTGTCAGGAGAGACGTTCTGATCTGTCAGGAGAGACTGGTCTGTCAGGAGAGACGGTCTGATCTGTCAGGAGAGACTAGTCCAGAGACTGTCTGATCTGTCAGGAGAGACGGTCTGATCTGTCAGGAGAGACGGTCTGATCTGTCCGGAGAGACGGTCCGATCTGTCAGGAGAGACGGTCCGAACTGTCAGGAGAGACGGTCCGATCTGTCAGGAGAGACTAGTCTGATCTGTCAGGAGAGACTGTCCGATCTGTCAGGAGAGACGGTTTGATCTGTCAGGAGTGACTAGTCCAGAGACGGTCTGATCTGTCAGGAGAAACTAGTCTGATCTGTCAGGAGAGACTGGTCTGATCTGTCAGCAGAGACTGTTCCGATCTGTCAGGAGAGACTGGTCCGATCTGTCAGGAGAGACTAGTCCGATCTGTCAGGAGAGACGGTCTGATCTGTCAGGAGAAACTAGTCTGATCTGTCAGGATAGACTAGTCTGATCTGTCAGGATTGACTGGTCTGATCTGTCAGGAGAGACTGGTCTAGAGACGGTCTGATTTGTCAGGAGAGACTGGTCTGTCAGGAGAGACTAGTCCAGAGACGGTCTGATCTGTCAGGAGAGACGGTCTGATCTGTCAGGAGACACTAGTCTTATCTGTCAGGAGAGACGGTCTGATCTGTCAGGAGAGACTGGTCTGTCAGGAGAGACGGTCTGATCTGTCAGGAGAGACTAGTCTGATCTGTCAGGAGAAACTGGTCTGATCTGTCAGGAGAGACTGGTCCAGAGACGGTCTGATCTGTCAGGAGAGACTGGTCTAGAGACGGTCTGATTTGTCAGCAGAGACTGGTCTGATCTGTCAGGAGAGATGGTCTGATCTGTCAGGAGAGACTAGTCTGATATGTCAGGAGAGACGGTCTGATCTGTCAGGAGAAACTAGTCTGATCTGTCAGGAGAGACTAGTCTGATCTGTCAGGAGAGACTGGTCTGATCTGTCAGGAGAAATGGTCTGATCTGTCAGGAGAGACTAGTCTGATCTGTCAGGAGAGACTGGTCTGATCTGTCAGGAGAGATTGGTCCGATCTGTCAGGAGAGACGGTCTGATCTGTCAGGAGAAACTAGTCTGATCTGTCAGGAGAGACTAGCCTGATCTGTCAGGAGAGACTGTCCCGATCTGTCAGGAGAGACGGTCCGATCTGTCAGGAGAGACGGTCTGATCTGTCAGGAGAGACTTGTCCAGAGACTAGTCTGATCTGTCAGGAGAGACTGGTCTGATCTGTCAGGAGAGACTGTTCCGATCTGTCAGGAGAGACGGTCCGATCTGTCAGGAGAGACGGTCCGATCTGTCAGGAGAGACGGTCCGATCTGTCAGGAGAGACTTGTCCAGAGACTAGTCTGATCTGTCAGGAGAGACTGGTCTGATCTGTCAGGAGAGACTGGTCCGATCTGTCAGGAGAGACTGGTCCGATCTGTCAGGAGAGACTGGTCCGATCTGTCAGGAGAGACTAGTCCGATCTGTCAGGAGAAACTGGTCCAGAGACGGTCTGATCTCTCAGGAGAGAATGGTCCAGAGACGGTCTGATCTGTCAGGAGAGACGGTCTGATCTGTCAGGAGAGACAGTCTAATCTGTCAAGAGAGACGGTCTGATCTGTCAGGAGAGACTGGTCTGATCTGACAGGAGAAACTAGTCCAGAGACGGTCTGATCTGTCAGGAGAGACTGGTCTAGAGACGGTCTGATTTGTCAGGAGAAATGGTCTGATCTGTCAGGAGAGACTGGTCTGATCTGTCAGGAGAGACTGGTCCGATCTGTCAGGAGAGATGGTCTGATCTGTCAGGAGAGACTGCTCCGATCTGTCAGGAGAGACTAGTCCGATCTGTCAGCAGAGACGGTCTGATCTGTCAGGAGAAACTAGTCTGATCTGTCAGGAGAAACTAGTGTGATCTGTCAGGAGAGACAGTCCGATCTGTCAGGAGAGACTATCTGATCTGTCAGGAGAGACTAGTCTGATCTGTTAGGAGAGATGGTCTGATCTGTCAGGAGAGACGGTCTGATCTGTCAGGAGAGACTGGTCTGTCAGGAGAGACGGTCCGATCTGTCAAGAGAGACGGTCCGATCTGTCAGGAGAGACTGTTCCAGAGACTAGTCTGATCTGTCAGGAGAGACGGTCTGATCTGTCAGGAGAGACGGTCTGATCTGTCAGGAGAGACGGTCTGATCTGTCAGCAGAGACGGTCTGATCTGTCAGCAGAGACTGTTCCGATCTGTCAGGAGAGACGGTCTGATCTGTCAGGAGAGATTGGTCCGATCTGTCAGGAGAGACGGTCTGATCTGTCAGGAGAAACTAGTCTGATCTGTCAGGAGAGACTAGCCTGATCTGTCAGGAGAGACTGTCTGATCTGTCAGGAGAGACTGTCCGATCTGTCAGGAGAGACGGTCCGATCTGTCAGGAGAGACGGTCTGATCTGTCAGGAGAGACTTGTCCAGAGACTAGTCTGATCTGTCAGGAGAGACTGGTCTGATCTGTCAGGAGAGACTGTTCCGATCTGTCAGGAGAGACGGTCCGATCTGTCAGGAGAGACGGTCCGATCTGTCAGGAGAGACGGTCCGATCTGTCAGGAGAGACTTGTCCAGAGACTAGTCTGATCTGTCAGGAGAGACTGGTCTGATCTGTCAGGAGAGACTGGTCCGATCTGTCAGGAGAGACTGGTCCGATCTGTCAGGAGAGACTGGTCCGATCTGTCAGGAGAGACTAGTCCGATCTGTCAGGAGAAACTGGTCCAGAGACGGTCTGATCTCTCAGGAGAGAATGGTCCAGAGACGGTCTGATCTGTCAGGAGAGACGGTCTGATCTGTCAGGAGAGACAGTCTAATCTGTCAAGAGAGACGGTCTGATCTGTCAGGAGAGACTGGTCTGATCTGACAGGAGAAACTAGTCCAGAGACGGTCTGATCTGTCAGGAGAGACTGGTCTAGAGACGGTCTGATTTGTCAGGAGAAATGGTCTGATCTGTCAGGAGAGACTGGTCTGATCTGTCAGGAGAGACTGGTCCGATCTGTCAGGAGAGATGGTCTGATCTGTCAGGAGAGACTGCTCCGATCTGTCAGGAGAGACTAGTCCGATCTGTCAGCAGAGACGGTCTGATCTGTCAGGAGAAACTAGTCTGATCTGTCAGGAGAAACTAGTGTGATCTGTCAGGAGAGACAGTCCGATCTGTCAGGAGAGACTATCTGATCTGTCAGGAGAGACTAGTCTGATCTGTTAGGAGAGATGGTCTGATCTGTCAGGAGAGACGGTCTGATCTGTCAGGAGAGACTGGTCTGTCAGGAGAGACGGTCCGATCTGTCAAGAGAGACGGTCCGATCTGTCAGGAGAGACTGTTCCAGAGACTAGTCTGATCTGTCAGGAGAGACGGTCTGATCTGTCAGGAGAGACGGTCTGATCTGTCAGGAGAGACGGTCTGATCTGTCAGCAGAGACGGTCTGATCTGTCAGCAGAGACTGTTCCGATCTGTCAGGAGAGACGGTCTGATCTGTCAGGAGAGACTGGTCTGTCAGGAGAGATGGTCTGATCTGTCAGGAGACACTAGTCTTATCTGTCAGGAGAGCCGGTCTGATCTCTCAAGAGAGACTGGTCCAGAGACGGTCTGATCTGTCAGGAGAGACTGGTCTGATCTGTCAGGAGAGACTGGTCCAGAGACGGTCTGATCTGTCAGGAGAGACGGTCTGATCTGTCAGGAGAGACGGTCTGATCTGTCAGGAGAGACGGTCTGATCTGTCAGGAGAGACGGTCTGATCTGTCAGGAGAGACGGTCCGATCTGTCAGGGGAGACGGTCCGAACTGTCAGGAGAGACGGTCCAATCTGTCAGGAGAGACTGTTCCAGAGACTAGTCTGATCTGTCAGGAGAGACGGTCTGATCTGTCAGGAGAGACGGTCTGATATGTCAGGAGAGACGTTCTGATCTGTCAGGAGAGACTGGTCTGTCAGGAGAGACGGTCTGATCTGTCAGGAGAGACTAGTCCAGAGACGGTCTGATCTGTCAGGAGAGACGGTCTGATCTGTCAGGAGAGACGGTCTGATCTGTCAGGAGAGACGGTCCGATCTGTCCGGAGAGACGGTCCGAACTGTCAGGAGAGACGGTCCGATCTGTCAGGAGAGACTGTTCCAGAGACTAGTCTGATCTGTCAGGAGAGACGGTCCGATCTGTCAGGAGAGACTAGTCTGATCTGTCAGGAGACACTAGTCTGATCTGTCAGGAGACACTAGTCTGTCAGGAGAGACGGTCTGATCTGTCAGGAGAGATGGTCTGATCTGTCAGGAGAGACTAGTCTGATCTGTCAGGAGAGACTGGTCTGATCTGTCAGCAGATACTGTTCCGATCTGTCAGGAGAGACTGGTTCGATCTGTCAGGAGAGACTAGTCCGATCTGTCAGGAGAGACGGTCTGATCTGTCAGGAGAAACTAGTCTGATCTGTCAGGAGAGACTGGTCTGATCTGTCAGCAGAGACTGTTCCGATCTGTCAGGAGAGACTGGTCCGATCTGTCAGGAGAGACTAGTCCGATCTGTCAGGAGAGACGGTCTGATCTGTCAGGAGAAACTAGTCTGATCTGTCAGGATAGACTAGTCTGATCTGTCAGGATTGACTGGTCTGATCTGTCAGGAGAGACTGGTCCAGAGACGGTCTGATCTGTCAGGAGAGACTGGTCTAGAGACGGTCTGATTTGTCAGGAGAGACTGGTCTGTCAGGAGAGACTAGTCCAGAGACGGTCTGATCTGTCAGGAGAGACGGTCTGATCTGTCAGGAGACACTAGTCTTATCTGTCAGGAGAGACGGTCTGATCTGTCAGGAGAGACTGGTCTGTCAGGAGAGACGGTCTGATCTGTCAGGAGAGACTAGTCTGATCTGTCAGGAGAAACTGGTCTGATCTGTCAGGAGAGACTGGTCCAGAGACGGTCTGATCTGTCAGGAGAGACTGGTCTAGAGACGGTCTGATTTGTCAGCAGAGACTGGTCTGATCTGTCAGGAGAGATGGTCTGATCTGTCAGGAGAGACTAGTCTGATCTGTCAGGAGAGACTAGTCTGATCTGTCAGGAGAAACTAGTCTGATCTGTCAGGAGAGACTAGTCTGATCTGTCAGGAGAGACTGGTCTGATCTGTCAGGAGAAATGGTCTGATCTGTCAGGAGAGACTAGTCTGATCTGTCAGGAGAGACTGGTCTGATCTGTCAGGAGAGATTGGTCCGATCTGTCAGGAGAGACGGTCTGATCTGTCAGGAGAAACTAGTCTGATCTGTCAGGAGAGACTGGTCTGATCTGTCAGCAGAGACTGTTCCGATCTGTCAGGAGAGACTGGTCCGATCTGTCAGGAGAGACTAGTCCGATCTGTCAGGAGAGACGGTCTGATCTGTCAGGAGAAACTAGTCTGATCTGTCAGGATAGACTAGTCTGATCTGTCAGGATTGACTGGTCTGATCTGTCAGGAGAGACTGGTCCAGAGACGGTCTGATCTGTCAGGAGAGACTGGTCTAGAGACGGTCTGATTTGTCAGGAGAGACTGGTCTGTCAGGAGAGACTAGTCCAGAGACGGTCTGATCTGTCAGGAGAGACGGTCTGATCTGTCAGGAGACACTAGTCTTATCTGTCAGGAGAGACGGTCTGATCTGTCAGGAGAGACTGGTCTGTCAGGAGAGACGGTCTGATCTGTCAGGAGAGACTAGTCTGATCTGTCAGGAGAAACTGGTCTGATCTGTCAGGAGAGACTGGTCCAGAGACGGTCTGATCTGTCAGGAGAGACTGGTCTAGAGACGGTCTGATTTGTCAGGAGAGACTGGTCTGATCTGTCAGGAGAGACTAGTCTGATCTGTCTGGAGAGACGGTCTGATCTGTCAGGAGAGACGGTCTGATCTGTCAGGAGAGACTGTCCGATCTGTCAAGAGAGACGGTCCGATCTGTCAGGAGAGACTGTTCCAGAGACTAGTCTGATCTGTCAGGAGAGACGGTCTGATCTGTCAGGAGAGACTAGTCTGATCTGTCAGGAGAGACTAGTCTGATCTGTCAGGAGAGATGGTCCGATCTGTCAGGAGAGACTAGTCTGATCTGTCAGGAGAAACTGGTCTGATCTGTCAGGAGAGACTGGTCCAGAGACGGTCTGATCTGTCAGGAGAGACTGGTCTGATCTGTCAGGAGAAACTAGTCTGATCTGTCAGGAGAGACTAGTCTGATCTGTCAGGAGAGACGGTCTGATCTGTCAGGAGAGACCGTCTGATCTGTCAGGAGAGACTGGTCTGTCAGGAGAGACGGTATGATCTGTCAGGAGAGACGGTCTGATCTGTCAGGAGAGACTGTCCGATCTGTCAAGAGAGACGGTCCTATCTGTCAGGAAAGACTGTTCCAGAGACTAGTCTGATCTGTCAGGAGAGACTGTCTGATCTGTCAGGAGAAACTAGTCTGATCTGTCAGGAGAGACGGTCTGATCTGTCAGGAGAGACGGTCTGATCTGTCAGGAGAGACGGTCCGATCTGTCAGGGGAGACGGTCCGAACTGTCAGGAGAGACGGTCCAATCTGTCAGGAGAGACTGTTCCAGAGACTAGTCTGATCTGTCAGGAGAGACGGTCTGATCTGTCAGGAGAGACGGTCTGATCTGTCAGGAGAGACGTTCTGATCTGTCAGGAGAGACTGGTCTGTCAGGAGAGACGGTCTGATCTGTCAGGAGAGACTAGTCCAGAGACTGTCTGATCTGTCAGGAGAGACGGTCTGATCTGTCCGGAGAGACGGTCCGATCTGTCAGGAGAGACGGTCCGAACTGTCAGGAGAGACGGTCCGATCTGTCAGGAGAGACTAGTCTGATCTGTCAGGAGACACTAGTCTGATCTGTCAGGAGATACTGTTCCGATCTGTCAGGAGAGACTAGTCTGATCTGTCAGGAGAG
Source organism: Salmo salar (assembly GCF_965601325.2). NCBI lineage: Eukaryota > Metazoa > Chordata > Actinopteri > Salmoniformes > Salmonidae > Salmo > Salmo salar. The sequence continues at coordinate 59,616,279 of NC_138308.1, forward strand.
ACGGTCTGATCTGTCAGGAGAAACTAGTCTGATCTGTCAGGAGAGACTGGTCTGATCTGTCCGCAGAGACTGTTCCGATCTGTCAGGAGAGACTGGTCCGATCTGTCAGGAGAGACTAGTCCGATCTGTCAGGAGAGACGGTCTGATCTGTCAGGAGAAACTAGTCTGATCTGTCAGGATAGACTAGTCTGATCTGTCAGGATTGACTGGTCTGATCTGTCAGGAGAGACTGGTCCAGAGACGGTCTGATCTGTCAGGAGAGACTGGTCTAGAGACGGTCTGATTTGTCAGGAGAGACTGGTCTGTCAGGAGAGACTAGTCCAGAGACGGTCTGATCTGTCAGGAGAGACGGTCTGATCTGTCAGGAGACACTAGTCTTATCTGTCAGGAGAGACGGTCTGATCTGTCAGGAGAGACTGGTCTGTCAGGAGAGACGGTCTGATCTGTCAGGAGAGACTAGTCTGATCTGTCAGGAGAAACTGGTCTGATCTGTCAGGAGAGACTGGTCCAGAGACGGTCTGATCTGTCAGGAGAGACTGGTCTAGAGACGGTCTGATTTGTCAGCAGAGACTGGTCTGATCTGTCAGGAGAGATGGTCTGATCTGTCAGGAGAGACTAGTCTGATATGTCAGGAGAGACGGTCTGATCTGTCAGGAGAAACTAGTCTGATCTGTCAGGAGAGACTAGTCTGATCTGTCAGGAGAGACTGGTCTGATCTGTCAGGAGAAATGGTCTGATCTGTCAGGAGAGACTAGTCTGATCTGTCAGGAGAGACTGGTCTGATCTGTCAGGAGAGATTGGTCCGATCTGTCAGGAGAGACGGTCTGATCTGTCAGGAGAAACTAGTCTGATCTGTCAGGAGAGACTAGCCTGATCTGTCAGGAGAGACTGTCTGATCTGTCAGGAGAGACTGTCCGATCTGTCAGGAGAGACGGTCCGATCTGTCAGGAGAGACGGTCCGATCTGTCAGGAGAGACGGTCCGATCTGTCAGGAGAGACGGTCTGATCTGTCAGGAGAGACTTGTCCAGAGACTAGTCTGATCTGTCAGGAGAGACTGGTCTGATCTGTCAGGAGAGACTGTTCCGATCTGTCAGGAGAGACGGTCCGATCTGTCAGGAGAGACGGTCCGATCTGTCAGGAGAGACGGTCCGATCTGTCAGGAGAGACTTGTCCAGAGACTAGTCTGATCTGTCAGGAGAGACTGGTCTGATCTGTCAGGAGAGACTGGTCCGATCTGTCAGGAGAGACTGGTCCGATCTGTCAGGAGAGACTGGTCCGATCTGTCAGGAGAGACTAGTCCGATCTGTCAGGAGAAACTGGTCCAGAGACGGTCTGATCTCTCAGGAGAGAATGGTCCAGAGACGGTCTGATCTGTCAGGAGAGACGGTCTGATCTGTCAGGAGAGACAGTCTAATCTGTCAAGAGAGACGGTCTGATCTGTCAGGAGAGACTGGTCTGATCTGACAGGAGAAACTAGTCCAGAGACGGTCTGATCTGTCAGGAGAGACTGGTCTAGAGACGGTCTGATTTGTCAGGAGAAATGGTCTGATCTGTCAGGAGAGACTGGTCTGATCTGTCAGGAGAGACTGGTCCGATCTGTCAGGAGAGATGGTCTGATCTGTCAGGAGAGACTGCTCCGATCTGTCAGGAGAGACTAGTCCGATCTGTCAGCAGAGACGGTCTGATCTGTCAGGAGAAACTAGTCTGATCTGTCAGGAGAAACTAGTGTGATCTGTCAGGAGAGACAGTCCGATCTGTCAGGAGAGACTGTCTGATCTGTCAGGAGAGACTAGTCTGATCTGTTAGGAGAGATTGTCTGATCTGTCAGGAGAGACGGTCTGATCTGTCAGGAGAGACTGGTCTGTCAGGAGAGACGGTCCGATCTGTCAAGAGAGACGGTCCGATCTGTCAGGAGAGACTGTTCCAGAGACTAGTCTGATCTGTCAGGAGAGACGGTCTGATCTGTCAGGAGAGACGGTCTGATCTGTCAGGAGAGACGGTCTGATCTGTCAGCAGAGACGAGTCTGATCTGTCAGGAGAGACTGGTCTGATCTGTCAGCAGAGACTGTTCCGATCTGTCAGGAGAGACGGTCTGATCTGTCAGGAGAGACTGGTCTGTCAGGAGAGATGGTCTGATCTGTCAGGAGACACTAGTCTTATCTGTCAGGAGAGCCGGTCTGATCTCTCAAGAGAGACTGGTCCAGAGACGGTCTGATCTGTCAGGAGAGACTGGTCTGATCTGTCAGGAGAGACTGGTCCAGAGACGGTCTGATCTGTCAGGAGAGACGGTCTGATCTGTCAGGAGAGACGGTCTGATCTGTCAGGAGAGACGGTCTGATCTGTCAGGAGACACTAGTCTGATCTGTCAGGAGACACTAGTCTGTCAGGAGAGACGGTCTGATCTGTCAGGAGAGATGGTCTGATCTGTCAGGAGAGACTAGTCTGATCTGTCAGGAGAGACTGGTCTGATCTGTCAGCAGATACTGTTCCGATCTGTCAGGAGAGACTGGTTCGATCTGTCAGGAGAGACTAGTCCGATCTGTCAGGAGAGACGGTCTGATCTGTCAGGAGAAACTAGTCTGATCTGTCAGGAGAGACTGGTCTGATCTGTCAGCAGAGACTGTTCCGATCTGTCAGGAGAGACTGGTCCGATCTGTCAGGAGAGACGGTCCGATCTGTCAGGGGAGACGGTCCGAACTGTCAGGAGAGACGGTCCAATCTGTCAGGAGAGACTGTTCCAGAGACTAGTCTGATCTGTCAGGAGAGACGGTCTGATCTGTCAGGAGAGACGGTCTGATCTGTCAGGAGAGACGTTCTGATCTGTCAGGAGAGACTGGTCTGTCAGGAGAGACGGTCTGATCTGTCAGGAGAGACTAGTCCAGAGACGGTCTGATCTGTCAGGAGAGACGGTCTGATCTGTCAGGAGAGACGGTCTGATCTGTCCGGAGAGACGGTCCGATCTGTCAGGAGAGACGGTCCGAACTGTCAGGAGAGACGGTCCGATCTGTCAGGAGAGACTGTTCCAGAGACTAGTCTGATCTGTCAGGAGAGACGGTCCGATCTGTCAGGAGAGACTAGTCTGATCTGTCAGGAGACACTAGTCTGATCTGTCAGGAGACACTAGTCTGTCAGGAGAGACGGTCTGATCTGTCAGGAGAGATGGTCTGATCTGTCAGGAGAGACTAGTCTGATCTGTCAGGAGAGACTGGTCTGATCTGTCAGCAGATACTGTTCCGATCTGTCAGGAGAGACTGGTTCGATCTGTCAGGAGAGACTAGTCCGATCTGTCAGGAGAGACGGTCTGATCTGTCAGGAGAAACTAGTCTGATCTGTCAGGAGAGACTGGTCTGATCTGTCAGCAGAGACTGTTCCGATCTGTCAGGAGAGACTGGTCCGATCTGTCAGGAGAGACTAGTCCGATCTGTCAGGAGAGACGGTCTGATCTGTCAGGAGAAACTAGTCTGATCTGTCAGGATAGACTAGTCTGATCTGTCAGGATTGACTGGTCTGATCTGTCAGGAGAGACTGGTCCAGAGACGGTCTGATCTGTCAGGAGAGACTGGTCTAGAGACGGTCTGATTTGTCAGGAGAGACTGGTCTGTCAGGAGAGACTAGTCCAGAGACGGTCTGATCTGTCAGGAGAGACGGTCTGATCTGTCAGGAGACACTAGTCTTATCTGTCAGGAGAGACGGTCTGATCTGTCAGGAGAGACTGGTCTGTCAGGAGAGACGGTCTGATCTGTCAGGAGAGACTAGTCTGATCTGTCAGGAGAAACTGGTCTGATCTGTCAGGAGAGACTGGTCCAGAGACGGTCTGATCTGTCAGGAGAGACTGGTCTAGAGACGGTCTGATTTGTCAGCAGAGACTGGTCTGATCTGTCAGGAGAGATGGTCTGATCTGTCAGGAGAGACTAGTCTGATCTGTCAGGAGAGACGGTCTGATCTGTCAGGAGAAACTAGTCTGATCTGTCAGGAGAGACTAGTCTGATCTGTCAGGAGAGACTGGTCTGATCTGTCAGGAGAGACTAGTCTGATCTGTCAGGAGAGACTGGTCTGATCTGTCAGGAGAAATGGTCTGATCTGTCAGGAGAGACTAGTCTGATCTGTCAGGAGAGACTGGTCTGATCTGTCAGGAGAGATTGGTCCGATCTGTCAGGAGAGACGGTCTGATCTGTCAGGAGAAACTAGTCTGATCTGTCAGGAGAGACTGGTCTGATCTGTCAGCAGAGACTGTTCCGATCTGTCAGGAGAAACTAGTCTGATCTGTCAGGATAGACTAGTCTGATCTGTCAGGATTGACTGGTCTGATCTGTCAGGAGAGACTGGTCCAGAGACGGTCTGATCTGTCAGGAGAGACTGGTCTAGAGACGGTCTGATTTGTCAGGAGAGACTGGTCTGTCAGGAGAGACTAGTCCAGAGACGGTCTGATCTGTCAGGAGAGACGGTCTGATCTGTCAGGAGACACTAGTCTTATCTGTCAGGAGAGACGGTCTGATCTGTCAGGAGAGACTGGTCTGTCAGGAGAGACGGTCTGATCTGTCAGGAGAGACTAGTCTGATCTGTCAGGAGAAACTGGTCTGATCTGTCAGGAGAGACTGGTCCAGAGACGGTCTGATCTGTCAGGAGAGACTGGTCTAGAGACGGTCTGATTTGTCAGGAGAGACTGGTCTGATCTGTCTGGAGAGACGGTCTGATCTGTCAGGAGAGACGGTCTGATCTGTCAGGAGAGGACTGGTCCGATCTGTCAAGAGAGACGGTCCGATCTGTCAGGAGAGACTGTTCCAGAGACTAGTCTGATCTGTCAGGAGAGACGGTCTGATCTGTCAGGAGAGACTAGTCTGATCTGTCAGGAGAGACTAGTCTGATCTGTCAGGAGAGATGGTCCGATCTGTCAGGAGAGACTAGTCTGATCTGTCAGGAGAAACTGGTCTGATCTGTCAGGAGAGACTGGTCCAGAGACGGTCTGATCTGTCAGGAGAGACTGGTCTGATCTGTCAGGAGAAACTAGTCTGATCTGTCAGGAGAGACTAGTCTGATCTGTCAGGAGAGACGGTCTGATCTGTCAGGAGAGACCGTCTGATCTGTCAGGAGAGACTGGTCTGTCAGGAGAGACGGTATGATCTGTCAGGAGAGACGGTCTGATCTGTCAGGAGAGACTGTCCGATCTGTCAAGAGAGACGGTCCTATCTGTCAGGAAAGACTGTTCCAGAGACTAGTCTGATCTCTCAGGAGAGACGGTCTGATCTGTCAGGAGAGACGGTCTGATCTGTCAGGAGAGACTAGTCTGATCTGTCAGGAGAGACTAGTCTGATCTGTCAGGAGAGACTAGTCTGATCTGTCAGGAGAGACGGTCTGATCTGTCAGGAGAGACGGTCTGATCTGTCAGGAGAGACGGTCTGATCTGTCAGGAGAGACGGTCTGATCTGTCAGGAGAGACGGTCCGAACTGTCAGGAGAGACGGTCCGATCTGTCAGGAGAGACTGTTCCAGAGACTAGTCTGATCTGTCAGGAGAGACTGTCTGATCTGTCAGGAGAAACTAGTCTGATCTGTCAGGAGAGACGCTCGGATCTGTCAGGAGAGACGGTCTGATCTGTCAGGAGAGACTGGTCCGATCTGTCAGGAGAGATGGTCCGATCTGTCAGGAGAGACTAGTCCGATCTGTCAGGAGAGACGGTCTGATCTGTCAGGAGAAACTAGTCTGATCTGTCAGGAGAAACTAGTCTGATCTGTCAGGAGAGACACTCCGATCTGTCAGGAGAGACTGTCTGATCTGTCAGGAGAGACTAGTCTGATCTGTTAGGAGAGACGGTCTGATCTGTCAGGAGAGACGGTCTGATCTGTCAGGAGAGACTGGTCTGTCAGGAGAGACGGTCCGATCTGTCAAGAGAGACGGTCCGATCTGTCAGGAGAGACTGTTCCAGAGACTAGTCCGATCTGTCAGGAGAGACGGTCTGATCTGTCAGGAGAAACTAGTCTGATCTGTCAGGATTGACTGGTCTGATCTGTCAGGAGAGACTGGTCCAGAGACGGTCTGATCTGTCAGGAGAGACTGGTCTAGAGACGGTCTGATTTGTCAGGAGAGACTGGTCTGTCAGGAGAGACTAGTCCAGAGACGGTCTGATCTGTCAGGAGAGACGGTCTGATCTGTCAGGAGACACTAGTCTTATCTGTCAGGAGAGACGGTCTGATCTGTCAGGAGAGACTGGTCTGTCAGGAGAGACGGTCTGATCTGTCAGGAGAGACTAGTCTGATCTGTCAGGAGAAACTGGTCTGATCTGTCAGGAGAGACTGGTCCAGAGACGGTCTGATCTGTCAGGAGAGACTGGTCTAGAGACGGTCTGATTTGTCAGCAGAGACTGGTCTGATCTGTCAGGAGAGATGGTCTGATCTGTCAGGAGAGACTAGTCTTATCTGTCAGGAGAGACGGTCTGATCTGTCAGGAGAAACTAGTCTGATCTGTCAGGAGAGACTAGTCTGATCTGTCAGGAGAGACTGGTCCGATCTGTCAGGAGAAATGGTCTGATCTGTCAGGAGAGACTAGTCTGATCTGTCAGGAGAGACTGGTCTGATCTGTCAGGAGAGATTGGTCCGATCTGTCAGGAGAGACGGTCTGATCTGTCAGGAGAAACTAGTCTGATCTGTCAGGAGAGACTGGTCTGATCTGTCAGCAGAGACTGTTCCGATCTGTCAGGAGAGACTGGTCCGATCTGTCAGGAGAGACTAGTCCGATCTGTCAGGAGAGACGGTCTGATCTGTCAGGAGAAACTAGTCTGATCTGTCAGGATAGACTAGTCTGATCTGTCAGGATTGACTGGTCTGATCTGTCAGGAGAGACTGGTCCAGAGACGGTCTGATCTGTCAGGAGAGACTGGTCTAGAGACGGTCTGATTTGTCAGGAGAGACTGGTCTGTCAGGAGAGACTAGTCCAGAGACGGTCTGATCTGTCAGGAGAGACGGTCTGATCTGTCAGGAGACACTAGTCTTATCTGTCAGGAGAGACGGTCTGATCTGTCAGGAGAGACTGGTCTGTCAGGAGAGACGGTCTGATCTGTCAGGAGAGACTAGTCTGATCTGTCAGGAGAAACTGGTCTGATCTGTCAGGAGAGACTGGTCCAGAGACGGTCTGATCTGTCAGGAGAGACTGGTCTAGAGACGGTCTGATTTGTCAGGAGAGACTGGTCTGATCTGTCTGGAGAGACGGTCTGATCTGTCAGGAGAGACGGTCTGATCTGTCAGGAGAGACTGTCCGATCTGTCAAGAGAGACGGTCCGATCTGTCAGGAGAGACTGTTCCAGAGACTAGTCTGATCTGTCAGGAGAGACGGTCTGATCTGTCAGGAGAGACTAGTCTGATCTGTCAGGAGAGACTAGTCTGATCTGTCAGGAGAGATGGTCCGATCTGTCAGGAGAGACTAGTCTGATCTGTCAGGAGAAACTGGTCTGATCTGTCAGGAGAGACTGGTCCAGAGACGGTCTGATCTGTCAGGAGAGACTGGTCTGATCTGTCAGGAGAAACTAGTCTGATCTGTCAGGAGAGACTAGTCTGATCTGTCAGGAGAGACGGTCTGATCTGTCAGGAGAGACCGTCTGATCTGTCAGGAGAGACTGGTCTGTCAGGAGAGACGGTATGATCTGTCAGGAGAGACGGTCTGATCTGTCAGGAGAGACTGTCCGATCTGTCAAGAGAGACGGTCCTATCTGTCAGGAAAGACTGTTCCAGAGACTAGTCTGATCTCTCAGGAGAGACGGTCTGATCTGTCAGGAGAGACGGTCTGATCTGTCAGGAGAGACTAGTCTGATCTGTCAGGAGAGACTAGTCTGATCTGTCAGGAGAGACTAGTCTGATCTGTCAGGAGAGACGGTCTGATCTGTCAGGAGAGACGGTCTGATCTGTCAGGAGAGACGGTCTGATCTGTCAGGAGAGACGGTCTGATCTGTCAGGAGAGACGGTCCGAACTGTCAGGAGAGACGGTCCGATCTGTCAGGAGAGACTGTTCCAGAGACTAGTCTGATCTGTCAGGAGAGACTGTCTGATCTGTCAGGAGAAACTAGTCTGATCTGTCAGGAGAGACGCTCGGATCTGTCAGGAGAGACGGTCTGATCTGTCAGGAGAGACTGGTCCGATCTGTCAGGAGAGATGGTCCGATCTGTCAGGAGAGACTAGTCCGATCTGTCAGGAGAGACGGTCTGATCTGTCAGGAGAAACTAGTCTGATCTGTCAGGAGAAACTAGTCTGATCTGTCAGGAGAGACACTCCGATCTGTCAGGAGAGACTGTCTGATCTGTCAGGAGAGACTAGTCTGATCTGTTAGGAGAGACGGTCTGATCTGTCAGGAGAGACGGTCTGATCTGTCAGGAGAGACTGGTCTGTCAGGAGAGACGGTCCGATCTGTCAAGAGAGACGGTCCGATCTGTCAGGAGAGACTGTTCCAGAGACTAGTCTGATCTGTCAGGAGAGACGGTCTGATCTGTCAGGAGAGACGGTCTGATCTGTCAGGAGAGACGGTCTGATCTGTCAGCAGAGACGAGTCTGATCTGTCAGCAGAGACGAGTCTGATCTGTCAGGAGAGACTGGTCTGATCTATCAGCAGAGACTGTTCCGATCTGTCAGGAGAGACGGTCTGATCTGTCAGGAGAGACTGGTCTGTCAGGAGAGATGGTCTGATCTGTCAGGAGACACTAGTCTTATCTGTCAGGAGAGCCGGTCTGATCTCTCAAGAGAGACTGGTCCAGAGACGGTCTGATCTGTCAGGAGAGACTGGTCTGATCTGTCAGGAGAGACTGGTCCAGAGACGGTCTGATCTGTCAGGAGAAACTGGTCTGATCTGTCAGGAGAGACTGGTCCAGAGACGGTCTGATCTGTCAGGAGAGACTGGTCTAGAGACGGTCTGATTTGTCAGGAGAGACTGGTCTGATCTGTCAGGAGAGACTGTTCCGATCTGTCAGGAGAGACGGTCCGATCTGTCAGGAGAGACGGTCCGATCTGTCAGGAGAGACGGTCCGATCTGTCAGGAGAGACTTGTCCAGAGACTAGTCTGATCTGTCAGGAGAGACTGGTCTGATCTGTCAGGAGAGACTGGTCCGATCTGTCAGGAGAGACTGGTCCGATCTGTCAGGAGAGACTAGTCCGATCTGTCAGGAGAAACTGGTCCAGAGACGGTCTGATCTCTCAGGAGAGAATGGTCCAGAGACGGTCTGATCTGTCAGGAGAGACGGTCTGATCTGTCAGGAGAGACAGTCTAATCTGTCAAGAGAGACGGTCTGATCTGTCAGGAGAGACTGGTCTGATCTGACAGGAGAAACTAGTCCAGAGACGGTCTGATCTGTCAGGAGAGACTGGTCTAGAGACGGTCTGATTTGTCAGGAGAAATGGTCTGATCTGTCAGGAGAGACTGGTCTGATCTGTCAGGAGAGACTGGTCCGATCTGTCAGGAGAGATGGTCTGATCTGTCAGGAGAGACTGCTCCGATCTGTCAGGAGAGACTAGTCCGATCTGTCAGCAGAGACGGTCTGATCTGTCAGGAGAAACTAGTCTGATCTGTCAGGAGAAACTAGTGTGATCTGTCAGGAGAGACAGTCCGATCTGTCAGGAGAGACTGTCTGATCTGTCAGGAGAGACTAGTCTGATCTGTTAGGAGAGATGGTCTGATCTGTCAGGAGAGACGGTCTGATCTGTCAGGAGAGACTGGTCTGTCAGGAGAGACGGTCCGATCTGTCAAGAGAGACGGTCCGATCTGTCAGGAGAGACTGTTCCCGAGACTAGTCTGATCTGTCAGGAGAGACGGTCTGATCTGTCAGGAGAGACGGTCTGATCTGTCAGGAGAGACGGTCTGATCTGTCAGCAGAGACGAGTCTGATCTGTCAGGAGAGACTGGTCTGATCTGTCAGCAGAGACTGTTCCGATCTGTCAGGAGAGACGGTCTGATCTGTCAGGAGAGACTGGTCTGTCAGGAGAGATGGTCTGATCTGTCAGGAGACACTAGTCTTATCTGTCAGGAGAGCCGGTCTGATCTCTCCAGAGAGACTGGTCCAGAGACGGTCTGATCTGTCAGGAGAGACTGGTCTGATCTGTCAGGAGAGACTGGTCCAGAGACGGTCTGATCTGTCAGGAGAAACTGGTCTGATCTGTCAGGAGAGACTGGTCCAGAGACGGTCTGATCTGTCAGGAGAGACTGGTCTAGAGACGGTCTGATTTGTCAGGAGAGACTGGTCTGATCTGTCTGGAGAGACGGTCTGATCTGTCAGGAGAGACGGTCTGATCTGTCAGGAGAGACTGTCCGATCTGTCAAGAGAGACGGTCCGATCTGTCAGGAGAGACTGTTCCAGAGACTAGTCTGATCTGTCAGGAGAGACGGTCTGATCTGTCAGGAGAGACTAGTCTGATCTGTCAGGAGAGACTAGTCTGATCTGTCAGGAGAGATGGTCCGATCTGTCAGGAGAGACTAGTCTGATCTGTCAGGAGAAACTGGTCTGATCTGTCAGGAGAGACTGGTCCAGAGACGGTCTGATCTGTCAGGAGAGACTGGTCTAGAGACGGTCTGATTTGTCAGGAGAGACTGGTCTGATCTGTCAGGAGAAACTAGTCTGATCTGTCAGGAGAGACAGTCTGATCTGTCAGGAGAGACCGTCTGATCTGTCAGGAGAGACTGGTCTGTCAGGAGAGACGGTATGATCTGTCAGGAGAGACGGTCTGATCTGTCAGGAGAGACTGTCCGATCTGTCAAGAGAGACGGTCCTATCTGTCAGGAAAGACTGTTCCAGAGACTAGTCTGATCTCTCAGGAGAGACGGTCTGATCTGTCAGGAGAGACGGTCTGATCTGTCAGGAGAGACTAGTCTGATCTGTCAGGAGAGACTAGTCTGATCTGTCAGGAGAGACGGTCTGATCTGTCAGGAGAGACGGTCTGATCTGTCAGGAGAGACGGTCTGATCTGTCAGGAGAGACGGTCCGAACTGTCAGGAGAGACGGTCCGATCTGTCAGGAGAGACTGTTCCAGAGACTAGTCTGATCTGTCAGGAGAGACTGTCTGATCTGTCAGGAGAAACTAGTCTGATCTGTCAGGAGAGACGCTCGGATCTGTCAGGAGAGACGGTCTGATCTGTCAGGAGAGACTGGTCCGATCTGTCAGAAGAGATGGTCCGATCTGTCAGGAGAGACTAGTCCGATCTGTCAGGAGAGACTGCTCCGATCTGTCAGGAGAGACTAGTCCGATCTGTCAGCAGAGACGGTCTGATCTGTCAGGAGAAACTAGTCTGATCTGTCAGGAGAAACTAGTGTGATCTGTCAGGAGAGACAGTCCGATCTGTCAGGAGAGACTGTCTGATCTGTCAGGAGAGACTAGTCTGATCTGTCAGGAGAGACGGTCTGATCTGTCAGGAGAGACCGTCTGATCTGTCAGGAGAGACTGGTCTGTCAGGAGAGACGGTATGATCTGTCAGGAGAGACGGTCTGATCTGTCAGGAGAGACTGTCCGATCTGTCAAGAGAGACGGTCCTATCTGTCAGGAAAGACTGTTCCAGAGACTAGTCTGATCTCTCAGGAGAGACGGTCTGATCTGTCAGGAGAGACGGTCTGATCTGTCAGGAGAGACTAGTCTGATCTGTCAGGAGAGACTAGTCTGATCTGTCAGGAGAGACGGTCTGATCTGTCAGGAGAGACGGTCTGATCTGTCAGGAGAGACGGTCTGATCTGTCAGGAGAGACGGTCTGATCTGTCAGGAGAGACGGTCCGAACTGTCAGGAGAGACGGTCCGATCTGTCAGGAGAGACTGTTCCAGAGACTAGTCTGATCTGTCAGGAGAGACTGTCTGATCTGTCAGGAGAAACTAGTCTGATCTGTCAGGAGAGACGCTCGGATCTGTCAGGAGAGACGGTCTGATCTGTCAGGAGAGACTGGTCCGATCTGTCAGGAGAGATGGTCCGATCTGTCAGGAGAGACTAGTCCGATCTGTCAGGAGAGACGGTCTGATCTGTCAGGAGAAACTAGTCTGATCTGTCAGGAGAAACTAGTCTGATCTGTCAGGAGAGACACTCCGATCTGTCAGGAGAGACTGTCTGATCTGTCAGGAGAGACTAGTCTGATCTGTTAGGAGAGACGGTCTGATCTGTCAGGAGAGACGGTCTGATCTGTAAGGAGAGACTGGTCTGTCAGGAGAGACGGTCCGATCTGTCAAGAGAGACGGTCCGATCTGTCAGGAGAGACTGTTCCAGAGACTAGTCTGATCTGTCAGGAGAGACGGTCTGATCTGTCAGGAGAGACGTTCTGATCTGTCAGGAGAGACTGGTCTGTCAGGAGAGACGGTCTGATCTGTCAGGAGAGACTAGTCCAGAGACGGTCTGATCTGTCAGGAGAGACGGTCTGATCTGTCAGGAGAGACGGTCTGATCTGTCCGGAGAGACGGTCCGATCTGTCAGGAGAGACGGTCCGAACTGTCAGGAGAGACGGTCCGATCTGTCAGGAGAGACTGTTCCAGAGACTAGTCTGATCTGTCAGGAGAGACGGTCCGATCTGTCAGGAGAGACTAGTCTGATCTGTCAGGAGACACTAGTCTGATCTGTCAGGAGACACTAGTCTGTCAGGAGAGACGGTCTGATCTGTCAGGAGAGATGGTCTGATCTTTCAGGAGAGACTAGTCTGATCTGTCAGGAGAGACTGGTCTGATCTGTCAGCAGAGACTGTTCCGATCTGTCAGGAGAGACTGGTTCGATCTGTCAGGAGAGACTAGTCCGATCTGTCAGGAGAGACGGTCTGATCTGTCAGGAGAAACTAGTCTGATCTGTCAGGAGAGACTGGTCTGATCTGTCAGCAGAGACTGTTCCGATCTGTCAGGAGAGACTGGTCCGATCTGTCAGGAGAGACTAGTCCGATCTGTCAGGAGAGACGGTCTGATCTGTCAGGAGAAACTAGTCTGATCTGTCAGGATAGACTAGTCTGATCTGTCAGGATTGACTGGTCTGATCTGTCAGGAGAGACTGGTCCAGAGACGGTCTGATCTGTCAGGAGAGACTGGTCTAGAGACGGTCTGATCTGTCAGGAGACACGGTCTGATCTGTCAGGAGACACTAGTCTTATCTGTCAGGAGAGACTGGTCTGTCAGGAGAGACGGTCTGATCTGTCAGGAGAGACTAGTCTGATCTGTCAGGAGAAACTGGTCTGATCTGTCAGGAGAGACTGGTCCAGAGACGGTCTGATCTGTCAGGAGAGACTGGTCTAGAGACGGTCTGATTTGTCAGCAGAGACTGGTCTGATCTGTCAGGAGAGATGGTCTGATCTGTCAGGAGAGACTAGTCTGATCTGTCAGGAGAGACGGTCTGATCTGTCAGGAGAAACTAGTCTGATCTGTCAGGAGAGACTAGTCTGATCTGTCAGGAGAGACTGGTCTGATCTGTCAGGAGAAATGGTCTGATCTGTCAGGAGAGACTAGTCTGATCTGTCAGGAGAGACTGGTCTGATCTGTCAGGAGAGATTGGTCCGATCTGTCAGGAGAGACGGTCTGATCTGTCAGGAGAGACGGTCCGATCTGTCAGGAGAGACGGTCCGATCTGTCAGGAGAGACGGTCCGATCTGTCAGGAGAGACGGTCTGATCTGTCAGGAGAGACGGTCCGATCTGTCAGGAGAGACTTGTCCAGAGACTAGTCTGATCTGTCAGGAGAGACTGGTCTGATCTGTCAGGAGAGACTGTTCCGATCTGTCAGGAGAGACTGGTCCGATCTGTCAGGAGAGACGGTCCGATCTGTCAGGAGAGACGGTCCGATCTGTCAGGAGAGACTTGTCCAGAGACTAGTCTGATCTGTCAGGAGAGACTGGTCTGATCTGTCAGGAGAGACTGGTCAGATCTGTCAGGAGAGACTGGTCCGATCTGTCAGGAGAGACTGGTCCGATCTGTCAGGAGAGACTAGTCCGATCTGTCAGGAGAAACTGGTCCAGAGACGGTCTGATCTCTCAGGAGAGAATGGTCCAGAGACGGTCTGATCTGTCAGGAGACACGGTCTGATCTGTCAGGAGACACTAGTCTTATCTGTCAGGAGAGACTGGTCTGTCAGGAGAGACGGTCTGATCTGTCAGGAGAGACTAGTCTGATCTGTCAGGAGAAACTGGTCTGATCTGTCAGGAGAGACTGGTCCAGAGACGGTCTGATCTGTCAGGAGAGACTGGTCTAGAGACGGTCTGATTTGTCAGCAGAGACTGGTCTGATCTGTCAGGAGAGATGGTCTGATCTGTCAGGAGAGACTAGTCTGATCTGTCAGGAGAGACGGTCTGATCTGTCAGGAGAAACTAGTCTGATCTGTCAGGAGAGACTAGTCTGATCTGTCAGGAGAGACTGGTCTGATCTGTCAGGAGAAATGGTCTGATCTGTCAGGAGAGACTAGTCTGATCTGTCAGGAGAGACTGGTCTGATCTGTCAGGAGAGATTGGTCCGATCTGTCAGGAGAGACGGTCTGATCTGTCAGGAGAGACGGTCCGATCTGTCAGGAGAGACTTGTCCAGAGACTAGTCTGATCTGTCAGGAGAGACTGGTCTGATCTGTCAGGAGAGACTGTTCCGATCTGTCAGGAGAGACTGGTCCGATCTGTCAGGAGAGACGGTCCGATCTGTCAGGAGAGACGGTCCGATCTGTCAGGAGAGACTTGTCCAGAGACTAGTCTGATCTGTCAGGAGAGACTGGTCTGATCTGTCAGGAGAGACTGGTCAGATCTGTCAGGAGAGACTGGTCCGATCTGTCAGGAGAGACTGGTCCGATCTGTCAGGAGAGACTAGTCCGATCTGTCAGGAGAAACTGGTCCAGAGACGGTCTGATCTCTCAGGAGAGAATGGTCCAGAGACGGTCTGATCTGTCAGGAGAGACGGTCTGATCTGTCAGGAGAGACAGTCTAATCTGTCAAGAGAGACGGTCTGATCTGTCAGGAGAGACTGGTCTGATCTGACAGGAGAAACTAGTCCAGAGACGGTCTGATCTGTCAGGAGAGACTGGTCTAGAGACGGTCTGATTTGTCAGGAGAAATGGTCTGATCTGTCAGGAGAGACTGGTCTGATCTGTCAGGAGAGACTGGTCCGATCTGTCAGGAGAGATGGTCTGATCTGTCAGGAGAGACTGCTCCAATCTGTCAGGAGAGACTAGTCCGATCTGTCAGCAGAGACTGGTCCGATCTGTCAGGAGAGATGGTCTGATCTGTCAGGAGAGACTGCTCCAATCTGTCAGGAGAAACTAGTCTGATCTGTCAGGAGAAACTAGTGTGATCTGTCAGGAGAGACAGTCCGATCTGTCAGGAGAGACTAGTCTGATCTGTTAGGAGAGATGGTCTGATCTGTCAGGAGAGACGGTCTGATCTGTCAGGAGAAACTAGTCTGATCTGTCAGGATAGACTAGTCTGATCTGTCAGGATTGACTGGTCTGATCTGTCAGGAGAGACTGGTCCAGAGACGGTCTGATCTGTCAGGAGAGACTGGTCTAGAGACGGTCTGATTTGTCAGGAGAGACTGGTCTGTCAGGAGAGACTAGTCCAGAGACGGTCTGATCTGTCAGGAGAGACGGTCTGATCTGTCAGGAGACACTAGTCTTATCTGTCAGGAGAGACGGTCTGATCTGTCAGGAGAGACTGGTCTGTCAGGAGAGACGGTCTGATCTGTCAGGAGAGACTAGTCTGATCTGTCAGGAGAAACTGGTCTGATCTGTCAGGAGAGACTGGTCCAGAGACGGTCTGATCTGTCAGGAGAGACTGGTCTAGAGACGGTCTGATTTGTCAGGAGAGACTGGTCTGATCTGTCTGGAGAGACGGTCTGATCTGTCAGGAGAGACGGTCTGATCTGTCAGGAGAGACTGTCCGATCTGTCAAGAGAGACGGTCCGATCTGTCAGGAGAGACTGTTCCAGAGACTAGTCTGATCTGTCAGGAGAGACGGTCTGATCTGTCAGGAGAGACTAGTCTGATCTGTCAGGAGAGACTAGTCTGATCTGTCAGGAGAGATGGTCCGATCTGTCAGGAGAGACTAGTCTGATCTGTCAGGAGAAACTGGTCTGATCTGTCAGGAGAGACTGGTCCAGAGACGGTCTGATCTGTCAGGAGAGACTGGTCTAGAGACGGTCTGATTTGTCAGGAGAGACTGGTCTGATCTGTCAGGAGAAACTAGTCTGATCTGTCAGGAGAGACAGTCTGATCTGTCAGGAGAGACCGTCTGATCTGTCAGGAGAGACTGGTCTGTCAGGAGAGACGGTATGATCTGTCAGGAGAGACGGTCTGATCTGTCAGGAGAGACTAGTCTGATCTGTCAGGAGAGACTAGTCTGATCTGTCAGGAGAGACGGTCTGATCTGTCAGGAGAGACGGTCTGATCTGTCAGGAGAGACGGTCTGATCTGTCAGGAGAGACGGTCCGAACTGTCAGGAGAGACGGTCCGATCTGTCAGGAGAGACTGTTCCAGAGACTAGTCTGATCTGTCAGGAGAGACTGTCTGATCTGTCAGGAGAAACTAGTCTGATCTGTCAGGAGAGACGCTCGGATCTGTCAGGAGAGACGGTCTGATCTGTCAGGAGAGACTGGTCCGATCTGTCAGAAGAGATGGTCCGATCTGTCAGGAGAGACTAGTCCGATCTGTCAGGAGAGACTGCTCCGATCTGTCAGGAGAGACTAGTCCGATCTGTCAGCAGAGACGGTCTGATCTGTCAGGAGAAACTAGTCTGATCTGTCAGGAGAAACTAGTGTGATCTGTCAGGAGAGACAGTCCGATCTGTCAGGAGAGACTGTCTGATCTGTCAGGAGAGACTAGTCTGATCTGTCAGGAGAGACGGTCTGATCTGTCAGGAGAGACCGTCTGATCTGTCAGGAGAGACTGGTCTGTCAGGAGAGACGGTATGATCTGTCAGGAGAGACGGTCTGATCTGTCAGGAGAGACTGTCCGATCTGTCAAGAGAGACGGTCCTATCTGTCAGGAAAGACTGTTCCAGAGACTAGTCTGATCTCTCAGGAGAGACGGTCTGATCTGTCAGGAGAGACGGTCTGATCTGTCAGGAGAGACTAGTCTGATCTGTCAGGAGAGACTAGTCTGATCTGTCAGGAGAGACGGTCTGATCTGTCAGGAGAGACGGTCTGATCTGTCAGGAGAGACGGTCTGATCTGTCAGGAGAGACGGTCTGATCTGTCAGGAGAGACGGTCCGAACTGTCAGGAGAGACGGTCCGATCTGTCAGGAGAGACTGTTCCAGAGACTAGTCTGATCTGTCAGGAGAGACTGTCTGATCTGTCAGGAGAAACTAGTCTGATCTGTCAGGAGAGACGCTCGGATCTGTCAGGAGAGACGGTCTGATCTGTCAGGAGAGACTGGTCCGATCTGTCAGGAGAGATGGTCCGATCTGTCAGGAGAGACTAGTCCGATCTGTCAGGAGAGACGGTCTGATCTGTCAGGAGAAACTAGTCTGATCTGTCAGGAGAAACTAGTCTGATCTGTCAGGAGAGACACTCCGATCTGTCAGGAGAGACTGTCTGATCTGTCAGGAGAGACTAGTCTGATCTGTTAGGAGAGACGGTCTGATCTGTCAGGAGAGACGGTCTGATCTGTAAGGAGAGACTGGTCTGTCAGGAGAGACGGTCCGATCTGTCAAGAGAGACGGTCCGATCTGTCAGGAGAGACTAGTCCAGAGACGGTCTGATCTGTCAGGAGAGACGGTCTGATCTGTCAGGAGAGACGGTCTGATCTGTCCGGAGAGACGGTCCGATCTGTCAGGAGAGACGGTCCGAACTGTCAGGAGAGACGGTCCGATCTGTCAGGAGAGACTGTTCCAGAGACTAGTCTGATCTGTCAGGAGAGACGGTCCGATCTGTCAGGAGAGACTAGTCTGATCTGTCAGGAGACACTAGTCTGATCTGTCAGGAGACACTAGTCTGTCAGGAGAGACGGTCTGATCTGTCAGGAGAGATGGTCTGATCTGTCAGGAGAGACTAGTCTGATCTGTCAGGAGAGACTGGTCTGATCTGTCAGCAGAGACTGTTCCGATCTGTCAGGAGAGACTGGTTCGATCTGTCAGGAGAGACTAGTCCGATCTGTCAGGAGAGACGGTCTGATCTGTCAGGAGAAACTAGTCTGATCTGTCAGGAGAGACTGGTCTGATCTGTCAGCAGAGACTGTTCCGATCTGTCAGGAGAGACTGGTCCGATCTGTCAGGAGAGACTAGTCCGATCTGTCAGGAGAGACGGTCTGATCTGTCAGGAGAAACTAGTCTGATCTGTCAGGATAGACTAGTCTGATCTGTCAGGATTGACTGGTCTGATCTGTCAGGAGAGACTGGTCCAGAGACGGTCTGATCTGTCAGGAGAGACTGGTCTAGAGACGGTCTGATCTGTCAGGAGACACGGTCTGATCTGTCAGGAGACACTAGTCTTATCTGTCAGGAGAGACTGGTCTGTCAGGAGAGACGGTCTGATCTGTCAGGAGAGACTAGTCTGATCTGTCAGGAGAAACTGGTCTGATCTGTCAGGAGAGACTGGTCCAGAGACGGTCTGATCTGTCAGGAGAGACTGGTCTAGAGACGGTCTGATTTGTCAGCAGAGACTGGTCTGATCTGTCAGGAGAGATGGTCTGATCTGTCAGGAGAGACTAGTCTGATCTGTCAGGAGAGACGGTCTGATCTGTCAGGAGAAACTAGTCTGATCTGTCAGGAGAGACTAGTCTGATCTGTCAGGAGAGACTGGTCTGATCTGTCAGGAGAAATGGTCTGATCTGTCAGGAGAGACTAGTCTGATCTGTCAGGAGAGACTGGTCTGATCTGTCAGGAGAGATTGGTCCGATCTGTCAGGAGAGACGGTCTGATCTGTCAGGAGAGACGGTCCGATCTGTCAGGAGAGACGGTCCGATCTGTCAGGAGAGACGGTCCGATCTGTCAGGAGAGACGGTCTGATCTGTCAGGAGAGACTTGTCCAGAGACTAGTCTGATCTGTCAGGAGAGACTGGTCTGATCTGTCAGGAGAGACTGTTCCGATCTGTCAGGAGAGACGGTCCGATCTGTCAGGAGAGACGGTCCGATCTGTCAGGAGAGACGGTCCGATCTGTCAGGAGAGACTGGTCCGATCTGTCAGGAGAGACGGTCCGATCTGTCAGGAGAGACGGTCCGATCTGTCAGGAGAGACTTGTCCAGAGACTAGTCTGATCTGTCAGGAGAGACTGGTCTGATCTGTCAGGAGAGACTGGTCAGATCTGTCAGGAGAGACTGGTCCGATCTGTCAGGAGAGACTGGTCCGATCTGTCAGGAGAGACTAGTCCGATCTGTCAGGAGAAACTGGTCCAGAGACGGTCTGATCTCTCAGGAGAGAATGGTCCAGAGACGGTCTGATCTGTCAGGAGAGACGGTCTGATCTGTCAGGAGAGACAGTCTAATCTGTCAAGAGAGACGGTCTGATCTGTCAGGAGAGACTGGTCTGATCTGACAGGAGAAACTAGTCCAGAGACGGTCTGATCTGTCAGGAGAGACTGGTCTAGAGACGGTCTGATTTGTCAGGAGAAATGGTCTGATCTGTCAGGAGAGACTGGTCTGATCTGTCAGGAGAGACTGGTCCGATCTGTCAGGAGAGATGGTCTGATCTGTCAGGAGAGACTGCTCCAATCTGTCAGGAGAGACTAGTCCGATCTGTCAGCAGAGACTGGTCCGATCTGTCAGGAGAGATGGTCTGATCTGTCAGGAGAGACTGCTCCAATCTGTCAGGAGAAACTAGTCTGATCTGTCAGGAGAAACTAGTGTGATCTGTCAGGAGAGACAGTCCGATCTGTCAGGAGAGACTAGTCTGATCTGTTAGGAGAGATGGTCTGATCTGTCAGGAGAGACGGTCTGATCTGTCAGGAGAGACTGGTCTGTCAGGAGAGACGGTCCGATCTGTCAAGAGAGACGGTCCGATCTGTCAAGAGAGACTGTTCCAGAGACTAGTCTGATCTGTCAGGAGAGACGGTCTGATCTGTCAGGAGAAACTGGTCTGATCTGTCAGGAGAGACTGGTCCAGAGACGGTCTGATCTGTCAGGAGAGACTGGTCTAGAGACGGTCTGATTTGTCAGGAGAGACTGGTCTGATCTGTCAGGAGAAACTAGTCTGATCTGTCAGGAGAGACTAGTCTGATCTGTCAGGAGAGACGGTCTGATCTGTCAGGAGAGACCGTCTGATCTGTCAGGAGAGACTGGTCTGTCAGGAGAGACGGTATGATCTGTCAGGAGAGACGGTCTGATCTGTCAGGAGAGACTGTCCGATCTGTCAAGAGAGACGGTCCTATCTGTCAGGAAAGACTGTTCCAGAGACTAGTCTGATCTCTCAGGAGAGACGGTCTGATCTGTCAGGAGAGACGGTCTGATCTGTCAGGAGAGACTAGTCTGATCTGTCAGGAGAGACTAGTCTGATCTGTCAGGAGAGACGGTCTGATCTGTCAGGAGAGACGGTCTGATCTGTCAGGAGAGACGGTCTGATCTGTCAGGAGAGACGGTCTGATCTGTCAGGAGAGACTTGTCCAGAGACTAGTCTGATCTGTCAGGAGAGACTGGTCTGATCTGTCAGGAGAGACTGGTCCGATCTGTCAGGAGAGATGGTCTGATCTGTCAGGAGAGACTGCTCCAATCTGTCAGGAGAGACTAGTCCGATCTGTCAGCAGAGACTGGTCCGATCTGTCAGGAGAGATGGTCTGATCTGTCAGGAGAGACTGCTCCAATCTGTCAGGAGAAACTAGTCTGATCTGTCAGGAGAAACTAGTGTGATCTGTCAGGAGAGACAGTCCGATCTGTCAGGAGAGACTAGTCTGATCTGTTAGGAGAGATGGTCTGATCTGTCAGGAGAGAGGGTCTGATCTGTCAGGAGAGACTGGTCTGTCAGGAGAGACGGTCCGATCTGTCAAGAGAGACGGTCCGATCTGTCAAGAGAGACTGTTCCAGAGACTAGTCTGATCTGTCAGGAGAGACGGTCTGATCTGTCAGGAGAAACTGGTCTGATCTGTCAGGAGAGACTGGTCCAGAGACGGTCTGATCTGTCAGGAGAGACTGGTCTAGAGACGGTCTGATTTGTCAGGAGAGACTGGTCTGATCTGTCAGGAGAAACTAGTCTGATCTGTCAGGAGAGACTAGTCTGATCTGTCAGGAGAGACGGTCTGATCTGTCAGGAGAGACCGTCTGATCTGTCAGGAGAGACTGGTCTGTCAGGAGAGACGGTATGATCTGTCAGGAGAGACGGTCTGATCTGTCAGGAGAGACTGTCCGATCTGTCAAGAGAGACGGTCCTATCTGTCAGGAAAGACTGTTCCAGAGACTAGTCTGATCTCTCAGGAGAGACGGTCTGATCTGTCAGGAGAGACGGTCTGATATGTCAGGAGAGACTAGTCTGATCTGTCAGGAGAGACTAGTCTGATCTGTCAGGAGAGACGGTCTGATCTGTCAGGAGAGACGGTCTGATCTGTCAGGAGAGACGGTCTGATCTGTCAGGAGAGACGGTCTGATCTGTCAGGAGAGACTTGTCCAGAGACTAGTCTGATCTGTCAGGAGAGACTGGTCTGATCTGTCAGGAGAGACTGTTCCGATCTGTCAGGAGAGACGGTCCGATCTGTCAGGAGAGACGGTCCGATCTGTCAGGAGAGACGGTCCGATCTGTCAGGAGAGACTTGTCCAGAGACTAGTCTGATCTGTCAGGAGAGACTGGTCTGATCTGTCAGGAGAGACTGTTCCGATCTGTCAGGAGAGACTGGTCCGATCTGTCAGGAGAGACGGTCCGATCTGTCAGGAGAGACGGTCCGATCTGTCAGGAGAGACTTGTCCAGAGACTAGTCTGATCTGTCAGGAGAGACTGGTCTGATCTGTCAGGAGAGACTGGTCAGATCTGTCAGGAGAGACTGGTCCGATCTGTCAGGAGAGACTGGTCCGATCTGTCAGGAGAGACTAGTCCGATCTGTCAGGAGAAACTGGTCCAGAGACGGTCTGATCTCTCAGGAGAGAATGGTCCAGAGACGGTCTGATCTGTCAGGAGAGACGGTCTGATCTGTCAGGAGAGACAGTCTAATCTGTCAAGAGAGACGGTCTGATCTGTCAGGAGAGACTGGTCTGATCTGACAGGAGAAACTAGTCCAGAGACGGTCTGATCTGTCAGGAGAGACTGGTCTAGAGACGGTCTGATTTGTCAGGAGAAATGGTCTGATCTGTCAGGAGAGACTGGTCTGATCTGTCAGGAGAGACTGGTCCGATCTGTCAGGAGAGATGGTCTGATCTGTCAGGAGAGACTGCTCCAATCTGTCAGGAGAGACTAGTCCGATCTGTCAGCAGAGACTGGTCCGATCTGTCAGGAGAGATGGTCTGATCTGTCAGGAGAGACTGCTCCAATCTGTCAGGAGAAACTAGTCTGATCTGTCAGGAGAAACTAGTGTGATCTGTCAGGAGAGACAGTCCGATCTGTCAGGAGAGACTAGTCTGATCTGTTAGGAGAGATGGTCTGATCTGTCAGGAGAGACGGTCTGATCTGTCAGGAGAGACTGGTCTGTCAGGAGAGACGGTCCGATCTGTCAAGAGAGACGGTCCGATCTGTCAAGAGAGACTGTTCCAGAGACTAGTCTGATCTGTCAGGAGAGACGGTCTGATCTGTCAGGAGAAACTGGTCTGATCTGTCAGGAGAGACTGGTCCAGAGACGGTCTGATCTGTCAGGAGAGACTGGTCTAGAGACGGTCTGATTTGTCAGGAGAGACTGGTCTGATCTGTCAGGAGAAACTAGTCTGATCTGTCAGGAGAGACTAGTCTGATCTGTCAGGAGAGACGGTCTGATCTGTCAGGAGAGACCGTCTGATCTGTCAGGAGAGACTGGTCTGTCAGGAGAGACGGTATGATCTGTCAGGAGAGACGGTCTGATCTGTCAGGAGAGACTGTCCGATCTGTCAAGAGAGACGGTCCTATCTGTCAGGAAAGACTGTTCCAGAGACTAGTCTGATCTCTCAGGAGAGACGGTCTGATCTGTCAGGAGAGACGGTCTGATCTGTCAGGAGAGACTAGTCTGATCTGTCAGGAGAGACTAGTCTGATCTGTCAGGAGAGACGGTCTGATCTGTCAGGAGAGACGGTCTGATCTGTCAGGAGAGACGGTCTGATCTGTCAGGAGAGACTGTCTGATCTGTCAGGAGAAACTAGTCTGATCTGTCAGGAGAGACGGTCGGATCTGTCAGGAGAGACGGTCCGATCTGTCAGGATAGACTGTTCCAGAGACTAGTCTGATCTGTCAGGAGAGACGGTCTGATCTGTCAGGAGAGACGGTCTGATCTGTCAGGAGAGACGGTCTGATCTGTCAGCAGAGACGAGTCTGATCTGTCAGCAGAGACGAGTCTGATCTGTCAGGAGAGACTGGTCTGATCTGTCAGCAGAGACTGTTCCGATCTGTCAGGAGAGACGGTCTGATCTGTCAGGAGAGACTGGTCTGTCAGGAGAGATGGTCTGATCTGTCAGGAGACACTAGTCTTATCTGTCAGGAGAGCCGGTCTGATCTCTCAAGAGAGACTGGTCCAGAGACGGTCTGATCTGTCAGGAGAGACTGGTCTGATCTGTCAGGAGAGACTGGTCCAGAGACGGTCTGATCTGTCAGGAGAAACTGGTCTGATCTGTCAGGAGAGACTGGTCCAGAGACGGTCTGATCTGTCAGGAGAGACTGGTCTAGAGACGGTCTGATTTGTCAGGAGAGACTGGTCTGATCTGTCAGGAGAGACTAGTCTGATCTGTCTGGAGAGACGGTCTGATCTGTCAGGAGAGACGGTCTGATCTGTCAGGAGAGACTGTCCGATCTGTCAAGAGAGACGGTCCGATCTGTCAGGAGAGACTGTTCCAGAGACTAGTCTGATCTGTCAGGAGAGACGGTCTGATCTGTCAGGAGAGACTAGTCTGATCTGTCAGGAGAGACTAGTCTGATCTGTCAGGAGAGATGGTCCGATCTGTCAGGAGAGACTAGTCTGATCTGTCAGGAGAAACTGGTCTGATCTGTCAGGAGAGACTGGTCCAGAGACGGTCTGATCTCTCAGGAGAGAATGGTCCAGAGACGGTCTGATCTGTCAGGACAGACGGTCTGATCTGTCAGGAGAGACAGTCTAATCTGTCAAGAGAGACGGTCTGATCTGTCAGGAGAGACTGGTCTGATCTGACAGGAGAAACTAGTCCAGAGACGGTCTGATCTGTCAGGAGAGACTGGTCTAGAGACGGTCTGATTTGTCAGGAGAAATGGTCTGATCTGTCAGGAGAGACTGGTCTGATCTGTCAGGAGAGACTGGTCCGATCTGTCAGGAGAGATGGTCTGATCTGTCAGGAGAGACTGGTCTAGAGACGGTCTGATTTGTCAGGAGAGACTGGTCTGATCTGTCAGGAGAAACTAGTCTGATCTGTCAGGAGAGACTAGTCTGATCTGTCAGGAGAGACGGTCTGATCTGTCAGGAGAGACCGTCTGATCTGTCAGGAGAGACTGGTCTGTCAGGAGAGACGGTATGATCTGTCAGGAGAGACGGTCTGATCTGTCAGGAGAGACTGGTCTAGAGACGGTCTGATTTGTCAGGAGAGACTGGTCTGATCTGTCAGGAGAAACTAGTCTGATCTGTCAGGAGAGACTAGTCTGATCTGTCAGGAGAGACGGTCTGATCTGTCAGGAGAGAGCGTCTGATCTGTCAGGAGAGACTGGTCTGTCAGGAGAGACGGTCTGATCTGTCAGGAGAGACTAGTCCAGAGACGGTCTGATCTGTCAGGAGAGACGGTCTGATCTGTCAGGAGAGACGGTCTGATCTGTCCGGAGAGACGGTCCGATCTGTCAGGAGAGACGGTCCGAACTGTCAGGAGAGACGGTCCGATCTGTCAGGAGAGACTGTTCCAGAGACTAGTCTGATCTGTCAGGAGAGACGGTCCGATCTGTCAGGAGAGACTAGTCTGATCTGTCAGGAGACACTAGTCTGATCTGTCAGGAGACACTAGTCTGTCAGGAGAGACGGTCTGATCTGTCAGGAGAGATGGTCTGATCTGTCAGGAGAGACTAGTCTGATCTGTCAGGAGAGACTGGTCTGATCTGTCAGCAGAGACTGTTCCGATCTGTCAGGAGAGACTGGTTCGATCTGTCAGGAGAGACTAGTCCGATCTGTCAGGAGAGACGGTCTGATCTGTCAGGAGAAACTAGTCTGATCTGTCAGGAGAGACTGGTCTGATCTGTCAGCAGAGACTGTTCCGATCTGTCAGGAGAGACTGGTCCGATCTGTCAGGAGAGACTAGTCCGATCTGTCAGGAGAGACGGTCTGATCTGTCAGGAGAAACTAGTCTGATCTGTCAGGATAGACTAGTCTGATCTGTCAGGATTGACTGGTCTGATCTGTCAGGAGAGACTGGTCCAGAGACGGTCTGATCTGTCAGGAGAGACTGGTCTAGAGACGGTCTGATCTGTCAGGAGAGACGGTCTGATCTGTCAGGAGACACTAGTCTTATCTGTCAGGAGAGACTGGTCTGTCAGGAGAGACGGTCTGATCTGTCAGGAGAGACTAGTCTGATCTGTCAGGAGAAACTGGTCTGATCTGTCAGGAGAGACTGGTCCAGAGACGGTCTGATCTGTCAGGAGAGACTGGTCTAGAGACGGTCTGATTTGTCAGCAGAGACTGGTCTGATCTGTCAGGAGAGATGGTCTGATCTGTCAGGAGAGACTAGTCTGATCTGTCAGGAGAGACGGTCTGATCTGTCAGGAGAAACTAGTCTGATCTGTCAGGAGAGACTAGTCTGATCTGTCAGGAGAGACTGGTCTGATCTGTCAGGAGAAATGGTCTGATCTGTCAGGAGAGACTAGTCTGATCTGTCAGGAGAGACTGGTCTGATCTGTCAGGAGAGATTGGTCCGATCTGTCAGGAGAGACGGTCCGATCTGTCAGGAGAGACGGTCCGATCTGTCAGGAGAGACGGTCCGATCTGTCAGGAGAGACGGTCCGATCTGTCAGGAGAGACGGTCCGATCTGTCAGGAGAGACGGTCTGATCTGTCAGGAGAGACTTGTCCAGAGACTAGTCTGATCTGTCAGGAGAGACTGGTCTGATCTGTCAGGAGAGACTGTTCCGATCTGTCAGGAGAGACGGTCCGATCTGTCAGGAGAGACGGTGTGATCTGTCAGGAGAGACGGTCCGATCTGTCAGGAGAGACTTGTCCAGAGACTAGTCTGATCTGTCAGGAGAGACTGGTCTGATCTGTCAGGAGAGACTGGTCCGATCTGTCAGGAGAGACTGGTCCGATCTGTCAGGAGAGACTGGTCCGATCTGTCAGGAGAGACTAGTCCGATCTGTCAGGAGAAACTGGTCCAGAGACGGTCTGATCTCTCAGGAGAGAATGGTCCAGAGACGGTCTGATCTGTCAGGAGAGACGGTCTGATCTGTCAGGAGAGACAGTCTAATCTGTCAAGAGAGACGGTCTGATCTGTCAGGAGAGACTGGTCTGATCTGACAGGAGAAACTAGTCCAGAGACGGTCTGATCTGTCAGGAGAGACTGGTCTAGAGACGGTCTGATTTGTCAGGAGAAATGGTCTGATCTGTCAGGAGAGACTGGTCTGATCTGTCAGGAGAGACTGGTCCGATCTGTCAGGAGAGATGGTCTGATCTGTCAGGAGAGACTGCTCCAATCTGTCAGGAGAAACTAGTCTGATCTGTCAGGAGAAACTAGTGTGATCTGTCAGGAGAGACAGTCCGATCTGTCAGGAGAGACTGTCTGATCTGTCAGGAGAGACTAGTCTGATCTGTTAGGAGAGATGGTCTGATCTGTCAGGAGAGACGGTCTGATCTGTCAGGAGAGACTGGTCTGTCAGGAGAGACGGTCCGATCTGTCAAGAGAGACGGTCCGATCTGTCAAGAGAGACTGTTCCAGAGACTAGTCTGATCTGTCAGGAGAGACGGTCTGATCTGTCAGGAGAAACTGGTCTGATCTGTCAGGAGAGACTGGTCCAGAGACGGTCTGATCTGTCAGGAGAGACTGGTCTAGAGACGGTCTGATTTGTCAGGAGAGACTGGTCTGATCTGTCAGGAGAAACTAGTCTGATCTGTCAGGAGAGACTAGTCTGATCTGTCAGGAGAGACGGTCTGATCTGTCAGGAGAGACCGTCTGATCTGTCAGGAGAGACTGGTCCTTCAGGAGAGACGGTATGATCTGTCAGGAGAGACGGTCTGATCTGTCAGGAGAGACTGTCCGATCTGTCAAGAGAGACGGTCCTATCTGTCAGGAAAGACTGTTCCAGAGACTAGTCTGATCTCTCAGGAGAGACGGTCTGATCTGTCAGGAGAGACGGTCTGATCTGTCAGGAGAGACTAGTCTGATCTGTCAGGAGAGACTAGTCTGATCTGTCAGGAGAGACGGTCTGATCTGTCAGGAGAGACGGTCTGATCTGTCAGGAGAGACGGTCTGATCTGTCAGGAGAGACTGTCTGATCTGTCAGGAGAAACTAGTCTGATCTGTCAGGAGAGACGCTCGGATCTGTCAGGAGAGACGGTCCGATCTGTCAGGAGAGACTGTTCCAGAGACTAGTCTGATCTGTCAGGAGAGACGGTCTGATCTGTCAGGAGAGACGGTCTGATCTGTCAGGAGAGACGGTCTGATCTGTCAGCAGAGACGAGTCTGATCTGTCAGCAGAGACGAGTCTGATCTGTCAGGAGAGACTGGTCTGATCTGTCAGCAGAGACTGTTCCGATCTGTCAGGAGAGACGGTCTGATCTGTCAGGAGAGACTGGTCTGTCAGGAGAGATGGTCTGATCTGTCAGGAGACACTAGTCTTATCTGTCAGGAGAGCCGGTCTGATCTCTCAAGAGAGACTGGTCCAGAGACGGTCTGATCTGTCAGGAGAGACTGGTCTGATCTGTCAGGAGAGACTGGTCCAGAGACGGTCTGATCTGTCAGGAGAAACTGGTCTGATCTGTCAGGAGAGACTGGTCCAGAGACGGTCTGATCTGTCAGGAGAGACTGGTCTAGAGACGGTCTGATTTGTCAGGAGAGACTGGTCTGATCTGTCAGGAGAGACTAGTCTGATCTGTCTGGAGAGACGGTCTGATCTGTCAGGAGAGACGGTCTGATCTGTCAGGAGAGACTGTCCGATCTGTCAAGAGAGACGGTCCGATCTGTCAGGAGAGACTGTTCCAGAGACTAGTCTGATCTGTCAGGAGAGACAGTCTGATCTGTCAGGAGAGACTAGTCTGATCTGTCAGGAGAGACTAGTCTGATCTGTCAGGAGAGATGGTCCGATCTGTCAGGAGAGACTAGTCTGATCTGTCAGGAGAAACTGGTCTGATCTGTCAGGAGAGACTGGTCCAGAGACGGTCTGATCTCTCAGGAGAGAATGGTCCAGAGACGGTCTGATCTGTCAGGACAGACGGTCTGATCTGTCAGGAGAGACAGTCTAATCTGTCAAGAGAGACGGTCTGATCTGTCAGGAGAGACTGGTCTGATCTGACAGGAGAAACTAGTCCAGAGACGGTCTGATCTGTCAGGAGAGACTGTTCCAGAGACTAGTCTGATCTGTCAGGAGAGACGGTCTGATCTGTCAGGAGAGACGGTCTGATCTGTCAGGAGAGACTGTCCGATCTGTCAGGAGAGACGGTCCGATCTGTCAGGAGAGACGGTCCGATCTGTCAGGAGAGACGGTCCGATCTGTCAGGAGAGACGGTCCGATCTGTCAGGAGAGACGGTCTGATCTGTCAGGAGAGACTTGTCCAGAGACTAGTCTGATCTGTCAGGAGAGACTGGTCTGATCTGTCAGGAGAGACTGTTCCGATCTGTCAGGAGAGACGGTCCGATCTGTCAGGAGAGACGGTGTGATCTGTCAGGAGAGACGGTCCGATCTGTCAGGAGAGACTTGTCCAGAGACTAGTCTGATCTGTCAGGAGAGACTGGTCTGATCTGTCAGGAGAGACTGGTCCGATCTGTCAGGAGAGACTGGTCCGATCTGTCAGGAGAGACTGGTCCGATCTGTCAGGAGAGACTAGTCCGATCTGTCAGGAGAAACTGGTCCAGAGACGGTCTGATCTCTCAGGAGAGAATGGTCCAGAGACGGTCTGATCTGTCAGGAGAGACGGTCTGATCTGTCAGGAGAGACAGTCTAATCTGTCAAGAGAGACGGTCTGATCTGTCAGGAGAGACTGGTCTGATCTGACAGGAGAAACTAGTCCAGAGACGGTCTGATCTGTCAGGAGAGACTGGTCTAGAGACGGTCTGATTTGTCAGGAGAAATGGTCTGATCTGTCAGGAGAGACTGGTCTGATCTGTCAGGAGAGACTGGTCCGATCTGTCAGGAGAGATGGTCTGATCTGTCAGGAGAGACTGCTCCAATCTGTCAGGAGAAACTAGTCTGATCTGTCAGGAGAAACTAGTGTGATCTGTCAGGAGAGACAGTCCGATCTGTCAGGAGAGACTGTCTGATCTGTCAGGAGAGACTAGTCTGATCTGTTAGGAGAGATGGTCTGATCTGTCAGGAGAGACGGTCTGATCTGTCAGGAGAGACTGGTCTGTCAGGAGAGACGGTCCGATCTGTCAAGAGAGACGGTCCGATCTGTCAAGAGAGACTGTTCCAGAGACTAGTCTGATCTGTCAGGAGAGACGGTCTGATCTGTCAGGAGAAACTGGTCTGATCTGTCAGGAGAGACTGGTCCAGAGACGGTCTGATCTGTCAGGAGAGACTGGTCTAGAGACGGTCTGATTTGTCAGGAGAGACTGGTCTGATCTGTCAGGAGAAACTAGTCTGATCTGTCAGGAGAGACTAGTCTGATCTGTCAGGAGAGACGGTCTGATCTGTCAGGAGAGACCGTCTGATCTGTCAGGAGAGACTGGTCCTTCAGGAGAGACGGTATGATCTGTCAGGAGAGACGGTCTGATCTGTCAGGAGAGACTGTCCGATCTGTCAAGAGAGACGGTCCTATCTGTCAGGAAAGACTGTTCCAGAGACTAGTCTGATCTCTCAGGAGAGACGGTCTGATCTGTCAGGAGAGACGGTCTGATCTGTCAGGAGAGACTAGTCTGATCTGTCAGGAGAGACTAGTCTGATCTGTCAGGAGAGACGGTCTGATCTGTCAGGAGAGACGGTCTGATCTGTCAGGAGAGACGGTCTGATCTGTCAGGAGAGACTGTCTGATCTGTCAGGAGAAACTAGTCTGATCTGTCAGGAGAGACGCTCGGATCTGTCAGGAGAGACGGTCCGATCTGTCAGGAGAGACTGTTCCAGAGACTAGTCTGATCTGTCAGGAGAGACGGTCTGATCTGTCAGGAGAGACGGTCTGATCTGTCAGGAGAGACGGTCTGATCTGTCAGCAGAGACGAGTCTGATCTGTCAGCAGAGACGAGTCTGATCTGTCAGGAGAGACTGGTCTGATCTGTCAGCAGAGACTGTTCCGATCTGTCAGGAGAGACGGTCTGATCTGTCAGGAGAGACTGGTCTGTCAGGAGAGATGGTCTGATCTGTCAGGAGACACTAGTCTTATCTGTCAGGAGAGCCGGTCTGATCTCTCAAGAGAGACTGGTCCAGAGACGGTCTGATCTGTCAGGAGAGACTGGTCTGATCTGTCAGGAGAGACTGGTCCAGAGACGGTCTGATCTGTCAGGAGAAACTGGTCTGATCTGTCAGGAGAGACTGGTCCAGAGACGGTCTGATCTGTCAGGAGAGACTGGTCTAGAGACGGTCTGATTTGTCAGGAGAGACTGGTCTGATCTGTCAGGAGAGACTAGTCTGATCTGTCTGGAGAGACGGTCTGATCTGTCAGGAGAGACGGTCTGATCTGTCAGGAGAGACTGTCCGATCTGTCAAGAGAGACGGTCCGATCTGTCAGGAGAGACTGTTCCAGAGACTAGTCTGATCTGTCAGGAGAGACAGTCTGATCTGTCAGGAGAGACTAGTCTGATCTGTCAGGAGAGACTAGTCTGATCTGTCAGGAGAGATGGTCCGATCTGTCAGGAGAGACTAGTCTGATCTGTCAGGAGAAACTGGTCTGATCTGTCAGGAGAGACTGGTCCAGAGACGGTCTGATCTCTCAGGAGAGAATGGTCCAGAGACGGTCTGATCTGTCAGGACAGACGGTCTGATCTGTCAGGAGAGACAGTCTAATCTGTCAAGAGAGACGGTCTGATCTGTCAGGAGAGACTGGTCTGATCTGACAGGAGAAACTAGTCCAGAGACGGTCTGATCTGTCAGGAGAGACTGGTCTAGAGACGGTCTGATTTGTCAGGAGAAATGGTCTGATCTTTCAGGAGAGACTGGTCTGATCTGTCAGGAGAGACTGGTCCGATCTGTCAGGAGAGATGGTCTGATCTGTCAGGAGAGACTGGTCTAGAGACGGTCTGATTTGTCAGGAGAGACTGGTCTGATCTGTCAGGAGAAACTAGTCTGATCTGTCAGGAGAGACTAGTCTGATCTGTCAGGAGAGACGGTCTGATCTGTCAGGAGAGAGCGTCTGATCTGTCAGGAGAGACTGGTCTGTCAGGAGAGACGGTATGATCTGTCAGGAGAGACGGTCTGATCTGTCAGGAGAGACTGTCCGATCTGTCAAGAGAGACGGTCCGATCTGTCAGGAGAGACTGTTCCAGAGACTAGTCTGATCTGTCAGGAGAGACGGTCTGATCTGTCAGGAGAGACTAGTCTGATCTGTCAGGAGAGACTAGTCTGATCTGTCAGGAGAGACGGTCTGATCTGTCAGGAGAGACGGTCTGATCTGTCAGGAGAGACGGTCTGATCTGTCAGGAGAGACGGTCTGATCTGTCAGGAGAGACGGTCCGAACTGTCAGGAGAGACGGTCCGATCTGTCAGGAGAGACTGTTCCAGAGACTAGTCTGATCTGTCAGGAGAGACTGTCTGATCTGTCAGGAGAAACTAGTCTGATCTGTCAGGAGAGACAGTCCGATCTGTCAGGAGAGACAGTCCGATCTGTCAGGAGAGACTGTCTGATCTGTCAGGAGAAACTAGTCTGATCTGTTAGGAGAGACGGTCTGATCTGTCAGGAGAGACGGTCTGATCTGTCAGGAGAGACTGGTCTGTCAGGAGAGACGGTCCGATCTGTCAAGAGAGACGGTCCGATCTGTCAGGAGAGACTGTTCCAGAGACTAGTCTGATCTGTCAGGAGAGACGGTCTGATCTGTCAGGAGAGACGGTCTGATCTGTCAGGAGAGACGGTCTGATCTGTCAGCAGAGACGAGTCTGATCTGTCAGGAGAGACTGGTCTGATCTGTCAGCAGAGACTGTTCCGATCTGTCAGGAGAGACGGTCTGATCTGTCAGGAGAGACTGGTCTGTCAGGAGAGATGGTCTGATCTGTCAGGAGACACTAGTCTTATCTGTCAGGAGAGCCGGTCTGATCTCTCAAGAGAGACTGGTCCAATCTGTCAGGAGAGACTGGTCCAGAGACGGTCTGATCTGTCAGGAGAAACTGGTCTGATCTGTCAGGAGAGACTGGTCCAGAGACGGTCTGATCTGTCAGGAGAAACTGGTCTGATCTGTCAGGAGAGACTGGTCCAGAGACGGTCTGATCTGTCAGGAGAGACTGGTCTAGAGACGGTCTGATTTGTCAGGAGAGACTGGTCTGATCTGTCAGGAGAGACTAGTCTGATCTGTCTGGAGAGACGGTCTGATCTGTCAGGAGAGACGGTCTGATCTGTCAGGAGAGACTGTCCGATCTGTCAAGAGAGACGGTCCGATCTGTCAGGAGAGACTGTTCCAGAGACTAGTCTGATCTGTCAGGAGAGACGGTCTGATCTGTCAGGAGAGACTAGTCTGATCTGTCAGGAGAGACTAGTCTGATCTGTCAGGAGAGATGGTCCGATCTGTCAGGAGAGACTAGTCTGATCTGTCAGGATAGACTAGTCTGATCTGTCAGGATTGACTGGTCTGATCTGTCAGGAGAGACTGGTCCAGAGACGGTCTGATCTGTCAGGAGAGACTGGTCTAGAGACGGTCTGATCTGTCAGGAGAGACGGTCTGATCTGTCAGGAGACACTAGTCTTATCTGTCAGGAGAGACTGGTCTGTCAGGAGAGACGGTCTGATCTGTCAGGAGAGAATAGTCTGATCTGTCAGGAGAAACTGGTCTGATCTGTCAGGAGAGACTGGTCCAGAGACGGTCTGATCTGTCAGGAGAGACTGGTCTAGAGACGGTCTGATTTGTCAGCAGAGACTGGTCTGATCTGTCAGGAGAGATGGTCTGATCTGTCAGGAGAGACTAGTCTGATCTGTCAGGAGAGACGGTCTGATCTGTCAGGAGAAACTAGTCTGATCTGTCAGGAGAGACTAGTCTGATCTGTCAGGAGAGACTGGTCTGATCTGTCAGGAGAAATGGTCTGATCTGTCAGGAGAAATGGTCTGATCTGTCAGGAGAGACTAGTCTGATCTGTCAGGAGAGACTGGTCTGATCTGTCAGGAGAGATTGGTCCGATCTGTCAGGAGAGACGGTCTGATCTGTCAGGAGAGACTGTCCGATCTGTCAGGAGAGACGGTCCGATCTGTCAGGAGAGACGGTCCGATCTGTCAGGAGAGACGGTCCGATCTGTCAGGAGAGACGGTCCGATCTGTCAGGAGAGACGGTCTGATCTGTCAGGAGAGACTTGTCCAGAGACTAGTCTGATCTGTCAGGAGAGACTGGTCTGATCTGTCAGGAGAGACTGTTCCGATCTGTCAGGAGAGACGGTCCGATCTGTCAGGAGAGACGGTCCGATCTGTCAGGAGAGACGGTCCGATCTGTCAGGAGAGACTTGTCCAGAGACTAGTCTGATCTGTCAGGAGAGACTGGTCTGATCTGTCAGGAGAGACTGGTCCGATCTGTCAGGAGAGACTGGTCCGATCTGTCAGGAGAGACTGGTCCGATCTGTCAGGAGAGACTAGTCCGATCTGTCAGGAGAAACTGGTCCAGAGACGGTCTGATCTCTCAGGAGAGAATGGTCCAGAGACGGTCTGATCTGTCAGGAGAGACGGTCTGATCTGTCAGGAGAGACAGTCTAATCTGTCAAGAGAGACGGTCTGATCTGTCAGGAGAGACTGGTCTGATCTGACAGGAGAAACTAGTCCAGAGACGGTCTGATCTGTCAGGAGAGACTGGTCTAGAGACGGTCTGATTTGTCAGGAGAAATGGTCTGATCTGTCAGGAGAGACTGGTCTGATCTGTCAGGAGAGACTGGTCCGATCTGTCAGGAGAGATGGTCTGATCTGTCAGGAGAGACTGCTCCAATCTGTCAGGAGAGACTAGTCCGATCTGTCAGCAGAGACTGGTCCGATCTGTCAGGAGAGATGGTCTGATCTGTCAGGAGAGACTGCTCCAATCTGTCAGGAGAAACTAGTCTGATTTGTCAGGAGAAACTAGTCCGATCTGTCAGGAGAGACTGTCTGATCTGTCAGGAGAGACTAGTCTGATCTGTTAGGAGAGATGGTCTGATCTGTCAGGAGAGACGGTCTGATCTGTCAGGAGAGACTGGTCTGTCAGGAGAGACGGTCCGATCTGTCAAGAGAGACGGTCCGATCTGTCAAGAGAGACTGTTCCAGAGACTAGTCTGATCTGTCAGGAGAGACGGTCTGATCTGTCAGGAGAAACTGGTCTGATCTGTCAGGAGAGACTGGTCCAGAGACGGTCTGATCTGTCAGGAGAGACTGGTCTAGAGACGGTCTGATTTGTCAGGAGAGACTGGTCTGATCTGTCAGGAGAAACTAGTCTGATCTGTCAGGAGAGACTAGTCTGATCTGTCAGGAGAGACGGTCTGATCTGTCAGGAGAGACCGTCTGATCTGTCAGGAGAGACTGGTCTGTCAGGAGAGACGGTATGATCTGTCAGGAGAGACGGTCTGATCTGTCAGGAGAGACTGTCCGATCTGTCAAGAGACGGTCCTATCTGTCAGGAAAGACTGTTCCAGAGACGGTCTGATCTGTCAGGAGAAACTGGTCTGATCTGTCAGGAGAGACTGGTCCAGAGACGGTCTGATCTGTCAGGAGAGACTGGTCTAGAGACGGTCTGATTTGTCAGGAGAGACTGGTCTGATCTGTCAGGAGAGACTGGTCCAGAGACGGTCTGATTTGTCAGGAGAGACGGGTCTGATCTGTCAGGAGAGACGGTCCGATCTGTCAGGAGAGACGGTCCGATCTGTCAGGAGAGACTGGTCCGATCTGTCAGGAGAGACTAGTCCGATCTGTCAGGAGAGACGGTCTGATCTGTCAGGAGAGATGGTCTGATCTGTCAGGAGAGACTAGTCTGATCTGTCAGGAGAGACTGGTCTGTCAGGAGAGATGGTCCGATCTGTCAGGAGAGACTAGTCTGATCTGTCAGGAGAAACTGGTCTGATCTGTCAGGAGAGACTAGTGTGATCTGTCAGGAGAGACTAGTGTGATCTGTCAGGAGAGACGGTCTGATCTGTCAGGAGAGACTGGTCTGATCTGTCAGGAGAGACTGGTCTGATCTGTCAGGAGAGACTGGTCTGATCTGTCAGGAGAGACTGGTCTGATCTGTCAGCAGAGACTGTTCCGATCTGTCAGGAGAGACGGTCTGATCTGTCAGGAGAGATGGTCTGATCTGTCAGGAGAGACTAGTCTGATCTGTCTGGAGAGACGGTCTGATCTGTCAGGAGAGGCGGTCTGATCTGTCAGGAGAGACGGTCTGATCTGTCAGGAGAGACTAGTCCAGAGACGGTCTGATCTGTCAGGAGAGACGGTCTGATCTGTCAGGAGACACTAGTCTTATCTGTCAGGAGAGACTAGTCTGATCTGTCTGGAGAGACGGTCTGATCTATCAGGAGAGACTGGTCTGATCTGTCAGGAGAGACTAGTCCGATCTGTCAGGAGAGACTGGTCTGATCTGTCAGGAGAGACTGGTCCAGAGACGGTCTGATTTGTCAGGAGAGACGGGTCTGATCTGTCAGGAGAGACGGTCCGATCTGTCAGGAGAGACGGTCCGAACTGTCAGGAGAGACGGTCCGATCTGTCAGGAGAGACTGGTCCGATCTGTCAGGAGAGACTAGTCCGATCTGTCAGGAGAGACGGTCTGATCTGTCAGTAGAGAAGGTCTGATCTGTCAGGAGAGATGGTCTGATCTGTCAGGAGAGACTAGTCTGATCTGTCAGGAGAGACTAGTCTGATCTGTCAGGAGAGATGGTCCGATCTGTCAGGAGAGACGAGTCTGATCTGTCAGGAGAGATGGTCCGATCAGTCAGGAGAGACTTGTCCGATCTGTCAGGAGAGACAGTCTGATCTTTCAGGAGAGACGGTCTGATCTGTCAGGAGAGACGGTCCGATCTGTCAGGAGAGACGGTCCGATCTGTCAGGAGAGACGGTCCGATCTGTCAGGAGAGACGGTCCGAACTGTCAGGAGAGACGGTCCGATCTGTCAGGAGAGACTGGTCCGATCTGTCAGGAGAGACTAGTCCGATCTGTCAGGAGAGACCGTCTCTCCTGACAGATCAGACCGTCTCTCCTGACAGATCAGACCGTCTGATCTGTCAGGAGAGATGGTCTGATCTGTCAGGAGAGACTAGTCTGATCTGTCAGGAGAGACTAGTCTGATCTGTCTGGAGAGACGGTCTGATCTGTCAGGAGAGACGGTCTGATCTGTCAGGAGAGACGGTCTGATCTGTCAGGAGAGACGGTCTGATCTGTCAGGAGAGACTGGTCTGTCAGGAGAGATGGTCCGATCTGTCAGGAGAGACTAGTCTGATCTGTCAGGAGAAACTGGTCTGATCTGTCAGGAGAGACTAGTCTGATCTGTCAGGAGAGACTAGTGTGATCTGTCAGGAGAGACTAGTGTGATCTGTCAGGAGAGACGGTCTGATCTGTCAGGAGAGACTGGTCTGATCTGTCAGGAGAGACTGGTCTGATCTGTCAGGAGAGACTGGTCTGATCTGTCAGCAGAGACTGTTCCGATCTGTCAGGAGAGACGGTCTAATCTGTCAGGAGAAACTAGTCTGATCTGTCAGGAGAGACTAGCCTGATCTGTCAGGAGAGACTAGTCTGATCTGTCAGGAGAGACGGTCTGGTCTGTCAGGAGAGACGGTCTGATCTGTCAGGAGAGACTAGTCCAGAGACGGTCTGATCTGTCAGGAGAGACTGGTCCGATCTGTCAGGAGAGACTAGTCCGATCTGTCAGGAGAGACGTACTAATCTGTCAGGAGAAACTAGTCTGATCTGTCAGGAGAGACTAGCCTGATCTGTCAGGAGAGACTAGTCTGATCTGTCAGGAGAGACGGTCTGGTCTGTCAGGAGAGACGGTCTGATCTGTCAGGAGAGACTAGTCCAGAGACGGTCTGATCTGTCAGGAGAGACTGGTCCGATCTGTCAGGAGAAACTAGTCTGATCTGTCAGGAGATACGGTCTGATCTGTCAGGAGAAACTGGTCTGATCTGTCAGGAGAAACTGGTCTGATCTGTCAGGAGAGACTAGTCTGATCTGTCAGGAGAGACTAGTGTGATCTGTCAGGAGAGACGGTCTGATCTGTCAGGAGAGACGGTCTGATCTGTCAGCAGAGACGAGTCTGATCTGTCAGGAGAGACTGGTCTGATCTGTCAGGAGAGACTGGTCTGATCTGTCAGCAGAGACTGTTCCGATCTGTCAGGAGAGACGGTCTGATCTGTCAGGAGAAACTAGTCTGATCTGTCAGGAGAGACTGGCCTGATCTGTCAGGAGATACGGTCTGATCTGTCAGGAGAAACTGGTCTGATCTGTCAGGAGAGACTAGTCTGATCTGTCAGGAGAGACTAGTGTGATCTGTCAGGAGAGACGGTCTGATCTGTCAGGAGAGACGGTCTGATCTGTCAGCAGAGACGAGTCTGATCTGTCAGGAGAGACTGGTCTGATCTGTCAGGAGAGACTGGTCTGATCTGTCAGCAGAGACTGTTCCGATCTGTCAGGAGAGACGGTCTGATCTGTCAGGAGAGAAGGTCTGATCTGTCAGGAGAGATGGTCTGATCTGTCAGGAGAGACTAGTCTGATCTGTCTGGAGAGACGGTCTGATCTGTCAGGAGAGACTAGTCTGTCAGGAGAGACTAGTCCAGAGACGGTCTGATCTGTCAGGAGAGATGGTCTGATCTGTCAGGAGACACCTGGCTTATCTGTCAGGAGAGACGTTCTGATCTATCAGGAGAGACTGGTCTGATCTGTCAGGAGAGATGGTCCGATCAGTCAGGAGAGACTAGTCCGATCTGTCAGGAGAGACGGTCTGATCTTTCAGGAGAGACGGTCTGATCTGTCAGGAGAGACGGTCTGATCTTTCAGGAGAGACGGTCTGATCTGTCAGGAGAGACGGTCTGATCTGTCAGGAGAGACGGTCTGATCTGTCAGGAGAGACGGTCCGATCTGTCAGGAGAGACGGTCCGAACTGTCAGGAGAGACGGTCCGATCTGTCAGGAGAGACTAGTCCGATCTGTCAGGAGAGACGGTCTGATCTGTCAGGAGAGATGGTCTGATCTGTCAGGAGAGACTAGTCTGATCTGTCAGGAGAGACTAGTCTGATCTGTCTGGAGAGACGGTCTGATCTGTCAGGAGAGACGGTCTGATCTGTCAGGAGAGATGGTCTGATCTGTCAGGAGAGACTAGTCTGATCTGTCAGGAGAGACTAGTCTGATCTGTCTGGAGAGACGGTCTGATCTGTCAGGAGAGACGGTCTGATCTGTCAGGAGAGACGGTCTGATCTGTCAGGAGAGACGGTCTGATCTGTCAGGAGAGACTGGTCTGTCAGGAGAGATGGTCCGATCTGTCAGGAGAGACTAGTCTGATCTGTCAGGAGAAACTGGTCTGATCTGTCAGGAGAGACTAGTCTGATCTGTCAGGAGAGACTAGTGTGATCTGTCAGGAGAGACTAGTGTGATCTGTCAGGAGAGACGGTCTGATCTGTCAGGAGAGACTGGTCTGATCTGTCAGGAGAGACTGGTCTGATCTGTCAGGAGAGACTGGTCTGATCTGTCAGGAGAGACTGGTCTGATCTGTCAGCAGAGACTGTTCCGATCTGTCAGGAGAGACGGTCTGATCTGTCAGGAGAGATGGTCTGATCTGTCAGGAGAGACTAGTCTGATCTGTCTGGAGAGACGGTCTGATCTGTCAGGAGAGACGGTCTGATCTGTCAGGAGAGACTAGTCCAGAGACGGTCTTATCTGTCAGGAGAGACTAGCCTGATCTGTCAGGAGAGACTAGTCTGATCTGTCAGGAGAGACGGTCTGGTCTGTCAGGAGAGACGGTCTGATCTGTCAGGAGAGACTAGTCCAGAGACGGTCTGATCTGTCAGGAGAGACTGGTCCGATCTGTCAGGAGAAACTAGTCTGATCTGTCAGGAGATACGGTCTGATCTGTCAGGAGAAACTGGTCTGATCTGTCAGGAGAAACTGGTCTGATCTGTCAGGAGAGACTAGTCTGATCTGTCAGGAGAGACTAGTGTGATCTGTCAGGAGAGACGGTCTGATCTGTCAGGAGAGACGGTCTGATCTGTCAGCAGAGACGAGTCTGATCTGTCAGGAGAGACTGGTCTGATCTGTCAGGAGAGACTGGTCTGATCTGTCAGCAGAGACTGTTCCGATCTGTCAGGAGAGACTGGTCTGATCTGTCAGGAGAGACTGGTCCAGAGACGGTCTGATTTGTCAGGAGAGACGGGTCTGATCTGTCAGGAGAGACGGTCCGATCTGTCAGGAGAGACGGTCCGAACTGTCAGGAGAGACGGTCCGATCTGTCAGGAGAGACTGGTCCGATCTGTCAGGAGAGACTAGTCCGATCTGTCAGGAGAGACGGTCTGATCTGTCAGTAGAGAAGGTCTGATCTGTCAGGAGAGATGGTCTGATCTGTCAGGAGAGACTAGTCTGATCTGTCAGGAGAGACTAGTCTGATCTGTCTGGAGAGACGGTCTGATCTGTCAGGAGAGACGGTCTGATCTGTCAGGAGAGACTGGTCTGTCAGGAGAGATGGTCCGATCTGTCAGGAGAGACGAGTCTGATGTGTCAGGAGAGACTGGTCTGATCTGTCAGCAGAGACTGTTCCGATCTGTCAGGAGAGACGGTCTGATCTGTCAGGAGAGACTGGTCCGATCTGTCAGGAGAGACTAGTCCGATCTGTCAGGAGAGACGGTCTAATCTGTCAGGAGAAACTAGTCTGATCTGTCAGGAGAGACTAGCCTGATCTGTCAGGAGAGACTAGTCTGATCTGTCAGGAGAGACGGTCTGGTCTGTCAGGAGAGACGGTCTGATCTGTCAGGAGAGACTAGTCCAGAGACGGTCTGATCTGTCAGGAGAGACTGGTCCGATCTGTCTGGAGAAACTAGTCTGATCTGTCAGGAGAGACTGGCCTGATCTGTCAGGAGATACGGTCTGATCTGTCAGGAGAAACTAGTCTGATCTGTCAGGAGAGACTGGTCTGATCTGTCAGGAGAGACTGGTCTGATCTGTCAGCAGAGACTGTTCCGATCTGTCAGGAGAGACGGTCTGATCTGTCAGGAGAGAAGGTCTGATCTGTCAGGAGAGATGGTCTGATCTGTCAGGAGAGACTAGTCTGTCAGGAGAGACTAGTCCAGAGACGGTCTGATCTGTCAGGAGAGACGGTCTGATCTGTCAGGAGACACCTGGCTTATCTGTCAGGAGAGACTAGTCTGATCTGTCTGGAGAGACGTTCTGATCTATCAGGAGAGACTGGTCTGATCTGTCAGGAGAGACTGGTCCAGAGACGGTCTGATCTGTCAGGAGAGACTGGTCTAGAGACGGTCTGATTTGTCAGGAGAGACGGGTCTGATCTGTCAGGAGAGACGGTCCGATCTGTCAGGAGAGACGGTCCGAACTGTCAGGAGAGACGGTCCGATCTGTCAGGAGAGACTGGTCCGATCTGTCAGGAGAGACTAGTCCGATCTGTCAGGAGAGACGGTCTGATCTGTCAGTAGAGAAGGTCTGATCTGTCAGGAGAGATGGTCTGATCTGTCAGGAGAGACTAGTCTGATCTGTCAGGAGAGACTAGTCTGATCTGTCTGGAGAGACGGTCTGATCTGTCAGGAGAGACGGTCTGATCTGTCAGGAGAGACGGTCTGATCTGTCAGAAGAGACTGGTCTGATCTGTCAGCAGAGACTGTTCCGATCTGTCAGGAGAGACGGTCTGATCTGTCAGGAGAGACTGGTCCGATCTGTCAGGAGAGACGGTCTAATCTGTCAGGAGAAACTAGTCTGATCTGTCAGGAGAGACTAGCCTGATCTGTCAGGAGAGACTAGTCTGATCTGTCAGGAGAGACGGTCTGATCTGTCAGGAGAGACGTTCTGGTCTGTCAGGAGAGACGGTCTGATCTGTCAGGAGAGACTAGTCCAGAGACGGTCTGATCTGTCAGGAGAGACTGGTCCGATCTGTCAGGTGAAACTAGTCTGATCTGTCAGGAGAGACTGGCCTGATCTGTCAGGAGAGACGGTCTGATCTGTCAGGAGAAACTAGTCTGATATGTCAGGAGAAACTAGTCTGATCTGTCAGGAGAGACTGGTCCAGAGACGGTCTGATCTCTCTTGAGAGAATGGTCCAGAGATGGTCTGATCTGTCAGGAGAGACGGTCCGATCTGTCAGGAGAGACTGGTCTGATCTGTCAGGAGAGACTGGCCTGATCTGTCAGGAGAGACGGTCTGATCTGTCAGGAGAAACTAGTCTGATATGTCAGTAGAAACTAGTCTGATCTGTCAGGAGAGACTGGTCCAGAGACGGTCTGATCTCTCTTGAGAGAATGGTCCAGAGACGGCTTGATATGTCAGGAGAGACGGTCCGATCTGTCAGGAGAGACTGGTCTGATCTGTCAGGAGAGACTGGTCCAGAGACGGTCTGATTTGTCAGGAGAGACGGGTCTGATCTGTCAGGAGAGACGGTCCGATCTGTCAGGAGAGACGGTCCGAACTGTCAGGAGAGACGGTCCGATCTGTCAGGAGAGACTGGTCCGATCTGTCAGGAGAGACTAGTCCGATCTGTCAGGAGAGACGGTCTGATCTGTCAGTAGAGAAGGTCTGATCTGTCAGGAGAGATGGTCTGATCTGTCAGGAGAGACTAGTCTGATCTGTCAGGAGAGACTAGTCTGATCTGTCTGGAGAGACGGTCTGATCTGTCAGGAGAGACGGTCTGATCTGTCAGGAGAGACTGGTCTGTCAGGAGAGATGGTCCGATCTGTCAGGAGAGACGAGTCTGATGTGTCAGGAGAGACTGGTCTGATCTGTCAGCAGAGACTGTTCCGATCTGTCAGGAGAGACGGTCTGATCTGTCAGGAGAGACTGGTCCGATCTGTCAGGAGAGACTAGTCCGATCTGTCAGGAGAGACGGTCTAATCTGTCAGGAGAAACTAGTCTGATCTGTCAGGAGAGACTAGCCTGATCTGTCAGGAGAGACTAGTCTGATCTGTCAGGAGAGACGGTCTGATCTGTCAGGAGAGACGGTCTGGTCTGTCAGGAGAGACGGTCTGATCTGTCAGGAGAGACTAGTCCAGAGACGGTCTGATCTGTCAGGAGAGACTGGTCCGATCTGTCAGGAGAAACTAGTCTGATCTGTCAGGAGAGACTGGCCTGATCTGTCAGGAGATACGGTCTGATCTGTCAGGAGAAACTAGTCTGATCTGTCAGGAGAGACTGGTCTGATCTGTCAGGAGAGACTGGTCTGATCTGTCAGCAGAGACTGTTCCGATCTGTCAGGAGAGACGGTCTGATCTGTCAGGAGAGAAGGTCTGATCTGTCAGGAGAGATGGTCTGATCTGTCAGGAGAGACTAGTCTGTCAGGAGAGACTAGTCCAGAGACGGTCTGATCTGTCAGGAGAGACGGTCTGATCTGTCAGGAGACACCTGGCTTATCTGTCAGGAGAGACTAGTCTGATCTGTCTGGAGAGACGTTCTGATCTATCAGGAGAGACTGGTCTGATCTGTCAGGAGAGACTGGTCCAGAGACGGTCTGATCTGTCAGGAGAGACTGGTCTAGAGACGGTCTGATTTGTCAGGAGAGACGGGTCTGATCTGTCAGGAGAGACGGTCCGATCTGTCAGGAGAGACGGTCCGAACTGTCAGGAGAGACGGTCCGATCTGTCAGGAGAGACTGGTCCGATCTGTCAGGAGAGACTAGTCCGATCTGTCAGGAGAGACGGTCTGATCTGTCAGTAGAGAAGGTCTGATCTGTCAGGAGAGATGGTCTGATCTGTCAGGAGAGACTAGTCTGATCTGTCAGGAGAGACTAGTCTGATCTGTCTGGAGAGACGGTCTGATCTGTCAGGAGAGACGGTCTGATCTGTCAGGAGAGACGGTCTGATCTGTCAGAAGAGACTGGTCTGATCTGTCAGCAGAGACTGTTCCGATCTGTCAGGAGAGACGGTCTGATCTGTCAGGAGAGACTGGTCCGATCTGTCAGGAGAGACGGTCTAATCTGTCAGGAGAAACTAGTCTGATCTGTCAGGAGAGACTAGCCTGATCTGTCAGGAGAGACTAGTCTGATCTGTCAGGAGAGACGGTCTGATCTGTCAGGAGAGACGTTCTGGTCTGTCAGGAGAGACGGTCTGATCTGTCAGGAGAGACTAGTCCAGAGACGGTCTGATCTGTCAGGAGAGACTGGTCCGATCTGTCAGGTGAAACTAGTCTGATCTGTCAGGAGAGACTGGCCTGATCTGTCAGGAGAGACGGTCTGATCTGTCAGGAGAAACTAGTCTGATATGTCAGGAGAAACTAGTCTGATCTGTCAGGAGAGACTGGTCCAGAGACGGTCTGATCTCTCTTGAGAGAATGGTCCAGAGATGGTCTGATCTGTCAGGAGAGACGGTCCGATCTGTCAGGAGAGACTGGTCTGATCTGTCAGGAGAGACTGGCCTGATCTGTCAGGAGAGACGGTCTGATCTGTCAGGAGAAACTAGTCTGATATGTCAGTAGAAACTAGTCTGATCTGTCAGGAGAGACTGGTCCAGAGACAGTCTG
The DNA here is from genome assembly GCF_965601325.2 of Salmo salar. Classification (NCBI taxonomy): domain Eukaryota; kingdom Metazoa; phylum Chordata; class Actinopteri; order Salmoniformes; family Salmonidae; genus Salmo; species Salmo salar. The sequence goes on from NC_138308.1 coordinate 59,660,124, forward strand.
ATCTGTCAGGAGAGACTGGTCTGATCTGTCAGGAGAGACTGGTCCAGAGACGATCTGATCTGTCAGGAGAGACTGGTCTGATCTGTCAGGAGAGACTGGTCCAGAGACGATCTGATCTGTCAGGAGAGACTGGTCTGATCTGTCAGGAGAGACTGGTCTGATCTGTCAGGAGAGACTAGTCCAGAGACGGTCTGATCTGTCAGGAGAGACTGGTCTGATCTGTCAGGAGAGATGGTCCGATCTGTCAGGAGAGACTAGTCTGATCTGTCAGGAGAAACTGGTCTGATCTGTCAGGAGAGACTGGTCCAGAGACGGTCTGATCTGTCAGGAGAGACTGGTCTAGAGACGGTCTGATTTGTCAGGAGAGACTGGTCTGATCTGTCAGGAGAGACTAGTCTGATCTGTCAGGAGAGACTGGTCTGATCTGTCAGGAGAGACGGTCTGATCTGTCAGGAGAGACTGGTCTGTCAGGAGAGACGGTCTGATCTGTCAGGAGAGACGGTCTGATTTGTCAGGAGAGACTAGTCTGATCTGTCAGGAGAGACTGGTCTGATCTGTCTGGAGAGACGGTCTGATCTGTCAGGAGAGACGGTCTGATCTGTCAGGAGAGACGGTCTGATCTGTCAGGAGAAACTAGTCTGATATGTCAGGAGAAACTAGTCTGATCTGTCAGGAGAGACTGGTCCAGAGACGGTCTGATCTCTCTTGAGAGAATGGTCCAGAGACGGTCTGATCTGTCAGGAGAGACGGTCCGATCTGTCAGGAGAGACTGGTCTGATCTGTCAGGAGAGACTGGTCTGATCTGTCAGGAGAGACGGTCTGATCTGTTAGGAGAGACTGGTCCAGAGACAGTCTGATCTGTCAGGAGAGACTGGTCCGATCTGTCAGGAGAGACTGGTCCAGAGACGATCTGATCTGTCAGGAGAGACTGGTCTGATCTGTCAGGAGAGACGGTCCGATCTGTCAGGAGAGACTGGTCCAGAGACGGTCTGATCTGTCAGGAGAGACTGGTCTAGAGACGGTCTGATTTGTCAGGAGAGACTGGTCTGATCTGTCAGGAGAGACTAGTCTGATCTGTCAGGAGAGACTGGTCTGATCTGTCAGGAGAGACTGGTCCAGAGACGATCTGATCTGTCAGGAGAGACTGGTCTGATCTGTCAGGAGAGACGGTCTGATCTGTCAGGAGAGACTGGTCTGTCAGGAGAGACGGTCTGATCTGTCAGGAGAGACGGTCTGATTTGTCAGGAGAGACTAGTCTGATCTGTCAGGAGAGACTGGTCTGATCTGTCTGGAGAGACGGTCTGATCTGTCAGGAGAGACGGTCTGATCTGTCAGGAGAGACGGTCTGATCTGTCAGGAGAAACTAGTCTGATATGTCAGGAGAAACTAGTCTGATCTGTCAGGAGAGACTGGTCCAGAGACGGTCTGATCTCTCTTGAGAGAATGGTCCAGAGACGGTCTGATCTGTCAGGAGAGACTAGTCCAGAGACGGTCTGATCTGTTAGGAGAGACTGGTCCAGAGACAGTCTGATCTGTCAGGAGAGACTGGTCTGATCTGTCAGGAGAGACTGGTCCAGAGACGATCTGATCTGTCAGGAGAGACTGGTCTGATCTGTCAGGAGAGACGGTCCGATCTGTCAGGAGAGACGGTCCGAACTGTCAGGAGAGACGGTCCGATCTGTCAGGAGAGACTGGTCCGATCTGTCAGGAGAGACTAGTCCGATCTGTCAGGAGAGACGGTCTGATCTGTCAGTAGAGAAGGTCTGATCTGTCAGGAGAGATGGTCTGATCTGTCAGGAGAGACTAGTCTGATCTGTCTGGAGAGACTTGTCTGATCTGTCTGGAGAGACGGTCTGATCTGTCAGGAGAGACGGTCTGATCTGTCAGGAGAGACGGTCTGATCTGTCAGGAGAGACTGGTCTGTCAGGAGAGATGGTCCGATCTGTCAGGAGAGACGAGTCTGATCTGTCAGGAGAGACTGGTCTGATCTGTCAGCAGAGACTGTTCCGATCTGTCAGGAGAGACGGTCTGATCTGTCAGGAGAGACTGGTCCGATCTGTCAGGAGAGACTAGTCCGATCTGTCAGGAGAGACGGTCTAATCTGTCAGGAGAAACTAGTCTGATCTGTCAGGAGAGACTAGCCTGATCTGTCAGGAGAGACTAGTCTGATCTGTCAGGAGAGACGGTCTGATCTGTCAGGAGAGACGGTCTGGTCTGTCAGGAGAGACGGTCTGATCTGTCAGGAGAGACTAGTCCAGAGACGGTCTGATCTGTCAGGAGAGACTGGTCCGATCTGTCAGGAGAAACTAGTCTGATCTGTCAGGAGAGACTGGCCTGATCTGTCAGGAGATACGGTCTGATCTGTCAGGAGAAACTAGTCTGATCTGTCAGGAGAAACTGGTCTGATCTGTCAGGAGAGACTAGTCTGATCTGTCAGGAGAGACTAGTGTGATCTGTCAGGAGAGACGGTCTGATCTGTCAGGAGAGACGGTCTGATCTGTCAGCAGAGACGAGTCTGATCTGTCAGGCGAGACTGGTCTGATCTGTCAGGAGAGACTGGTCTGATCTGTCAGCAGAGACTGTTCCGATCTGTCAGGAGAGACGGTCTGATCTGTCAGGAGAGAAGGTCTGATCTGTCAGGAGAGATGGTCTGATCTGTCAGGAGAGACTAGTCTGTCAGGAGAGACTAGTCCAGAGACGGTCTGATCTGTCAGGAGAGATGGTCTGATCTGTCAGGAGACACCTGGCTTATCTGTCAGGAGAGACTAGTCTGATCTGTCTGGAGAGACGTTCTGATCTATCAGGAGAGACTGGTCTGATCTGTCAGGAGAGATGGTCCGATCAGTCAGGAGAGACTAGTCCGATCTGTCAGGAGAGACAGTCTGATCTTTCAGGAGAGACGGTCTGATCTGTCAGGAGAGACGGTCCGATCTGTCAGGAGAGACGGTCCGATCTGTCAGGAGAGACGGTCCGATCTGTCAGGAGAGACGGTCCGAACTGTCAGGAGAGACGGTCCGAACTGTCAGGAGAGACGGTCCGATCTGTCAGGAGAGACTGGTCCGATCTGTCAGGAGAGACTAGTCCGATCTGTCAGGAGAGACCGTCTCTCCTGACAGATCAGACCGTCTCTCCTGACAGATCAGACCGTCTGATCTGTCAGGAGAGATGGTCTGATCTGTCAGGAGAGACTAGTCTGATCTGTCAGGAGAGACTAGTCTGATCTGTCTGGAGAGACGGTCTGATCTGTCAGGAGAGACGGTCTGATCTGTCAGGAGAGACGGTCTGATCTGTCAGGAGAGACGGTCTGATCTGTCAGGAGAGACTGGTCTGTCAGGAGAGATGGTCCGATCTGTCAGGAGAGACTAGTCTGATCTGTCAGGAGAAACTGGTCTGATCTGTCAGGAGAGACTAGTCTGATCTGTCAGGAGAGACTAGTGTGATCTGTCAGGAGAGACTAGTGTGATCTGTCAGGAGAGACGGTCTGATCTGTCAGGAGAGACTGGTCTGATCTGTCAGGAGAGACTGGTCTGATCTGTCAGGAGAGACTGGTCCAGAGACGGTCTGATCTCTCTTGAGAGAATGGTCCAGAGACGGTCTGATCTGTCAGGAGAGACGGTCCGATCTGTCAGGAGAGACTGGTCTGATCTGTCAGGAGAGACTGGTCTGATCTGTCAGGAGAGACGGTCTGATCTGTTAGGAGAGACTGGTCCAGAGACAGTCTGATCTGTCAGGAGAGACTGGTCCGATCTGTCAGGAGAGACTGGTCCAGAGACGATCTGATCTGTCAGGAGAGACTGGTCTGATCTGTCAGGAGAGACGGTCCGATCTGTCAGGAGAGACTGGTCCAGAGACGGTCTGATCTGTCAGGAGAGACTGGTCTAGAGACGGTCTGATTTGTCAGGAGAGACTGGTCTGATCTGTCAGGAGAGACTAGTCTGATCTGTCAGGAGAGACTGGTCTGATCTGTCAGGAGAGACTGGTCCAGAGACGATCTGATCTGTCAGGAGAGACTGGTCTGATCTGTCAGGAGAGACGGTCTGATCTGTCAGGAGAGACTGGTCTGTCAGGAGAGACGGTCTGATCTGTCAGGAGAGACGGTCTGATTTGTCAGGAGAGACTAGTCTGATCTGTCAGGAGAGACTGGTCTGATCTGTCTGGAGAGACGGTCTGATCTGTCAGGAGAGACGGTCTGATCTGTCAGGAGAGACGGTCTGATCTGTCAGGAGAAACTAGTCTGATATGTCAGGAGAAACTAGTCTGATCTGTCAGGAGAGACTGGTCCAGAGACGGTCTGATCTCTCTTGAGAGAATGGTCCAGAGACGGTCTGATCTGTCAGGAGAGACTAGTCCAGAGACGGTCTGATCTGTTAGGAGAGACTGGTCCAGAGACAGTCTGATCTGTCAGGAGAGACTGGTCTGATCTGTCAGGAGAGACTGGTCCAGAGACGATCTGATCTGTCAGGAGAGACTGGTCTGATCTGTCAGGAGAGACGGTCCGATCTGTCAGGAGAGACGGTCCGAACTGTCAGGAGAGACGGTCCGATCTGTCAGGAGAGACTGGTCCGATCTGTCAGGAGAGACTAGTCCGATCTGTCAGGAGAGACGGTCTGATCTGTCAGTAGAGAAGGTCTGATCTGTCAGGAGAGATGGTCTGATCTGTCAGGAGAGACTAGTCTGATCTGTCTGGAGAGACTTGTCTGATCTGTCTGGAGAGACGGTCTGATCTGTCAGGAGAGACGGTCTGATCTGTCAGGAGAGACGGTCTGATCTGTCAGGAGAGACTGGTCTGTCAGGAGAGATGGTCCGATCTGTCAGGAGAGACGAGTCTGATCTGTCAGGAGAGACTGGTCTGATCTGTCAGCAGAGACTGTTCCGATCTGTCAGGAGAGACGGTCTGATCTGTCAGGAGAGACTGGTCCGATCTGTCAGGAGAGACTAGTCCGATCTGTCAGGAGAGACGGTCTAATCTGTCAGGAGAAACTAGTCTGATCTGTCAGGAGAGACTAGCCTGATCTGTCAGGAGAGACTAGTCTGATCTGTCAGGAGAGACGGTCTGATCTGTCAGGAGAGACGGTCTGGTCTGTCAGGAGAGACGGTCTGATCTGTCAGGAGAGACTAGTCCAGAGACGGTCTGATCTGTCAGGAGAGACTGGTCCGATCTGTCAGGAGAAACTAGTCTGATCTGTCAGGAGAGACTGGCCTGATCTGTCAGGAGATACGGTCTGATCTGTCAGGAGAAACTAGTCTGATCTGTCAGGAGAAACTGGTCTGATCTGTCAGGAGAGACTAGTCTGATCTGTCAGGAGAGACTAGTGTGATCTGTCAGGAGAGACGGTCTGATCTGTCAGGAGAGACGGTCTGATCTGTCAGCAGAGACGAGTCTGATCTGTCAGGCGAGACTGGTCTGATCTGTCAGGAGAGACTGGTCTGATCTGTCAGCAGAGACTGTTCCGATCTGTCAGGAGAGACGGTCTGATCTGTCAGGAGAGAAGGTCTGATCTGTCAGGAGAGATGGTCTGATCTGTCAGGAGAGACTAGTCTGTCAGGAGAGACTAGTCCAGAGACGGTCTGATCTGTCAGGAGAGATGGTCTGATCTGTCAGGAGACACCTGGCTTATCTGTCAGGAGAGACTAGTCTGATCTGTCTGGAGAGACGTTCTGATCTATCAGGAGAGACTGGTCTGATCTGTCAGGAGAGATGGTCCGATCAGTCAGGAGAGACTAGTCCGATCTGTCAGGAGAGACAGTCTGATCTTTCAGGAGAGACGGTCTGATCTGTCAGGAGAGACGGTCCGATCTGTCAGGAGAGACGGTCCGATCTGTCAGGAGAGACGGTCCGATCTGTCAGGAGAGACGGTCCGAACTGTCAGGAGAGACGGTCCGAACTGTCAGGAGAGACGGTCCGATCTGTCAGGAGAGACTGGTCCGATCTGTCAGGAGAGACTAGTCCGATCTGTCAGGAGAGACCGTCTCTCCTGACAGATCAGACCGTCTCTCCTGACAGATCAGACCGTCTGATCTGTCAGGAGAGATGGTCTGATCTGTCAGGAGAGACTAGTCTGATCTGTCAGGAGAGACTAGTCTGATCTGTCTGGAGAGACGGTCTGATCTGTCAGGAGAGACGGTCTGATCTGTCAGGAGAGACGGTCTGATCTGTCAGGAGAGACGGTCTGATCTGTCAGGAGAGACTGGTCTGTCAGGAGAGATGGTCCGATCTGTCAGGAGAGACTAGTCTGATCTGTCAGGAGAAACTGGTCTGATCTGTCAGGAGAGACTAGTCTGATCTGTCAGGAGAGACTAGTGTGATCTGTCAGGAGAGACTAGTGTGATCTGTCAGGAGAGACGGTCTGATCTGTCAGGAGAGACTGGTCTGATCTGTCAGGAGAGACTGGTCTGATCTGTCAGGAGAGACTGGTCTGATCTGTCAGCAGAGACTGTTCCGATCTGTCAGGAGAGACGGTCTAATCTGTCAGGAGAAACTAGTCTGATCTGTCAGGAGAGACTAGCCTGATCTGTCAGGAGAGACTAGTCTGATCTGTCAGGAGAGACGGTCTGGTCTGTCAGGAGAGACGGTCTGATCTGTCAGGAGAGACTAGTCCAGAGACGGTCTGATCTGTCAGGAGAGACTGGTCCGATCTGTCAGGAGAGACTAGTCCGATCTGTCAGGAGAGACGTACTAATCTGTCAGGAGAAACTAGTCTGATCTGTCAGGAGAGACTAGCCTGATCTGTCAGGAGAGACTAGTCTGATCTGTCAGGAGAGACGGTCTGGTCTGTCAGGAGAGACGGTCTGATCTGTCAGGAGAGACTAGTCCAGAGACGGTCTGATCTGTCAGGAGAGACTGGTCCGATCTGTCAGGAGAAACTAGTCTGATCTGTCAGGAGAGACTGGCCTGATCTGTCAGGAGATACGGTCTGATCTGTCAGGAGAAACTAGTCTGATCTGTCAGGAGAAACTGGTCTGATCTGTCAGGAGAGACTAGTCTGATCTGTCAGGAGAGACTAGTGTGATCTGTCAGGAGAGACGGTCTGATCTGTCAGCAGAGACGAGTCTGATCTGTCAGGAGAGACTGGTCTGATCTGTCAGGAGAGACTGGTCTGATCTGTCAGCAGAGACTGTTCCGATCTGTCAGGAGAGACGGTCTGATCTGTCAGGAGAGAAGGTCTGATCTGTCAGGAGAGATGGTCTGATCTGTCAGGAGAGACTAGTCTGATCTGTCTGGAGAGACGGTCTGATCTGTCAGGAGAGACTAGTCTGTCAGGAGAGACTAGTCCAGAGACGGTCTGATCTGTCAGGAGAGATGGTCTGATCTGTCAGGAGACACCTGGCTTATCTGTCAGGAGAGACGTTCTGATCTATCAGGAGAGACTGGTCTGATCTGTCAGGAGAGATGGTCCGATCAGTCAGGAGAGACTAGTCCGATCTGTCAGGAGAGACGGTCTGATCTTTCAGGAGAGACGGTCTGATCTGTCAGGAGAGACGGTCTGATCTGTCAGGAGAGACGGTCTGATCTGTCAGGAGAGACGGTCCGATCTGTCAGGAGAGACGGTCCGAACTGTCAGGAGAGACGGTCCGATCTGTCAGGAGAGACTAGTCCGATCTGTCAGGAGAGACGGTCTGATCTGTCAGGAGAGACGGTCTGATCTGTCAGGAGAGACTAGTCTGATCTGTCAGGAGAGACTAGTCTGATCTGTCTGGAGAGACGGTCTGATCTGTCAGGAGAGACGGTCTGATCTGTCAGGAGAGACGGTCTGATCTGTCAGGAGAGACGGTCTGATCTGTCAGGAGAGACTAGTCCAGAGACGGTCTGATCTGTCAGGAGAGACGGTCTGATCTGTCAGGAGACACTAGTCTTATCTGTCAGGAGAGACTAGTCTGATCTGTCTGGAGAGACGGTCTGATCTATCAGGAGAGACTGGTCTGATCTGTCAGGAGAGACTAGTCCGATCTGTCAGGAGAGACTGGTCTGATCTGTCAGGAGAGACTGGTCCAGAGACGGTCTGATTTGTCAGGAGAGACGGGTCTGATCTGTCAGGAGAGACGGTCCGATCTGTCAGGAGAGACGGTCCGAACTGTCAGGAGAGACGGTCCGATCTGTCAGGAGAGACGGTCTGATCTGTCAGTAGAGAAGGTCTGATCTGTCAGGAGAGATGGTCTGATCTGTCAGGAGAGACTAGTCTGATCTGTCAGGAGAGACTAGTCTGATCTGTCTGGAGAGACGGTCTGATCTGTCAGGAGAGACGGTCTGATCTGTCAGGAGAGACGGTCTGATCTGTCAGGAGAGACTGGTCTGTCAGGAGAGATGGTCCGATCTGTCAGGAGAGACGAGTCTGATCTGTCAGGAGAGACTGGTCTGATCTGTCAGCAGAGACTGTTCCGATCTGTCAGGAGAGACGGTCTGATCTGTCAGGAGAGACTGGTCCGATCTGTCAGGAGAGACTAGTCCGATCTGTCAGGAGAGACGGTCTAATCTGTCAGGAGAAACTAGTCTGATCTGTCAGGAGAGACTAGCCTGATCTGTCAGGAGAGACTAGTCTGATCTGTCAGGAGAGACGGTCTGATCTGTCAGGAGAGACGGTCTGGTCTGTCAGGAGAGACGGTCTGATCTGTCAGGAGAGACTAGTCCAGAGACGGTCTGATCTGTCAGGAGAGACTGGTCCGATCTGTCAGGAGAAACTAGTCTGATCTGTCAGGAGAAACTGGTCTGATCTGTCAGGAGAGACTAGTCTGATCTGTCAGGAGAGACTAGTGTGATCTGTCAGGAGAGACGGTCTGATCTGTCAGGAGAGACGGTCTGATCTGTCAGCAGAGACGAGTCTGATCTGTCAGGAGAGACTGGTCTGATCTGTCAGGAGAGACTGGTCTGATCTGTCAGCAGAGACTGTTCCGATCTGTCAGGAGAGACGGTCTGATCTGTCAGGAGAGAAGGTCTGATCTGTCAGGAGAGATGGTCTGATCTGTCAGGAGAGACTAGTCTGTCAGGAGAGACTAGTCCAGAGACGGTCTGATCTGTCAGGAGAGACGGTCTGATCTGTCAGGAGACACCTGGCTTATCTGTCAGGAGAGACTAGTCTGATCTGTCTGGAGAGACGTTCTGATCTATCAGGAGAGACTGGTCTGATCTGTCAGGAGAGATGGTCCGATCAGTCAGGAGAGACTAGTCCGATCTGTCAGGAGAGACTGGTCTGATCTGTCAGGAGAGACTGGTCCAGAGACGGTCTGATCTGTCAGGAGAGACTGGTCTAGAGACGGTCCGATCTGTCAGGAGAGACGGTCCGAACTGTCAGGAGAGACGGTCCGATCTGTCAGGAGAGACTGGTCCGATCTGTCAGGAGAGACTAGTCTGATCTGTCAGGAGAGACGGTCTGATCTGTCAGGAGAGACGGTCTGATCTGTCAGAAGAGACTGGTCTGATCTGTCAGCAGAGACTGTTCCGATCTGTCAGGAGAGACGGTCTGATCTGTCAGGAGAGACTGGTCCGATCTGTCAGGAGAGACTAGTCTGATCTGTCAGGAGAAACTGGTCTGATCTGTCAGGAGAGACTAGTCTGATCTGTCAGGAGAGACTAGTGTGATCTGTCAGGAGAGACTAGTGTGATCTGTCAGGAGAGACGGTCTGATCTGTCAGGAGAGACTGGTCTGATCTGTCAGGAGAGACTGGTCTGATCTGTCAGGAGAGACTGGTCTGATCTGTCAGCAGAGACTGTTCCGATCTGTCAGGAGAGACGGTCTAATCTGTCAGGAGAAACTAGTCTGATCTGTCAGGAGAGACTAGCCTGATCTGTCAGGAGAGACTAGTCTGATCTGTCAGGAGAGACGGTCTGGTCTGTCAGGAGAGACGGTCTGATCTGTCAGGAGAGACTAGTCCAGAGACGGTCTGATCTGTCAGGAGAGACTGGTCCGATCTGTCAGGAGAGACTAGTCCGATCTGTCAGGAGAGACGTACTAATCTGTCAGGAGAAACTAGTCTGATCTGTCAGGAGAGACTAGCCTGATCTGTCAGGAGAGACTAGTCTGATCTGTCAGGAGAGACGGTCTGGTCTGTCAGGAGAGACGGTCTGATCTGTCAGGAGAGACTAGTCCAGAGACGGTCTGATCTGTCAGGAGAGACTGGTCCGATCTGTCAGGAGAAACTAGTCTGATCTGTCAGGAGAGACTGGCCTGATCTGTCAGGAGATACGGTCTGATCTGTCAGGAGAAACTGGTCTGATCTGTCAGGAGAGACTAGTCTGATCTGTCAGGAGAGACTAGTGTGATCTGTCAGGAGAGACGGTCTGATCTGTCAGGAGAGACGGTCTGATCTGTCAGCAGAGACGAGTCTGATCTGTCAGGAGAGACTGGTCTGATCTGTCAGGAGAGACTGGTCTGATCTGTCAGCAGAGACTGTTCCGATCTGTCAGGAGAGACGGTCTGATCTGTCAGGAGAAACTAGTCTGATCTGTCAGGAGAGACTGGCCTGATCTGTCAGGAGATACGGTCTGATCTGTCAGGAGAAACTGGTCTGATCTGTCAGGAGAGACTAGTCTGATCTGTCAGGAGAGACTAGTGTGATCTGTCAGGAGAGACGGTCTGATCTGTCAGGAGAGACGGTCTGATCTGTCAGCAGAGACGAGTCTGATCTGTCAGGAGAGACTGGTCTGATCTGTCAGGAGAGACTGGTCTGATCTGTCAGCAGAGACTGTTCCGATCTGTCAGGAGAGACGGTCTGATCTGTCAGGAGAGAAGGTCTGATCTGTCAGGAGAGATGGTCTGATCTGTCAGGAGAGACTAGTCTGATCTGTCTGGAGAGACGGTCTGATCTGTCAGGAGAGACTAGTCTGTCAGGAGAGACTAGTCCAGAGACGGTCTGATCTGTCAGGAGAGATGGTCTGATCTGTCAGGAGACACCTGGCTTATCTGTCAGGAGAGACGTTCTGATCTATCAGGAGAGACTGGTCTGATCTGTCAGGAGAGATGGTCCGATCAGTCAGGAGAGACTAGTCCGATCTGTCAGGAGAGACGGTCTGATCTTTCAGGAGAGACGGTCTGATCTGTCAGGAGAGACGGTCTGATCTGTCAGGAGAGACGGTCTGATCTGTCAGGAGAGACGGTCCGATCTGTCAGGAGAGACGGTCCGAACTGTCAGGAGAGACGGTCCGATCTGTCAGGAGAGACTAGTCCGATCTGTCAGGAGAGACGGTCTGATCTGTCAGGAGAGATGGTCTGATCTGTCAGGAGAGACTAGTCTGATCTGTCAGGAGAGACTAGTCTGATCTGTCTGGAGAGACGGTCTGATCTGTCAGGAGAGACGGTCTGATCTGTCAGGAGAGACGGTCTGATCTGTCAGGAGAGACGGTCTGATCTGTCAGGAGAGACTAGTCTGATCTGTCAGGAGAGACTAGTCTGATCTGTCAGGAGAGACTAGTGTGATCTGTCAGGAGAGACTAGTGTGATCTGTCAGGAGAGACGGTCTGATCTGTCAGGAGAGACTGGTCTGATCTGTCAGGAGAGACTGGTCTGATCTGTCAGGAGAGACTGGTCTGATCTGTCAGGAGAGACTGGTCTGATCTGTCAGCAGAGACTGTTCCGATCTGTCAGGAGAGACGGTCTGATCTGTCAGGAGAGAAGGTCTGATCTGTCAGGAGAGATGGTCTGATCTGTCAGGAGAGACTAGTCTGTCAGGAGAGACTAGTCCAGAGACGGTCTGATCTGTCAGGAGAGACGGTCTGATCTGTCAGGAGACACCTGGCTTATCTGTCAGGAGAGACTAGTCTGATCTGTCTGGAGAGACGTTCTGATCTATCAGGAGAGACTGGTCTGATCTGTCAGGAGAGATGGTCCGATCAGTCAGGAGAGACTAGTCCGATCTGTCAGGAGAGACTGGTCTGATCTGTCAGGAGAGACTGGTCCAGAGACGGTCTGATCTGTCAGGAGAGACTGGTCTAGAGACGGTCCGATCTGTCAGGAGAGACGGTCCGAACTGTCAGGAGAGACGGTCCGATCTGTCAGGAGAGACTGGTCCGATCTGTCAGGAGAGACTAGTCTGATCTGTCAGGAGAGACGGTCTGATCTGTCAGGAGAGACGGTCTGATCTGTCAGAAGAGACTGGTCTGATCTGTCAGCAGAGACTGTTCCGATCTGTCAGGAGAGACGGTCTGATCTGTCAGGAGAGACTGGTCCGATCTGTCAGGAGAGACTAGTCTGATCTGTCAGGAGAAACTGGTCTGATCTGTCAGGAGAGACTAGTCTGATCTGTCAGGAGAGACTAGTGTGATCTGTCAGGAGAGACTAGTGTGATCTGTCAGGAGAGACGGTCTGATCTGTCAGGAGAGACTGGTCTGATCTGTCAGGAGAGACTGGTCTGATCTGTCAGGAGAGACTGGTCTGATCTGTCAGCAGAGACTGTTCCGATCTGTCAGGAGAGACGGTCTAATCTGTCAGGAGAAACTAGTCTGATCTGTCAGGAGAGACTAGCCTGATCTGTCAGGAGAGACTAGTCTGATCTGTCAGGAGAGACGGTCTGGTCTGTCAGGAGAGACGGTCTGATCTGTCAGGAGAGACTAGTCCAGAGACGGTCTGATCTGTCAGGAGAGACTGGTCCGATCTGTCAGGAGAGACTAGTCCGATCTGTCAGGAGAGACGTACTAATCTGTCAGGAGAAACTAGTCTGATCTGTCAGGAGAGACTAGCCTGATCTGTCAGGAGAGACTAGTCTGATCTGTCAGGAGAGACGGTCTGGTCTGTCAGGAGAGACGGTCTGATCTGTCAGGAGAGACTAGTCCAGAGACGGTCTGATCTGTCAGGAGAGACTGGTCCGATCTGTCAGGAGAAACTAGTCTGATCTGTCAGGAGAGACTGGCCTGATCTGTCAGGAGATACGGTCTGATCTGTCAGGAGAAACTGGTCTGATCTGTCAGGAGAGACTAGTCTGATCTGTCAGGAGAGACTAGTGTGATCTGTCAGGAGAGACGGTCTGATCTGTCAGGAGAGACGGTCTGATCTGTCAGCAGAGACGAGTCTGATCTGTCAGGAGAGACTGGTCTGATCTGTCAGGAGAGACTGGTCTGATCTGTCAGCAGAGACTGTTCCGATCTGTCAGGAGAGACGGTCTGATCTGTCAGGAGAAACTAGTCTGATCTGTCAGGAGAGACTGGCCTGATCTGTCAGGAGATACGGTCTGATCTGTCAGGAGAAACTGGTCTGATCTGTCAGGAGAGACTAGTCTGATCTGTCAGGAGAGACTAGTGTGATCTGTCAGGAGAGACGGTCTGATCTGTCAGGAGAGACGGTCTGATCTGTCAGCAGAGACGAGTCTGATCTGTCAGGAGAGACTGGTCTGATCTGTCAGGAGAGACTGGTCTGATCTGTCAGCAGAGACTGTTCCGATCTGTCAGGAGAGACGGTCTGATCTGTCAGGAGAGAAGGTCTGATCTGTCAGGAGAGATGGTCTGATCTGTCAGGAGAGACTAGTCTGATCTGTCTGGAGAGACGGTCTGATCTGTCAGGAGAGACTAGTCTGTCAGGAGAGACTAGTCCAGAGACGGTCTGATCTGTCAGGAGAGATGGTCTGATCTGTCAGGAGACACCTGGCTTATCTGTCAGGAGAGACGTTCTGATCTATCAGGAGAGACTGGTCTGATCTGTCAGGAGAGATGGTCCGATCAGTCAGGAGAGACTAGTCCGATCTGTCAGGAGAGACGGTCTGATCTTTCAGGAGAGACGGTCTGATCTGTCAGGAGAGACGGTCTGATCTGTCAGGAGAGACGGTCTGATCTGTCAGGAGAGACGGTCCGATCTGTCAGGAGAGACGGTCCGAACTGTCAGGAGAGACGGTCCGATCTGTCAGGAGAGACTAGTCCGATCTGTCAGGAGAGACGGTCTGATCTGTCAGGAGAGATGGTCTGATCTGTCAGGAGAGACTAGTCTGATCTGTCAGGAGAGACTAGTCTGATCTGTCTGGAGAGACGGTCTGATCTGTCAGGAGAGACGGTCTGATCTGTCAGGAGAGACGGTCTGATCTGTCAGGAGAGACGGTCTGATCTGTCAGGAGAGACTGGTCTGTCAGGAGAGACTGGTCTGTCAGGAGAGATGGTCCGATCTGTCAGGAGAGACTAGTCTGATCTGTCAGGAGAGACTAGTCTGATCTGTCAGGAGAGACTAGTGTGATCTGTCAGGAGAGACTAGTGTGATCTGTCAGGAGAGACGGTCTGATCTGTCAGGAGAGACTGGTCTGATCTGTCAGGAGAGACTGGTCTGATCTGTCAGGAGAGACTGGTCTGATCTGTCAGGAGAGACTGGTCTGATCTGTCAGCAGAGACTGTTCCGATCTGTCAGGAGAGACGGTCTGATCTGTCAGGAGAGATGGTCTGATCTGTCAGGAGAGACTAGTCTGATCTGTCTGGAGAGACGGTCTGATCTGTCAGGAGAGACGGTCTGATCTGTCAGGAGAGACTGGTCCAGAGACGGTCTTATCTGTCAGGAGAGACTAGTCTGATCTGTCTGGAGAGACGGTCTGATCTATCAGGAGAGACTGGTCTGATCTGTCAGGAGAGACTAGTCCGATCTGTCAGGAGAGACTGGTCCGATCTGTCAGGAGAGACTAGTCCGATCTGTCAGGAGAGACGGTCTGATCTGTCAGTAGAGAAGGTCTGATCTGTCAGGAGAGATGGTCTGATCTGTCAGGAGAGACTAGTCTGATCTGTCAGGAGAGACTAGTCTGATCTGTCTGGAGAGACGGTCTGATCTGTCAGGAGAGACGGTCTGATCTGTCAGGAGAGACTGGTCTGTCAGGAGAGATGGTCCGATCTGTCAGGAGAGACTGGTCTGATCTGTCAGGAGAGACTAGTCTGATCTGTCAGGAGAGACTAGTGTGATCTGTCAGGAGAGACGGTCTGATCTGTCAGGAGAGACGGTCTGATCTGTCAGCAGAGACGAGTCTGATCTGTCAGGAGAGACTGGTCTGATCTGTCAGGAGAGACTGGTCTGATCTGTCAGCAGAGACTGTTCCGATCTGTCAGGAGAGACGGTCTGATCTGTCAGGAGAGAAGGTCTGATCTGTCAGGAGAGATGGTCTGATCTGTCAGGAGAGACTAGTCTGATCTGTCTGGAGAGACGGTCTGATCTGTCAGGAGAGACTAGTCTGTCAGGAGAGACTAGTCCAGAGACGGTCTGATCTGTCAGGAGAGATGGTCTGATCTGTCAGGAGACACCTGGCTTATCTGTCAGGAGAGACGTTCTGATCTATCAGGAGAGACTGGTCTGATCTGTCAGGAGAGATGGTCCGATCAGTCAGGAGAGACTAGTCCGATCTGTCAGGAGAGACGGTCTGATCTTTCAGGAGAGACGGTCTGATCTGTCAGGAGAGACGGTCTGATCTGTCAGGAGAGACGGTCTGATCTGTCAGGAGAGACGGTCCGATCTGTCAGGAGAGACGGTCCGAACTGTCAGGAGAGACGGTCCGATCTGTCAGGAGAGACTAGTCCGATCTGTCAGGAGAGACGGTCTGATCTGTCAGGAGAGATGGTCTGATCTGTCAGGAGAGACTAGTCTGATCTGTCAGGAGAGACTAGTCTGATCTGTCTGGAGAGACGGTCTGATCTGTCAGGAGAGACGGTCTGATCTGTCAGGAGAGACGGTCTGATCTGTCAGGAGAGACGGTCTGATCTGTCAGGAGAGACTGGTCTGTCAGGAGAGATGGTCCGATCTGTCAGGAGAGACTAGTCTGATCTGTCAGGAGAGACTAGTCTGATCTGTCAGGAGAGACTAGTGTGATCTGTCAGGAGAGACTAGTGTGATCTGTCAGGAGAGACGGTCTGATCTGTCAGGAGAGACTGGTCTGATCTGTCAGGAGAGACTGGTCTGATCTGTCAGGAGAGACTGGTCTGATCTGTCAGGAGAGACTGGTCTGATCTGTCAGCAGAGACTGTTCCGATCTGTCAGGAGAGACGGTCTGATCTGTCAGGAGAGATGGTCTGATCTGTCAGGAGAGACTAGTCTGATCTGTCTGTAGAGACGGTCTGATCTGTCAGGAGAGACGGTCTGATCTGTCAGGAGAGACTGGTCCAGAGACGGTCTTATCTGTCAGGAGAGACTAGTCTGATCTGTCTGGAGAGACGGTCTGATCTATCAGGAGAGACTGGTCTGATCTGTCAGGAGAGACTAGTCCGATCTGTCAGGAGAGACTGGTCCGATCTGTCAGGAGAGACTAGTCCGATCTGTCAGGAGAGACGGTCTGATCTGTCAGTAGAGAAGGTCTGATCTGTCAGGAGAGATGGTCTGATCTGTCAGGAGAGACTAGTCTGATCTGTCAGGAGAGACTAGTCTGATCTGTCTGGAGAGACGGTCTGATCTGTCAGGAGAGACGGTCTGATCTGTCAGGAGAGACTGGTCTGTCAGGAGAGATGGTCCGATCTGTCAGGAGAGACGAGTCTGATGTGTCAGGAGAGACTGGTCTGATCTGTCAGCAGAGACTGTTCCGATCTGTCAGGAGAGACGGTCTGATCTGTCAGGAGAGACTGGTCCGATCTGTCAGGAGAGAGTAGTCCGATCTGTCAGGAGAGACGGTCTAATCTGTCAGGAGAAACTAGTCTGATCTGTCAGGAGAGACTAGCCTGATCTGTCAGGAGAGACTAGTCTGATCTGTCAGGAGAGACGGTCTGATCTGTCAGGAGAGACGGTCTGGTCTGTCAGGAGAGACGGTCTGATCTGTCAGGAGAGACTAGTCCAGAGACGGTCTGATCTGTCAGGAGAGACTGGTCCGATCTGTCAGGAGAAACTAGTCTGATCTGTCAGGAGAGACTGGCCTGATCTGTCAGGAGATACGGTCTGATCTGTCAGGAGAAACTGGTCTGATCTGTCAGGAGAGACTAGTCTGATCTGTCAGGAGAGACTAGTGTGATCTGTCAGGAGAGACTGGTCTGATCTGTCAGGAGAGACTGGTCTGATCTGTCAGCAGAGACTGTTCCGATCTGTCAGGAGAGACGGTCTGATCTGTCAGGAGAAACTAGTCTGATCTGTCAGGAGAGACTGGCCTGATCTGTCAGGAGATACGGTCTGATCTGTCAGGAGAAACTGGTCTGATCTGTCAGGAGAGACTAGTCTGATCTGTCAGGAGAGACTAGTGTGATCTGTCAGGAGAGACGGTCTGATCTGTCAGGAGAGACGGTCTGATCTGTCAGCAGAGACGAGTCTGATCTGTCAGGAGAGACTGGTCTGATCTGTCAGGAGAGACTGGTCTGATCTGTCAGCAGAGACTGTTCCGATCTGTCAGGAGAGACGGTCTGATCTGTCAGGAGAGAAGGTCTGATCTGTCAGGAGAGATGGTCTGATCTGTCAGGAGAGACTAGTCTGATCTGTCTGGAGAGACGGTCTGATCTGTCAGGAGAGACTAGTCTGTCAGGAGAGACTAGTCCAGAGACGGTCTGATCTGTCAGGAGAGATGGTCTGATCTGTCAGGAGACACCTGGCTTATCTGTCAGGAGAGACGTTCTGATCTATCAGGAGAGACTGGTCTGATCTGTCAGGAGAGATGGTCCGATCAGTCAGGAGAGACTAGTCCGATCTGTCAGGAGAGACGGTCTGATCTTTCAGGAGAGACGGTCTGATCTGTCAGGAGAGACGGTCTGATCTGTCAGGAGAGACGGTCTGATCTGTCAGGAGAGACGGTCCGATCTGTCAGGAGAGACGGTCCGAACTGTCAGGAGAGACGGTCCGATCTGTCAGGAGAGACTAGTCCGATCTGTCAGGAGAGACGGTCTGATCTGTCAGGAGAGATGGTCTGATCTGTCAGGAGAGACTAGTCTGATCTGTCAGGAGAGACTAGTCTGATCTGTCTGGAGAGACGGTCTGATCTGTCAGGAGAGACGGTCTGATCTGTCAGGAGAGACGGTCTGATCTGTCAGGAGAGACGGTCTGATCTGTCAGGAGAGACTGGTCTGTCAGGAGAGATGGTCCGATCTGTCAGGAGAGACTAGTCTGATCTGTCAGGAGAGACTAGTCTGATCTGTCAGGAGAGACTAGTGTGATCTGTCAGGAGAGACTAGTGTGATCTGTCAGGAGAGACGGTCTGATCTGTCAGGAGAGACTGGTCTGATCTGTCAGGAGAGACTGGTCTGATCTGTCAGGAGAGACTGGTCTGATCTGTCAGGAGAGACTGGTCTGATCTGTCAGCAGAGACTGTTCCGATCTGTCAGGAGAGACGGTCTGATCTGTCAGGAGAGATGGTCTGATCTGTCAGGAGAGACTAGTCTGATCTGTCTGGAGAGACGGTCTGATCTGTCAGGAGAGACGGTCTGATCTGTCAGGAGAGACTGGTCCAGAGACGGTCTTATCTGTCAGGAGAGACTAGTCTGATCTGTCTGGAGAGACGGTCTGATCTATCAGGAGAGACTGGTCTGATCTGTCAGGAGAGACTAGTCCGATCTGTCAGGAGAGACTGGTCCGATCTGTCAGGAGAGACTAGTCCGATCTGTCAGGAGAGACGGTCTGATCTGTCAGTAGAGAAGGTCTGATCTGTCAGGAGAGATGGTCTGATCTGTCAGGAGAGACTAGTCTGATCTGTCAGGAGAGACTAGTCTGATCTGTCTGGAGAGACGGTCTGATCTGTCAGGAGAGACGGTCTGATCTGTCAGGAGAGACTGGTCTGTCAGGAGAGATGGTCCGATCTGTCAGGAGAGACGAGTCTGATGTGTCAGGAGAGACTGGTCTGATCTGTCAGCAGAGACTGTTCCGATCTGTCAGGAGAGACGGTCTGATCTGTCAGGAGAGACTGGTCCGATCTGTCAGGAGAGAGTAGTCCGATCTGTCAGGAGAGACGGTCTAATCTGTCAGGAGAAACTAGTCTGATCTGTCAGGAGAGACTAGCCTGATCTGTCAGGAGAGACTAGTCTGATCTGTCAGGAGAGACGGTCTGATCTGTCAGGAGAGACGGTCTGGTCTGTCAGGAGAGACGGTCTGATCTGTCAGGAGAGACTAGTCCAGAGACGGTCTGATCTGTCAGGAGAGACTGGTCCGATCTGTCAGGAGAAACTAGTCTGATCTGTCAGGAGAGACTGGCCTGATCTGTCAGGAGATACGGTCTGATCTGTCAGGAGAAACTAGTCTGATCTGTCAGGAGAGACTGGTCTGATCTGTCAGGAGAGACTGGTCTGATCTGTCAGCAGAGACTGTTCCGATCTGTCAGGAGAGACGGTCTGATCTGTCAGGAGAGAAGGTCTGATCTGTCAGGAGAGATGGTCTGATCTGTCAGGAGAGACTAGTCTGTCAGGAGAGACTAGTCCAGAGACGGTCTGATCTGTCAGGAGAGACGGTCTGATCTGTCAGGAGACACCTGGCTTATCTGTCAGGAGAGACTAGTCTGATCTGTCAGGAGAGACTGGTCCAGAGACGGTCTGATCTGTCAGGAGAGACTGGTCTAGAGACGGTCTGATTTGTCAGGAGAGACGGGTCTGATCTGTCAGGAGAGACGGTCCGATCTGTCAGGAGAGACGGTCCGAACTGTCAGGAGAGACGGTCCGATCTGTCAGGAGAGACTGGTCCGATCTGTCAGGAGAGACTAGTCCGATCTGTCAGGAGAGACGGTCTGATCTGTCAGTAGAGAAGGTCTGATCTGTCAGGAGAGATGGTCTGATCTGTCAGGAGAGACTAGTCTGATCTGTCTGGAGAGACGGTCTGATCTGTCAGGAGAGACGGTCTGATCTGTCAGGAGAGACGGTCTGATCTGTCAGAAGAGACTGGTCTGATCTGTCAGCAGAGACTGTTCCGATCTGTCAGGAGAGACGGTCTGATCTGTCAGGAGAGACTGGTCCGATCTGTCAGGAGAGACGGTCTAATCTGTCAGGAGAAACTAGTCTGATCTGTCAGGAGAGACTAGCCTGATCTGTCAGGAGAGACGGTCTGATCTGTCAGGAGAGACGTTCTGGTCTGTCAGGAGAGACGGTCTGATCTGTCAGGAGAGACTAGTCCAGAGACGGTCTGATCTGTCAGGAGAGACTGGTCCGATCTGTCAGGTGAAACTAGTCTGATCTGTCAGGAGAGACCGGCCTGATCTGTCAGGAGAGACGGTCTGATCTGTCAGGAGAAACTAGTCTGATATGTCAGGAGAAACTAGTCTGATCTGTCAGGAGAGACTGGTCCAGAGACGGTCTGATCTCTCTTGAGAGAATGGTCCAGAGATGGTCTGATCTGTCAGGAGAGACGGTCCGATCTGTCAGGAGAGAATGGTCTGATCTGTCAGGAGAGACTGGCCTGATCTGTCAGGAGAGACGGTCTGATCTGTCAGGAGAAACTAGTCTGATATGTCAGTAGAAACTAGTCTGATCTGTCAGGAGAGACTGGTCCAGAGACGGTCTGATCTCTCTTGAGAGAATGGTCCAGAGACGGCTTGATATGTCAGGAGAGACGGTCCGATCTGTCAGGAGAGACTGGTCTGATCTGTCAGGAGAGACGGTCTGATCTGTTAGGAGAGACTGGTCCAGAGACAGTCTGATCTGTCAGGAGAGACTGGTCTGATCTGTCAGGAGAGACTGGTCCAGAGACGATCTGATCTGTCAGGAGAGACTGGTCTGATCTGTCAGGAGAGACTGGTCTGATCTGTCAGGAGAGACTAGTCCAGAGACGGTCTGATCTGTCAGGAGAGACTGGTCTGATCTGTCAGGAGAGATGGTCCGATCTGTCAGGAGAGACTAGTCTGATCTGTCAGGAGAAACTGGTCTGATCTGTCAGGAGAGACTGGTCCAGAGACGGTCTGATCTGTCAGGAGAGACTGGTCTAGAGACGGTCTGATTTGTCAGGAGAGACTGGTCTGATCTGTCAGGAGAGACTAGTCTGATCTGTCAGGAGAGACGGTCTGATCTGTCAGGAGAGACGGTCCGATCTGTCAGGAGAGACGGTCTGATCTGTCAGGAGAGACGGTCTGATTTGTCAGGAGAGACTAGTCTGATCTGTCAGGAGAGACTGGTCTGATCTGTCTGGAGAGACGGTCTGATCTGTCAGGAGAGACGGTCTGATCTGTCAGGAGAGACGGTCTGATCTGTCAGGAGAAACTAGTCTGATATGTCAGGAGAAACTAGTCTGATCTGTCAGGAGAGACTGGTCCAGAGACGGTCTGATCTCTCTTGAGAGAATGGTCCAGAGACGGTCTGATCTGTCAGGAGAGACGGTCCGATCTGTCAGGAGAGACTGGTCTGATCTGTCAGGAGAGACTGGTCTGATCTGTCAGGAGAGACGGTCTGATCTGTTAGGAGAGACTGGTCCAGAGACAGTCTGATCTGTCAGGAGAGACTGGTCCGATCTGTCAGGAGAGACTGGTCCAGAGACGATCTGATCTGTCAGGAGAGACTGGTCTGATCTGTCAGGAGAGACGGTCCGATCTGTCAGGAGAGACTGGTCCAGAGACGGTCTGATCTGTCAGGAGAGACTGGTCTAGAGACGGTCTGATTTGTCAGGAGAGACTGGTCTGATCTGTCAGGAGAGACTAGTCTGATCTGTCAGGAGAGACTGGTCTGATCTGTCAGGAGAGACTGGTCCAGAGACGATCTGATCTGTCAGGAGAGACTGGTCTGATCTGTCAGGAGAGACGGTCTGATCTGTCAGGAGAGACTGGTCTGTCAGGAGAGACGGTCTGATCTGTCAGGAGAGACGGTCTGATTTGTCAGGAGAGACTAGTCTGATCTGTCAGGAGAGACTGGTCTGATCTGTCTGGAGAGACGGTCTGATCTGTCAGGAGAGACGGTCTGATCTGTCAGGAGAGACGGTCTGATCTGTCAGGAGAAACTAGTCTGATATGTCAGGAGAAACTAGTCTGATCTGTCAGGAGAGACTGGTCCAGAGACGGTCTGATCTCTCTTGAGAGAATGGTCCAGAGACGGTCTGATCTGTCAGGAGAGACTGGTCTGATCTGTCAGGAGAGACGGTCTGATCTGTTAGGAGAGACTGGTCCAGAGACAGTCTGATCTGTCAGGAGAGACTGGTCTGATCTGTCAGGAGAGACTGGTCCAGAGACGATCTGATCTGTCAGGAGAGACTGGTCTGATCTGTCAGGAGAGACGGTCCGATCTGTCAGGAGAGACGGTCCGAACTGTCAGGAGAGACGGTCCGATCTGTCAGGAGAGACTGGTCCGATCTGTCAGGAGAGACTAGTCCGATCTGTCAGGAGAGACGGTCTGATCTGTCAGTAGAGAAGGTCTGATCTGTCAGGAGAGATGGTCTGATCTGTCAGGAGAGACTAGTCTGATCTGTCTGGAGAGACTAGTCTGATCTGTCTGGAGAGACGGTCTGATCTGTCAGGAGAGACGGTCTGATCTGTCAGGAGAGACGGTCTGATCTGTCAGGAGAGACTGGTCTGTCAGGAGAGATGGTCCGATCTGTCAGGAGAGACGAGTCTGATCTGTCAGGAGAGACTGGTCTGATCTGTCAGCAGAGACTGTTCCGATCTGTCAGGAGAGACGGTCTGATCTGTCAGGAGAGACTGGTCCGATCTGTCAGGAGAGACTAGTCCGATCTGTCAGGAGAGACGGTCTAATCTGTCAGGAGAAACTAGTCTGATCTGTCAGGAGAGACTAGCCTGATCTGTCAGGAGAGACTAGTCTGATCTGTCAGGAGAGACGGTCTGATCTGTCAGGAGAGACGGTCTGGTCTGTCAGGAGAGACGGTCTGATCTGTCAGGAGAGACTAGTCCAGAGACGGTCTGATCTGTCAGGAGAGACTGGTCCGATCTGTCAGGAGAAACTAGTCTGATCTGTCAGGAGAGACTGGCCTGATCTGTCAGGAGATACGGTCTGATCTGTCAGGAGAAACTAGTCTGATCTGTCAGGAGAAACTGGTCTGATCTGTCAGGAGAGACTAGTCTGATCTGTCAGGAGAGACTAGTGTGATCTGTCAGGAGAGACGGTCTGATCTGTCAGGAGAGACGGTCTGATCTGTCAGCAGAGACGAGTCTGATCTGTCAGGCGAGACTGGTCTGATCTGTCAGGAGAGACTGGTCTGATCTGTCAGCAGAGACTGTTCCGATCTGTCAGGAGAGACGGTCTGATCTGTCAGGAGAGAAGGTCTGATCTGTCAGGAGAGATGGTCTGATCTGTCAGGAGAGACTAGTCTGTCAGGAGAGACTAGTCCAGAGACGGTCTGATCTGTCAGGAGAGATGGTCTGATCTGTCAGGAGACACCTGGCTTATCTGTCAGGAGAGACTAGTCTGATCTGTCTGGAGAGACGTTCTGATCTATCAGGAGAGACTGGTCTGATCTGTCAGGAGAGATGGTCCGATCAGTCAGGAGAGACTAGTCCGATCTGTCAGGAGAGACAGTCTGATCTTTCAGGAGAGACGGTCTGATCTGTCAGGAGAGACGGTCCGATCTGTCAGGAGAGACGGTCCGATCTGTCAGGAGAGACGGTCCGATCTGTCAGGAGAGACGGTCCGAACTGTCAGGAGAGACGGTCCGAACTGTCAGGAGAGACGGTCCGATCTGTCAGGAGAGACTGGTCCGATCTGTCAGGAGAGACTAGTCCGATCTGTCAGGAGAGACCGTCTCTCCTGACAGATCAGACCGTCTCTCCTGACAGATCAGACCGTCTGATCTGTCAGGAGAGATGGTCTGATCTGTCAGGAGAGACTAGTCTGATCTGTCAGGAGAGACTAGTCTGATCTGTCTGGAGAGACGGTCTGATCTGTCAGGAGAGACGGTCTGATCTGTCAGGAGAGACGGTCTGATCTGTCAGGAGAGACGGTCTGATCTGTCAGGAGAGACGGTCTGATCTGTCAGGAGAGACTGGTCTGTCAGGAGAGATGGTCCGATCTGTCAGGAGAGACTAGTCTGATCTGTCAGGAGAAACTGGTCTGATCTGTCAGGAGAGACTAGTCTGATCTGTCAGGAGAGACTAGTGTGATCTGTCAGGAGAGACTAGTGTGATCTGTCAGGAGAGACTGGTCTGATCTGTCAGGAGAGACTGGTCTGATCTGTCAGGAGAGACTGGTCTGATCTGTCAGCAGAGACTGTTCCGATCTGTCAGGAGAGACGGTCTAATCTGTCAGGAGAAACTAGTCTGATCTGTCAGGAGAGACTAGCCTGATCTGTCAGGAGAGACTAGTCTGATCTGTCAGGAGAGACGGTCTGGTCTGTCAGGAGAGACGGTCTGATCTGTCAGGAGAGACTAGTCCAGAGACGGTCTGATCTGTCAGGAGAGACTGGTCCGATCTGTCAGGAGAGACTAGTCCGATCTGTCAGGAGAGACGTACTAATCTGTCAGGAGAAACTAGTATGATCTGTCAGGAGAGACTAGCCTGATCTGTCAGGAGAGACTAGTCTGATCTGTCAGGAGAGACGGTCTGGTCTGTCAGGAGAGACGGTCTGGTCTGTCAGGAGAGACGGTCTGATCTGTCAGGAGAGACTAGTCCAGAGACGGTCTGATCTGTCAGGAGAGACTGGTCCGATCTGTCAGGAGAAACTAGTCTGATCTGTCAGGAGAGACTGGCCTGATCTGTCAGGAGATACGGTCTGATCTGTCAGGAGAAACTAGTCTGATCTGTCAGGAGAAACTGGTCTGATCTGTCAGGAGAGACTAGTCTGATCTGTCAGTAGAGACTAGTGTGATCTGTCAGGAGAGACGGTCTGATCTGTCAGCAGAGACGAGTCTGATCTGTCAGGAGAGACTGGTCTGATCTGTCAGGAGAGACTGGTCTGATCTGTCAGCAGAGACTGTTCCGATCTGTCAGGAGAGACGGTCTGATCTGTCAGGAGAGAAGGTCTGATCTGTCAGGAGAGATGGTCTGATCTGTCAGGAGAGACTAGTCTGATCTGTCTGGAGAGACGGTCTGATCTGTCAGGAGAGACTAGTCTGTCAGGAGAGACTAGTCCAGAGACGGTCTGATCTGTCAGGAGAGATGGTCTGATCTGTCAGGAGACACCTGGCTTATCTGTCAGGAGAGACGTTCTGATCTATCAGGAGAGACTGGTCTGATCTGTCAGGAGAGATGGTCCGATCAGTCAGGAGAGACTAGTCCGATCTGTCAGGAGAGACGGTCTGATCTTTCAGGAGAGACGGTCTGATCTGTCAGGAGAGACGGTCTGATCTGTCAGGAGAGACGGTCTGATCTGTCAGGAGAGACGGTCCGATCTGTCAGGAGAGACGGTCCGAACTGTCAGGAGAGACGGTCCGAACTGTCAGGAGAGACGGTCCGATCTGTCAGGAGAGACTAGTCCGATCTGTCAGGAGAGACGGTCTGATCTGTCAGGAGAGATGGTCTGATCTGTCAGGAGAGACTAGTCTGATCTGTCAGGAGAGACTAGTCTGATCTGTCTGGAGAGACGGTCTGATCTGTCAGGAGAGACGGTCTGATCTGTCAGGA
This sequence comes from Salmo salar, assembly GCF_965601325.2. Taxonomy (NCBI): domain Eukaryota; kingdom Metazoa; phylum Chordata; class Actinopteri; order Salmoniformes; family Salmonidae; genus Salmo; species Salmo salar. The sequence goes on from NC_138308.1 coordinate 59,685,442, forward strand.
GAGACGGTCTGATCTGTCAGGAGAGACGGTCTGATCTGTCAGGAGAGACTAGTCCAGAGACGGTCTGATCTGTCAGGAGAGACGGTCTGATCTGTCAGGAGACACTAGTCTTATCTGTCAGGAGAGACTAGTCTGATCTGTCTGGAGAGACGGTCTGATCTATCAGGAGAGACTGGTCTGATCTGTCAGGAGAGACTAGTCCGATCTGTCAGGAGAGACTGGTCTGATCTGTCAGGAGAGACTGGTCCAGAGACGGTCTGATTTGTCAGGAGAGACGGGTCTGATCTGTCAGGAGAGACGGTCCGATCTGTCAGGAGAGACGGTCCGAACTGTCAGGAGAGACGGTCCGATCTGTCAGGAGAGACGGTCTGATCTGTCAGTAGAGAAGGTCTGATCTGTCAGGAGAGATGGTCTGATCTGTCAGGAGACACCTGGCTTATCTGTCAGGAGAGACGTTCTGATCTATCAGGAGAGACTGGTCTGATCTGTCAGGAGAGATGGTCCGATCAGTCAGGAGAGACTAGTCCGATCTGTCAGGAGAGACGGTCTGATCTTTCAGGAGAGACGGTCTGATCTGTCAGGAGAGACGGTCTGATCTGTCAGGAGAGACGGTCTGATCTGTCAGGAGAGACGGTCCGATCTGTCAGGAGAGACGGTCCGAACTGTCAGGAGAGACGGTCCGATCTGTCAGGAGAGACTAGTCCGATCTGTCAGGAGAGACGGTCTGATCTGTCAGGAGAGATGGTCTGATCTGTCAGGAGAGACTAGTCTGATCTGTCAGGAGAGACTAGTCTGATCTGTCTGGAGAGACGGTCTGATCTGTCAGGAGAGACGGTCTGATCTGTCAGGAGAGACGGTCTGATCTGTCAGGAGAGACGGTCTGATCTGTCAGGAGAGACTAGTCCAGAGACGGTCTGATCTGTCAGGAGAGACGGTCTGATCTGTCAGGAGACACTAGTCTTATCTGTCAGGAGAGACTAGTCTGATCTGTCTGGAGAGACGGTCTGATCTATCAGGAGAGACTGGTCTGATCTGTCAGGAGAGACTAGTCCGATCTGTCAGGAGAGACTGGTCTGATCTGTCAGGAGAGACTGGTCCAGAGACGGTCTGATTTGTCAGGAGAGACGGGTCTGATCTGTCAGGAGAGACGGTCCGATCTGTCAGGAGAGACGGTCCGAACTGTCAGGAGAGACGGTCCGATCTGTCAGGAGAGACGGTCTGATCTGTCAGTAGAGAAGGTCTGATCTGTCAGGAGAGATGGTCTGATCTGTCAGGAGAGACTAGTCTGATCTGTCAGGAGAGACTAGTCTGATCTGTCTGGAGAGACGGTCTGATCTGTCAGGAGAGACGGTCTGATCTGTCAGGAGAGACGGTCTGATCTGTCAGGAGAGACTGGTCTGTCAGGAGAGATGGTCCGATCTGTCAGGAGAGACGAGTCTGATCTGTCAGGAGAGACTGGTCTGATCTGTCAGCAGAGACTGTTCCGATCTGTCAGGAGAGACGGTCTGATCTGTCAGGAGAGACTGGTCCGATCTGTCAGGAGAAACTAGTCTGATCTGTCAGGAGAGACTAGCCTGATCTGTCAGGAGAGACTAGTCTGATCTGTCAGGAGAGACGGTCTGATCTGTCAGGAGAGACGGTCTGGTCTGTCAGGAGAGACGGTCTGATCTGTCAGGAGAGACTAGTCCAGAGACGGTCTGATCTGTCAGGAGAGACTGGTCCGATCTGTCAGGAGAAACTAGTCTGATCTGTCAGGAGAAACTGGTCTGATCTGTCAGGAGAGACTAGTCTGATCTGTCAGGAGAGACTAGTGTGATCTGTCAGGAGAGACGGTCTGATCTGTCAGGAGAGACGGTCTGATCTGTCAGCAGAGACGAGTCTGATCTGTCAGGAGAGACTGGTCTGATCTGTCAGGAGAGACTGGTCTGATCTGTCAGCAGAGACTGTTCCGATCTGTCAGGAGAGACGGTCTGATCTGTCAGGAGAGAAGGTCTGATCTGTCAGGAGAGATGGTCTGATCTGTCAGGAGAGACTAGTCTGTCAGGAGAGACTAGTCCAGAGACGGTCTGATCTGTCAGGAGAGACGGTCTGATCTGTCAGGAGACACCTGGCTTATCTGTCAGGAGAGACTAGTCTGATCTGTCTGGAGAGACGTTCTGATCTATCAGGAGAGACTGGTCTGATCTGTCAGGAGAGATGGTCCGATCAGTCAGGAGAGACTAGTCCGATCTGTCAGGAGAGACTGGTCTGATCTGTCAGGAGAGACTGGTCCAGAGACGGTCTGATCTGTCAGGAGAGACTGGTCTAGAGACGGTCCGATCTGTCAGGAGAGACGGTCCGAACTGTCAGGAGAGACGGTCCGATCTGTCAGGAGAGACTGGTCCGATCTGTCAGGAGAGACTAGTCCGATCTGTCAGGAGAGACGGTCTGATCTGTCAGTAGAGAAGGTCTGATCTGTCAGGAGAGATGGTCTGATCTGTCAGGAGAGACTAGTCTGATCTGTCAGGAGAGACTAGTCTGATCTGTCTGGAGAGACGGTCTGATCTGTCAGGAGAGACGGTCTGATCTGTCAGGAGAGACGGTCTGATCTGTCAGAAGAGACTGGTCTGATCTGTCAGCAGAGACTGTTCCGATCTGTCAGGAGAGACGGTCTGATCTGTCAGGAGAGACTGGTCCGATCTGTCAGGAGAGACGGTCTAATCTGTCAGGAGAAACTAGTCTGATCTGTCAGGAGAGACTAGCCTGATCTGTCAGGAGAGACTAGTCTGATCTGTCAGGAGAGACGGTCTGATCTGTCAGGAGAGACGTTCTGGTCTGTCAGGAGAGACGGTCTGATCTGTCAGGAGAGACTAGTCCAGAGACGGTCTGATCTGTCAGGAGAGACTGGTCCGATCTGTCAGGTGAAACTAGTCTGATCTGTCAGGAGAGACTGGCCTGATCTGTCAGGAGAGACGGTCTGATCTGTCAGGAGAAACTAGTCTGATCTGTCAGGAGAGACTGGTCCAGAGACGATCTGATCTGTCAGGAGAGACTGGTCTGATCTGTCAGGAGAGACTGGTCTGATCTGTCAGGAGAGACTAGTCCAGAGACGGTCTGATCTGTCAGGAGAGACTGGTCTGATCTGTCAGGAGAGATGGTCCGATCTGTCAGGAGAGACTAGTCTGATCTGTCAGGAGAAACTGGTCTGATCTGTCAGGAGAGACTGGTCCAGAGACGGTCTGATCTGTCAGGAGAGACTGGTCTAGAGACGGTCTGATTTGTCAGGAGAGACTGGTCTGATCTGTCAGGAGAGACTAGTCTGATCTGTCAGGAGAGACTGGTCTGATCTGTCAGGAGAGACGGTCTGATCTGTCAGGAGAGACTGGTCTGTCAGGAGAGACGGTCTGATCTGTCAGGAGAGACGGTCTGATTTGTCAGGAGAGACTAGTCTGATCTGTCAGGAGAGACTGGTCTGATCTGTCTGGAGAGACGGTCTGATCTGTCAGGAGAGACGGTCTGATCTGTCAGGAGAGACGGTCTGATCTGTCAGGAGAAACTAGTCTGATATGTCAGGAGAAACTAGTCTGATCTGTCAGGAGAGACTGGTCCAGAGACGGTCTGATCTCTCTTGAGAGAATGGTCCAGAGACGGTCTGATCTGTCAGGAGAGACGGTCCGATCTGTCAGGAGAGACTGGTCTGATCTGTCAGGAGAGACTGGTCTGATCTGTCAGGAGAGACTGGTCCAGAGACGATCTGATCTGTCAGGAGAGACTGGTCTGATCTGTCAGGAGAGACGGTCCGATCTGTCAGGAGAGACGGTCCGAACTGTCAGGAGAGACGGTCCGATCTGTCAGGAGAGACTGGTCCGATCTGTCAGGAGAGACTAGTCCGATCTGTCAGGAGAGACGGTCTGATCTGTCAGTAGAGAAGGTCTGATCTGTCAGGAGAGACTAGTCTGATCTGTCAGGAGAGACTAGTCTGATCTGTCTGGAGAGACGGTCTGATCTGTCAGGAGAGACGGTCTGATCTGTCAGGAGAGACGGTCTGATCTGTCAGGAGAGACTGGTCTGATCTGTCAGGAGAGACTGGTCCAGAGACGGTCTGATCTCTCTTGAGAGAATGGTCCAGAGACGGTCTGATCTGTCAGGAGAGACTGGTCTGATCTGTCAGGAGAGACTGGTCCAGAGACGGTCTGATCTCTCTTGAGAGAATGGTCCAGAGACGGCTTGATATGTCAGGAGAGACGGTCCGATCTGTCAGGAGAGACTGGTCTGATCTGTCAGGAGAGACGGTCTGATCTGTTAGGAGAGACTGGTCCAGAGACAGTCTGATCTGTCAGGAGAGACTGGTCTGATCTGTCAGGAGAGACTGGTCCAGAGACGATCTGATCTGTCAGGAGAGACTGGTCTGATCTGTCAGGAGAGACTGGTCTGATCTGTCAGGAGAGACTAGTCCAGAGACGGTCTGATCTGTCAGGAGAGACTGGTCTGATCTGTCAGGAGAGATGGTCCGATCTGTCAGGAGAGACTAGTCTGATCTGTCAGGAGAGACTAGTGTGATCTGTCAGGAGAGACTAGTGTGATCTGTCAGGAGAGACGGTCTGATCTGTCAGGAGAGACTGGTCTGATCTGTCAGGAGAGACTGGTCTGATCTGTCAGGAGAGACTGGTCTGATCTGTCAGCAGAGACTGTTCCGATCTGTCAGGAGAGACGGTCTGATCTGTCAGGAGAGATGGTCTGATCTGTCAGGAGAAACTGGTCTGATCTGTCAGGAGAGACTAGTCTGATCTGTCAGGAGAGACTAGTCTGTCAGGAGAGACTAGTCCAGAGACGGTCTGATCTGTCAGGAGAGATGGTCTGATCTGTCAGGAGACACCTGGCTTATCTGTCAGGAGAGACTAGTCTGATCTGTCTGGAGAGACGTTCTGATCTATCAGGAGAGACTGGTCTGATCTGTCAGGAGAGACGGTCTGATCTGTCAGGAGAGACGGTCCGATCTGTCAGGAGAGACGGTCCGAACTGTCAGGAGAGACGGTCCGATCTGTCAGGAGAGACTGGTCCGATCTGTCAGGAGAGACTAGTCCGATCTGTCAGGAGAGACGGTCTGATCTGTCAGGAGAGATGGTCTGATCTGTCAGGAGAGACTAGTCTGATCTGTCTGGAGAGACGGTCTGATCTGTCAGGAGAGACGGTCTGATCTGTCAGGAGAGACGGTCTGATCTGTCAGGAGAGACGGTCTGATCTGTCAGGAGAGACGGTCTGATCTGTCAGGAGAGACTGGTCTGTCAGGAGAGATGGTCCGATCTTTCAGGAGAGACTAGTCTGATCTGTCAGGAGAAACTGGTCTGATCTGTCAGGAGAGACTAGTCTGATCTGTCAGGAGAGACTAGTGTGATCTGTCAGGAGAGACTAGTGTGATCTGTCAGGAGAGACGGTCTGATCTGTCAGGAGAGACTGGTCTGATCTGTCAGGAGAGACTGGTCTGATCTGTCAGGAGAGACTGGTCTGATCTGTCAGGAGAGACTGGTCTGATCTGTCAGCAGAGACTGTTCCGATCTGTCAGGAGAGACGGTCTGATCTGTCAGGAGAGATGGTCTGATCTGTCAGGAGAGACTAGTCTGATCTGTCTGGAGAGACGGTCTGATCTGTCAGGAGAGACGGTCTGATCTGTCAGGAGAGACTAGTCCAGAGACGGTCTGATCTGTCAGGAGAGACGGTCTGATCTGTCAGGAGCACACTACGTCCTCTATCTGTCAGGAGAGACTAGTCTGATCTGTCTGGAGAGACTAGTCTGATCTGTCTGGAGAGACGGTCTGATCTATCAGGAGAGACTGGTCTGATCTGTCAGGAGAGACTAGTCCGATCTGTCAGGAGAGACTGGTCTGATCTGTCAGGAGAAACTGGTCTGATCTGTCAGGAGAGACTGGTCCAGAGACGGTCTGATCTGTCAGGAGAGACTGGTCTAGAGACTGGTCTGATCTGTCAGGAGAGACGGTCTGATCTGTTAGGAGAGACTGGTCCAGAGACAGTCTGATCTGTCAGGAGAGACTGGTCCAGAGACGATCTGATCTGTCAGGAGAGACTGGTCTGATCTGTCAGGAGAGACTGGTCTGATCTGTCAGGAGAGACTAGTCCAGAGACGGTCTGATCTGTCAGGAGAGACTGGTCTGATCTGTCAGGAGAGATGGTCCGATCTGTCAGGAGAGACTAGTCTGATCTGTCAGGAGAAACTGGTCTGATCTGTCAGGAGAGACTGGTCCAGAGACGGTCTGATCTGTCAGGAGAGACTGGTCTAGAGACGGTCTGATTTGTCAGGAGAGACTGGTCTGATCTGTCAGGAGAGACTGGTCTGATCTGTCAGGAGAGACGGTCTGATCTGTCAGGAGAGACTGGTCTGTCAGGAGAGACGGTCTGATCTGTCAGGAGACACTAGTCTTATCTGTCAGGAGAGACTAGTCTGATCTGTCTGGAGAGACGGTCTGATCTATCAGGAGAGACTGGTCTGATCTGTCAGGAGAGACTAGTCCGATCTGTCAGGAGAGACTGGTCTGATCTGTCAGGAGAGACTGGTCCAGAGACGGTCTGATTTGTCAGGAGAGACGGGTCTGATCTGTCAGGAGAGACGGTCCGATCTGTCAGGAGAGACGGTCCGAACTGTCAGGAGAGACGGTCTGATCTGTCAGGAGAAACTAGTCTGATATGTCAGGAGAAACTAGTCTGATCTGTCAGGAGAGACTGGTCCAGAGACGGTCTGATCTCTCTTGAGAGAATGGTCCAGACGGCTTGATATGTCAGGAGAGACGGTCCGATCTGTCAGGAGAGACTGGTCTGATCTGTCAGGAGAGACTGGTCTGATCTGTCAGGAGAGACTGGTGTGATCTGTCAGCAGAGACTGGTGTGATCTGTCAGCAGAGACTGTTCCGATCTGTCAGGAGAGACGGTCTGATCTGTCAGGAGAGATGGTCTGATCTGTCAGGAGAGACTAGTCCAGAGACGGTCTGATCTGTCAGGAAAGACGGTCTGATCTGTCAGGAGACACTAGTCTTATCTGTCAGGAGACACTAGTCTGATCTGTCTGGAGAGACGGTCTGATCTATCAGGAGAGACTGGTCTGATCTGTCAGGAGAGACTAGTCCGATCTGTCAGGAGAGACTGGTCTGATCTGTCAGGAGAGACTGGTCCAGAGACGGTCTGATTTGTCAGGAGAGACGGGTCTGATCTGTCAGGAGAGACGGTCCGATCTGTCAGGAGAGACGGTCCGAACTGTCAGGAGAGACGGTCCGAACTGTCAGGAGAGACGGTCCGATCTGTCAGGAGAGACTGGTCCGATCTGTCAGGAGAGACTAGTCCGATCTGTCAGGAGAGACGGTCTGATCTGTCACTAGAGAAGGTCTGATCTGTCAGGAGAGATGGTCTGATCTGTCAGGAGAGACTAGTCTGATCTGTCAGGAGAGACGGTCTGATCTGTCAGGAGAGACGGTCTGATCTGTCAGGAGAGACGGTCTGATCTGTCAGGAGAGACTGGTCTGTCAGGAGAGATGGTCCGATCTGTCAGGAGAGACGAGTCTGATCTGTCAGGAGAGACTGGTCTGATCTGTCAGCAGAGACTGTTCCGATCTGTCAGGAGAGACTTTCTGATCTGTCAGGAGAGACTGGTCCGATCTGTCAGGAGAGACTAGTCCGATCTGTCAGGAGAGACGGTCTAATCTGTCAGGAGAAACTAGTCTGATCTGTCAGGAGAGACTAGCCTGATCTGTCAGGAGAGACTAGTCTGATCTGTCAGGAGAGACGGTCTGATCTGTCAGGAGAGACTGTCTGATCTGTCAGGAGAGACTAGTCCAGAGACGGTCTGATCTGTCAGGAGAGACTGGTCCGATCTGTCAGGAGAAACTAGTCTGATCTGTCAGGAGAGACTGGCCTGATCTGTCAGGAGATACGGTCTGATCTGTCAGGAGAAACTAGTCTGATCTGTCAGGAGAAACTGGTCTGATCTGTCAGGAGAGACTAGTCTGATCTGTCAGGAGAGACTAGTGTGATCTGTCAGGAGAGACGGTCTGATCTGTCAGGAGAGAAGGTCTGATCTGTCAGGAGAGATGGTCTGATCTGTCAGGAGAGACTAGTCTGATCTGTCTGGAGAGACGGTCTGATCTGTCAGGAGAGACTAGTCTGTCAGGAGAGACTAGTCCAGAGACGGTCTGATCTGTCAGGAGAGACGGTCTGATCTGTCAGGAGACACCTGGCTTATCTGTCAGGAGAGACTAGTCTGATCTTTCTGGAGAGACGTTCTGATCTATCAGGAGAGATGGTCCGATCAGTCAGGAGAGACTAGTCCGATCTGTCAGGAGAGACTGGTCTGATCTGTCAGGAGAGACTGGTCCAGAGACGGTCTGATCTGTCAGGAGAGACTGGTCTAGAGACGGTCTGATTTGTCAGGAGAGACGGGTCTGATCTGTCAGGAGAGACGGTCCGATCTGTCAGGAGAGACGGTCCGAACTGTCAGGAGAGACGGTCCGATCTGTCAGGAGAGACTGGTCCGATCTGTCAGGAGAGACTAGTCCGATCTGTCAGGAGAGACGGTCTGATCTGTCAGTAGAGAAGGTCTGATCTGTCAGGAGAGATGGTCTGATCTGTCAGGAGAGACTAGTCTGATCTGTCAGGAGAGACTAGTCTGATCTGTCTGGAGAGACGGTCTGATCTGTCAGGAGAGACGGTCTGATCTGTCAGGAGAGACGGTCTCATCTGTCAGGAGAGACTGGTCTGTCAGGAGAGATGGTCCGATCTGTCAGGAGAGACGAGTCTGATCTGTCAGCAGAGACTGTTCCGATCTGTCAGGAGAGACGGTCTGATCTGTCAGGAGAGACTGGTCCGATCTGTCAGGAGAGACTGGTCCGATCTGTCAGGAGAAACTAGTCTGATCTGTCAGGAGAGACTAGCCTGATCTGTCAGGAGAGACTAGTCTGATCTGTCAGGAGAGACGGTCTGATCTGTCAGGAGAGACGTTCTGGTCTGTCAGGAGAGACGGTCTGATCTGTCAGGAGAGACTAGGCCAGAGACGGTCTGATCTGTCAGGAGAGACTGGTCCGATCTGTCAGGAGAAACTAGTCTGATCTGTCAGGAGAGACTGGCCTGATCTGTCAGGAGAGACTGGCCTGATCTGTCAGGAGAGACGGTCTGATCTGTCAGGAGAAACTAGTCTGATATGTCAGGAGAAACTAGTCTGATCTGTCAGGAGAGACTGGTCCAGAGACGGTCTGATCTCTCTTGAGAGAATGGTCCAGAGATGGTCTGATCTGTCAGGAGAGACGGTCCGATCTGTCAGGAGAGACTGGTCTGATCTGTCAGGAGAGACTGGCCTGATCTGTCAGGAGAGACGGTCTGATCTGTCAGGAGAAACTAGTCTGATATGTCAGTAGAAACTAGTCTGATCTGTCAGGAGAGACTGGTCCAGAGACGGTCTGATCTCTCTTGAGAGAATGGTCCAGACGGCTTGATATGTCAGGAGAGACGGTCCGATCTGTCAGGAGAGACTGGTCTGATCTGTCAGGAGAGATGGTCCGATCTGTCAGGAGAGACTAGTCTGATCTGTCAGGAGAGACTGGTCCAGAGACGGTCTGATCTGTCAGGAGAGACTGGTCTAGAGACGGTCTGATTTGTCAGGAGAGACTGGTCTGATCTGTCACGAGAGACTAGTCTGATCTGTCAGGAGAGACTGGTCTGATCTGTCAGGAGAGACGGTCTGATCTGTCAGGAGAGACTGGTCTGTCAGGAGAGACGGTCTGATCTGTCAGGAGAGACGGTCTGATTTGTCAGGAGAGACTAGTCTGATCTGTCAGGAGAGACTGGTCTGATCTGTCTGGAGAGACGGTCTGATCTGTCAGGAGAGACGGTCTGATCTGTCAGTAGAGACGGTCTGATCTGTCAGGAGAAACTAGTCTGATATGTCAGGAGAAACTAGTCTGATCTGTCAGGAGAGACTGGTCCAGAGACGGTCTGATCTCTCTTGAGAGAATGGTCCAGAGACGGTCAGATCTGTCAGGAGAGACGGTCCGATCTGTCAGGAGAGACTGGTCTGATCTGTCAGGAGAGACTGGTCTGATCTGTCAGGAGAGACGGTCTGATCTGTTAGGAGAGACTGGTCCAGAGACGAGTCTGATCTGTCAGGAGAGACTGGTCTGATCTGTCAGGAGAGACTGGTCCGATCTGTCAGGAGAGACGGTCCGAACTGTCAGGAGAGACGGTCCGATCTGTCAGGAGAGACGGTCCGAACTGTCAGGAGAGACGGTCCGATCTGTCAGGAGAGACTAGTCCGATCTGTCAGGAGAGACGGTCTGATCTGTCAGTAGAGAAGGTCTGATCTGTCAGGAGAGATGGTCTGATCTGTCAGGAGAGACTAGTCTGATCTGTCAGGAGAGACTAGTCTGATCTGTCTGGAGAGACGGTCTGATCTGTCAGGAGAGACGGTCTGATCTGTCAGGAGAGACGGTCTGATCTGTCAGGAGAGACTGGTCTGTCAGGAGAGATGGTCCGATCTGTCAGGAGAGACTAGTCTGATCTGTCAGGAGAGACTGGTCTGATCTGTCAGCAGAGACTGTTCCGATCTATCAGGAGAGACGGTCTGATCTGTCAGGAGAGACTGGTCCGATCTGTCAGGAGAGACTAGTCCGATCTGTCAGGAGAGACGGTCTAATCTGTCAGGAGAAACTAGTCTGATCTGTCAGGAGAGACTAGCCTGATCTGTCAGGAGAGACTAGTCTGATCTGTCAGGAGAGACGGTCTGATCTGTCAGGAGAGACGGTCTGGTCTGTCAGGAGAGACGGTCTGATCTGTCAGGAGAGACTAGTCCAGAGACGGTCTGATCTGTCAGGAGAGACTGGTCCGATCTGTCAGGAGAAACTAGTCTGATCTGTCAGGAGAGACTGGCCTGATCTGTCAGGAGATACGGTCTGATCTGTCAGGAGAAACTAGTCTGATCTGTCAGGAGAAACTGGTCTGATCTGTCAGGAGAAACTGGTCTGATCTGTCAGGAGAGACTGGTCTGATCTGTCAGGAGAGACTGGTCTGATCTGTCAGCAGAGACTGTTCCGATCTGTCAGGAGAGACGGTCTGATCTGTCAGGAGAGAAGGTCTGATCTGTCAGGAGAGATGGTCTGATCTGTCAGGAGAGACTAGTCTGATCTGTCTGGAGAGACGGTCTGATCTGTCAGGAGAGACTAGTCTGTCAGGAGAGACTAGTCCAGAGACGGTCTGATCTGTCAGGAGAGATGGTCTGATCTGTCAGGAGACACCTGGCTTATCTGTCAGGAGAGACTAGTCTGATCTGTCTGGAGAGACGTTCTGATCTATCAGGAGAGACTGGTCTGATCTGTCAGGAGAGATGGTCCGATCAGTCAGGAGAGACGGTCTGATCTTTCAGGAGAGACGGTCTGATCTGTCAGGAGAGACGGTCTGATCTGTCAGGAGAGACGGTCTGATCTGTCAGGAGAGACGGTCCGATCTGTCAGGAGAGACGGTCCGAACTGTCAGGAGAGACGGTCCGATCTGTCAGGAGAGACTGGTCCGATCTGTCAGGAGAGACTAGTCCGATCTGTCAGGAGAGACGGTCTGATCTGTCAGGAGAGATGGTCTGATCTGTCAGGAGAGACTAGTCTGATCTGTCTGGAGAGACGGTCTGATCTGTCAGGAGAGACGGTCTGATCTGTCAGGAGAGACGGTCTGATCTGTCAGGAGAGACTGGTCTGTCAGGAGAGATGGTCCGATCTGTCAGGAGAGACTAGTCTGATCTGTCAGGAGAAACTGGTCTGATCTGTCAGGAGAGACTAGTCTGATCTGTCAGGAGAGACTAGTCTGTCAGGAGAGACTAGTCCAGAGACGGTCTGATCTGTCAGGAGAGATGGTCTGATCTGTCAGGAGACACCTGGCTTATCTGTCAGGAGAGACTAGTCTGATCTGTCTGGAGAGACGTTCTGATCTATCAGGAGAGACTGGTCTGATCTGTCAGGAGAGATGGTCCGATCAGTCAGGAGAGACTAGTCTGATCTGTCAGGAGAGACGGTCTGATCTTTCAGGAGAGACGGTCTGATCTGTCAGGAGAGACGGTCTGATCTGTCAGGAGAGACGGTCTGATCTGTCAGGAGAGACGGTCCGATCTGTCAGGAGAGACGGTCCGAACTGTCAGGAGAGACGGTCCGATCTGTCAGGAGAGACTGGTCCGATCTGTCAGGAGAGACTAGTCCGATCTGTCAGGAGAGACGGTCTGATCTGTCAGGAGAGATGGTCTGATCTGTCAGGAGAGACTAGTCTGATCTGTCTGGAGAGACGGTCTGATCTGTCAGGAGAGACGGTCTGATCTGTCAGGAGAGACGGTCTGATCTGTCAGGAGAGACGGTCTGATCTGTCAGGTTAGACGGTCTGATCTGTCAGGAGAGACTGGTCTGTCAGGAGAGATGGTCCGATCTTTCAGGAGAGACTAGTCTGATCTGTCAGGAGAAACTGGTCTGATCTGTCAGGAGAGACTAGTCTGATCTGTCAGGAGAGACTAGTGTGATCTGTCAGGAGAGACTAGTGTGATCTGTCAGGAGAGACTAGTGTGATCTGTCAGGAGAGACGGTCTGATCTGTCAGGAGAGACTGGTCTGATCTGTCAGGAGAGACTGGTCTGATCTGTCAGGAGAGACTGGTCTGATCTGTCAGGAGAGACTGGTCTGATCTGTCAGCAGAGACTGTTCCGATCTGTCAGGAGAGACGGTCTGATCTGTCAGGAGAGATGGTCTGATCTGTCAGGAGAGACTAGTCTGATCTGTCTGGAGAGACGGTCTGATCTGTCAGGAGAGACGGTCTGATCTGTCAGGAGAGACTGGTCCAGAGACGATCTGATCTGTCAGGAGAGACTGGTCTGATCTGTCAGGAGAGACGGTCCGATCTGTCAGGAGAGACGGTCCGAACTGTCAGGAGAGACGGTCCGATCTGTCAGGAGAGACTAGTCCGATCTGTCAGGAGAGACGGTCTGATCTGTCAGTAGAGAAGGTCTGATCTGTCAGGAGAGATGGTCTGATCTGTCAGGAGAGACTAGTCTGATCTGTCAGGAGAGACTAGTCTGATCTGTCTGGAGAGACGGTCTGATCTGTCAGGAGAGACGGTCTGATCTGTCAGGAGAGACGGTCTGATCTGTCAGGAGAGACTGGTCTGTCAGGAGAGATGGTCCGATCTGTCAGGAGAGACTAGTCTGATCTGTCAGGAGAGACTGGTCTGATCTGTCAGCAGAGACTGTTCCGATCTATCAGGAGAGACGGTCTGATCTGTCAGGAGAGACTGGTCCGATCTGTCAGGAGAGACTAGTCCGATCTGTCAGGAGAGACGGTCTAATCTGTCAGGAGAAACTAGTCTGATCTGTCAGGAGAGACTAGCCTGATCTGTCAGGAGAGACTAGTCTGATCTGTCAGGAGAGACGGTCTGATCTGTCAGGAGAGACGGTCTGGTCTGTCAGGAGAGACGGTCTGATCTGTCAGGAGAGACTAGTCCAGAGACGGTCTGATCTGTCAGGAGAGACTGGTCCGATCTGTCAGGAGAAACTAGTCTGATCTGTCAGGAGAGACTGGCCTGATCTGTCAGGAGATACGGTCTGATCTGTCAGGAGAAACTAGTCTGATCTGTCAGGAGAAACTGGTCTGATCTGTCAGGAGAAACTGGTCTGATCTGTCAGGAGAGACTGGTCTGATCTGTCAGGAGAGACTGGTCTGATCTGTCAGCAGAGACTGTTCCGATCTGTCAGGAGAGACGGTCTGATCTGTCAGGAGAGAAGGTCTGATCTGTCAGGAGAGATGGTCTGATCTGTCAGGAGAGACTAGTCTGATCTGTCTGGAGAGACGGTCTGATCTGTCAGGAGAGACTAGTCTGTCAGGAGAGACTAGTCCAGAGACGGTCTGATCTGTCAGGAGAGATGGTCTGATCTGTCAGGAGACACCTGGCTTATCTGTCAGGAGAGACTAGTCTGATCTGTCTGGAGAGACGTTCTGATCTATCAGGAGAGACTGGTCTGATCTGTCAGGAGAGATGGTCCGATCAGTCAGGAGAGACTAGTCCGATCTGTCAGGAGAGACGGTCTGATCTTTCAGGAGAGACGGTCTGATCTGTCAGGAGAGACGGTCTGATCTGTCAGGAGAGACGGTCTGATCTGTCAGGAGAGACGGTCCGATCTGTCAGGAGAGACGGTCCGAACTGTCAGGAGAGACGGTCCGATCTGTCAGGAGAGACTGGTCCGATCTGTCAGGAGAGACTAGTCCGATCTGTCAGGAGAGACGGTCTGATCTTTCAGGAGAGACGGTCTGATCTGTCAGGAGAGACGGTCTGATCTGTCAGGAGAGACGGTCTGATCTGTCAGGAGAGACGGTCCGATCTGTCAGGAGAGACGGTCCGAACTGTCAGGAGAGACGGTCCGATCTGTCAGGAGAGACTGGTCCGATCTGTCAGGAGAGACTAGTCCGATCTGTCAGGAGAGACGGTCTGATCTGTCAGGAGAGATGGTCTGATCTGTCAGGAGAGACTAGTCTGATCTGTCTGGAGAGACGGTCTGATCTGTCAGGAGAGACGGTCTGATCTGTCAGGAGAGACGGTCTGATCTGTCAGGAGAGACGGTCTGATCTGTCAGGAGAGACTGGTCTGTCAGGAGAGATGGTCCGATCTGTCAGGAGAGACTAGTCTGATCTGTCAGGAGAAACTGGTCTGATCTGTCAGGAGAGGCTAGTCTGTCAGGAGAGACTAGTCCAGAGACGGTCTGATCTGTCAGGAGAGATGGTCTGATCTGTCAGGAGACACCTGGCTTATCTGTCAGGAGAGACTAGTCTGATCTGTCTGGAGAGACGTTCTGATCTATCAGGAGAGACTGGTCTGATCTGTCAGGAGAGACGGTCTGATCTGTCAGGAGAGACGGTCCGATCTGTCAGGAGAGACGGTCCGAACTGTCAGGAGAGACGGTCCGATCTGTCAGGAGAGACTGGTCCGATCTGTCAGGAGAGACTAGTCCGATCTGTCAGGAGAGACGGTCTGATCTGTCAGGAGAGACTGGTCCGATCTGTCAGGAGAGACTAGTCCGATCTGTCAGGAGAGACGGTCTGATCTGTCAGGAGAGATGGTCTGATCTGTCAGGAGAGACTAGTCTGATCTGTCTGGAGAGACGGTCTGATCTGTCAGGAGAGACGGTCTGATCTGTCAGGAGAGACGGTCTGATCTGTCAGGAGAGACGGTCTGATCTGTCAGGAGAGACGGTCTGATCTGTCAGGAGAGACTGGTCTGTCAGGAGAGATGGTCCGATCTTTCAGGAGAGACTAGTCTGATCTGTCAGGAGAAACTGGTCTGATCTGTCAGGAGAGACTAGTCTGATCTGTCAGGAGAGACTAGTGTGATCTGTCAGGAGAGACTAGTGTGATCTGTCAGGAGAGACGGTCTGATCTGTCAGGAGAGACTGGTCTGATCTGTCAGGAGAGACTGGTCTGATCTGTCAGGAGAGACTGGTCTGATCTGTCAGGAGAGACTGGTCTGATCTGTCAGGAGAGACTGTTCTGATCTGTCAGCAGAGACTGTTCCGATCTGTCAGGAGAGACGGTCTGATCTGTCAGGAGAGATGGTCTGATCTGTCAGGAGAGACTAGTCTGATCTGTCTGGAGAGACGGTCTGATCTGTCAGGAGAGACGGTCTGATCTGTCAGGAGAGAGTAGTCCAGAGACGGTCTGATCTGTCAGGAGAGACGGTCTGATCTGTCAGGAGACACTAGTCTTATCTGTCAGGAGAGACTAGTCTGATCTGTCTGGAGAGACGGTCTGATCTATCAGGAGAGACTGGTCTGATCTGTCAGGAGAGACTAGTCCGATCTGTCAGGAGAGACTGGTCTGATCTGTCAGGAGAGACTGGTCCAGAGACGGTCTGATTTGTCAGGAGAGACGGGTCTGATCTGTCAGGAGAGACGGTCCGATCTGTCAGGAGAGACGGTCCGAACTGTCAGGAGAGACGGTCCGATCTGTCAGGAGAGACTGGTCCGATCTGTCAGGAGAGACTAGTCCGATCTGTCAGGAGAGACGGTCTGATCTGTCAGTAGAGAAGGTCTGATCTGTCAGGAGAGATGGTCTGATCTGTCAGGAGAGACTAGTCTGATCTGTCTGGAGAGACGGTCTGATCTGTCAGGAGAGACTGGTCTGTCAGGAGAGATGGTCCGATCTGTCAGGAGAGACTAGTCTGATCTGTCAGGAGAGACGGTCTGATCTGTCAGGAGAGACTGGTCTGTCAGGAGAGATGGTCCGATCTGTCAGGAGAGACGAGTCTGATCTGTCAGGAGAGACTGGTCTGATCTGTCAGCAGAGACTGTTCCGATCTGTCAGGAGAGACGGTCTGATCTGTCAGGAGAGACTAGTCTGATCTGTCAGGAGAGACTAGTCTGATCTGTCTGGAGAGACGGTCTGATCTGTCAGGAGAGACGGTCTGATCTGTCAGGAGAGACGGTCTGATCTGTCAGGAGAGACGGTCTGATCTGTCTGGAGAGACGGTCTGATCTGTCAGGAGAGACGGTCTGATCTGTCAGGAGAGACTGGTCTGTCAGGAGAGATGGTCCGATCTGTCAGGAGAGACTAGTCTGATCTGTCAGGAGAGACTGGTCTGATCTGTCAGCAGAGACTGGTCTGATCTGTCAGCAGAGACTGTTCCGATCTATCAGGAGAGACGGTCTGATCTGTCAGGAGAGACTGGTCCGATCTGTCAGGAGAGACTAGTCCGATCTGTCAGGAGAGACGGTCTAATCTGTCAGGAGAAACTAGTCTGATCTGTCAGGAGAGACTAGCCTTATCTGTCAGGAGAGACTAGTCTGATCTGTCAGGAGAGACGGTCTGATCTGTCAGGAGAGACGGTCTGGTCTGTCAGGAGAGACGGTCTGATCTGTCAGGAGAGACTAGTCCAGAGACGGTCTGATCTGTCAGGAGAGACTGGTCCGATCTGTCAGGAGAAACTAGTCTGATCTGTCAGGAGAGACTGGCCTGATCTGTCAGGAGATACGGTCTGATCTGTCAGGAGAAACTAGTCTGATCTGTCAGGAGAAACTGGTCTGATCTGTCAGGAGAAACTGGTCTGATCTGTCAGGAGAGACTGGTCTGATCTGTCAGGAGAGACTGGTCTGATCTGTCAGCAGAGACTGTTCCGATCTGTCAGGAGAGACGGTCTGATCTGTCAGGAGAGAAGGTCTGATCTGTCAGGAGAGATGGTCTGATCTGTCAGGAGAGACTAGTCTGATCTGTCTGGAGAGACGGTCTGATCTGTCAGGAGAGACTAGTCTGTCAGGAGAGACTAGTCCAGAGACGGTCTGATCTGTCAGGAGAGATGGTCTGATCTGTCAGGAGACACCTGGCTTATCTGTCAGGAGAGACTAGTCTGATCTGTCTGGAGAGACGTTCTGATCTATCAGGAGAGACTGGTCTGATCTGTCAGGAGAGATGGTCCGATCAGTCAGGAGAGACTAGTCCGATCTGTCAGGAGAGACGGTCTGATCTTTCAGGAGAGACGGTCTGATCTGTCAGGAGAGACGGTCTGATCTGTCAGGAGAGACGGTCCGATCTGTCAGGAGAGACGGTCCGATCTGTCAGGAGAGACGGTCCGAACTGTCAGGAGAGACGGTCCGATCTGTCAGGAGAGACTGGTCCGATCTGTCAGGAGAGACTAGTCCGATCTGTCAGGAGAGACGGTCTGATCTTTCAGGAGAGACGGTCTGATCTGTCAGGAGAGACGGTCTGATCTGTCAGGAGAGACGGTCCGATCTGTCAGGAGAGACGGTCCGATCTGTCAGGAGAGACGGTCCGAACTGTCAGGAGAGACGGTCCGATCTGTCAGGAGAGACTGGTCCGATCTGTCAGGAGAGACTAGTCCGATCTGTCAGGAGAGACGGTCTGATCTGTCAGGAGAGATGGTCTGATCTGTCAGGAGAGACTAGTCTGATCTGTCTGGAGAGACGGTCTGATCTGTCAGGAGAGACGGTCTGATCTGTCAGGAGAGACGGTCTGATCTGTCAGGAGAGACGGTCTGATCTGTCAGGAGAGACTGGTCTGTCAGGAGAGATGGTCCGATCTGTCAGGAGAGACTAGTCTGATCTGTCAGGAGAAACTGGTCTGATCTGTCAGGAGAGACTAGTCTGATCTGTCAGGAGAGACTAGTCTGTCAGGAGAGACTAGTCCAGAGACGGTCTGATCTGTCAGGAGAGATGGTATGATCTGTCAGGAGACACCTGGCTTATCTGTCAGGAGAGACTAGTCTGATCTGTCTGGAGAGACGTTCTGATCTATCAGGAGAGACTGGTCTGATCTGTCAGGAGAGACGGTCCGATCTGTCAGGAGAGACGGTCCGATCTGTCAGGAGAGACGGTCCGAACTGTCAGGAGAGACGGTCCGATCTGTCAGGAGAGACTGGTCCGATCTGTCAGGAGAGACTAGTCCGATCTGTCAGGAGAGACGGTCTGATCTGTCAGGAGAGATGGTCTGATCTGTCAGGAGAGACTAGTCTGATCTGTCTGGAGAGACGGTCTGATCTGTCAGGAGAGACGGTCTGATCTGTCAGGAGAGACGGTCTGATCTGTCAGGAGAGACGGTCTGATCTGTCAGGAGAGACGGTCTGATCTGTCAGGAGAGACTGGTCTGTCAGGAGAGATGGTCCGATCTTTCAGGAGAGACTGGTCTGATCTGTCAGGAGAAACTGGTCTGATCTGTCAGGAGAGACTAGTCTGATCTGTCAGGAGAGACTAGTGTGATCTGTCAGGAGAGACTAGTGCGATCTGTCAGGAGAGACGGTCTGATCTGTCAGGAGAGACTGGTCTGATCTGTCAGGAGAGACTGGTCTGATCTGTCAGGAGAGACTGGTCTGATCTGTCAGGAGAGACTGGTCTGATCTGTCAGCAGAGACTGTTCCGATCTGTCAGGAGAGACGGTCTGATCTGTCAGGAGAGATGGTCTGATCTGTCAGGAGAGACTAGTCTGATCTGTCTGGAGAGACGGTCTGATCTGTCAGGAGAGACGGTCTGATCTGTCAGGAGAGACTAGTCCAGAGACGGTCTGATCTGTCAGGAGAGACGGTCTGATCTGTCAGGAGACACTAGTCTTATCTGTCAGGAGAGACTAGTCTGATCTGTCTGGAGAGACGGTCTGATCTATCAGGAGAGACTGGTCTGATCTGTCAGGAGAGACTAGTCCGATCTGTCAGGAGAGACTGGTCTGATCTGTCAGGAGAGACTGGTCCAGAGACGGTCTGATTTGTCAGGAGAGACGGGTCTGATCTGTCAGGAGAGACGGTCCGATCTGTCAGGAGAGACGGTCCGAACTGTCAGGAGAGACGGTCCGATCTGTCAGGAGAGACTGGTCCGATCTGTCAGGAGAGACTAGTCCGATCTGTCAGGAGAGACGGTCTGATCTGTCAGTAGAGAAGGTCTGATCTGTCAGGAGAGATGGTCTGATCTGTCAGGAGAGACTAGTCTGATCTGTCTGGAGAGACGGTCTGATCTGTCAGGAGAGACTGGTCTGTCAGGAGAGATGGTCCGATCTGTCAGGAGAGACTAGTCTGATCTGTCAGGAGAGACGGTCTGATCTGTCAGGAGAGACTGGTCTGTCAGGAGAGATGGTCCGATCTGTCAGGAGAGACGAGTCTGATCTGTCAGGAGAGACTGGTCTGATCTGTCAGCAGAGACTGTTCCGATCTGTCAGGAGAGACGGTCTGATCTGTCAGGAGAGAAGGTCTGATCTGTCAGGAGAGATGGTCTGATCTGTCAGGAGAGACTAGTCTGATCTGTCTGGAGAGACGGTCTGATCTGTCAGGAGAGACTAGTCTGTCAGGAGAGACTAGTCCAGAGACGGTCTGATCTGTCAGGAGAGATGGTCTGATCTGTCAGGAGACACCTGGCTTATCTGTCAGGAGAGACTAGTCTGATCTGTCTGGAGAGACGTTCTGATCTATCAGGAGAGACTGGTCTGATCTGTCAGGAGAGATGGTCCGATCAGTCAGGAGAGACTAGTCCGATCTGTCAGGAGAGACGGTCTGATCTTTCAGGAGAGACGGTCTGATCTGTCAGGAGAGACGGTCTGATCTGTCAGGAGAGACGGTCTGATCTGTCAGGAGAGACGGTCCGATCTGTCAGGAGAGACGGTCCGAACTGTCAGGAGAGACGGTCCGATCTGTCAGGAGAGACTGGTCCGATCTGTCAGGAGAGACTAGTCCGATCTGTCAGGAGAGACCGTCTCTCCTGACAGATCAGACAGTCTCTCCTGACAGATCAGACCGTCTGATCTGTCAGGAGAGATGGTCTGATCTGTCAGGAGAGACTAGTCTGATCTGTCAGGAGAGACTAGTCTGATCTGTCAGGAGAGACTAGTCTGATCTGTCTGGAGAGACGGTCTGATCTGTCAGGAGAGACGGTCTGATCTGTCAGGAGAGACGGTCTGATCTGTCAGGAGAGACGGTCTGATCTGTCAGGAGAGACGGTCTGATCTGTCAGGAGAGACTGGTCTGTCAGGAGAGATGGTCCGATCTGTCAGGAGAGACTAGTCTGATCTGTCAGGAGAAACTGGTCTGATCTGTCAGGAGAGACTAGTCTGATCTGTCAGGAGAGACTAGTCTGATCTGTCAGGAGAGACTAGTGTGATCTGTCAGGAGAGACTAGTGTGATCTGTCAGGAGAGACGGTCTGATCTGTCAGGAGAGACTGGTCTGATCTGTCAGGAGAGACTGGTCTGATCTGTCAGGAGAGACTGGTCTGATCTGTCAGGAGAGACTGGTCTGATCTGTCAGCAGAGACTGTTCCGATCTGTCAGGAGAGACGGTCTGATCTGTCAGGAGAGATGGTCTGATCTGTCAGGAGAGACGGTCTGATCTGTCAGGAGAGACTGGTCCAGAGACGATCTGATCTGTCAGGAGAGACTGGTCTAGAGACGGTCTGATTTGTCAGGAGAGACGGGTCTGATCTGTCAGGAGAGACGGTCCGATCTGTCAGGAGAGACTAGTCCGATCTGTCAGGAGAGACGGTCTGATCTGTCAGTAGAGAAGGTCTGATCTGTCAGGAGAGATGGTCTGATCTGTCAGGAGAGACTGGTCTGTCAGGAGAGATGGTCCGATCTGTCAGGAGAGACGAGTCTGATCTGTCAGGAGAGACTGGTCTGATCTGTCAGCAGAGACTGTTCCGATCTGTCAGGAGAGACGGTCTGATCTGTCAGGAGAGACTGGTCCGATCTGTCAGGAGAGACGGTCTAATCTGTCAGGAGAAACTAGCCTGATCTGTCAGGAGAGACTAGTCTGATCTGTCAGGAGAGACGGTCTGATCTGTCAGGAGAGACGTTCTGGTCTGTCAGGAGAGACGGTCTGATCTGTCAGGAGAGACTAGGCCAGAGACGGTCTGATCTGTCAGGAGAGACTGGTCCGATCTGTCAGGAGAAACTAGTCTGATCTGTCAGGAGAGACTGGCCTGATCTGTCAGGAGAGACGGTCCGATCTGTCAGGAGAGACTGGTCTGATCTGTCAGGAGAGACTGGTCCAGAGACGATCTGATCTGTCAGGAGAGACTAGTCTGATCTGTCTGGAGAGACGGTCTGATCTGTCAGGAGAGACTAGTCTGTCAGGAGAGACTAGTCCAGAGACGGTCTGATCTGTCAGGAGAGATGGTCTGATCTGTCAGGAGAGACTAGTCTGTCAGGAGAGACTAGTCCAGAGACGGTCTGATCTGTCAGGAGAGATGGTCTGATCTGTCAGGAGACACCTACCTTATCTGTCAGGAGAGACTAGTCTGATCTGTCTGGAGAGACGTTCTGATCTATCAGGAGAGACTGGTCTGATCTGTCAGGAGAGATGGTCCGATCAGTCAGGAGAGACTAGTCCGATCTGTCAGGAGAGACGGTCTGATCTGTCAGGAGAGACGGTCTGATCTGTCAGGAGAGACGGTCTGATCTGTCAGGAGAGACGGTTCGATCTGTCAGGAGAGACGGTCCGAACTGTCAGGAGAGACGTTCTGATCTGTCAGGAGAGACTAGTCTGATCTGTCTGGAGAGACGGTCTGATCTGTCAGGAGAGACGGTCTGATCTGTCAGGAGAGACGGTCTGATCTGTCAGGAGAGACGGTCTGATCTGTCAGGAGAGACGGTCTGATCTGGCAGGAGAGACTGGTCTGTCAGGAGAGATGGTCCGATCTGTCAGGAGAGACTAGTCTGATCTGTCAGGAGAAACTGGTCTGATCTGTCAGGAGAGACTAGTCTGATCTGTCAGGAGAGACTAGTGTGATCTGTCAGGAGAGACTAGTGTGATCTGTCAGGAGAGACGGTCTGATCTGTCAGGAGAGACTGGTCTGATCTGTCAGGAGAGACTGGTCTGATCTGTCAGGAGAGACTGGTCTGATCTGTCAGGAGAGACTGGTCTGATCTGTCAGCAGAGACTGTTCCGATCTGTCAGGAGAGACGGTCTGATCTGTCAGGAGAGATGGTCTGATCTGTCAGGAGAGACTAGTCTGATCTGTCTGGAGAGACGGTCTGATCTGTCAGGAGAGACGGTCTGATCTGTCAGGAGAGACTAGTCCAGAGACGGTCTGATCTGTCAGGAGACACTAGTCTTATCTGTCAGGAGAGACTAGTCTGATCTGTCAGGAGAGACTAGTCTGATCTGTCAGGAGAGACGGTCTGATCTGTCAGGAGAGACGGTCTGGTCTGTCAGGAGAGACGGTCTGATCTGTCAGGAGAGACTAGTCCAGAGACGGTCTGATCTGTCAGGAGAGACTGGTCCGATCTGTCAGGAGAAACTAGTCTGATCTGTCAGGAGAGACTGGCCTGATCTGTCAGGAGATACGGTCTGATCTGTCAGGAGAAACTAGTCTGATCTGTCAGGAGAAACTGGTCTGATCTGTCAGGAGAGACTAGTCTGATCTGTCAGGAGAGACTAGTGTGATCTGTCAGGAGAGACGGTCTGATCTGTCAGGAGAGACGGTCTGATCTTTCAGCAGAGACGAGTCTGATCTGTCAGGAGAGACTGGTCTGATCTGTCAGGAGAGACTGGTCCAGAGACTGTCTGATATGTCAGGAGAGACTAGTCTTATCTGTCAGGAGAGACGGTCTGATCTGTCAGGAGAGACGGTCTAATCTTTCAGGAGAGACTAGTCCAGAGACTGTCTGATCTGTCAGGAGAGAAGGTCTGATCTGTCAGGAGAGACGGTCTGATCTGTCAGGAGAGACTAGTCTGATCTGTCAGGAGAGACCGTCTGATCTGTCAGGAGAGACTGGTCTGTCAGGAGAGACGGTCTGATCTGTCAGGAGAGAATGTCCGATCTGTCAAGAGAGACTAGTCTGATCTGTCAGGAGAGAGGGTCTGATCTGTCAGGAGAGACGGTCTGATCTGTCAGGAGAGACGGTCTGATTTGTCAGGAGAGACTGGTCTGATCTGTCAGGAGAGACTAGTCTGATCTGTCAGGAGAGACTGGTCTGATCTCTCTGGAGAGACGGTCTGATCTGTCAGGAGAGACGGTCTGATCTGTCAGGAGAGACGGTCTGATCTGTCAGGAGAGACGGTCTGATCTGTCAGGAGAGACGGTCTGATCTGTCAGGAGAGACTGGTCTGTCAGGAGAGACGGTCTGATCTGTCAGGAGAGACGGTCTGATCTGTCAGGAGAGACTAGTCCGATCTGTCAGGAGAGACGGTCTGATCTGTCAGGAGAGACTAGTCTGATCTGTCAGGACAGACGGTCTGATCTGTCAGGAGAGACGGTCTGATCTGTCAGGAGAGACTGGTCCGATCTGTCAGGAGAGACTAGTCCGATCTGTCAGGAGAGACGGTCTGATCTGTCAGGAGAGACTAGTCTTATCTGTCAGGAGAGACGGTCTGATCTGTCAGGAGAGACTGATCTGATCTGTCAGGAGAGACTAGTCTTATCTGTCAGGAGAGACTGGTCTGATCTGTCAGGAGAGACTAGTCTGATCTGTCAGGAGAAACTGGTCTGATCTGTCAGGAGAGACTGGTCTTGAGACTGTCTGATTTGTCAGGATAGACTGGTCTGATCTGTCGGGAGAGACTAGTCCGATCTGTCAGGAGAGACGGTCTGATCTGTCAGGAGAGACTGGTCTGATCTGTCAGGAGAGACTGGTCCAGAGACGATCTGATCTGTCAGGAGAGACTGGTCCGATCTGTCAGGAGAAACTAGTCTGATCTGTCAGGAGAGACTGGCCTGATCTGTCAGGAGAGACGGTCTGATCTGTCAGGAGAAACTAGTCTGATATGTCAGGAGAAACTAGTCTGATCTGTCAGGAGAGACTGGTCCAGAGACGGTCTGATCTCTCTTGAGAGAATGGTCCAGAGATGGTCTGATCTGTCAGGAGAGACGGTCCGATCTGTCAGGAGAGACTGGCCTGATCTGTCAGGAGAGACGGTCTGATCTGTTAGCCTGTTGGGTCTAGGGGGCAGCATTTGCACGTCTGGATAAAAAAAATGTACCCGATTTAATCTGGTTACTAATCCTACCCAGTAACTAGAATATGCATATACTTATTATATATGGATAGAAAACACTCTAAAGTTTCCAAAACTGTTTGAATGGTGTCTGTGAGTATAACAGAACTCATTTGGCAGGCAAAACCCTGAGACATTTTCTGACAGGAAGTGGATACCTGATGTGTTGTATTGACTTTAAACCTATCCCATTGAAAAACACAGGGGTTTAGGAATATTTTGGCACTTCCTATTGCTTCCACTAGATGTCACCAGCCTTTACAAAGTGTTTTGAGTCTTCTGGAGGGAGATCTGACCGAACAAGAGCCATGGAACGGTGATGTCCCATTAGACACCTGGCGCGCTAGTTCATGTTGGGTACCCTCGTTCCAATACGTTATAAAAGAGTATGCATTCGTCCACCTTGAATATTATTCATGTTCTGGTTAAAAAAGGCCCTAATGATTTATGCTATACAACGTTTGACATGTTTGAACGAACGGAAATATATTTTTTCCCCTCGTTCATGACGAGAAGTCCGGCTGGCTTACATCATGTGCTAACGAGACGGAGATTTTTGGACATAAATGATGAGCTTTTTTGAACAAAACTACATTCGTTATGGACCTGTGATACCTGGAAGTGACATCTGATGAAGAGAATCAAAGGTAATGGATTATTTACATAGTATTTTCGATTTTAGATCTCCCCAACATGACGTCTAGTCTGTATCGCAACGCGTATTTTTCTGGGCGCAGTGCTCAGATTATTGCAAAGTGTAATTTCCCAGTAAGGTTATTTTTAAATCTGGCAAGTTGATTGCGTTCAAGAGATGTAAATCTATAATTCTTTAAATGACAATATAATATTTTACCAATGTTTTCTAATTTTAATTATTTAATTTCTGACGCTGACTTGACTGCCGGTTATTGGAGGGAAACGATTTCCTCAACATCAATGCCATAGTAAAACGCTGTTTTTGTATATAAATATGAACTTGATAGAACTAAAAATGCATGCATTGTCTAACATAATGTCCTAGGAGTGTCATCTGATGGAGATTGTAAAAGGTTAGTGCATCATTTTAGCTGGTTTTATGGTTTTGGTGACCCTGTCTTTGACTTGACAAAACATTACACACAACTCTTGTAAATGTACTGTCCTAACATACTCTAAATTTATGCTTTCGCCGTAAAACCTTTTTGAAATCGTAAAACGTGGTTAGATTAAGGAGATGTTTATCTTTCAAATGGTGTAACATAGTTGTATTTTTGAAAAATTTGAATTTTGACATTTATTTGGATTCAAATTTGCCGCTCTTGAAATGCACCTGCTGTTGATGGAGTGCACCACGGGTGGCACGCTAGCGTCCCACCTAGCCCCAAGAGGTTAGGAGAGACTGGTCGAGAGACAGTCTGATCTGTCAGGAGAGACTGGTCTGATCTGTCAGGAGAGACTGGTCCAGAGACGATCTGATCTGTCAGGAGAGACTGGTCTGATCTGTCAGGAGAGACTGGTCTGATCTGTCAGGAGAGACTAGTCCAGAGACGGTCTGATCTGTCAGGAGAGACTGGTCTGATCTGTCAGGAGAGATGGTCCGATCTGTCAGGAGAGACTAGTCTGATCTGTCAGGAGAAACTGGTTTGATCTGTCAGGAGAGACTGGTCCAGAGACGGTCTGATCTGTCAGGAGAGACTGGTCTAGAGACGGTCTGATTTGTCAGGAGAGACTGGTCTGATCTGTCAGGAGAGACTGGTCTGATCTGTCAGGAGAGACTGGTCTGTCAGGAGAGACGGTCTGATCTGTCAGGAGAGACGGTCTGATTTGTCAGGAGAGACTAGTCTGATCTGTCAGGAGAGACTGGTCTGATCTGTCTGGAGAGACGGTCTGATCTGTCAGGAGAGACGGTCTGATCTGTCAGGAGAGACGGTCTGATCTGTCAGGAGAAACTAGTCTGATATGTCAGGAGAAACTAGTCTGATCTGTCAGGAGAGACTGGTCCAGAGACGGTCTGATCTCTCTTGAGAGAATGGTCCAGAGACGGTCCGATCTGTCAGGAGAGACGGTCCGATCTGTCAGGAGAGACTGGTCTGATCTGTCAGGAGAGACTGGTCTGATCTGTCAGGAGAGACTGGTCCAGAGACGATCTGATCTGTCAGGAGAGACTGGTCTGATCTGTCAGGAGAGACTGGTCTGATCTGTCAGGAGAGACTAGTCCAGAGACGGTCTGATCTGTCAGGAGAGACTGGTCTGATCTGTCAGGAGAGATGGTCCGATCTGTCAGGAGAGACTAGTCTGATCTGTCAGGAGAAACTGGTCTGATCTGTCAGGAGAGACTGGTCCAGAGACGGTCTAATCTGTCAGGAGAGACTGGTCTAGAGACGGTCTGATTTGTCAGGAGAGACTGGTCTGATCTGTCAGGAGAGACTAGTCTGATCTGTCAGGAGAGACTAGTCTGATCTGTCAGGAGAGACTGGTCTGATCTGTCAGGAGAGACGGTCTGATCTGTCAGGAGAGACTGGTCTGATCTGTCAGGAGAGACTGGTCCAGAGACTGTCTGATATGTCAGGAGAGACTAGTCTTATCTGTCAGGAGAGACGGTCTGATCTGTCAGGAGAGACGGTCTAATCTTTCAGGAGAGACTAGTCCAGAGACTGTCTGATCTGTCAGGAGAGAAGGTCTGATCTGTCAGGAGAGACGGTCTGATCTGTCAGGAGAGACTAGTCTGATCTGTCAGGAGAGACCGTCTGATCTGTCAGGAGAGACTGGTCTGTCAGGAGAGACGGTCTGATCTGTCAGGAGAGAATGTCCGATCTGTCAAGAGAGACTAGTCTGATCTGTCAGGAGAGAGGGTCTGATCTGTCAGGAGAGACGGTCTGATCTGTCAGGAGAGACGGTCTGATTTGTCAGGAGAGACTGGTCTGATCTGTCAGGAGAGACTAGTCTGATCTGTCAGGAGAGACTGGTCTGATCTCTCTGGAGAGACGGTCTGATCTGTCAGGAGAGACGGTCTGATCTGTCAGGAGAGACGGTCTGATCTGTCAGGAGAGACGGTCTGATCTGTCAGGAGAGACGGTCTGATCTGTCAGGAGAGACTGGTCTGTCAGGAGAGACGGTCTGATCTGTCAGGAGAGACGGTCTGATCTGTCAGGAGAGACTAGTCCGATCTGTCAGGAGAGACGGTCTGATCTGTCAGGAGAGACTAGTCTGATCTGTCAGGACAGACGGTCTGATCTGTCAGGAGAGACGGTCTGATCTGTCAGGAGAGACTGGTCCGATCTGTCAGGAGAGACTAGTCCGATCTGTCAGGAGAGACGGTCTGATCTGTCAGGAGAGACTAGTCTTATCTGTCAGGAGAGACGGTCTGATCTGTCAGGAGAGACTGATCTGATCTGTCAGGAGAGACTAGTCTTATCTGTCAGGAGAGACTGGTCTGATCTGTCAGGAGAGACTAGTCTGATCTGTCAGGAGAAACTGGTCTGATCTGTCAGGAGAGACTGGTCTTGAGACTGTCTGATTTGTCAGGAGAGACTGGTCTGATCTGTCGGGAGAGACTAGTCCGATCTGTCAGGAGAGACGGTCTGATCTGTCAGGAGAGACTGGTCTGATCTGTCAGGAGAGACTGGTCCAGAGACGATCTGATCTGTCAGGAGAGACTGGTCTGATCTGTCAGGAGAGACTAGTCCAGAGACGGTCTGATCTGTCAGGAGAGACAGGTCTGATCTGTCAGGAGAGACGGTCTGATCTGTCAGGAGAGACTGTCCGATCTGTCAGGAGAGACGGTCTGATCTGTCAGGAGAGACTAGTCTAGAGACGGTCTGATCTGTCAGGAGAGACTGGTCTGATCTGTCAGGAGAGACTGGTCCAGAGACTGTCTGATTGTCAGGAGAGACTGGTCTGATCTGTCAGGAGAGACGGTCTGATCTGTCAGGAGAGACTGGTCCAGAGACTGGTCTGATCTGTCGGGAAAGACTGGTCTGATCTGTCAGGAGAGACGGTCTGATCTGTCAGGAGAGACTGGTCTGATCTGTCAGGAGAGACTGGTCCAGAGACTGTCTGATATGTCAGGAGAGACTAGTCTTATCTGTCAGGAGAGACGGTCTGATCTGTCAGGAGAGACGGTCTAATCTTTCAGGAGAGACTAGTCCAGAGACTGTCTGATCTGTCAGGAGAGAAGGTCTGATCTGTCAGGAGAGACGGTCTGATCTGTCAGGAGAGACTAGTCTGATCTGTCAGGAGAGACCGTCTGATCTGTCAGGAGAGACTGGTCTGTCAGGAGAGAAGGTCTGATCTGTCAGGAGAGAATGTCCGATCTGTCAAGAGAGACTAGTCTGATCTGTCAGGAGAGAGGGTCTGATCTGTCAGGAGAGACGGTCTGATCTGTCAGGAGAGACGGTCCGATCTGTCAGGAGAGACTGGTCCAGAGACAGTCTGATCTGTCAGGAGAGACTGGTCTGATCTGTCAGGAGAGACTGGTCCAGAGACTGTCTGATCTGTCAGGAGAGACGGTCTGATCTGTCGGGAGAGACTGTCCGATCTGTCAAGAGAGACGGTCCGATCTGTCAGGAGAGACGGTCCGATCTGTCAGGAGAGACGGTCCGATCTGTCAGGAGAGACGGTCCGATCTGTCAGGAGAGACTGGTCCAGAGACAGTCTGATCTGTCAGGAGAGACGGTCTGATCTGTCAGGAGAGACTAGTCTGATCTGTCAGGAGAGACTGTCTGATCTGTCAGGAGAGACGGTCCGATCTGTCAGGAGAGACGGTCTGATCTGTCAGGAGAGACTGTCCGATCTGTCAGGAGAGACGGTCCGATCTGTCAGGAGAGACTGGTCCAGAGACGGTCTGATCTGTCAGGAGAGACTGGTCTGATCTGTCAGGAGAGACTGGTCCAGAGACTGTCTGATCTGTCAGGAGAGACGGTCTGATCTGTCAGGAGAGACTGTCCGATCTGTCAGGAGAGACTGTCCGATCTGTCAGGAGAGACGGTCCGATCTGTCAGGAGAGACTGGTGTGATCTGTCAGGAGAGACTGGTCCAGAGACGGTCTGATCATTCAGGAGAGACGGTCTAATCTGTCAGGAGAGACTAGTCCAGAGACGGTCTGATCTGTCAGGAGAGACTGGTCCAGAGACGGTCTGATCTGTCAGGAGAGACTGGTCTGATCTGTCAGGAGAGACTAGTCCAGAGACTGTCTGATCTGTCAGGAGAGACTAGTCTGATCTGTCAGGAGAGACGGTCTGATCTGTCAGGAGAGACGGTCTGATCTGTCAGGAGAGACGGTCCGATCTGTCAGGAGAGATGGTCTGATCTGTCAGGAGAGACGGTCCGATCTGTCAGGGGAGACTGGTGTGATCTGTCAGGAGAGACTAGCCTGATCTGTCAGGAGAGACTAGTCTGATCTGTCAGGAGAGACGGTCTGATCTGTCAGGAGAGACGGTCTGATCTGTCAGGAGAGACGGTCTGATCTGTCAGGAGAGACGGTCCGATCTGTCAGGAGAGATGGTCTGATCTGTCAGGAGAGACGGTCCGATCTGTCAGGGGAGACTGGTGTGATCTGTCAGGAGAGACTAGCCTGATCTGTCAGGAGAGACTAGTCTGATCTGTCAGGAGAGACGGTCTGATCTGTCAGGAGAGACGTTCTGGTCTGTCAGGAGAGACGGTCTGATCTGTCAGGAGAGACTAGTCCAGAGACGGTCTGATCTGTCAGGAGAGACTGGTCCGATCTGTCAGGAGAAACTAGTCTGATCTGTCAGGAGAGACTGGCCTGATCTGTCAGGAGAGACGGTCTGATCTGTCAGGAGAAACTAGTCTGATATGTCAGGAGAAACTAGTCTGATCTGTCAGGAGAGACTGGTCCAGAGACGGTCTGATCTCTCTTGAGAGAATGGTCCAGAGATGGTCTGATCTGTCAGGAGAGACTGGTCTGATCTGTCAGGAGAGACGGTCTGATCTGTCAGGAGAAACTAGTCTGATATGTCAGTAGAAACTAGTCTGATCTGTCAGGAGAGACTGGTCCAGAGACGGTCTGATCTCTCTTGAGAGAATGGTTCAGAGACGGCTTGATATGTCAGGAGAGACGGTCCGATCTGTCAGGAGAGACTGGTCTGATCTGTCAGGAGAGACGGTCTGATCTGTTAGGAGAGACTGGTCCAGAGACAGTCTGATCTGTCAGGAGAGACTGGTCTGATCTGTCAGGAGAGACTGGTCCAGAGACGATCTGATCTGTCAGGAGAGACTGGTCTGATCTGTCAGGAGAGACTGGTCTGATCTGTCAGGAGAGACTAGTCCAGAGACGGTCTGATCTGTCAGGAGAGACTGGTCTGATCTGTCAGGAGAGATGGTCCGATCTGTCAGGAGAGACTAGTCTGATCTGTCAGGAGAAACTGGTCTGATCTGTCAGGAGAGACTGGTCCAGAGACGGTCTGATCTGTCAGGAGAGACTGGTCTAGAGACGGTCTGATTTGTCAGGAGAGACTGGTCTGATCTGTCAGGAGAGACTAGTCTGATCTGTCAGGAGAGACTGGTCTGATCTGTCAGGAGAGACGGTCTGATCTGTCAGGAGAGACTGGTCTGATTTGTCAGGAGAGACTGGTCTGATCTGTCAGGAGAGACTGGTCTGATCTGTCAGGAGAGACTAGTCTGATCTGTCAGGAGAGACTGGTCTGATCTCTCTGGAGAGACGGTCTGATCTGTCAGGAGAGACGGTCTGATCTGTCAGGAGAGACGGTCTGATTTGTCAGGAGAGACGGTCCGATCTGTCAGGAGAGACTGGTCTGATCTGTCAGGAGAGACTGGTCTGATCTGTCAGGAGAGACTGGTCCAGAGACGATCTGATCTGTCAGGAGAGACTAGTCCGATCTGTCAGGAGAGACGGTCTGATCTGTCAGGAGAGACTAGTCTTATCTGTCAGGAGAGACGGTCTGATCTGTCAGGAGAGACTGGTCTGATCTGTCAGGAGAGACTAGTCTTATCTGTCAGGAGAGACTGGTCTGATCTGTCAGGAGAGACTAGTCTGATCTGTCAGGAGAAACTGGTCTGATCTGTCAGGAGAGACTGGTCTAGAGACTGTCTGATTTGTCAGGAGAGACTAGTCCGATCTGTCAGGAGAGACGGTCTGATCTGTCAGGAGAGACTGGTCTGATCTGTCAGGAGAGACTGGTCCAGAGACGATCTGATCTGTCAGGAGAGACTAGTCCAGAGACGGTCTGATCTGTCAGGAGAGAAGGTCTGATCTGTCAGGAGAGACTAGTCTGATCTAACAGGAGAGACTAGTCTGATCTGTCAGGAGAGACTAGTCTGATCTGTCAGGAGAGACGGTCTGATCTGTCAGGAGAGACTGTCCGATCTGTCAGGAGAGACGGTCTGATCTGTCAGGAGAGACTAGTCTAGAGACGGTCTGATCTGTCAGGAGAGACTGGTCCAGAGACTGGTCTGATCTGTCAGGAAAGACTGTTCCAGAGACTAGTCTGATCTGTCGGGAAAGACTGGTCTGATCTGTCAGGAGAGACGGTCTGATCTGTCAGGAGAGACTGGTCTGATCTGTCAGGAGAGACTGGTCCAGAGACGATCTGATCTGTCAGGAGAGACTGGTCTGATCTGTCAGGAGAGACTGGTCTGATCTGTCAGGAGAGACTAGTCCAGAGACGGTCTGATCTGTCAGGAGAGACTGGTCTGATCTGTCAGGAGAAACTGGTCTGATCTGTCAGGAGGGACTGGTCCAGAGACGGTCTGATCTGTCAGGAGAGACTGGTCTAGAGACGGTCTGATTTGTCAGGAGAGACTGGTCTGATCTGTCAGGAGAGACTAGTCTGATCTGTCAGGAGAGACTGGTCTGATCTGTCAGGAGAGACGGTCTGATCTGTCAGGAGAGACTGGTCTGTCAGGAGAGACGGTCTGATCTGTCAGGAGAGACGGTCTGATTTGTCAGGAGAGACTAGTCTGATCTGTCAGGAGAGACTGGTCTGATCTGTCTGGAGAGACGGTCTGATCTGTCAGGAGAGACGGTCTGATCTGTCAGGAGAAACTAGTCTGATATGTCAGGAGAAACTAGTCTGATCTGTCAGGAGAGACTGGTCCAGAGACGGTCTGATCTCTCTTGAGAGAATGGTCCAGAGACGGTCTGATCTGTCAGGAGAGACGGTCCGATCTGTCAGGAGAGACTGGTCTGATCTGTCAGGAGAGACTGGTCTGATCTGTCAGGAGAGACTGGTCCAGAGACGATCTGATCTGTCAGGAGAGACTGGTCTGATCTGTCAGGAGAGACTGGTCTGATCTGTCAGGAGAGACTGGTCCAGAGACGATCTGATCTGTCAGGAGAGACTGGTCTGATCTGTCAGGAGAGACTGGTCTGATCTGTCAGGAGAGACTAGTCCAGAGACGGTCTGATCTGTCAGGAGAGACTGGTCTGATCTGTCAGGAGAGATGGTCCGATCTGTCAGGAGAGACTAGTCTGATCTGTCAGGAGAAACTGGTCTGATCTGTCAGGAGAGACTGGTCCAGAGACTGGTCTGATCTGTCAGGAGAGACGGTCTGATCTGTCAGGAGAGACTGGTCTGTCAGGAGAGACAGTCTGATCTGTCAGGAGAGACTGGTCTGATCTGTCAGGAGAGACTAGTCTAGAGACGGTCTGATCTGTCAGGAGAGACTGGTCTGATCTGTCAGGAGAGACTGGTCCAGAGACTGTCTGATCTGTCAGGAGAGACTGGTCTGATCTGTCAGGAGAGACTGGTCCAGAGACTGTCTGATCTGTCAGGAGAGACTGGTCTGATCTGTCAGGAGAGACTGTCCGATCTGTCAAGAGAGACGGTCCGATCTGTCAGGAGAGAAGGTCTGATCTGTCAGGAGAGACTAGTCTGATCTGTCAGGAGAGACCGTCTGATCTGTCAGGAGAGACTGGTCTGTCAGGAGAGACGGTCTGATCTGTCAGGAGAGAATATCCGATCTGTCAAGAGAGACTAGTCTGATCTGTCAGGAGAGAGGGTCTGATCTGTCAGGAGAGACGGTCTGATCTGTCAGGAGAGACGGTCCGATCTGTCAGGAGAGACTGGTCCAGAGACAGTCTGATCTGTCAGGAGAGACTGGTCTGATCTGTCAGGAGAGACTGGTCCAGAGGCTGTCTGATCTGTCAGGAGAGACGGTCTGATCTGTCAGGAGAGACTGTCCGATCTGTCAAGAGAGACGGTCCGATCTGTCAGGAGAGACGGTCCGATCTGTCAGGAGAGACGGTCCGATCTGTCAGGAGAGACGGTCCGATCTGTCAGGAGAGACTGGTCCAGAGACAGTCTGATCTGTCAGGAGAGACTGGTCTGATCTGTCAGGAGAGACTGGTCCAGAGACTGTCTGATCTGTCAGGAGAGACGGTCTGATCTGTCAGGAGAGACTAGTCTGATCTGTCAGGAGAGACTGTCTGATCTGTCAGGAGAGACGGTCCGATCTGTCAGGAGAGACTGGTCCAGAGACAGTCTGATCTGTCAGGAGAGACTGGTCTGATCTGTCAGGAGAGACTGGTCCAGAGACTGTCTGATCTGTCAGGAGAGACGGTCTGATCTGTCAGGAGAGACTAGTCTGATCTGTCAGGAGAGACTGTCTGATCTGTCAGGAGAGACGGTCCGATCTGTCAGGAGAGACGGTCTGATCTGTCAGGAGAGACTGTCCGATCTGTCAGGAGAGACGGTCCGATCTGTCAGGAGAGACTGGTCCAGAGACGGTCTGATCTGTCAGGAGAGACTGGTCTGATCTGTCAGGAGAGACTGGTCCAGAGACTGTCTGATCTGTCAGGAGAGACGGTCTGATCTGTCAGGAGAGACGGTCTGATCTGTCAGGAGAGACTGTCCGATCTGTCAGGAGAGACTGTCCGATCTGTCAGGAGAGACGGTCCGATCTGTCAGGAGAGACGGTCCGATCTGTCAGGAGAGACTGGTGTGATCTGTCAGGAGAGACTGGTCCAGAGACGGTCTGATCTGTCAGGAGAGACTGGTCCAGAGACGGTCTGATCTGTCAGGAGAGACGGTCTGATCTGTCAGGAGAGACGGTCCGATCTGTCAGGAGAGATGGTCTGATCTGTCAGGAGCTACGGTCCGATCTGTCAGGGGAGACTGGTGTGATCTGTCAGGAGAAACGGTCCAAACTGTCAGGAGAGACGATCCGATCTGTCGGGAAAGACTGTTCCAGAGACTAGTCTGATCTGTCGGGAAAGACTGGTCCAGAGACGGTCTGATCTGTCAGGAGAGACTAGTCCAGAGACGGTCTGATCATTCAGGAGAGACGGTCTAATCTGTCAGGAAAGAAGGTCTAAACTGTCAGGAGAGACTAGTCTGATCTGTCATGAGAGACTAGTCTGATCTGTCAGGAGAGACGTTCTGATCTGTCAGGAGAGACCGTCTGATCTGTCAGGAGAGACTGGTCTGTCAGGAGAGACGGTCTGATCTGTCAGGAGAGACTAGTCCAGAGACGGTCTGATCTGTCAGGAGAGACGGTCTGATCTGTCAGGAGAGACTGGTCTGATCTGTCAGGAGAGACGGTCTGATCTGTCAGGAGAGACGGTCTGATCTGTCGGGAAAGGACTGGTCCAGAGGACTGGTCTGATCTGTCAGGAGAGACTGGTCCAGAGACGTTCTGATCTGTCAGGAGAGACTGGTCTGATCTGTCAGGAGAGACTAGTCCAGAGACTGTCTGATCTGTCAGGAGAGACGGTCTCATCTGTCAGGAGAGAATGTCCGATCTGTCAAGAGAGACGGTCCGATCTGTCAGGAGAGACGGTCTGATCTGTCAGGAGAGACTGTCCGATCTGTCAGGAGAGACTGTCTGATCTGTCAGGAGAGACGGTCCGATCTGTCAGGAGAGACGGTCTGATCTGTCAGGAGACACTGTCCGATCTGTCAGGAGAGACTGGTCTGATCTGTCAGGAGAGACGGTCCGATCTGTCAGGAGAGACGGTCTGATCTGTCAGGAGAGACGGTCCGATCTGTCAGGAGAGACTGTCTGATCTGTCAGGAGAGACGGTCCGATCTGTCAGGAGAGACGGTCTGATCTGTCAGGAGACACTGTCCGATCTGTCAGGAGAGACGGTCCGATCTGTCAGCAGAGACTGGTCTGATCTGTCAGGAGAGACGGTCTGATCTGTCAGGAGAGACTAGTCTGATCTGTCAGGAGAGACTGTCCGATCTGTCAGGAGAGACTGTCCGATCTGTCAGGAGAGACTGTCCGATCTGTCAGGAGAGACGGTCTGATCTGTCAGGAGAGACGGTCCGATCTGTCAGGAGAGACTGGTCCAGAGACGGTCTGATCTGTCAGGAGAGACTGGTCTGATCTGTCAGGAGAGACTGGTCCAGAGACTGTCTGATCTGTCAGGAGAGACGGTCTGATCTGTCAGGAGAGACTGGTCTGATCTGTCAGGAGAGACGGTCCGATCTGTCAGGAGAGACGGTCCGATCTGTCAGGAGAGACGGTCCGATCTGTCAGGAGAGACTAGTCCAGAGACGGTCTGATCATTCAGGAGAGACGGTCTAATCTGTCAGGAAAGAAGGTCTGATCTGTCAGTAGAGACTAGTCTGATCTGTCATGAGAGACTAGTCTGATCTGTCAGGAGAGACGTTCTGATCTGTCAGGAGAGACCGTCTGATCTGTCAGGAGAGACTGGTCTGTCAGGAGAGACGGTCTGATCTGTCAGGAGAGACGGTCTCATCAGTCAGGAGAGACGGTCTGATCTGTCAGGAGAGACGGTCTGATCTGTCGGGAAAGACTGGTCCAGAGACTGGTCTGATCTGTCAGGAGAGACTAGTCTGATCAGTCAGGAGAGACGGTCTGATCTGTCAGGAGAGACGGTCTGATCTGTCAGGAGAGACGGTCTGATCTGTCAGGAGAGACGGTCTGATCTGTCGGGAAAGACTGGTCCAGAGACTGGTCTGATCTGTCAGGAGAGACTGGTCCAGAGACGTTCTGATCTGTCAGGAGAGACTGGTCTGATCTGTCAGGAGAGACTAGTCCAGAGACTGTCTGATCTGTCAGGAGAGACGGTCTCATCTGTCAGGAGAGAATGTCCGATCTGTCAAGAGAGACGGTCCGATCTGTCAGGAGAGACGGTCTGATCTGTCAGGAGAGACTGTCCGATCTGTCAGGAGAGACTGTCCGATCTGTCAGGAGAGACTGTCTGATCTGTCAGGAGAGACGGTCCGATCTGTCAGGAGAGACGGTCTGATCTGTCAGGAGACACTGTCCGATCTGTCAGGAGAGACTGGTCTGATCTGTCAGGAGAGACGGTCCGATCTGTCAGGAGAGACGGTCTGATCTGTCAGGAGAGACGGTCCGATCTGTCAGGAGAGACGGTCTGATCTGTCAGGAGACACTGTCCGATCTGTCAGGAGAGACGGTCCGATCTGTCAGGAGAGACTGGTCTGATCTGTCAGGAGAGACGGTCTGATCTGTCAGGAGAGACTAGTCTGATCTGTCAGGAGAGACTAGTCTGATCTGTCAGGAGAGACTGTCCGATCTGTCAGGAGAGACTGTCCGATCTGTCAGGAGAGACGGTCTGATCTGTCAGGAGAGACTGTCCGATCTGTCAGGAGAGACGGTCCGATCTGTCAGGAGAGACTAGTCCAGAGACGGTCTGATCTGTCAGGAGAGACTGGTCCAGAGACGGTCTGATCTGTCAGGAGAGACTGGTCTGATCTGTCAGGAGAGACTAGTCTGATCTGTCAGGAGAGACGGTCTGATCTGTCAGGAGAGACGGTCCGATCTGTCAGGAGAGACGGTCCGATCTGTCAGGAGAGATGGTCCGATCTGTCAGGAGAGACGGTCTGATCTGTCAGGAGAGACTAGTCCAGAGACGGTCTGATCTGTCAGGAGAGACGGTCTCATCAGTCAGGAGAGACGGTCTGATCTGTCAGGAGAGACGGTCTGATCTGTCAGGAGAGACGGTCTGATCTGTCGGGAAAGACTGGTCCAGAGACTGGTCTGATCTGTCAGGAGAGACTGGTCCAGAGACGTTCTGATCTGTCTGGAGAGACTGGTCTGATCTGTCAGGAGAGACTAGTCCAGAGACTGTCTCATCTGTCAGGAGAGAATGTCCGATCTGTCAAGAGAGACGGTCCGATCTGTCAGGAGAGACAGTCTGATCTGTCAGGAGAGACTGTCTGATCTGTCAGGAGAGACTGTCTGATCTGTCAGGAGAGACGGTCCGATCTGTCAGGAGAGACGGTCTGATCTGTCAGGAGAGACTGTCCGATCTGTCAGGAGAGACGGTCCGATCTGTCAGGAGAGACTGGTCCAGAGACGGTCTGATCTGTCAGGAGAGTGGTCCAGAGACGGTCTGATCTGTCAGGAGAGACTGGTCTGATCTGTCAGGAGAGACTGGTCTGATCTGTCAGGAGAGACGGTCTGATCTGTCAGGAGAGACGGTCTGATCTGTCAGGAGAGACGGTCCGATCTGTCAGGAGAGACGGTCTGATCTGTCAGGAGAGACTATCCGATCTGTCAGGAGAGACGGTCCGATCTGTCAGGAGAGACTGGTCCAGAGACGGTCTGATCTGTCAGGAGAGTGGTCCAGAGACGGTCTGATCTGTCAGGAGAGACTGGTCTGATCTGTCAGGAGAGACTGGTCTGATCTGTCAGGAGAGACGGTCTGATCTGTCAGGAGAGACGGTCTGATCTGTCAGGAGAGACGGTCCGATCTGTCAGGAGAGATGGTCTGATCTGTCGGGAGAGACGGTCCAAACTGTCAGGAGAGACGGTCCGATCTGTCGGGAAAGACTGTTCCAGAGACTAGTCTGATCTGTCGGGAAAGACTGGTCCAGAGACGGTCTGATCTGTCAGGAGAGACGGTCTGATGTGTCAGGAGAGACTAGTCCAGAGACGGTCTGATCATTCAGGAGACACTGTCCGATCTGTCATGAGAGACGGTCCGATCTGTCAGGAGAGACTGGTCTGATCTGTCAGGAGAGACTGTCTGATCTGTCAGGAGAGACTAGTCCGATCTGTCAGGAGAGACGGTCCGATCTGTCAGGGGAGACTGGTGTGATCTGTCAGGAGAGACGGTCCGAACTGTCAGGAGAGACGGTCCGATCTGTCAGGAGAGACTGTTCCAGAGACTAGTCTGATCTGTCAGGAGAGACGGTCTGATCTGTCAGGAGAGACGGTCCGAACTGTCAGGAGAGACTGGTCTGATCTGTCAGGAGAGACGGTCTGATCTGTCAGGAGAGACTGTCCGATCTGTCAGGAGAGACTGGTCTGATCTGTCAGGAGAGACGGTCTGATCTGTCAGGAGAGATGGTCCGATCTGTCAGGAGAGACTAGTCTGATCTGTCCGGAGAGACTAGACTAGAGACGGTCTGATCTGTCAGGAGAGACTGGTCCGATCTGTCAGGAGAGACTAGTCCGATCTGTCAGGAGAGAATAGTCTGATCTGTCAGGAGAGACGGTCTGATCTGTCAGGAGAGACGGTCTGATCTGTCAGGAGAGACGGTCTGATCTGTCAGGAGAAACTGTCCGATCTGTCAGGAGAGACTGTCCGATCTGTAAGGAGAGACTGTCTGATCTGTCAGGAGAGACGGTCCGATCTGTCAGGAGATACGGTCCGATCTGTCAGGAGAGACGGTCTGATCTGTCAGGAGACACTGTCCGATCTGTCAGGAGAGACTGGTCTGATCTGTCAGGAGAGACTAGTCCAGAGACTGTCTGATCTGTCAGGAGAGACGGTCTCATCTGTCAGGAGAGAATATCCGATCTGTCAAGAGAGACGGTCCGATCTGTCAGGAGAGACGGTCCGATCTGTCAGGAGAGACTGTCCGATCTGTCAGGAGAGACTGTCCGATCTGTCAGGAGAGACTGTCTGATCTGTCAGGAGAGACGGTCCGATCTGTCAGGAGATACGGTCCGATCTGTCAGGAGAGACGGTCTGATCTGTCAGGAGACACTGTCCGATCTGTCAGGAGAGACTGGTCTGATCTGTCAGGAGAGACGGTCCGATCTGTCAGGAGAGACGGTCTGATCTGTCAGGAGAGACTGTCCGATCTGTCAGGAGAGACTGTCTGATCTGTCAGGAGAGACGGTCCGATCTGTCAGGAGAGACGGTCTGATCTGTCAGGAGACACTGTCCGATCTGTCAGGAGAGACGGTCCGATCTGTCAGGAGAGACTGGTCTGATCTGTCAGGAGAGACGGTCTGATCTGTCAGGAGAGACTAGTCTGATCTGTCAGGAGAGACTAGTCTGATCTGTCAGGAGAGACTAGTCTGATCTGTCAGGAGAGACTAGTCTGATCTGTCAGGAGAGACTGTCCGATCTGTCAGGAGAGACTGTCCGATCTGTCAGGAGAGACGGTCCGATCTGTCAGGAGAGACTGGTCCAGAGACTGTCTGATCTGTCAGGAGAGTCGGTCTGATCTGTCAGGAGAGACTAGTCTGATCTGTCAGGAGAGACTGGTCTGATCTGTCAGGAGAGACGGTCCGATCTGTCAGGAGAGACGGTCCGATCTGTCAGGAGAGACTAGTCCAGAGACGGTCTGATCTGTCAGGAGAGACTGGTCCAGAGACGGTCTGATCTGTCAGGAGAGACTGGTCTGATCTGTCAGGAGAGACTAGTCTGATCTGTCAGGAGAGACGGTCTGATCTGTCAGGAGAGACGGTCCGATCTGTCAGGAGAGACGGTCCGATCTGTCAGGAGAGATGGTCCGATCTGTCAGGAGAGACGGTCTGATCTGTCAGGAGAGACTAGTCCAGAGACGGTCTGATCTGTCAGGAGAGACGGTCTCATCAGTCAGGAGAGACGGTCTGATCTGTCAGGAGAGACGGTCTGATCTGTCAGGAGAGACGGTCTGATCTGTCGGGAAAGACTGGTCCAGAGACTGGTCTGATCTGTCAGGAGAGACTGGTCCAGAGACGTTCTGATCTGTCAGGAGAGACTGGTCTGATCTGTCAGGAGAGACTGGTCTGATCTGTCAGGAGAGACTGGTCTGATCTGTCAGGAGAGACGGTCTGATCTGTCTGGAGAGACTGGTTTGATCTGTCAGGAGAGACTAGTCCAGAGACTGTCTCATCTGTCAGGAGAGAATGTCCGATCTGTCAAGAGAGACGGTCCGATCTGTCAGGAGAGACAGTCTGATCTGTCAGGAGAGACTGTCCGATCTGTCAGGAGAGACTGTCTGATCTGTCAGGAGAGACGGTCTGATCTGTCAGGAGACACTGTCCGATCTGTCAGGAGAGACTGGTCTGATCTGTCAGGAGAGACTGTCCGATCTGTCAGGAGAGACTGTCTGATCTGTCAGGAGAGACGGTCCGATCTGTCAGGAGAGACGGTCTGATCTGTCAGGAGAGACTGTCCGATCTGTCAGGAGAGACGGTCCGATCTGTCAGGAGAGACTGGTCCAGAGACGGTCTGATCTGTCAGGAGAGTGGTCCAGAGACGGTCTGATCTGTCAGGAGAGACTGGTCTGATCTGTCAGGAGAGACTGGTCCGATCTGTCAGGAGAGACGGTCCGATCTGTCAGGAGAGACGGTCTGATCTGTCAGGAGAGACGGTCCGATCTGTCAGGAGAGACGGTCCGATCTGTCAGGAGAGACGGTCTGATCTGTCAGGAGAGACTGTCCGATCTGTCAGGAGAGACGGTCCGATCTGTCAGGAGAGACTGGTCCAGAGACGGTCTGATCTGTCAGGAGAGTGGTCCAGAGACGGTCTGATCTGTCAGGAGAGACTGGTCTGATCTGTCAGGAGAGACTGGTCTGATCTGTCAGGAGAGACGGTCTGATCTGTCAGGAGAGACGGTCTGATCTGTCAGGAGAGACGGTCCGATCTGTCAGGAGAGATGGTCTGATCTGTCGGGAGAGACGGTCCAAACTGTCAGGAGAGACGGTCCGATCTGTCGGGAAAGACTGTTCCAGAGACTAGTCTGATCTGTCGGGAAAGACTGGTCCAGAGATGGTCTGATCTGTCAGGAGAGACGGTCTGATGTGTCAGGAGAGACTAGTCCAGAGACGGTCTGATCATTCAGGAGACACTGTCCGATCTGTCAGGAGAGACGGTCCGATCTGTCAGGAGAGACTGGTCTGATCTGTCAGGAGAGACTGTCTGATCTGTCAGGAGAGACTAGTCCGATCTGTCAGGAGAGACGGTCCGATCTGTCAGGGGAGACTGGTGTGATCTGTCAGGAGAGACGGTCCGAACTGTCAGGAGAGACGGTCCGATCTGTCAGGAGAGACTGTTCCAGAGACTAGTCTGATCTGTCAGGAGAGACGGTCTGATCTGTCAGGAGAGACGGTCCGAACTGTCAGGAGAGACTGGTCTGATCTGTCAGGAGAGACGGTCTGATCTGTCAGGAGAGACTGTCCGATCTGTCAGGAGAGACTGGTCTGATCTGTCAGGAGAGACGGTCTGATCTGTCAGGAGAGATGGTCCGATCTGTCAGGAGAGACTAGTCTGAAATGTCCGGAGAGACTAGACTAGAGACGGTCTGATCTGTCAGGAGAGACTGGTCCGATCTGTCAGGAGAGACTAGTCCGATCTGTCAGGAGAGAATAGTCTGATCTGTCAGGAGAGACGGTCTGATCTGTCAGGAGAGACGGTCTGATCTGTCAGGAGAGACGGTCTGATCTGTCAGGAGAGACGGTCTGATCTGTCAGGAGAAACTGGTCCTATCTGTCAGGAGAGATGGTCCGATCTGTCAGGAGAGACTAGTCTGATCTGTCAGGAGAAACTGGTCTGATCTGTCAGGAGAGACTAGTCCGATCTGTCAGGAGAGACGGTCTGATCTGTCAGGAGAGACTGGTCTGATCTGTCAGGAGAGACTAGTCCGATCTGTCAGGAGAGACGGTCTGATCTGTCAGGAGAGACGGTCTGATCTGTCAGGAGAGACTGGTCTGTCAGGAGAGACGGTCTGATCTGTCAGGAGAGACTGTCCGATCTGTCAAGAGAGAAGGTCCGATCTGTCAGGAGAGACGGTCTGATCTGTCAGGAGAGACCGTCTGATCTGTCAGGAGGGAATAGTCTGATCTGTCAGGAGAGACGGTCCGATCTGTCAGGAGAGACGGTCCGATCTGTCAGGAGAGACGGTCCGATCTGTCAGGAGAGACGGTCCGATCTGTCAGGAGAGACTGTCTGATCTGTCAGGAGAGACGGTCCTATCTGTCAGGATAGACGGTCCGATCTGTCAGGAGAGACTGTCCGATCTGTCAGGAGAGACTGTCTGATCTGTCAGGAGAGACTAGTCTGATTTGTCAGGAGAGACTGTTCCAGAGACTAGTCTGATCTGTCAGGAGAGACGGTCTGATCTGTCAGGAGAGACGGTCTGATCTGTCTGGAGAGACGGTCTGATCTGTCAGGAGAGACGGTCTGATCTGTCAGGAGAGACGGTCTGATCTGTCAGGAGATACGGTCTGATCTGTCAGGAGAGACGGTCTGATCTGTCAGGAGAGACGGTCTGATCTGTCAGGAGAGACGGTCTGATCTGTCAGCAGAGACTAGTCTGATCTGTCAGGAGAGACTAGTCTGATCTGTCAGGAGAGACTAGTCTGATCTGTTAGGAGAGACTGGTCCAGAGACAGTCAGATCTGTCAGGAGAGACGGTCTGATCTGTCAGGAGAGACTGATCTGATCTGTCAGGAAAGACTGGTCCAGAGACTAGTCTGATCTGTCGGGAAAGACTGGTCCAGAGACGGTCTGATCTGTCAGGAGAGACGGTCTGATCTGTCAGGAGAGACTAGTCCAGAGACGGTCTGATCTGTCAGGAGAGACTAGTCTGATCTGTCAGGAGAGACTAGTCTGATCTTTCAGGAGTGACTAGTCTGATTTGTCAGGAGAGACGGTCTGATCTGTCAGATGAGACGGTCTGATCTGTCAGGAGAGACTGGTCCAGAGACTGGTCTGATCTGTCGGGAAAGACTGTTCCAGAGACTAGTCTGATCTGTCGGGAAAGACTGGTCTGATCTGTCAGGAGAGACGGTCTGATCTGTCAGGAGAGACGGTCTGATCTGTCAGGAGAGACGGTCTGATCTGTCAGGAGAGACTGGTCTGATCTGTCAGGAGAGACGGTCTGATCTGTCAGGAGAGACGGTCTGATCTGTCAGGAGAGACGGTCTGATCTGTCAGGAGAGACGGTCTGATCTGTCAGCAGAGACTAGTCTGATCTGTCAGGAGAGACTAGTCTGATCTGTCAGGAGAGACTAGTTTGATCTGTTAGGAGAGACTGGTCCAGAGACGGTCTGATCTGTCAGGAGAGACGGTCTGATCTGTCAGGAGAGACTAGTCCAGAGACGGTCTGATCTGTCAGGAGAGACGGTCTGATCTGTCAGGAGACACTAGTCTGATGTGTCAGGAGAGACGGTCTGTTCTGTCAGGAGAGACGGTCTGATCTGTCGGGAAAGACTGGTCCAGAGACTTGTCTGATCTGTCAGGAGAGACTAGTCTGATCTGTCAGGAGAGACTAGTCTGATCTGTCAGGAGAGACGGTCTGATCTGTCAGGAGAGACTGTCGATCTGTCAGGAGAGACTGTTCCAGAGACGGTCTGATCTGTCAGGAGAGACGGTCTGATCTGTCAGGAGAGACTAGTCTGATCTGTCAGGAGAGACGGTCTGATCTGTCAGGAGAGACTAGTCTAGAGACGGTGATATCTGTCAGGAGAGACGGTCTGATCTGTCAGGAGAGACTAGTCCAGAGACGGTCTGATCTGTCAGGAGAGACGGTCTGTTCTGTCAGGAGAGACGGTCTGATCTGTCGGGAAAGACTGGTCCAGAGACTTGTCTGATCTGTCAGGAGAGACTAGTCTGATCTGTCAGGAGAGACTAGTCTGATCTGTCAGGAGAGACGGTCCGATCTGTCAGGAGAGACGGTCTGATCTGTCAGGAGAGACTGTCGATCTGTCAGGAGAGACTGTTCCAGAGACGGTCTGATCTGTCAGGAGAGACGGTCTGATCTGTCAGGAGAGACTAGTCTAGAGACGGTGATATCTGTCAGGAGAGACGGTCTGATCTGTCAGGAGAGACTAGTCCAGAGACGGTCTGATCTGTCAGGAGAGACGGTCTGATCTGTCAGGAGAGACTAGTCTGATCTGTCAGGAGAGACTAGTCTGATCTGTCAGGAGAGACGGTCTGATCTGTCAGGAGAGACTAGTCTAGAGACGGTCTGATCTGTCAGGAGAGACTGGTCTGATCTGTCGGGAAAGACTGGTCCAGAGACTAGTCTGATCTGTCGGGAAAGACTGGTCCAGAGACGGTCTGATCTGTCAGGAGAGACGGTCTGATCTGTCAGGAGAGACTAGTCCAGAGACGGTCTGATCTGTCAGGAGAGAAGGTCTGATCTGTCAGGAGAGACGGTCTGATCTGTCAGGAGAGACGGTCTGATCTGTCAGGAGAGACTAGTCTGATCTGTCAGGAGAGACTAGTCTGATCTGTCAGGAGTGACTAGTCTGATTTGTCAGGAGAGACGGTCTGATCTGTCAGATGAGACGGTCTGATCTGTCAGGAGAGACTGGTCCAGAGACTGGTCTGATCTGTCGGGAAAGACTGTTCCAGAGACTAGTCTGATCTGTCGG
This sequence comes from Salmo salar, assembly GCF_965601325.2. Lineage (NCBI taxonomy): Eukaryota > Metazoa > Chordata > Actinopteri > Salmoniformes > Salmonidae > Salmo > Salmo salar. Next base: position 59,730,398 of record NC_138308.1, read on the forward strand.
GAAAGACTGGTCTGATCTGTCAGGAGAGACGGTCTGATCTGTCAGGAGAGACTAGTCTGATCTGTCAGGAGAGACGGTCTGATCTGTCAGGAGAGACTGGTCTGATCTGTCAGGAGAGACTGTCTGATCTGTCAGGAGAGACTAGTCCGATCTGTCAGGAGAGACGGTCCGATCTGTCAGGGGAGACTGGTGTGATCTGTCAGGAGAGACGGTCCGAACTGTCAGGAGAGACGGTCCGATCTGTCAGGAGAGACTGTTCCAGAGACTAGTCTGATCTGTCAGGAGAGACGGTCTGATCTGTCAGGAGAGACGGTCCGAACTGTCAGGAGAGACTGGTCTGATCTGTCAGGAGAGACGGTCTGATCTGTCAGGAGAGACGGTCTGATCTGTCAGGAGAGACTGTCCGATCTGTCAGGAGAGAATGGTCTGATCTGTCAGGAGAGACGGTCTGATCTGTCAGGAGAGATGGTCCGATCTGTCAGGAGAGACTAGTCTGATCTGTCCGGAGAGACTAGACTAGAGACGGTCTGATCTGTCAGGAGAGACTGGTCCGATCTGTCAGGAGAGACTAGTCCGATCTGTCAGGAGAGAATAGTCTGATCTGTCAGGAGAGACGGTCTGATCTGTCAGGAGAGACGGTCTGATCTGTCAGGAGAGACGGTCTGATCTGTCAGGAGAGACGGTCTGATCTGTCAGGAGAAACTGTCCGATCTGTCAGGAGAGACTGTCCGATCTGTCAGGAGAGACTGTCTGATCTGTCGGGGACGGCCGCGCAGGAGACGGTCCGATCTGTCAGGAGAGACGGCTGCGTCGGGCCGTCCGACGTCGGGGCTGGTCGACGCGAGAGACTAGTCCAGAGACTGTCTGATCTGTCAGGAGAGACGGTCTCATCTGTCAGGAGAGAATGTCCGATCTGTCAAGAGAGACGGTCCGATCTGTCAGGAGAGACGGTCCGATCTGTCAGGAGAGACTGTCCGATCTGTCAGGAGAGACTGTCCGATCTGTCAGGAGAGACTGTCTGATCTGTCAGGAGAGACGGTCCGATCTGTCAGGAGATACGGTCCGATCTGTCAGGAGAGACGGTCTGATCTGTCAGGAGACACTGTCCGATCTGTCAGGAGAGACTGGTCTGATCTGTCAGGAGAGACGGTCCGATCTGTCAGGAGAGACGGTCTGATCTGTCAGGAGAGACTGTCCGATCTGTCAGGAGAGACTGTCTGATCTGTCAGGAGAGACGGTCCGATCTGTCAGGAGAGACGGTCTGATCTGTCAGGAGACACTGTCCGATCTGTCAGGAGAGACGGTCCGATCTGTCAGGAGAGACTGGTCTGATCTGTCAGGAGAGACGGTCTGATCTGTCAGGAGAGACTAGTCTGATCTGTCAGGAGAGACTAGTCTGATCTGTCAGGAGAGACTAGTCTGATCTGTCAGGAGAGACTGTCCGATCTGTCAGGAGAGACTGTCCGATCTGTCAGGAGAGACGGTCCGATCTGTCAGGAGAGATGGTCCGATCTGTCAGGAGAGACGGTCTGATCTGTCAGGAGAGACTAGTCCAGAGACGGTCTGATCTGTCAGGAGAGACGGTCTCATCAGTCAGGAGAGACGGTCTGATCTGTCAGGAGAGACGGTCTGATCTGTCAGGAGAGACGGTCTGATCTGTCAGGAGAGACTGGTCTGATCTGTCAGGAGAGACGGTCCGATCTGTCAGGAGAGACGGTCTGATCTGTCAGGAGAGACTGTCCGATCTGTCAGGAGAGACTGTCTGATCTGTCAGGAGAGACGGTCCGATCTGTCAGGAGAGACGGTCTGATCTGTCAGGAGACACTGTCCGATCTGTCAGGAGAGACGGTCCGATCTGTCAGGAGAGACTGGTCTGATGTGTCAGGAGAGACGGTCTGATCTGTCAGGAGAGACTAGTCTGATCTGTCAGGAGAGACTGTCCGATCTGTCAGGAGAGACTGTCCGATCTGTCAGGAGAGACGGTCTGATCTGTCAGGAGAGACTGTCCGATCTGTCAGGAGAGACGGTCCGATCTGTCAGGAGAGACTGGTCCAGAGACTGTCTGATCTGTCAGGAGAGACGGTCTGATCTGTCAGGAGAGACTAGTCTGATCTGTCAGGAGAGACTGGTCTGATCTGTCAGGAGAGACGGTCCGATCTGTCAGGAGAGACTAGTCCAGAGACGGTCTGATCTGTCAGGAGAGACTGGTCCAGAGACGGTCTGATCTGTCAGGAGAGACTGGTCTGATCTGTCAGGAGAGACTAGTCTGATCTGTCAGGAGAGACGGTCTGATCTGTCAGGAGAGACGGTCCGATCTGTCAGGAGAGACTGTCTGATCTGTCAGGAGAGACGGTCTGATCTGTCAGGAGACACTGTCCGATCTGTCAGGAGAGACTGGTCTGATCTGTCAGGAGAGACGGTCCGATCTGTCAGGAGAGACGGTCTGATCTGTCAGGAGAGACTGTCCGATCTGTCAGGAGAGACTGTCTGATCTGTCAGGAGAGACGGTCCGATCTGTCAGGAGAGACGGTCTGATCTGTCAGGAGAGACTGTCCGATCTGTCAGGAGAGACGGTCCGATCTGTCAGGAGAGACTGGTCCAGAGACGGTCTGATCTGTCAGGAGAGTGGTCCAGAGACGGTCTGATCTGTCAGGAGAGACTGGTCTGATCTGTCAGGAGAGACTGGTCCGATCTGTCAGGAGAGACGGTCTGATCTGTCAGGAGAGACGGTCTGATCTGTCAGGAGAGACGGTCCGATCTGTCAGGAGAGACGGTCTGATCTGTCAGGAGAGACTGTCCGATCTGTCAGGAGAGACGGTCCGATCTGTCAGGAGAGACTGGTCCAGAGACGGTCTGATCTGTCAGGAGAGTGGTCCAGAGACGGTCTGATCTGTCAGGAGAGACTGGTCTGATCTGTCAGGAGAGACTGGTCTGATCTGTCAGGAGAGACGGTCTGATCTGTCAGGAGAGACGGTCTGATCTGTCAGGAGAGACGGTCCGATCTGTCAGGAGAGATGGTCTGATCTGTCGGGAGAGACGGTCCAAACTGTCAGGAGAGACGGTCCGATCTGTCGGGAAAGACTGTTCCAGAGACTAGTCTGATCTGTCGGGAAAGACTGGTCCAGAGACGGTCTGATCTGTCAGGAGAGACGGTCTGATGTGTCAGGAGAGACTAGTCCAGAGACGGTCTGATCATTCAGGAGACACTGTCCGATCTGTCAGGAGAGACGGTCCGATCTGTCAGGAGAGACTGGTCTGATCTGTCAGGAGAGACTGTCTGATCTGTCAGGAGAGACTAGTCCGATCTGTCAGGAGAGACGGTCCGATCTGTCAGGGGAGACTGGTGTGATCTGTCAGGAGAGACGGTCCGAAATGTCAGGAGAGACGGTCCGATCTGTCAGGAGAGACTGTTCCAGAGACTAGTCTGATCTGTCAGGAGAGACGGTCTGATCTGTCAGGAGAGACGGTCCGAACTGTCAGGAGAGACTGGTCTGATCTGTCAGGAGAGACGGTCTGATCTGTCAGGAGAGACTGTCCGATCTGTCAGGAGAGACTGGTCTGATCTGTCAGGAGAGACGGTCTGATCTGTCAGGAGAGATGGTCCGATCTGTCAGGAGAGACTAGTCTGATCTGTCCGGAGAGACTAGACTAGAGACGGTCTGATCTGTCAGGAGAGACTGGTCCGATCTGTCAGGAGAGACTAGTCCGATCTGTCAGGAGAGAATAGTCTGATCTGTCAGGAGAGACGGTCTGATCTGTCAGGAGAGACGGTCTGATCTGTCAGGAGAGACGGTCTGATCTGTCAGGAGAGACGGTCTGATCTGTCAGGAGAAACTGGTCCTATCTGTCAGGAGAGATGGTCCGATCTGTCAGGAGAGACTAGTCTGATCTGTCAGGAGAAACTGGTCTGATCTGTCAGGAGAGACTAGTCCGATCTGTCAGGAGAGACGGTCTGATCTGTCAGGAGAGACTGGTCTGATCTGTCAGGAGAGACTAGTCCGATCTGTCAGGAGAGACGGTCTGATCTGTCAGGAGAGACGGTCTGATCTGTCAGGAGAGACTGGTCTGTCAGGAGAGACGGTCTGATCTGTCAGGAGAGACTGTCCGATCTGTCAAGAGAGAAGGTCCGATCTGTCAGGAGAGACGGTCTGATCTGTCAGGAGAGACCGTCTGATCTGTCAGGAGGGAATAGTCTGATCTGTCAGGAGAGACGGTCCGATCTGTCAGGAGAGACGGTCCGATCTGTCAGGAGAGACGGTCCGATCTGTCAGGAGAGACTGTCTGATCTGTCAGGAGAGACTGTCTGATCTGTCAGGAGAGACGGTCCTATCTGTCAGGATAGACGGTCCGATCTGTCAGGAGAGACTGTCCGATCTGTCAGGAGAGACTGTCTGATCTGTCAGGAGAGACTAGTCTGATCTGTCAGGAGAGACTGTTCCAGAGACTAGTCTGATCTGTCAGGAGAGACGGTCTGATCTGTCAGGAGAGACGGTCTGATCTGTCTGGAGAGACGGTCTGATCTGTCAGGAGAGACGGTCTGATCTGTCAGCAGAGACTAGTCTGATCTGTCAGGAGAGACTAGTCTGATCTGTCAGGAGAGACTAGTCTGATCTGTTAGGAGAGACTGGTCCAGAGACAGTCAGATCTGTCAGGAGAGACGGTCTGATCTGTCAGGAGAGACTGATCTGATCTGTCAGGAAAGACTGGTCCAGAGACTAGTCTGATCTGTCGGGAAAGACTGGTCCAGAGACGGTCTGATCTGTCAGGAGAGACGGTCTGATCTGTCAGGAGAGACTAGTCCAGAGACGGTCTGATCTGTCAGGAGAGAAGGTCTGATCTGTCAGGAGAGACGGTCTGATCTGTCAGGAGAGACGGTCTGATCTGTCAGGAGAGACTAGTCTGATCTGTCAGGAGAGACTAGTGTGATCTTTCAGGAGTGACTAGTCTGATTTGTCAGGAGAGACGGTCTGATCTGTCAGATGAGACGGTCTGATCTGTCAGGAGAGACTGGTCCAGAGACTGGTCTGATCTGTCGGGAAAGACTGTTCCAGAGACTAGTCTGATCTGTCGGGAAAGACTGGTCTGATCTGTCAGGAGAGACGGTCTGATCTGTCAGGAGAGACGGTCTGATCTGTCAGGAGAGACGGTCTGATCTGTCAGGAGAGACTGGTCTGATCTGTCAGGAGAGACGGTCTGATCTGTCAGGAGAGACGGTCTGATCTGTCAGGAGAGACGGTCTGATCTGTCAGGAGAGACGGTCTGATCTGTCAGGAGAGACGGTCTGATCTGTCAGCAGAGACTAGTCTGATCTGTCAGGAGAGACTAGTCTGATCTGTCAGGAGAGACTAGTTTGATCTGTTAGGAGAGACTGGTCCAGAGACAGTCAGATCTGTCAGGAGAGACGGTCTGATCTGTCAGGAGAGACTAGTCTGATCTGTTAGGAAAGACTGGTCCAGAGACGGTCTGATCTGTCAGGAGAGACGGTCTGATCTGTCAGGAGAGACTAGTCCAGAGACGGTCTGATCTGTCAGGAGAGACGGTCTGATCTGTCAGGAGACACTAGTCTGATGTGTCAGGAGAGACGGTCTGTTCTGTCAGGAGAGACGGTCTGATCTGTCGGGAAAGACTGGTCCAGAGACTTGTCTGATCTGTCAGGAGAGACTAGTCTGATCTGTCAGGAGAGACGGTCCGATCTGTCAGGAGAGACGGTCTGATCTGTCAGGAGAGACTGTCGATCTGTCAGGAGAGACGGTCTGATCTGTCAGGAGAGACTAGTCTAGAGACGGTGATATCTGTCAGGAGAGACGGTCTGATCTGTCAGGAGAGACTAGTCCAGAGACGGTCTGATCTGTCAGGAGAGACGGTCTGATCTGTCAGGAGAGACTAGTCTGATCTGTCAGGAGAGACTAGTCTGATCTGTCAGGAGAGACGGTCTGATCTGTCAGGAGAGACTAGTCTAGAGACGGTCTGATCTGTCAGGAGAGACTGGTCTGATCTGTCGGGAAAGACTGGTCCAGAGACTAGTCTGATCTGTCGGGAAAGACTGGTCCAGAGACGGTCTGATCTGTCAGGAGAGACGGTCTGATCTGTCAGGAGAGACTAGTCCAGAGACGGTCTGATCTGTCAGGAGAGAAGGTCTGATCTGTCAGGAGAGACGGTCTGATCTGTCAGGAGAGACGGTCTGATCTGTCAGGAGAGACTAGTCTAGAGACGGTGATATCTGTCAGGAGAGACGGTCTGATCTGTCAGGAGAGACTAGTCCAGAGACGGTCTGATCTGTCAGGAGAGACGGTCTGATCTGTCAGGAGAGACTAGTCTGATCTGTCAGGAGAGACTAGTCTGATCTGTCAGGAGAGACGGTCTGATCTGTCAGGAGAGACTAGTCTAGAGACGGTCTGATCTGTCAGGAGAGACTGGTCTGATCTGTCGGGAAAGACTGGTCCAGAGACTAGTCTGATCTGTCGGGAAAGACTGGTCCAGAGACGGTCTGATCTGTCAGGAGAGACGGTCTGATCTGTCAGGAGAGACTAGTCCAGAGACGGTCTGATCTGTCAGGAGAGAAGGTCTGATCTGTCAGGAGAGACGGTCTGATCTGTCAGGAGAGACGGTCTGATCTGTCAGGAGAGACTAGTCTGATCTGTCAGGAGAGACTAGTCTGATCTGTCAGGAGTGACTAGTCTGATTTGTCAGGAGAGACGGTCTGATCTGTCAGATGAGACGGTCTGATCTGTCAGGAGAGACTGGTCCAGAGACTGGTCTGATCTGTCGGGAAAGACTGTTCCAGAGACTAGTCTGATCTGTCGGGAAAGACTGGTCTGATCTGTCAGGAGAGACGGTCCGATCTGTCAGGAGAGACGGTCCGATCTGTCAGGAGAGACGGTCCGATCTGTCAGGAGAGACGGTCCGATCTGTCAGGAGACACGGTCTGATCTGTCAGGAGAGACTGGTCCAGAGACTGGTCTGATCTGTCGGGAAAGACTGTTCCAGAGACTAGTCTGATCTGTCGGGAAAGACTGGTCTGATCTGTCAGGAGAGACGGTCTGATCTGTCAGGAGAGACTAGTCTGATCTGTCAGGAGAGACGGTCTGATCTGTCAGGAGAGACTGTCTGATCTGTCAGGAGAGACTGTCCAATCTGTCAGGAGAGACGGTCCGATCTGTCAGGAGAGACTGGTGTGATCTGTCAGGAGAGACTGGTCTGATCTATCAGGAGAGACTGGTCCGATCTGTCAGAAGAGATGGTCCGATCTGTCAGGAGAGACGGTCCGATCTGTCAGGAGAGACGGTCCGATCTGTCAGGAGAGACTAGTCCAGAGACGGTCTGATCATTCAGGAGAGACGGTCTGATCTGTCAGGAGAGACTGGTCTGTCAGGAGAGACGGTCTGATCTTTCAGGAGAGACTAGTCTGATCTGTCAGGAGAGACTGTCCGATCTGTCAGGAGAGACTGTCTGATCTGTCAGGAGAGACGGTCCGATCTGTCAGGAGAGACGGTCTGATCTGTCAGGAGAGACTGTCGATCTGTCAGGAGAGACTGTTCCAGAGACTAGTCTGATCTGTCGGGAAAGACTGGTCCAGAGACTAGTCTGATCTGTCGGGAAAGACTGGTCCAGAGACGGTCTGATCTGTCAGGAGAGACTAGTCCAGAGACAGTCTGATCTGTCAGGAGAGACTAGTCTGATCTGTCAGGAGAGACTAGTCTGATCTGTCAGGAGAGACTAGTCTGATCTGTCAGGAGAGACGGTCTGATCTGTCAGGAGAGACTAGTCCAGAGACGGTCTGATCTGTCAGGATAGAAGGTCTGATCTGTCAGGAGAGACGGTCTGATCTGTCAGGAGAGACGGTCTGATCTGTCAGGAGAGACTAGTCTGATCTGTCAGGAGAGACGGTCTGATCTGTCAGGAGAGACTGGTCAGTCAGGAGAGACGGTCTGATCTGTCAGGAGAGACGATCTCATCTGTCAGGAGAGAATGTCCGATCTGTCAAGAGAGACGATCCGATCTGTCAGGAGAGACGGTCTGATCTGTCAGGAGAGACTGGTCTGTCAGGAGAGACGGTCTGATCTGTCAGGAGAGACGGTCTGATCTGTCAGGAGAGACTAATCCAGAGACGGTCTGATCTGTCAGGAGAGACGGTCTGATCTGTCAGGAGAGACGGTCTGATATGTCAGGAGAGAAGGTCTGATCTGTCAGGAGAGACGGTCTGATCTGTCAGGAGAGACTAATCCAGAGACGGTCTGATCTGTCAGGAGAGACGGTCTGATCTGTCAGGAGAGACTAATCCAGAGACGGTCTGATCTGTCAGGAGAGACGGTCTGATCTGTCAGGAGAGAAGGTCTGATCTGTCAGGAGAGACTAGTCTGATCTGTCAGGAGAGACTAGTCTGATCTGTCAGGAGAGAGGGTCTGATCTGTCAGGAGAGACGGTCTGATCTGTCAGGAGAGACTAATCCAGAGACGGTCTGATCTGTCAGGAGAGACGGTCTGATCTGTCAGGAGAGAAGGTCTGATCTGTCAGGAGAGACGGTCTGATCTGTCAGGAGAGACTAATCCAGAGACGGTCTGATCTGTCAGGAGAGACGGTCTGATCTGTCAGGAGAGACGGTCTGATCTGTCAGGAGAGACGGTCTGATCTGTCAGGAGAGACTAATCCAGAGACGGCCTGATCTGTCAGGAGAGACGGTCTGATCTGTCAGGAGAGACTAATCCAGAGACGGTCTGATCTGTCAGGAGAGACGGTCTGATCTGTCAGGAGAGAAGGTCTGATCTGTCAGGAGAGACTAGTCTGATCTGTCAGGAGAGAGGGTACGATCTGTCAGGAGAGACTAATCCAGAGACGGTCTGATCTGTCAGGAGAGACTAATCCAGAGACGGTCTGATCTGTCAGGAGAGACGGTCTGATCTGTCAGGAGAGAAGGTCTGATCTGTCAGGAGAGACGGTCTGATCTGTCAGGAGAGACTAATCCAGAGACGGTCTGATCTGTCAGGAGAGACGGTCTGATCTGTCAGGAGAGAAGGTCTGATCTGTCAGGAGAGACGGTCTGATCTGTCAGGAGAGACTAATCCAGAGACGGTCTGATCTGTCAGGAGAGACGGTCTGATCTGTCAGGAGAGAAGGTCTGATCTGTCAGGAGAGACGGTCTGATCTGTCAGGAGAGACTAATCCAGAGACAGTCTGATCTGTCAGGAGAGACGGTCTGATCTGTCAGGAGAGACTAATCCAGAGACGTTCTGATCTGTCAGGAGAGACGGTCTGATCTGTCAGGAGAGAAGGTCTGATCTGTCAGGAGAGAGGGTCTGATCTGTCAGGAGAGACGGTCCGATCTGTCAGGAGAGACTAGTCTGATCTGTCAGGAGAGACGATCCGATCTGTCAGGAGAGATGTTCTGATCTGTCAGGAGAGACTGGTCTGTCAGGAGAGACGGTCTGATCTGTCAGGAGAGACGGTCTGATCTGTCAGGAGAGACTGGTCCAGAGACGGTCTGATCTGTCAGGAGAGATGATCCGATCTGTCAGGAGAGACGGTCTGATCTGTCAGGAGAGACGGTCTGATCTGTCAGGAGAGACAGTCCGATCTGTCAGGAGAGACTGTCTGATCTGTCAGGAGAGACTAATCCAGAGACGGTCTGATCTGTCAGGAGAGACGGTCTGATCTGTCAGGAGAGACTAATCCAGAGACGGTCTGATCTGTAAGGAGAGACGGTCTGATCTGTCAGGAGAGACGTTCTGATCTGTCAGGAGAGAAGGTCTGATCTGTCAGGAGAGAAGGTCTGATCTGTCAGGAGAGACTAATCCAGAGACGGTCTGATCTGTCAGGAGAGACGGTCTGATCTGTCAGGAGAGACGGTCTGATCTGTCAGGAGAGAAGGTCTGATCTGTCAGGAGAGACTAGTCTGATCTGTCAGGAGAGACTAGTCTGATCTGTCAGGAGAGAGGGTCTGATCTGTCAGGAGAGACGGTCTGATCTGTCAGGAGAGACTAATCCAGAGACGGTCTGATCTGTCAGGAGAGACGGTCTGATCTGTCAGGAGAGACTAATCCAGAGACGGTCTGATCTGTCAGGAGAGACGGTCTGATCTGTCAGGAGAGAAGGTCTGATCTGTCAGGAGAGAAGGTCTGATCTGTCAGGAGAGACTAGTCTGATCTGTCAGGAGAGACTAGTCTGATCTGTTTGGAGAGAGGGTCTGATCTGTCAGGAGAGACGGTCTGAACTGTCAGGAGAGACTAATCCAGAGACGGTCTGATCTGTCAGGAGAGACGGTCTGATCTGTCAGGAGAGACGGTCTGATCTGTCAGGAGAGACGGTCTGATCTGTCAGGAGAGACGGTCTGATCTGTCAGGAGAGACGGTCTGATCTGTCAGGAGAGACTAATCCAGAGACGGCCTGATCTGTCAGGAGAGACGGTCTGATCTGTCAGGAGAGACTAATCCAGAGACGGTCTGATCTGTCAGGAGAGACGGTCTGATCTGTCAGGAGAGAAGGTCTGATCTGTCAGGAGAGACTAGTCTGATCTGTCAGGAGAGAGGGTCTGATCTGTCAGGAGAGACTAATCCAGAGACGGTCTGATCTGTCAGGAGAGACGGTCTGATCTGTCAGGAGAGACTAATCCAGAGACGGTCTGATCTGTCAGGAGAGACGGTCTGATCTGTCAGGAGAGAAGGTCTGATCTGTCAGGAGAGACGGTCTGATCTGTCAGGAGAGACTAATCCAGAGACGGTCTGATCTGTCAGGAGAGACGGTCTGATCTGTCAGGAGAGACTAATCCAGAGACGGTCTGATCTGTCAGGAGAGACGGTCTGATCTGTCAGGAGAGACTAATCCAGAGGCGGTCTGATCTGTCAGGAGAGACGGTCTGATCTGTCAGGAGAGAAGGTCTGATCTGTCAGGAGAGACTAGTCTGATCTGTCAGGAGAGAGGGTCTGATCTGTCAGGAGAGACGGTCTGATCTGTCAGGAGAGACTAATCCAAAGACGGTCTGATCTGTCAGGAGAGACGGTCTGATCTGTCAGGAGAGAAGGTCTGATCTGTCAGGAGAGACTAATCCAGAGACGTTCTGATCTGTCAGGAGAGACGGTCTGATCTGTCAGGAGAGAAGGTCTGATCTGTCAGGAGAGACTAGTCTGATCTGTCAGGAGAGACGGTCTGATCTGTCAGGAGAGACTAATCCAGAGACAGTCTGATCTGTCAGGAGAGACGGTCTGATCTGTCAGGAGAGAAGGTCTGATCTGTCAGGAGAGAGGGTCTGATCTGTCAGGAGAGACGGTCTGATCTGTCAGGAGAGACGGTCCGATCTGTCAGGAGAGACTAGTCTGATCTGTCAGGAGAGAGGGTCTGATCTGTCAGGAGAGACGGTCCGATCTGTCAGGAGAGACTAGTCTGATCTGTCAGGAGAGAGGGTCTGATCTGTCAGGAGAGACGGTCTGATCTGTCAGGAGAGACGGTCCGATCTGTCAGGAGAGACTGGTCCAGAGACTGTCTGATCTGTCAGGAGAGACGGTCTGATCTGTCAGGAGAGACTAGTCTGATCTGTCAGGAGAGACGGTCTGATCTGTCAGGAGAGACGGTCTGATCTGTCAGGAGAGACGGTCTGATCTGTCAGGAGAGACTAGTCTGATCTGTCAGGAGAGAGGGTCTGATCTGTCAGGAGAGACGGTCTGATCTGTCAGGAGAGACGGTCCGATCTGTCAGGAGAGACTAGTCTGATCTGTCAGGAGAGAGGGTCTGATCTGTCAGGAGAGACGGTCTGATCTGTCAGGAGAGACGGTCCGATCTGTCAGGAGAGACTGGTCCAGAGACAGTCTGATCTGTCAGGAGAGACTGGTCTGATCTGTCAGGAGAGACTGGTCCAGAGACTGTCTGATCTGTCAGGAGAGACGGTCTGATCTGTCAGGAGAGACTAGTCTGATCTGTCAGGAGAGACGGTCTGATCTGTCAGGAGAGACGGTCTGATCTGTCACGAGAGACTGTCCGATCTGTCAAGAGAGACGGTCCGATCTGTCAGGAGAGACGGTCTGATCTGTCAGGAGAGACGGTCTGATCTGTCAGGAGAGACTGTCCGATCTGTCAAGAGAGACGGTCCGATCTGTCAGGAGAGACGGTCTGATCTGTCAGGAGAGACTGTCCGATCTGTCAGGAGAGACGGTCTGATCTGTCAGGAGAGACTGCCCGATCTGTCAGGAGAGACGGTCCGATCTGTCAGGAGAGACTGTTCCAGAGACGGTCTGATCTGTCAGGAGAGACTGGTCTGATCTGTCAGGAGAGACTGGTCCAGAGACTGTCTGATCTGTCAGGAGAGACGGTCTGATCTGTCAGGAGAGACTAGTCTGATCTGTCAGGAGAGACTAGTCTGATCTGTCAGGAGAGACTAGTCTGATCTGTCAGGAGAGACGGTCTGATCTGTCAGGAGAGACTGTCCGATCTGTCAGGAGAGACTGTCCGATCTGTCAGGAGAGACGGTCCGATCTGTCAGGAGAGACTGGTGTGATCTGTCAGGAGAGACTGGTCCAGAGACGGTCTGATCATTCAGGAGAGACGGTCTAATCTGTCAGGAGAGACTAGTCCAGAGACGGTCTGATCTGTCAGGAGAGACTGGTCCAGAGACTGGTCTGATCTGTCAGGAGAGACTAGTCCAGAGACTGTCTGATCTGTCAGGAGAGACGGTCTGATCTGTCAGGAGAGACGGTCTGATCTGTCAGGAGAGACGGTCTGATCTGTCAGGAGAGACGATCCGATCTGTCAGGAGAGACGGTCCGATCTGTCAGGAGAGATGGTCTGATCTGTCAGGAGAGATGGTCTGATCTGTCAGGAGAGACGGTCCGATCTGTCAGGGGAGACTGGTGTGATCTGTCAGGAGAGACTGGTCTGATCTGTCAGGAGAAACGGTCCAAACTGTCAGGAGAGACGGTCCGATCTGTCGGGAAAGACTGTTCCAGAGACTAGTCTGATCTGTCAGGAGAGACTAGTCCAGAGACGGTCTGATCATTCAGGAGAGACGGTCTAATCTGTTAGGAAAGAAGGTCTGATCTGTCAGGAGAGACTAGTCTGATCTGTCATGAGAGACTAGTCTGATCTGTCAGGAGAGACGTTCTGATCTGTCAGGAGAGACCGTCTGATCTGTCAGGAGAGACTGGTCTGTCAGGAGAGACGGTCTGATCTGTCAGGAGAGACTAGTCCAGAGACGGTCTGATCTGTCAGGAGAGACTGGTCTGATCTGTCAGGAGAGACGGTCTGATCTGTCAGGAGAGACGGTCTGATCTGTCAGGAGAGACTAGTCCAGAGACGGTCTGATCTGTCAGGAGAGACGGTCTCATCAGTCAGGAGAGACGGTCTGATCTGTCAGGAGAGATGGTCTGATCTGTCAGGAGAGACGGTCTGATCTGTCGGGAAAGACTGGTCCAGAGACTGGTCTGATCTGTCAGGAGAGACTGGTCCAGAGACGTTCTGATCTGTCAGGAGAGACTGGTCTGATCTGTCAGGAAAGACTAGTCCAGAGACTGTCTGATCTGTCAGGAGAGATGGTCTCATCTGTCAGGAGAGAATGTCCGATCTGTCAAGAGAGACGGTCCGATCTGTCAGGAGAGACGGTCTGATCTGTCAGGAGAGACTGTCCGATCTGTCAGGAGAGACTGTCTGATCTGTCAGGAGAGACTGTCTGATCTGTCAGGAGAGACGGTCCGATCTGTCAGGAGAGACGGTCTGATCTGTCAGGAGACACTGTCCGATCTGTCAGGAGAGACTGGTCTGATCTTTCAGGAGAGACGGTCTGATCTGTCAGGAGAGACTAGTCTGATCTGTAAGGAGAGACTAGTCTGATCTGTCAGGAGAGACTGTCTGATCTGTCAGGAGAGACGGTCCGATCTGTCAGGAGAGACGGTCTGATCTGTCAGGAGACACTGTCCGATCTGTCAGAAGAGACGGTCCGATCTGTCAGGAGAGACTGGTCTGATCTGTCAGGAGAGACGGTCTGATCTGTCAGGAGAGACTAGTCTGATCTGTCAGGAGAGACTAGTCTGATCTGTCAGGAGAGACTGTCCGATCTGTCAGGAGAGACTGTCCGATCTGTCAGGAGAGACTAGTCCAGAGACTGTCTGATCTGTCAGGAGAGACGGTCTCATCTGTCAGGAGAGAATGTCCGATCTGTCAAGAGAGACGGTCCGATCTGTCAGGAGAGACGGTCTGATCTGTCAGGAGAGACTGTCCGATCTGTCAGGAGAGACTGTCTGATCTGTCAGGAGAGACGGTCCGATCTGTCAGGAGAGACGGTCCGATCTGTCAGGAGAGACGGTCTGATCTGTCAGGAGACACTGTCCGATCTGTCAGGAGAGACTGGTCTGATCTTTCAGGAGAGACGGTCTGATCTGTCAGGAGAGACTAGTCTGATCTGTCAGGAGAGACTAGTCTGATCTGTCAGGAGAGACTGTCTGATCTGTCAGGAGAGACGGTCCGATCTGTCAGGAGAGACGGTCTGATCTGTCAGGAGACACTGTCCGATCTGTCAGAAGAGACGGTCCGATCTGTCAGGAGAGACTGGTCTGATCTGTCAGGAGAGACGGTCTGATCTGTCAGGAGAGACTAGTCTGATCTGTCAGGAGAGACTAGTCTGATCTGTCAGGAGAGACTGTCCGATCTGTCAGGAGAGACTGTCCGATCTGTCAGGAGAGACGGTCTGATCTGTCAGGAGAGACTGTCCGATCTGTCAGGAGAGACGGTCCGATCTGTCAGGAGAGACTGGTCCAGAGACGGTCTGATCTGTCAGGAGAGACTGGTCTGATCTGTCAGGAGAGACTGGTCCAGAGACTGTCTGATCTGTCAGGAGAGACTAGTCTGATCTGTCAGGAGAGACTGGTCTGATCTGTCAGGAGAGACGGTCCGATCTGTCAGGAGAGACGGTCCGATCTGTCAGGAGAGACGGTCCGATCTGTCAGGAGAGACTAGTCCAGAGACGGTCTGATCTGTCAGGAGAGACTGGTCCAGAGACGGTCTGATCTGTCAGGAGAGAGTGGTCTGATCTGTCAGGAGAGACTAGTCCAGAGACTGTCTGATCTGTCAGGAGAGACGGTCTGATCTGTCAGGAGAGACTAGTCTGATCTGTCAGGAGAGACGGTCCGATCTGTCAGGAGAGACGGTCCGATCTGTCAGGAGAGACGGTCCGATCTGTCAGGAGAGACGGTCCGATCTGTCAGGAGAGACTAGTCCAGAGACGGTCTGATCTGTCAGGAGAGTGGTCCAGAGACGGTCTGATCTGTCAGGAGAGACTGGTCTGATCTGTCAGGAGAGACTAGTCTGATCTGTCAGGAGAGACGGTCTGATCTGTCAGGAGAGACGGTCTGATCTGTCAGGAGAGACGGTCCGATCTGTCAGGAGAGATGGTCTGATCTGTCAGGAGAGACGGTCTGATCTGTCAGGAGAGACGGTCCGATCTGTCAGGAGAGACGGTCCGATCTGTCAGGAGAGATGGTCTGATCTGTCAGTAGAGACGGTCCGATTTGTCAGGGGAGACTGGTGTGATCTGTCAGGCGAGACTGGTCTGATCTGTCAGGAGAGACGGTCTGATGTGTCAGGAGAGACTAGTCCAGAGACGGTCTGATCATTCAGGAGACACTGTCCGATCTGTCAGGAGAGACGGTCCGATCTGTCAGGAGAGACTGGTCTGATCTGTCAGGAGAGACGGTCTGATCTGTCAGGAGAGACTAGTCCGATCTGTCAGGAGAGACGGTACGATCTGTCAGGGGAGACTTGTGTGATCTGTCAGGAGAGACGGTCCGAACTGTCAGGAGAGACGGTCCGATCTGTCAGGAGAGGCTGTTCCAGAGACTAGTCTGATCTGTCAGGAGAGACGGTCTGATCTGTCAGGAGAGACGGTCCGAACTGTCAGGAGAGACTGGTCTGATCTGTCAGGAGAGACGGTCTGATCTGTCAGGAGAGACTGTCCGATCTGTCAGGAGAGACTGGTCTGATCTGTCAGGAGAGACGGTCTGATCTGTCAGGAGAGACGGTCTGATCTGTCAGGAGAAACTGGTCCTATCTGTCAGGAGAGATGGTCCGATCTGTCAGGAGAGACTAGTCTGATCTGTCAGGAGAGACTAGACTAGAGACGGTCTGATCTGTCAGGAGAGACTGGTCCGATCTGTCAGGAGAGACTAGTCCGATCTGTCAGGAGAGACTAGTCTGATCTGTCAGGAGAGACGGTCTGATCTGTCAGGAGAGACGGTCTGATCTGTCAGGAGAGACGGTCTGATCTGTCAGGAGAGACGGTCTGATCTGTCAGGAGAAACTGGTCCTATCTGTCAGGAGAGATGGTCCGATCTGTCAGGAGAGACGGTCTGATCTGTCAGGAGAGACTGGTCTGATCTGTCAGGAGAGACTAGTCCGATCTGTCAGGAGAGACGGTCTGATCTGTCAGGAGAGACGGTCTGATCTGTCAGGAGAGACTGGTCTGTCAGGAGAGACGGTCTGATCTGTCAGGAGAGAAGGTCTGATCTGTCAGGAGAGACTAGTCTGATCTGTCAGGAGAGAGGGTCTGATCTGTCAGGAGAGACGGTCTGATCTGTCAGGAGAGACTAATCCAGAGACGGTCTGATCTGTCAGGAGAGACGGTCTGATCTGTCAGGAGAGACGGTCTGATCTGTCAGGAGAGACTAATCCAGAGACGGTCTGATCTGTCAGGAGAGACGGTCTGATCTGTCAGGAGAGAAGGTCTGATCTGTCAGGAGAGACGGTCTGATCTGTCAGGAGAGACGGTCTGATCTGTCAGGAGAGACTAATCCAGAGACGGTCTGATCTGTCAGGAGATACGGTCTGATCTGTTAGGAGAGACTGGTCCAGAGACAGTCTGATCTGTCAGGAGAGACTGGTCTGATCTGTCAGGAGAGACTTGTCTGATCTGTCAGGAGAGACTGTTCCAGAGACTAGTCTGATCTGTCAGGAGAGACTGGTCCAGAGACGGTCTGATCTGTCAAGAGAGAATGTCCGATCTGTCAAGAGAGACGATCCGATCTGTCAGGAGAGACGGTCTGATCTGTCAGGAGAGACTGGTCTGTCAGGAGAGACGGTCTGATCTGTCAGGAGAGACGGTCTGATCTGTCAGGAGAGACTTGTCTGATCTGTCAGGAGAGACTGTCTGATCTGTCAGGAGAGACAGTCCGATCTGTCAGGAGAGACTGTCTGATCTGTCAGGAGAGACTAATCCAGAGACGGTCTGATCTGTCAGGAGAGACGGTCTGATCTGTCAGGAGAGACTAATCCTGAGACGGTCTGATCTGTCAGGAGAGACGGTCTGATCTGTCAGGAGAGACGGTCTGATCTGTCAGGAGAGAAGGTCTGATCTGTCAGGAGAGACGGTCTGATCTGTCAGGAGAGACTAATCCAGAGATGGTCTGATCTGTCAGGAGAGACGGTCTGATCGGTCAGGAGAGACTAATCCAGAGACGGTCTGATCTGTCAGGAGAGACGGTCTGATCTGTCAGGAGAGAAGGTCTGATCTGTCAGGAGAGACTGTCCGATCTGTCTGGAGAGACGGTCTGATCTGTCAGGAGAGACGGTCTGATCTGTCAGGAGAGACTGGTCTGTCAGGAGAGACGGTCTGATCTGTCAGGAGAGACTAGTCCAGAGACGGTCTGATCTGTCAGGAGAGACGGTCTGATCTGTCAGGAGAGACTAGTCTGATCTGTCAGGAGAGACTAGTCTGATCTGTCAGGAGAGAGGGTCTGATCTGTCAGGAGAGACGGTCTGATCTGTCAGGAGAGACTAATCCAGAGACGGTCTGATCTGTCAGGAGAGACTAATCCAGAGACGGTCTGATCTGTCAGGAGAGACGGTCTGATCTGTCAGGAGAGAAGGTCTGATCTGTCAGGAGAGACGGTCTGATCTGTCAGGAGAGACGGTCTGATCTGTCAGGAGAGACTAATCCAGAGACGGTCTGATCTGTCAGGAGATACGGTCTGATCTGTTAGGAGAGACTGGTCCAGAGACAGTCTGATCTGTCAGGAGAGACTGGTCTGATCTGTCAGGAGAGACTAGTCTGATCTGTCAGGAGAGAGGGTCTGATCTGTCAGGAGAGACGGTCTGATCTGTCAGGAGAGACTGTTCCAGAGACTAGTCTGATCTGTCAGGAGAGACTGGTCCAGAGACGGTCTGATCTGTCAGGAGAGAAGGTCTGATCTGTCAGGAGAGACTAGTCTGATCTGTCAGGAGAGAGGGTCTGATCTGTCAGGAGAGACGGTCTGATCTGTCAGGAGAGATTAATCCAGAGACGGTCTGATCTGTCAGGAGAGACGGTCTGATCTGTCAGGAGAGACTAATCCAGAGACGGTCTGATCTGTCAGGAGAGACGGTCTGATCTGTCAGGAGAGAAGGTCTGATCTGTCAGGAGAGACTAGTCTGATCTGTCAGGAGAGAGGGTCTGATCTGTCAGGAGAGACGGTCTGATCTGTCAGGAGAGACTAATCCAGAGACGGTCTGATCTGTCAGGAGAGACGGTCTGATCTGTCAGGAGAGACTAATCCAGAGACGGTCTGATCTGTCAGGAGAGACTGGTCCAGAGACGGTCTGATCTGTCAAGAGAGAATGTCCGATCTGTCAAGAGAGACGATCCGATCTGTCAGGAGAGACGGTCTGATCTGTCAGGAGAGACTGGTCTGTCAGGAGAGACGGTCTGATCTGTCAGGAGAGACGGTCTGATCTGTCAGGAGAGACTGTCTGATCTGTCAGGAGAGACTGTCTGATCTGTCAGGAGAGACAGTCCGATCTGTCAGGAGAGACTGTCTGATCTGTCAGGAGAGACTAATCCAGAGACGGTCTGATCTGTCAGGAGAGACGGTCTGATCTGTCAGGAGAGACTAATCCTGAGACGGTCTGATCTGTCAGGAGAGACGGTCTGATCTGTCAGGAGAGACGGTCTGATCTGTCAGGAGAGACGGTCTGATCTGTCAGGAGAGAAGGTCTGATCTGTCAGGAGAGACGGTCTGATCTGTCAGGAGAGACTAATCCAGAGATGGTCTGATCTGTCAGGAGAGACGGTCTGATCGGTCAGGAGAGACTAATCCAGAGACGGTCTGATCTGTCAGGAGAGACGGTCTGATCTGTCAGGAGAGAAGGTCTGATCTGTCAGGAGAGACTGTCCGATCTGTCTGGAGAGACGGTCTGATCTGTCAGGAGAGACGGTCTGATCTGTCAGGAGAGACTGGTCTGTCAGGAGAGACGGTCTGATCTGTCAGGAGAGACTAGTCCAGAGACGGTCTGATCTGTCAGGAGAGACGGTCTGATCTGTCAGGAGAGACTAGTCTGATCTGTCAGGAGAGACTAGTCTGATCTGTCAGGAGAGAGGGTCTGATCTGTCAGGAGAGACGGTCTGATCTGTCAGGAGAGACTAATCCAGAGACGGTCTGATCTGTCAGGAGAGACGGTCTGATCTGTCAGGAGAGACTAATCCAGAGACGGTCTGATCTGTCAGGAGAGACGGTCTGATCTGTCAGGAGAGAAGGTCTGATCTGTCAGGAGAGACGGTCTGATCTGTCAGGAGAGACGGTCTGATCTGTCAGGAGAGACTAATCCAGAGACGGTCTGATCTGTCAGGAGATACGGTCTGATCTGTTAGGAGAGACTGGTCCAGAGACAGTCTGATCTGTCAGGAGAGACTGGTCTGATCTGTCAGGAGAGACTAGTCTGATCTGTCAGGAGAGAGGGTCTGATCTGTCAGGAGAGACGGTCTGATCTGTCAGGAGAGACTGTTCCAGAGACTAGTCTGATCTGTCAGGAGAGACTGGTCCAGAGACGGTCTGATCTGTCAGGAGAGAAGGTCTGATCTGTCAGGAGAGACTAGTCTGATCTGTCAGGAGAGAGGGTCTGATCTGTCAGGAGAGACGGTCTGATCTGTCAGGAGAGACTAATCCAGAGACGGTCTGATCTGTCAGGAGAGACGGTCTGATCTGTCAGGAGAGACTAGTCTGATCTGTCAGGAGAGACTAATCCAGAGATGGTCTGATCTGTCAGGAGAGACGGTCTGATCGGTCAGGAGAGACTAATCCAGAGACGGTCTGATCTGTCAGGAGAGACGGTCTGATCTGTCAGGAGAGAAGGTCTGATCTGTCAGGAGAGACTGTCCGATCTGTCTGGAGAGACGGTCTGATCTGTCAGGAGAGACGGTCTGATCTGTCAGGAGAGACTGGTCTGTCAGGAGAGACGGTCTGATCTGTCAGGAGAGACTAGTCCAGAGACGGTCTGATCTGTCAGGAGAGACGGTCTGATCTGTCAGGAGAGACTAGTCTGATCTGTCAGGAGAGACTAGTCTGATCTGTCAGGAGAGAGGGTCTGATCTGTCAGGAGAGACGGTCTGATCTGTCAGGAGAGACTAATCCAGAGACGGTCTGATCTGTCAGGAGAGACGGTCTGATCTGTCAGGAGAGACTAATCCAGAGACGGTCTGATCTGTCAGGAGAGACGGTCTGATCTGTCAGGAGAGAAGGTCTGATCTGTCAGGAGAGACGGTCTGATCTGTCAGGAGAGACGGTCTGATCTGTCAGGAGAGACTAATCCAGAGACGGTCTGATCTGTCAGGAGATACGGTCTGATCTGTTAGGAGAGACTGGTCCAGAGACAGTCTGATCTGTCAGGAGAGACTGGTCTGATCTGTCAGGAGAGACTAGTCTGATCTGTCAGGAGAGAGGGTCTGATCTGTCAGGAGAGACGGTCTGATCTGTCAGGAGAGACTGTTCCAGAGACTAGTCTGATCTGTCAGGAGAGACTGGTCCAGAGACGGTCTGATCTGTCAGGAGAGAAGGTCTGATCTGTCAGGAGAGACTAGTCTGATCTGTCAGGAGAGAGGGTCTGATCTGTCAGGAGAGACGGTCTGATCTGTCAGGAGAGACTAATCCAGAGACGGTCTGATCTGTCAGGAGAGACGGTCTGATCTGTCAGGAGAGACTAGTCTGATCTGTCAGGAGAGAGGGTCTGATCTGTCAGGAGAGACGGTCTGATCTGTCAGGAGAGACTAATCCAGAGACGGTCTGATCTGTCAGGAGAGACGGTCTGATCTGTCAGGAGAGACTAATCCAGAGACGGTCTGATCTGTCAGGAGAGACGGTCTGATCTGTCAGGAGAGAAGGTCTGATCTGTCAGGAGAGATGGTCTGATCTGTCAGGAGAGACGGTCTGATCTGTCAGGAGAGACTGTCCGATCTGTCAGGAGAGACTGTCTGATCTGTCAGGAGAGACGGTCTGATCTGTCAGGAGAGACTAATCCAGAGACGGTCTGATCTGTCAGGAGAGACGGTCTGATCTGTCAGGAGAGAAGGTCTGATCTGTCAGGAGAGACGGTCTGATCTGTCAGGAGAGACGGTCTGATCTGTCAGGAGAGACTGTCCGATCTGTCAGGAGAGACGGTCCGATCTGTCAGGAGAGACTGGTCCAGAGACGGTCTGATCTGTCAGGAGAGACTGGTCTGATCTGTCAGGAGAGACTGGTCCAGAGACTGTCTGATCTGTCAGGAGAGACGGTATGATCTGTCAGGAGAGACTAGTCTGATCTGTCAGGAGAGACTAGTCTGATCTGTCAGGAGAGACGGTCTGATCTGTCAGGAGAGACGGTCTGATCTGTCAGGAGAGACTAGTCCAGAGACGGTCTGATCATTCAGGAGAGACGGTCTAATCTGTCAGGAAAGAAGGTCTGATCTGTCAGGAGAGACTAGTCTGATCTGTCATGAGAGACTAGTCTGATCTGTCATGAGAGACTAGTCTGATCTGTCAGGAGAGACGTTCTGATCTGTCAGGAGAGACCGTCTGATCTGTCAGGAGAGACTGGTCTGTCAAGAGAGACGGTCTGATCTGTCAGGAGAGACGGTCTGATCTGTCAGCAGAGACTAGTCTGATCTGTCAGGAGAGACTAGTCTGATCTGTCAGGAGAGACTAGTCTGATCTGTCTGGAGAGACGGTCTGATCTGTCAGGAGAGACGGTCTGATCTGTCAGGAGAGACTGGTCTGTCAGGAGAGACGGTCTGATCTGTCAGGAGAGACTAGTCCAGAGACGGTCTGATCTGTCACGAGAGACGGTCTGATCTGTCAGGAGAGACTGTCCGATCTGTCAGGAGAGAATGTCCGATCTGTCAAGAGAGACGGTCCGATCTGTCAGGAGAGACTGTCCGATCTGTCAGGAGAGACTGTCCGATCTGTCAGGAGAGACGGTCCGATCTGTCAGGAGAGACTAGTCTGATCTGTCAGGAGAGACTAGTCTGATCTGTCTGGAGAGACTAGTCCGATCTGTCAGGAGAGACGGTCCGATCTGTCAGGGGAGACTGGTGTGATCTGTCAGGAGAGACTGGTCTGATCTGTCAGGAGAGACGGTCCGAACTGTCAGGAGAGACGGTCCGATCTGTCAGGAGAGACTAGTCTGATCTGTCAGGAGAGACTAGTCTGATCTGTCAGGAGAGACTAGTCTGATCTGTCTGGAGAGACGGTCTGATCTGTCAGGAGAGACTGTCTGATCTGTCAGGAGAGACTGGTCTGTCAGGAGAGACGGTCTGATCTGTCAGGAGAGACTAGTCCAGAGACGGTCTGATCTGTCAGGAGAGACGGTCTGATCTGTCAGGAGAGACGGTCTGAGCTGTCAGGAGAGACTAGTCCGATCTGTCAGAGGAGACTGGTGTGATCTGTCAGGAGAGACTGGTCTGATCTGTCAGGAGAGACGGTCCGATCTGTCAGGAGAGACGGTCCGATCTGTCAGGAGAGACTGTTCCAGAGACTAGTCTGATCTGTCAGGAGAGACGGTCTGATCTGTCAGGAGAGACTAGTCTGATCTGTCAGGAGAGACTGTTCCAGAGACTAGTCTGATCTGTCAGGAGAGACGGTCTGATCTGTCAGGAGAGACGGTCTGATCTGTCAGGAGAGACGGTCTGATCTGTCAGCAGAGACTAGTCTGATCTGTCAGGAGAGACTAGTCTGATCTGTCAGGAGAGACTAGTCTGATCTGTCTGGAGAGATGGTCTGATCTGTCAGGAGAGACGGTCTGATCTGTCAGGAGAGACGGTCTGATCTGTCAGGAGAGACTGGTCTGTCAGGAGAGACGGTCTGATCTGTCAGGAGAGACGGTCTGATCTGTCAGGAGAGACTAGTCCAGAGACGGTCTGATCTGTCAGGAGAGACGGTCTGATCTGTCAGGAGAGACTGTCCGATCTGTCAGGAGAGACTGGTCTGATCTGTCAGGAGAGACGGTCTGATCTGTCAGGAGAGACGGTCTGATCTGTCAGGAGAGACTAGTCCAGAGACGGTCTGATCTGTCAGGAGAGACGGTCTCATCAGTCAGGAGAGACGGTCTGATCTGTCAGGAGAGACTAGTCTGATCTGTCAGGAGAGACGGTCTGATCTGTCAGGAGAGACGGTATGATCTTTCAGGAGAGACTAGTCCAGAGACGGTCTGATCTGTCAGGAGAGACGGTCTCATCAGTCAGGAGAGACGGTCTGATCTGTCAGGAGAGACTAGTCTGATCTGTCAGGAGAGACGGTCTGATATGTCAGGAGAGACGGTCTCATATGTCAGGAGAGACTAGTCTGATCTGTCAGGAGAGACGGTCTGATCTGTCAGGAGAGACTGTTCCAGAGACTAGTCTGATCTGTCAGGAGAGACTGGTCCAGAGACGGTCTGATCTGTCAGGAGAGAATGTCCGATCTGTCAAGAGAGACGATCCGATCTGTCAGGAGAGACGGTCTGATCTGTCAGGAGAGACTGGTCTGTCAGGAGAGACGGTCTGATCTGTCAGGAGAGACGGTCTGATCTGTCAGGAGAGACTAATCCTGAGACGGTCTGATCTGTCAGGAGAGACGGTCTGATCGTTCAGGAGAGACGGTCTGATCTGTCAGGAGAGACTAATCCAGAGATGGTCTGATCTGTCAGGAGAGACGGTCTGATCGGTCAGGTGAGACTAATCCAGAGACGGTCTGATCTGTCAGGAGAGACGGTCTGATCTGTCAGGAGAGAAGGTCTGATCTGTCAGGAGAGACTGTCCGATCTGTCTGGAGAGACGGTCTGATCTGTCAGGAGAGACGGTCTGATCTGTCAGGAGAGACTGGTCTGTCAGGAGAGACTGGTCTGTCAGGAGAGACGGTCTGATCTGTCAGGAGAGACTAGTCCAGAGACGGTCTGATCTGTCAGGAGAGACGGTCTGATCTGTCAGGAGAGACTAGTCTGATCTGTCAGGAGAGACTAGTCTGATCTGTCAGGAGAGAGGGTCTGATCTGTCAGGAGAGACGGTCTGATCTGTCAGGAGAGACTAATCCAGAGACGGTCTGATCTGTCAGGAGAGACGGTCTGATCTGTCAGGAGAGACTAATCCAGAGACGGTCTGATCTGTCAGGAGAGACGGTCTGATCTGTCAGGAGAGAAGGTCTGATCTGTCAGGAGAGACGGTCTGATCTGTCAGGAGAGACGGTCTGATCTGTCAGGAGAGACTAATCCAGAGACGGTCTGATCTGTCAGGAGATACGGTCTGATCTGTTAGGAGAGACTGGTCCAGAGACAGTCTGATCTGTCAGGAGAGACTGGTCTGATCTGTCAGGAGAGACTAGTCTGATCTGTCAGGAGAGAGGGTCTGATCTGTCAGGAGAGACGGTCTGATCTGTCAGGAGAGACTAATCCAGAGACGGTCTGATCTGTCAGGAGAGACGGTCTGATCTGTCAGGAGAGACTAATCCAGAGACGGTCTGATCTGTCAGGAGAGACGGTCTGATCTGTCAGGAGAGAAGGTCTGATCTGTCAGGAGAGACTAGTCTGATCTGTCAGGAGAGACTAGTCTGATCTGTCAGGAGAGAGGGTCTGATCTGTCAGGAGAGACGGTCTGATCTGTCAGGAGAGACTAATCCAGAGACGGTCTGATCTGTCAGGAGAGACGGTCTGATCTGTCAGGAGAGACGGTCTGATCTGTCAGGAGAGACGGTCTGATCTGTCAGGAGAGACTAATCCAGAGACGGTCTGATCTGTCAGGAGAGACGGTCTGATCTGTCAGGAGAGAAGGTCTGATCTGTCAGGAGAGACGGTCTGATCTGTCAGGAGAGACTTGTCTGATCTGTCAGGAGAGACTGTTCCAGAGACTAGTCTGATCTGTCAGGAGAGACTGGTCCAGAGACGGTCTGATCTGTCAGGAGAGAATGTCCGATCTGTCAAGAGAGACGATCCGATCTGTCAGGAGAGACGGTCTGATCTGTCAGGAGAGACTGGTCTGTCAGGAGAGACGGTCTGATCTGTCAGGAGAGACGGTCTGATCTGTCAGGAGAGACTTGTCTGATCTGTCAGGAGAGACTGTTCCAGAGACTAGTCTGATCTGTCAGGAGAGACTGGTCCAGAGACGGTCTGATCTGTCAGGAGAGAATGTCCGATCTGTCAAGAGAGACGATCCGATCTGTCAGGAGAGACGGTCTGATCTGTCAGGAGAGACTGGTCTGTCAGGAGAGACGGTCTGATCTGTCAGGAGAGACGGTCTGATCTGTCAGGAGAGACTGTCTGATCTGTCAGGAGAGACAGTCCGATCTGTCAGGAGAGACTGTCTGATCTGTCAGGAGAGACTAATCCAGAGACGGTCTGATCTGTCAGGAGAGACGGTCTGATCTGTCAGGAGAGACTAATCCTGAGACGGTCTGATCTGTCAGGAGAGACGGTCTGATCTGTCAGGAGAGACGGTCTGATCTGTCAGGAGAGAAGGTCTGATCTGTCAGGAGAGACGGTCTGATCTGTCAGGAGAGACTAATCCAGAGATGGTCTGATCTGTCAGGAGAGACGGTCTGATCGGTCAGGAGAGACTAATCCAGAGACGGTCTGATCTGTCAGGAGAGACGGTCTGATCTGTCAGGAGAGAAGGTCTGATCTGTCAGGAGAGACTGTCCGATCTGTCTGGAGAGACGGTCTGATCTGTCAGGAGAGACGGTCTGATCTGTCAGGAGAGACTGGTCTGTCAGGAGAGACGGTCTGATCTGTCAGGAGAGACTAGTCCAGAGACGGTCTGATCTGTCAGGAGAGACGGTCTGATCTGTCAGGAGAGACTAGTCTGATCTGTCAGGAGAGACTAGTCTGATCTGTCAGGAGAGAGGGTCTGATCTGTCAGGAGAGACGGTCTGATCTGTCAGGAGAGACTAATCCAGAGACGGTCTGATCTGTCAGGAGAGACGGTCTGATCTGTCAGGAGAGACTAATCCAGAGACGGTCTGATCTGTCAGGAGAGACGGTCTGATCTGTCAGGAGAGAAGGTCTGATCTGTCAGGAGAGACGGTCTGATCTGTCAGGAGAGACGGTCTGATCTGTCAGGAGAGACTAATCCAGAGACGGTCTGATCTGTCAGGAGATACGGTCTGATCTGTTAGGAGAGACTGGTCCAGAGACAGTCTGATCTGTCAGGAGAGACTGGTCTGATCTGTCAGGAGAGACTAGTCTGATCTGTCAGGAGAGAGGGTCTGATCTGTCAGGAGAGACGGTCTGATCTGTCAGGAGAGACTGTTCCAGAGACTAGTCTGATCTGTCAGGAGAGACTGGTCCAGAGACGGTCTGATCTGTCAGGAGAGAAGGTCTGATCTGTCAGGAGAGAGGGTCTGATCTGTCAGGAGAGACGGTCTGATCTGTCAGGAGAGACTAATCCAGAGACGGTCTGATCTGTCAGGAGAGACGGTCTGATCTGTCAGGAGAGACTAATCCAGAGACGGTCTGATCTGTCAGGAGAGACGGTCTGATCTGTCAGGAGAGAAGGTCTGATCTGTCAGGAGAGACTAGTCTGATCTGTCAGGAGAGAGGGTCTGATCTGTCAGGAGAGACGGTCTGATCTGTCAGGAGAGACTAATCCAGAGACGGTCTGATCTGTCAGGAGAGACGGTCTGATCTGTCAGGAGAGACTAATCCAGAGACGGTCTGATCTGTCAGGAGAGACGGTCTGATCTGTCAGGAGAGAAGGTCTGATCTGTCAGGAGAGACGGTCTGATCTGTCAGGAGAGACGGTCTGATCTGTCAGGAGAGACTGTCCGATCTGTCAGGAGAGACTGTCTGATCTGTCAGGAGAGACGGTCCGATCTGTCAGGAGAGACGGTCCGATCTGTCAGGAGAGACTGTCCGATCTGTCAGGAGAGACGGTCCGATCTGTCAGGAGAGACTGGTCCAGAGACGGTCTGATCTGTCAGGAGAGACTGGTCTGATCTGTCAGGAGAGACTGGTCCAGAGACTGTCTGATCTGTCAGGAGAGACGGTATGATCTGTCAGGAGAGACTAGTCTGATCTGTCAGGAGAGACTAGTCTGATCTGTCAGGAGAGACGGTCTGATCTGTCAGGAGAGACGGTCTGATCTGTCAGGAGAGACTAGTCCAGAGACGGTCTGATCATTCAGGAGAGACGGTCTAATCTGTCAGGAAAGAAGGTCTGATCTGTCAGGAGAGACTAGTCTGATCTGTCATGAGAGACTAGTCTGATCTGTCATGAGAGACTAGTCTGATCTGTCATGAGAGACTAGTCTGATCTGTCAGGAGAGACGTTCTGATCTGTCAGGAGAGACCGTCTGATCTGTCAGGAGAGACTGGTCTGTCAAGAGAGACGGTCTGATCTGTCAGGAGAGACGGTCTGATCTGTCAGCAGAGACTAGTCTGATCTGTCAGGAGAGACTAGTCTGATCTGTCAGGAGAGACTAGTCTGATCTGTCTGGAGAGACGGTCTGATCTGTCAGGAGAGACGGTCTGATCTGTCAGGAGAGACTGGTCTGTCAGGAGAGACGGTCTGATCTGTCAGGAGAGACTAGTCCAGAGACGGTCTGATCTGTCAGGAGAGACGGTCTGATCTGTCAGGAGAGACTGTCCGATCTGTCAGGAGAGAATGTCCGATCTGTCAAGAGAGACGGTCCGATCTGTCAGGAGAGACGGTCTGATCTGTCAGGATAGACTGTCCGATCTGTCAGGAGAGACGGTCCGATCTGTCAGGAGAGACTAGTCTGATCTGTCAGGAGAGACTAGTCTGATCTGTCAGGAGAGACTAGTCCGATCTGTCAGGAGAGACGGTCCGATCTGTCAGGGGAGACTGGTGTGATCTGTCAGGAGAGACTGGTCTGATCTGTCAGGAGAGACGGTCCGAACTGTCAGGAGAGACGGTCCGATCTGTCAGGAGAGACTGTTCCAGAGACTAGTCTGATCTGTCAGGAGAGACGGTCTGATCTGTCAGGAGAGACGGTCTGATCTGTCAGGAGAGACTAGTCTGATCTGTCTGGCGAGACGGTCTGATCTGTCAGGAGAGACTGTCTGATCTGTCAGGAGAGACTGGTCTGTCAGGAGAGACGGTCTGATCTGTCAGGAGAGACTAGTCCAGAGACGGTCTGATCTGTCAGGAGAGACGGTCTGATCTGTCAGGAGAGACGGTCTGAGCTGTCAGGAGAGACTAGTCCAGAGACGGTCTGATCTGTCAGGAGAGACGGTCTCATCAGTCAGGAGAGACGGTCTGATCTGTCAGGAGAGACTAGTCTGATCTGTCAGGAGAGACGGTCTGATATGTCAGGAGAGACGGTCTGATATGTCAGGAGAGACTAGTCTGATCTGTCAGGAGAGACGGTCTGATCTGTTAGGAGAGACTGGTCCAGAGACAGTCTGATCTGTCAGGAGAGACTGGTCTGATCTGTCAGGAGAGACTAGTCCAGAGACAGTCTGATCTGTTGGAGAGACTAGTCTGATCTGTCAGGAGAGACTAGTCTGATCTGTCAGGAGAGACTGTTCCAGAGACTAGTCTGATCTGTCAGGAGAGACTGGTCCAGAGACGGTCTGATCTGTCAGGAGAGACTAGTCTGATCTGTCAGGAGAGACGGTCTGATCTGTCAGGAGAGACTAGTCTAGAGAAGGTCTGATCTGTTAGGAGAGACTGGTCCAGAGACAGTCTGATCTGTCAGGAGAGACTGGTCTGATCTGTCAGGAGAGACGGTCTGATCTGTCAGGAGAGACGGTCTGATCTGTCAGGAGAGACTGGTCTGTCAGTAGAGACGGTCTGATCTTTCAGGAGAGACTAGTCTGATCTATCAGGAGAGACTAGTCTGATCTGTCAGGAGAGACGGTCTGATCTGTCAGGAGAGACGGTCCGAACTGTCAGGAGAGACGGTCCGAACTGTCAGGAGAGACGGTCCGATCTGTCAGGAGAGACTGTTCCAGAGACTAGTCTGATCTGTCAGGAGAGACGGTCTGATCTGTCAGGAGAGACGGTCTGATCTGTCAGGAGAGACTAGTCTGATCTGTCTGGAGAGACGGTCTGATCTGTCAGGAGAGAAGGTCTGATCTGTCAGGAGAGACGGTCTGATCTGTCAGGAGAGACTAATCCAGAGATGGTCTGATCTGTCAGGAGAGACGGTCTGATCGGTCAGGAGAGACTAATCCAGAGACGGTCTGATCTGTCAGGAGAGACGGTCTGATCTGTCAGGAGAGAAGGTCTGATCTGTCAGGAGAGACTGTCCGATCTGTCTGGAGAGACGGTCTGATCTGTCAGGAGAGACGGTCTGATCTGTCAGGAGAGACTGGTCTGTCAGGAGAGACGGTCTGATCTGTCAGGAGAGACTAGTCCAGAGACGGTCTGATCTGTCAGGAGAGACGGTCTGATCTGTCAGGAGAGACTAGTCTGATCTGTCAGGAGAGACTAGTCTGATCTGTCAGGAGAGAGGGTCTGATCTGTCAGGAGAGACGGTCTGATCTGTCAGGAGAGACTAATCCAGAGACGGTCTGATCTGTCAGGAGAGACGGTCTGATCTGTCAGGAGAGACTAATCCAGAGACGGTCTGATCTGTCAGGAGAGACGGTCTGATCTGTCAGGAGAGAAGGTCTGATCTGTCAGGAGAGACGGTCTGATCTGTCAGGAGAGACGGTCTGATCTGTCAGGAGAGACTAATCCAGAGACGGTCTGATCTGTCAGGAGATACGGTCTGATCTGTTAGGAGAGACTGGTCCAGAGACAGTCTGATCTGTCAGGAGAGACTGGTCTGATCTGTCAGGAGAGACTAGTCTGATCTGTCAGGAGAGAGGGTCTGATCTGTCAGGAGAGACGGTCTGATCTGTCAGGAGAGACTGTTCCAGAGACTAGTCTGATCTGTCAGGAGAGACTGGTCCAGAGACGGTCTGATCTGTCAGGAGAGAAGGTCTGATCTGTCAGGAGAGACTAGTCTGATCTGTCAGGAGAGAGGGTCTGATCTGTCAGGAGAGACGGTCTGATCTGTCAGGAGAGACTAATCCAGAGACGGTCTGATCTGTCAGGAGAGACGGTCTGATCTGTCAGGAGAGACTAATCCAGAGACGGTCTGATCTGTCAGGAGAGACGGTCTGATCTGTCAGGAGAGAAGGTCTGATCTGTCAGGAGAGACTAGTCTGATCTGTCAGGAGAGAGGGTCTGATCTGTCAGGAGAGACGGTCTGATCTGTCAGGAGAGACTAATCCAGAGACGGTCTGATCTGTCAGGAGAGACGGTCTGATCTGTCAGGAGAGACTAATCCAGAGACGGTCTGATCTGTCAGGAGAGACGGTCTGATCTGTCAGGAGAGAAGGTCTGATCTGTCAGGAGAGATGGTCTGATCTGTCAGGAGAGACGGTCTGATCTGTCAGGAGAGACTGTCCGATCTGTCAGGAGAGACTGTCTGATCTGTCAGGAGAGACGGTCTGATCTGTCAGGAGAGACTAATCCAGAGACGGTCTGATCTGTCAGGAGAGACGGTCTGATCTGTCAGGAGAGAAGGTCTGATCTGTCAGGAGAGACGGTCTGATCTGTCAGGAGAGACGGTCTGATCTGTCAGGAGAGACTGTCCGATCTGTCAGGAGAGACGGTCCGATCTGTCAGGAGAGACTGGTCCAGAGACGGTCTGATCTGTCAGGAGAGACTGGTCTGATCTGTCAGGAGAGACTGGTCCAGAGACTGTCTGATCTGTCAGGAGAGACGGTATGATCTGTCAGGAGAGACTAGTCTGATCTGTCAGGAGAGACTAGTCTGATCTGTCAGGAGAGACGGTCTGATCTGTCAGGAGAGACGGTCTGATCTGTCAGGAGAGACTAGTCCAGAGACTGTCTGATCTGTCAGGAGAGACGGTCTGATCATTCAGGAGAGACGGTCTAATCTGTCAGGAAAGAAGGTCTGATCTGTCAGGAGAGACTAGTCTGATCTGTCATGAGAGACTAGTCTGATCTGTCATGAGAGACTAGTCTGATCTGTCAGGAGAGACGTTCTGATCTGTCAGGAGAGACCGTCTGATCTGTCAGGAGAGACTGGTCTGTCAAGAGAGACGGTCTGATCTGTCAGGAGAGACGGTCTGATCTGTCAGCAGAGACTAGTCTGATCTGTCAGGAGAGACTAGTCTGATCTGTCAGGAGAGACTAGTCTGATCTGTCTGGAGAGACGGTCTGATCTGTCAGGAGAGACGGTCTGATCTGTCAGGAGAGACTGGTCTGTCAGGAGAGACGGTCTGATCTGTCAGGAGAGACTAGTCCAGAGACGGTCTGATCTGTCACGAGAGACGGTCTGATCTGTCAGGAGAGACTGTCCGATCTGTCAGGAGAGAATGTCCGATCTGTCAAGAGAGACGGTCCGATCTGTCAGGAGAGACTGTCCGATCTGTCAGGAGAGACTGTCCGATCTGTCAGGAGAGACGGTCCGATCTGTAAGGAGAGACTAGTCTGATCTGTCAGGAGAGACTAGTCTGATCTGTCTGGAGAGACTAGTCCGATCTGTCAGGAGAGACGTTCCGATCTGTCAGGGGAGACTGGTGTGATCTGTCAGGAGAGACTGGTCTGATCTGTCAGGAGAGACGGTCCGAACTGTCAGGAGAGACGGTCCGATCTGTCAGGAGAGACTGTTCCAGAGACTAGTCTGATCTGTCAGGAGAGACGGTCTGATCTGTCAGGAGAGACTAGTCTGATCTGTCAGGAGAGACTGTTCCAGAGACTAGTCTGATCTGTCAGGAGAGACGGTCTGATCTGTCAGGAGAGACGGTCTGATCTGTCTGGAGAGACGGTCTGATCTGTCAGGAGAGACGGTCTGATCTGTCAGGAGAGACGGTCCGATCTGTCAGGAGAGACGGTCCGATCTGTCAGGAGAGACTGGTCCAGAGACGGTCTGATCTGTCAGCAGAGACTAGTCTGATCTGTCAGGAGAGACTAGTCTGATCTGTCAGGAGAGACTAGTCTGATCTGTCTGGAGAGACGGTCTGATCTGTCAGGAGAGACTGTCTGATCTGTCAGGAGAGACTGGTCTGTCAGGAGAGACGGTCTGATCTGTCAGGAGAGACTAGTCCAGAGACGGTCTGATCTGTCAGGAGAGACGGTCTGATCTGTCAGGAGAGACGGTCTGAGCTGTCAGGAGAGACTAGTCCGATCTGTCAGAGGAGACTGGTGTGATCTGTCAGGAGAGACTGGTCTGATCTGTCAGGAGAGACGGTCCGATCTGTCAGGAGAGACGGTCCGATCTGTCAGGAGAGACTGTTCCAGAGACTAGTCTGATCTGTCAGGAGAGACGGTCTGATCTGTCAGGAGAGACTAGTCTGATCTGTCAGGAGAGACTGTTCCAGAGACTAGTCTGATCTGTCAGGAGAGACGGTCTGATCTGTCAGGAGAGACGGTCTGATCTGTCAGGAGAGACGGTCTGATCTGTCAGGAGAGACGGTCTGATCTGTCAGCAGAGACTAGTCTGATCTGTCAGGAGAGACTAGTCTGATCTGTCAGGAGAGACTAGTCTGATCTGTCTGGAGAGATGGTCTGATCTGTCAGGAGAGACGGTCTGATCTGTCAGGAGAGACGGTCTGATCTGTCAGGAGAGACTGGTCTGTCAGGAGAGACGGTCTGATCTGTCAGGAGAGACTGGTCTGTCAGGAGAGACGGTCTGATCTGTCAGGAGAGACTAGTCCAGAGACGGTCTGATCTGTCACGAGAGACGGTCTGATCTGTCAGGAGAGACTGTCCGATCTGTCAGGAGAGAATGTCCGATCTGTCAAGAGAGACGGTCCGATCTGTCAGGAGAGACTGTCCGATCTGTCAGGAGAGACTGTCCGATCTGTCAGGAGAGACGGTCCGATCTGTAAGGAGAGACTAGTCTGATCTGTCAGGAGAGACTAGTCTGATCTGTCTGGAGAGACTAGTCCGATCTGTCAGGAGAGACGTTCCGATCTGTCAGGGGAGACTGGTGTGATCTGTCAGGAGAGACTGGTCTGATCTGTCAGGAGAGACGGTCCGAACTGTCAGGAGAGACGGTCCGATCTGTCAGGAGAGACTGTTCCAGAGACTAGTCTGATCTGTCAGGAGAGACGGTCTGATCTGTCAGGAGAGACTAGTCTGATCTGTCAGGAGAGACTGTTCCAGAGACTAGTCTGATCTGTCAGGAGAGACGGTCTGATCTGTCAGGAGAGACGGTCTGATCTGTCTGGAGAGACGGTCTGATCTGTCAGGAGAGACGGTCTGATCTGTCAGGAGAGACGGTCCGATCTGTCAGGAGAGACGGTCCGATCTGTCAGGAGAGACTGGTCCAGAGACGGTCTGATCTGTCAGCAGAGACTAGTCTGATCTGTCAGGAGAGACTAGTCTGATCTGTCAGGAGAGACTAGTCTGATCTGTCTGGAGAGACGGTCTGATCTGTCAGGAGAGACTGTCTGATCTGTCAGGAGAGACTGGTCTGTCAGGAGAGACGGTCTGATCTGTCAGGAGAGACTAGTCCAGAGACGGTCTGATCTGTCAGGAGAGACGGTCTGATCTGTCAGGAGAGACGGTCTGAGCTGTCAGGAGAGACTAGTCCGATCTGTCAGAGGAGACTGGTGTGATCTGTCAGGAGAGACTGGTCTGATCTGTCAGGAGAGACGGTCCGATCTGTCAGGAGAGACGGTCCGATCTGTCAGGAGAGACTGTTCCAGAGACTAGTCTGATCTGTCAGGAGAGACGGTCTGATCTGTCAGGAGAGACTAGTCTGATCTGTCAGGAGAGACTGTTCCAGAGACTAGTCTGATCTGTCAGGAGAGACGGTCTGATCTGTCAGGAGAGACGGTCTGATCTGTCAGGAGAGACGGTCTGATCTGTCAGGAGAGACGGTCTGATCTGTCAGCAGAGACTAGTCTGATCTGTCAGGAGAGACTAGTCTGATCTGTCAGGAGAGACTAGTCTGATCTGTCTGGAGAGATGGTCTGATCTGTCAGGAGAGACGGTCTGATCTGTCAGGAGAGACGGTCTGATCTGTCAGGAGAGACTGGTCTGTCAGGAGAGACGGTCTGATCTGTCAGGAGAGACGGTCTGATCTGTCAGGAGAGACTAGTCCAGAGACGGTCTGATCTGTCAGGAGAGACGGTCTGATCTGTCAGGAGAGACTGTCCGATCTGTCAGGAGAGACTGGTCTGATCTGTCAGGAGAGACGGTCTGATCTGTCAGGAGAGACGGTCTGATCTGTCAGGAGAGAGTAGTCCAGAGACGGTCTGATCTGTCAGGAGAGACGGTCTCATCAGTCAGGAGAGACGGTCTGATCTGTCAGGAGAGACTAGTCTGATCTGTCAGGAGAGACGGTCTGATCTGTCAGGAGAGACGGTATGATCTGTCAGGAGAGACTAGTCCAGAGACGGTCTGATCTGTCAGGAGAGACGGTCTCATCAGTCAGGAGAGACGGTCTGATCTGTCAGGAGAGACTAGTCTGATCTGTCAGGAGAGACGGTCTGTTATGTCAGGAGAGACGGTCTCATATGTCAGGAGAGACTAGTCTGATCTGTCAGGAGAGACGGTCTGATCTGTCAGGAGAGACTGTTCCAGAGACTAGTCTGATCTGTCAGGAGAGACTGGTCCAGAGACGGTCTGATCTGTCAGGAGAGAATGTCCGATCTGTCAAGAGAGACGATCCGATCTGTCAGGAGAGACGGTCTGATCTGTCAGGAGAGACTGGTCTGTCAGGAGAGACGGTCTGATCTGTCAGGAGAGACGGTCTGATCTGTCAGGAGAGACTAATCCTGAGACGGTCTGATCTGTCAGGAGAGACGGTCTGATCGTTCAGGAGAGACGGTCTGATCTGTCAGGAGAGACTAATCCAGAGATGGTCTGATCTGTCAGGAGAGACGGTCTGATCGGTCAGGTGAGACTAATCCAGAGACGGTCTGATCTGTCAGGAGAGACGGTCTGATCTGTCAGGAGAGAAGGTCTGATCTGTCAGGAGAGACTGTCCGATCTGTCTGGAGAGACGGTCTGATCTGTCAGGAGAGACGGTCTGATCTGTCAGGAGAGACTGGTCTGTCAGGAGAGACTGGTCTGTCAGGAGAGACGGTCTGATCTGTCAGGAGAGACTAGTCCAGAGACGGTCTGATCTGTCAGGAGAGACGGTCTGATCTGTCAGGAGAGACTAGTCTGATCTGTCAGGAGAGACTAGTCTGATCTGTCAGGAGAGAGGGTCTGATCTGTCAGGAGAGACGGTCTGATCTGTCAGGAGAGACTAATCCAGAGACGGTCTGATCTGTCAGGAGAGACGGTCTGATCTGTCAGGAGAGACTAATCCAGAGACGGTCTGATCTGTCAGGAGAGACGGTCTGATCTGTCAGGAGAGAAGGTCTGATCTGTCAGGAGAGACGGTCTGATCTGTCAGGAGAGACGGTCTGATCTGTCAGGAGAGACTAATCCAGAGACGGTCTGATCTGTCAGGAGATACGGTCTGATCTGTTAGGAGAGACTGGTCCAGAGACAGTCTGATCTGTCAGGAGAGACTGGTCTGATCTGTCAGGAGAGACTAGTCTGATCTGTCAGGAGAGAGGGTCTGATCTGTCAGGAGAGACGGTCTGATCTGTCAGGAGAGACTAATCCAGAGACGGTCTGATCTGTAAGGAGAGACGGTCTGATCTGTCAGGAGAGACGGTCTGATCTGTCTGGAGAGACGGTCTGATCTGTCAGGAGAGACGGTCTGATCTGTCAGGAGAGACGGTCCGATCTGTCAGGAGAGACGGTCCGATCTGTCAGGAGAGACTGGTCCAGAGACGGTCTGATCTGTCAGCAGAGACTAGTCTGATCTGTCAGGAGAGACTAGTCTGATCTGTCAGGAGAGACTAGTCTGATCTGTCTGGAGAGACGGTCTGATCTGTCAGGAGAGACTGTCTGATCTGTCAGGAGAGACTGGTCTGTCAGGAGAGACGGTCTGATCTGTCAGGAGAGACTAGTCCAGAGACGGTCTGATCTGTCAGGAGAGACGGTCTGATCTGTCAGGAGAGACGGTCTGAGCTGTCAGGAGAGACTAGTCCGATCTGTCAGAGGAGACTGGTGTGATCTGTCAGGAGAGACTGGTCTGATCTGTCAGGAGAGACGGTCCGATCTGTCAGGAGAGACGGTCCGATCTGTCAGGAGAGACTGTTCCAGAGACTAGTCTGATCTGTCAGGAGAGACGGTCTGATCTGTCAGGAGAGACTGTTCCAGAGACTAGTCTGATCTGTCAGGAGAGACGGTCTGATCTGTCAGGAGAGACGGTCTGATCTGTCAGGAGAGACGGTCTGATCTGTCAGCAGAGACTAGTCTGATCTGTCAGGAGAGACTAGTCTGATCTGTCAGGAGAGACTAGTCTGATCTGTCTGGAGAGATGGTCTGATCTGTCAGCAGAGACTAGTCTGATCTGTCAGGAGAGACTAGTCTGATCTGTCAGGAGAGACTAGTCTGATCTGTCAAGAGAGACGATCCGATCTGTCAGGAGAGACGGTCTGATCTGTCAGGAGAGACTGGTCTGTCAGGAGAGACGGTCTGATCTGTCAGGAGAGACGGTCTGATCTGTCAGGAGAGACTAATCCTGAGACGGTCTGATCTGTCAGGAGAGACGGTCTGATCGTTCAGGAGAGACGGTCTGATCTGTCAGGAGAGACTAATCCAGAGATGGTCTGATCTGTCAGGAGAGACGGTCTGATCGGTCAGGTGAGACTAATCCAGAGACGGTCTGATCTGTCAGGAGAGACGGTCTGATCTGTCAGGAGAGAAGGTCTGATCTGTCAGGAGAGACTGTCCGATCTGTCTGGAGAGACGGTCTGATCTGTCAGGAGAGACGGTCTGATCTGTCAGGAGAGACTGGTCTGTCAGGAGAGACTGGTCTGTCAGGAGAGACGGTCTGATCTGTCAGGAGAGACTAGTCCAGAGACGGTCTGATCTGTCAGGAGAGACGGTCTGATCTGTCAGGAGAGACTAGTCTGATCTGTCAGGAGAGACTAGTCTGATCTGTCAGGAGAGAGGGTCTGATCTGTCAGGAGAGACGGTCTGATCTGTCAGGAGAGACTAATCCAGAGACGGTCTGATCTGTCAGGAGAGACGGTCTGATCTGTCAGGAGAGACTAATCCAGAGACGGTCTGATCTGTCAGGAGAGACGGTCTGATCTGTCAGGAGAGAAGGTCTGATCTGTCAGGAGAGACGGTCTGATCTGTCAGGAGAGACGGTCTGATCTGTCAGGAGAGACTAATCCAGAGACGGTCTGATCTGTCAGGAGATACGGTCTGATCTGTTAGGAGAGACTGGTCCAGAGACAGTCTGATCTGTCAGGAGAGACTGGTCTGATCTGTCAGGAGAGACTAGTCTGATCTGTCAGGAGAGAGGGTCTGATCTGTCAGGAGAGACGGTCTGATCTGTCAGGAGAGACTAATCCAGAGACGGTCTGATCTGTAAGGAGAGACGGTCTGATCTGTCAGGAGAGACGGTCTGATCTGTCTGGAGAGACGGTCTGATCTGTCAGGAGAGACGGTCTGATCTGTCAGGAGAGACGGTCCGATCTGTCAGGAGAGACGGTCCGATCTGTCAGGAGAGACTGGTCCAGAGACGGTCTGATCTGTCAGCAGAGACTAGTCTGATCTGTCAGGAGAGACTAGTCTGATCTGTCAGGAGAGACTAGTCTGATCTGTCTGGAGAGACGGTCTGATCTGTCAGGAGAGACTGTCTGATCTGTCAGGAGAGACTGGTCTGTCAGGAGAGACGGTCTGATCTGTCAGGAGAGACTAGTCCAGAGACGGTCTGATCTGTCAGGAGAGACGGTCTGATCTGTCAGGAGAGACGGTCTGAGCTGTCAGGAGAGACTAGTCCGATCTGTCAGAGGAGACTGGTGTGATCTGTCAGGAGAGACTGGTCTGATCTGTCAGGAGAGACGGTCCGATCTGTCAGGAGAGACGGTCCGATCTGTCAGGAGAGACTGTTCCAGAGACTAGTCTGATCTGTCAGGAGAGACGGTCTGATCTGTCAGGAGAGACTGTTCCAGAGACTAGTCTGATCTGTCAGGAGAGACGGTCTGATCTGTCAGGAGAGACGGTCTGATCTGTCAGGAGAGACGGTCTGATCTGTCAGCAGAGACTAGTCTGATCTGTCAGGAGAGACTAGTCTGATCTGTCAGGAGAGACTAGTCTGATCTGTCTGGAGAGATGGTCTGATCTGTCAGGAGAGACGGTCTGATCTGTCAGGAGAGACGGTCTGATCTGTCAGGAGAGACTGGTCTGTCAGGAGAGACGGTCTGATCTGTCAGGAGAGACGGTCTGATCTGTCAGGAGAGACTAGTCCAGAGACGGTCTGATCTGTCAGGAGAGACGGTCTGATCTGTCAGGAGAGACTGTCCGATCTGTCAGGAGAGACTGGTCTGATCTGTCAGGAGAGACGGTCTGATCTGTCAGGAGAGACGGTCTGATCTGTCAGGAGAGACTAGTCCAGAGACGGTCTGATCTGTCAGGAGAGACGGTCTCATCAGTCAGGAGAGACGGTCTGATCTGTCAGGAGAGACTAGTCTGATCTGTCAGGAGAGACGGTCTGATCTGTCAGGAGAGACGGTATGATCTGTCAGGAGAGACTAGTCCAGAGACGGTCTGATCTGTCAGGAGAGACGGTCTCATCAGTCAGGAGAGACGGTCTGATCTGTCAGGAGAGACTAGTCT
Source organism: Salmo salar (assembly GCF_965601325.2). Classification (NCBI taxonomy): domain Eukaryota; kingdom Metazoa; phylum Chordata; class Actinopteri; order Salmoniformes; family Salmonidae; genus Salmo; species Salmo salar. Next base: position 59,769,237 of record NC_138308.1, read on the forward strand.
GATCTGTCAGGAGAGACGGTCTGATATGTCAGGAGAGACGGTCTCATATGTCAGGAGAGACTAGTCTGATCTGTCAGGAGAGACGGTCTGATCTGTCAGGAGAGACTGTTCCAGAGACTAGTCTGATCTGTCAGGAGAGACTGGTCCAGAGACGGTCTGATCTGTCAGGAGAGAATGTCCGATCTGTCAAGAGAGACGATCCGATCTGTCAGGAGAGACGGTCTGATCTGTCAGGAGAGACTGGTCTGTCAGGAGAGACGGTCTGATCTGTCAGGAGAGACGGTCTGATCTGTCAGGAGAGACTAATCCTGAGACGGTCTGATCTGTCAGGAGAGACGGTCTGATCGTTCAGGAGAGACGGTCTGATCTGTCAGGAGAGACTAATCCAGAGATGGTCTGATCTGTCAGGAGAGACGGTCTGATCGGTCAGGTGAGACTAATCCAGAGACGGTCTGATCTGTCAGGAGAGACGGTCTGATCTGTCAGGAGAGAAGGTCTGATCTGTCAGGAGAGACTGTCCGATCTGTCTGGAGAGACGGTCTGATCTGTCAGGAGAGACGGTCTGATCTGTCAGGAGAGACTGGTCTGTCAGGAGAGACTGGTCTGTCAGGAGAGACGGTCTGATCTGTCAGGAGAGACTAGTCCAGAGACGGTCTGATCTGTCAGGAGAGACGGTCTGATCTGTCAGGAGAGACTAGTCTGATCTGTCAGGAGAGACTAGTCTGATCTGTCAGGAGAGAGGGTCTGATCTGTCAGGAGAGACGGTCTGATCTGTCAGGAGAGACTAATCCAGAGACGGTCTGATCTGTCAGGAGAGACGGTCTGATCTGTCAGGAGAGACTAATCCAGAGACGGTCTGATCTGTCAGGAGAGACGGTCTGATCGGTCAGGAGAGAAGGTCTGATCTGTCAGGAGAGACGGTCTGATCTGTCAGGAGAGACGGTCTGATCTGTCAGGAGAGACTAATCCAGAGACGGTCTGATCTGTCAGGAGATACGGTCTGATCTGTTAGGAGAGACTGGTCCAGAGACAGTCTGATCTGTCAGGAGAGACTGGTCTGATCTGTCAGGAGAGACTAGTCTGATCTGTCAGGAGAGAGGGTCTGATCTGTCAGGAGAGACGGTCTGATCTGTCAGGAGAGACTAATCCAGAGACGGTCTGATCTGTAAGGAGAGACGGTCTGATCTGTCAGGAGAGACTAATCCAGAGACGGTCTGATCTGTCAGGAGAGACGGTCTGATCTGTCAGGAGAGAAGGTCTGATCTGTCAGGAGAGACTAGTCTGATCTGTCAGGAGAGACTAGTCTGATCTGTCAGGAGAGAGGGTCTGATCTGTCAGGAGAGACGGTCTGATCTGTCAGGAGAGACTAATCCAGAGACGGTCTGATCTGTCAGGAGAGACGGTCTGATCTGTCAGGAGAGACGGTCTGATCTGTCAGGAGAGACGGTCTGATCTGTCAGGAGAGACTAATCCAGAGACGGTCTGATCTGTCAGGAGAGACGGTCTGATCTGTCAGGAGAGAAGGTCTGATCTGTCAGGAGAGACGGTCTGATCTGTCAGGAGAGACTTGTCTGATCTGTCAGGAGAGACTGTTCCAGAGACTAGTCTGATCTGTCAGGAGAGACTGGTCCAGAGACGGTCTGATCTGTCAGGAGAGAATGTCCGATCTGTCAAGAGAGACGATCCGATCTGTCAGGAGAGACGGTCTGATCTGTCAGGAGAGACTGGTCTGTCAGGAGAGACGGTCTGATCTGTCAGGAGAGACGGTCTGATCTGTCAGGAGAGACTTGTCTGATCTGTCAGGAGAGACTGTTCCAGAGACTAGTCTGATCTGTCAGGAGAGACTGGTCCAGAGACGGTCTGATCTGTCAGGAGAGAATGTCCGATCTGTCAAGAGAGACGATCCGATCTGTCAGGAGAGACGGTCTGATCTGTCAGGAGAGACTGGTCTGTCAGGAGAGACGGTCTGATCTGTCAGGAGAGACGGTCTGATCTGTCAGGAGAGACTGTCTGATCTGTCAGGAGAGACAGTCCGATCTGTCAGGAGAGACTGTCTGATCTGTCAGGAGAGACTAATCCAGAGACGGTCTGATCTGTCAGGAGAGACGGTCTGATCTGTCAGGAGAGACTAATCCTGAGACGGTCTGATCTGTCAGGAGAGACGGTCTGATCTGTCAGGAGAGACGGTCTGATCTGTCAGGAGAGAAGGTCTGATCTGTCAGGAGAGACGGTCTGATCTGTCAGGAGAGACTAATCCAGAGATGGTCTGATCTGTCAGGAGAGAAGGTCTGATCTGTCAGGAGAGACTGTCCGATCTGTCTGGAGAGACGGTCTGATCTGTCAGGAGAGACGGTCTGATCTGTCAGGAGAGACTGGTCTGTCAGGAGAGACGGTCTGATCTGTCAGGAGAGACTAGTCCAGAGACGGTCTGATCTGTCAGGAGAGACGGTCTGATCTGTCAGGAGAGACTAGTCTGATCTGTCAGGAGAGACTAGTCTGATCTGTCAGGAGAGAGGGTCTGATCTGTCAGGAGAGACGGTCTGATCTGTCAGGAGAGACTAATCCAGAGACGGTCTGATCTGTCAGGAGAGACGGTCTGATCTGTCAGGAGAGACTAATCCAGAGACGGTCTGATCTGTCAGGAGAGACGGTCTGATCTGTCAGGAGAGAAGGTCTGATCTGTCAGGAGAGACGGTCTGATCTGTCAGGAGAGACGGTCTGATCTGTCAGGAGAGACTAATCCAGAGACGGTCTTATCTGTCAGGAGATACGGTCTGATCTGTTAGGAGAGACTGGTCCAGAGACAGTCTGATCTGTCAGGAGAGACTGGTCTGATCTGTCAGGAGAGACTAGTCTGATCTGTCAGGAGAGAGGGTCTGATCTGTCAGGAGAGACGGTCTGATCTGTCAGGAGAGACTGTTCCAGAGACTAGTCTGATCTGTCAGGAGAGACTGGTCCAGAGACGGTCTGATCTGTCAGGAGAGAAGGTCTGATCTGTCAGGAGAGAGGGTCTGATCTGTCAGGAGAGACGGTCTGATCTGTCAGGAGAGACTAATCCAGAGACGGTCTGATCTGTCAGGAGAGACGGTCTGATCTGTCAGGAGAGACTAATCCAGAGACGGTCTGATCTGTCAGGAGAGACGGTCTGATCTGTCAGGAGAGAAGGTCTGATCTGTCAGGAGAGACTAGTCTGATCTGTCAGGAGAGAGGGTCTGATCTGTCAGGAGAGACGGTCTGATCTGTCAGGAGAGACTAATCCAGAGACGGTCTGATCTGTCAGGAGAGACGGTCTGATCTGTCAGGAGAGACTAATCCAGAGACGGTCTGATCTGTCAGGAGAGACGGTCTGATCTGTCAGGAGAGAAGGTCTGATCTGTCAGGAGAGACGGTCTGATCTGTCAGGAGAGACGGTCTGATCTGTCAGGAGAGACTGTCCGATCTGTCAGGAGAGACTGTCTGATCTGTCAGGAGAGACGGTCCGATCTGTCAGGAGAGACGGTCCGATCTGTCAGGAGAGACTGTCCGATCTGTCAGGAGAGACGGTCCGATCTGTCAGGAGAGACTGGTCCAGAGACGGTCTGATCTGTCAGGAGAGACTGGTCTGATCTGTCAGGAGAGACTGGTCCAGAGACTGTCTGATCTGTCAGGAGAGACGGTATGATCTGTCAGGAGAGACTAGTCTGATCTGTCAGGAGAGACGGTCTGATCTGTCAGGAGAGACTGGTCCAGAGACGGTCTGATCTGTCAGGAGAGAATGTCCGATCTGTCAAGAGAGACGATCCGATCTGTCAGGAGAGACGGTCTGATCTGTCAGGAGAGACTGGTCTGTCAGGAGAGACGGTCTGATCTGTCAGGAGAGACGGTCTGATCTGTCAGGAGAGACTGTCTGATCTGTCAGGAGAGACAGTCCGATCTGTCAGGAGAGACTTTCTGATCTGTCAGGAGAGACTAATCCAGAGACGGTCTGATCTGTCAGGAGAGACGGTCTGATCTGTCAGGAGAGACTAATCCTGAGACGGTCTGATCTGTCAGGAGAGACGGTCTGATCTGTCAGGAGAGACGGTCTGATCTGTCAGGAGAGAAGGTCTGATCTGTCAGGAGAGACGGTCTGATCTGTCAGGAGAGACTAATCCAGAGATGGTCTGATCTGTCAGGAGAGACGGTCTGATCGGTCAGGAGAGACTAATCCAGAGACGGTCTGATCTGTCAGGAGAGACGGTCTGATCTGTCAGGAGAGAAGGTCTGATCTGTCAGGAGAGACTGTCCGATCTGTCTGGAGAGACGGTCTGATCTGTCAGGAGAGACGGTCTGATCTGTCAGGAGAGACTGGTCTGTCAGGAGAGACGGTCTGATCTGTCAGGAGAGACTAGTCCAGAGACGGTCTGATCTGTCAGGAGAGACGGTCTGATCTGTCAGGAGAGACTAGTCTGATCTGTCAGGAGAGACTAGTCTGATCTGTCAGGAGAGAGGGTCTGATCTGTCAGGAGAGACGGTCTGATCTGTCAGGAGAGACTAATCCAGAGACGGTCTGATCTGTCAGGAGAGACGGTCTGATCTGTCAGGAGAGACTAATCCAGAGACGGTCTGATCTGTCAGGAGAGACGGTCTGATCTGTCAGGAGAGAAGGTCTGATCTGTCAGGAGAGACGGTCTGATCTGTCAGGAGAGACGGTCTGATCTGTCAGGAGAGACTAATCCAGAGACGGTCTGATCTGTCAGGAGATACGGTCTGATCTGTTAGGAGAGACTGGTCCAGAGACAGTCTGATCTGTCAGGAGAGACTGGTCTGATCTGTCAGGAGAGACTAGTCTGATCTGTCAGGAGAGAGGGTCTGATCTGTCAGGAGAGACGGTCTGATCTGTCAGGAGAGACTGTTCCAGAGACTAGTCTGATCTGTCAGGAGAGACTGGTCCAGAGACGGTCTGATCTGTCAGGAGAGAAGGTCTGATCTGTCAGGAGAGAGGGTCTGATCTGTCAGGAGAGACGGTCTGATCTGTCAGGAGAGACTAATCCAGAGACGGTCTGATCTGTCAGGAGAGACGGTCTGATCTGTCAGGAGAGACTAATCCAGAGACGGTCTGATCTGTCAGGAGAGACGGTCTGATCTGTCAGGAGAGAAGGTCTGATCTGTCAGGAGAGACTAGTCTGATCTGTCAGGAGAGAGGGTCTGATCTGTCAGGAGAGACGGTCTGATCTGTCAGGAGAGACTAATCCAGAGACGGTCTGATCTGTCAGGAGAGACGGTCTGATCTGTCAGGAGAGACTAATCCAGAGACGGTCTGATCTGTCAGGAGAGAAGGTCTGATCTGTCAGGAGAGACGGTCTGATCTGTCAGGAGAGACGGTCTGATCTGTCAGGAGAGACTGTCCGATCTGTCAGGAGAGACTGTCTGATCTGTCAGGAGAGACGGTCCGATCTGTCAGGAGAGACGGTCCGATCTGTCAGGAGAGACTGTCCGATCTGTCAGGAGAGACGGTCCGATCTGTCAGGAGAGACTGGTCCAGAGACGGTCTGATCTGTCAGGAGAGACTGGTCTGATCTGTCAGGAGAGACTGGTCCAGAGACTGTCTGATCTGTCAGGAGAGACGGTATGATCTGTCAGGAGAGACTAGTCTGATCTGTCAGGAGAGACTAGTCTGATCTGTCAGGAGAGACGGTCTGATCTGTCAGGAGAGACGGTCTGATCTGTCAGGAGAGACTAGTCCAGAGACGGTCTGATCATTCAGGAGAGACGGTCTAATCTGTCAGGAAAGAAGGTCTGATCTGTCATGAGAGACTAGTCTGATCTGTCATGAGAGACTAGTCTGATCTGTCAGGAGAGACGTTCTGATCTGTCAGGAGAGACCGTCTGATCTGTCAGGAGAGACTGGTCTGTCAAGAGAGACGGTCTGATCTGTCAGGAGAGACGGTCTGATCTGTCAGCAGAGACTAGTCTGATCTGTCAGGAGAGACTAGTCTGATCTGTCAGGAGAGACTAGTCTGATCTGTCTGGAGAGACGGTCTGATCTGTCAGGAGAGACGGTCTGATCTGTCAGGAGAGACTGGTCTGTCAGGAGAGACGGTCTGATCTGTCAGGAGAGACTAGTCCAGAGACGGTCTGATCTGTCAGGAGAGACGGTCTGATCTGTCAGGAGAGACTGTCCGATCTGTCAGGAGAGAATGTCCGATCTGTCAAGAGAGACGGTCCGATCTGTCAGGAGAGACGGTCTGATCTGTCAGGAGAGACTGTCCGATCTGTCAGGAGAGACGGTCCGATCTGTCAGGAGAGACTAGTCTGATCTGTCAGGAGAGACTAGTCTGATCTGTCAGGAGAGACTAGTCCGATCTGTCAGGAGAGACGGTCCGATCTGTCAGGGGAGACTGGTGTGATCTGTCAGGAGAGACTGGTCTGATCTGTCAGGAGAGACGGTCCGAACTGTCAGGAGAGACGGTCCGATCTGTCAGGAGAGACTGTTCCAGAGACTAGTCTGATCTGTCAGGAGAGACGGTCTGATCTGTCAGGAGAGACGGTCTGATCTGTCAGGAGAGACTAGTCTGATCTGTCTGGAGAGACGGTCTGATCTGTCAGGAGAGACTGTCTGATCTGTCAGGAGAGACTGGTCTGTCAGGAGAGACGGTCTGATCTGTCAGGAGAGACTAGTCCAGAGACGGTCTGATCTGTCAGGAGAGACGGTCTGATCTGTCAGGAGAGACGGTCTGAGCTGTCAGGAGAGACTAGTCCAGAGACGGTCTGATCTGTCAGGAGAGACGGTCTCATCAGTCAGGAGAGACGGTCTGATCTGTCAGGAGAGACTAGTCTGATCTGTCAGGAGAGACGGTCTGATATGTCAGGAGAGACGGTCTGATATGTCAGGAGAGACTAGTCTGATCTGTCAGGAGAGACGGTCTGATCTGTTAGGAGAGACTGGTCCAGAGACAGTCTGATCTGTCAGGAGAGACTGGTCTGATCTGTCAGGAGAGACTAGTCCAGAGACAGTCTGATCTGTTGGAGAGACTAGTCTGATCTGTCAGGAGAGACTAGTCTAATCTGTCAGGAGAGACTGGTCCAGAGACGGTCTGATCTGTCAGGAGAGACTAGTCTGATCTGTCAGGAGAGACGGTCTGATCTGTCAGGAGAGACTAGTCTAGAGAAGGTCTGATCTGTTAGGAGAGACTGGTCCAGAGACAGTCTGATCTGTCAGGAGAGACTGGTCTGATCTGTCAGGAGAGACGGTCTGATCTGTCAGGAGAGACGGTCTGATCTGTCAGGAGAGACTGGTCTGTCAGTAGAGACGGTCTGATCTTTCAGGAGAGACTAGTCTGATCTATCAGGAGAGACTAGTCTGATCTGTCAGGAGAGACGGTCTGATCTGTCAGGAGAGACGGTCCGAACTGTCAGGAGAGACGGTCCGAACTGTCAGGAGAGACGGTCCGATCTGTCAGGAGAGACTGTTCCAGAGACTAGTCTGATCTGTCAGGAGAGACGGTCTGATCTGTCAGGAGAGACGGTCTGATCTGTCAGGAGAGACGGTCTGATCTGTCAGGAGAGACTAGTCTGATCTGTCTGGAGAGACGGTCTGATCTGTCAGGAGAGAAGGTCTGATCTGTCAGGAGAGACGGTCTGATCTGTCAGGAGAGACTAATCCAGAGATGGTCTGATCTGTCAGGAGAGACGGTCTGATCGGTCAGGAGAGACTAATCCAGAGACGGTCTGATCTGTCAGGAGAGACGGTCTGATCTGTCAGGAGAGAAGGTCTGATCTGTCAGGAGAGACTGTCCGATCTGTCTGGAGAGACGGTCTGATCTGTCAGGAGAGACGGTCTGATCTGTCAGGAGAGACTAGTCTGATCTGTCAGGAGAGACTAGTCTGATCTGTCAGGAGAGAGGGTCTGATCTGTCAGGAGAGACGGTCTGATCTGTCAGGAGAGACTAATCCAGAGACGGTCTGATCTGTCAGGAGAGACGGTCTGATCTGTCAGGAGAGACTAATCCAGAGACGGTCTGATCTGTCAGGAGAGACGGTCTGATCTGTCAGGAGAGAAGGTCTGATCTGTCAGGAGAGACGGTCTGATCTGTCAGGAGAGACGGTCTGATCTGTCAGGAGAGACTAATCCAGAGACGGTCTGATCTGTCAGGAGATACGGTCTGATCTGTTAGGAGAGACTGGTCCAGAGACAGTCTGATCTGTCAGGAGAGACTGGTCTGATCTGTCAGGAGAGACTAGTCTGATCTGTCAGGAGAGAGGGTCTGATCTGTCAGGAGAGACGGTCTGATCTGTCAGGAGAGACTGTTCCAGAGACTAGTCTGATCTGTCAGGAGAGACTGGTCCAGAGACGGTCTGATCTGTCAGGAGAGAAGGTCTGATCTGTCAGGAGAGACTAGTCTGATCTGTCAGGAGAGAGGGTCTGATCTGTCAGGAGAGACGGTCTGATCTGTCAGGAGAGACTAATCCATAGACGGTCTGATCTGTCAGGAGAGACGGTCTGATCTGTCAGGAGAGACTAATCCAGAGACGGTCTGATCTGTCAGGAGAGACGGTCTGATCTGTCAGGAGAGAAGGTCTGATCTGTCAGGAGAGACTAGTCTGATCTGTCAGGAGAGAGGGTCTGATCTGTCAGGAGAGACGGTCTGATCTGTCAGGAGAGACTAATCCAGAGACGGTCTGATCTGTCAGGAGAGACGGTCTGATCTGTCAGGAGAGACTAATCCAGAGACGGTCTGATCTGTCAGGAGAGACGGTCTGATCTGTCAGGAGAGAAGGTCTGATCTGTCAGGAGAGATGGTCTGATCTGTCAGGAGAGACGGTCTGATCTGTCAGGAGAGACTGTCCGATCTGTCAGGAGAGACTGTCTGATCTGTCAGGAGAGACGGTCTGATCTGTCAGGAGAGACTAATCCAGAGACGGTCTGATCTGTCAGGAGAGACGGTCTGATCTGTCAGGAGAGAAGGTCTGATCTGTCAGGAGAGACGGTCTGATCTGTCAGGAGAGACGGTCTGATCTGTCAGGAGAGACTGTCCGATCTGTCAGGAGAGACGGTCCGATCTGTCAGGAGAGACTGGTCCAGAGACGGTCTGATCTGTCAGGAGAGACTGGTCTGATCTGTCAGGAGAGACTGGTCCAGAGACTGTCTGATCTGTCAGGAGAGACGGTATGATCTGTCAGGAGAGACTAGTCTGATCTGTCAGGAGAGACTAGTCTGATCTGTCAGGAGAGACGGTCTGATCTGTCAGGAGAGACGGTCTGATCTGTCAGGAGAGACTAGTCCAGAGACGGTCTGATCATTCAGGAGAGACGGTCTAATCTGTCAGGAAAGAAGGTCTGATCTGTCAGGAGAGACTAGTCTGATCTGTCATGAGAGACTAGTCTGATCTGTCATGAGAGACTAGTCTGATCTGTCAGGAGAGACGTTCTGATCTGTCAGGAGAGACCGTCTGATCTGTCAGGAGAGACTGGTCTGTCAAGAGAGACGGTCTGATCTGTCAGGAGAGACGGTCTGATCTGTCAGCAGAGACTAGTCTGATCTGTCAGGAGAGACTAGTCTGATCTGTCAGGAGAGACTAGTCTGATCTGTCTGGAGAGACGGTCTGATCTGTCAGGAGAGACGGTCTGATCTGTCAGGAGAGACTGGTCTGTCAGGAGAGACGGTCTGATCTGTCAGGAGAGACTAGTCCAGAGACGGTCTGATCTGTCACGAGAGACGGTCTGATCTGTCAGGAGAGACTGTCCGATCTGTCAGGAGAGAATGTCCGATCTGTCAAGAGAGACGGTCCGATCTGTCAGGAGAGACTGTCCGATCTGTCAGGAGAGACTGTCCGATCTGTCAGGAGAGACGGTCCGATCTGTCAGGAGAGACTAGTCTGATCTGTCAGGAGAGACTAGTCTGATCTGTCTGGAGAGACTAGTCCGATCTGTCAGGAGAGACGGTCCGATCTGTCAGGGGAGACTGGTGTGATCTGTCAGGAGAGACTGGTCTGATCTGTCAGGAGAGACGGTCCGAACTGTCAGGAGAGACGGTCCGATCTGTCAGGAGAGACTGTTCCAGAGACTAGTCTGATCTGTCAGGAGAGACGGTCTGATCTGTCAGGAGAGACTAGTCTGATCTGTCAGGAGAGACTGTTCCAGAGACTAGTCTGATCTGTCAGGAGAGACGGTCTGATCTGTCAGGAGAGACGGTCTGATCTGTCTGGAGAGACGGTCTGATCTGTCAGGAGAGACGGTCTGATCTGTCAGGAGAGACGGTCCGATCTGTCAGGAGAGACGGTCCGATCTGTCAGGAGAGACTGGTCCAGAGACGGTCTGATCTGTCAGCAGAGACTAGTCTGATCTGTCAGGAGAGACTAGTCTGATCTGTCAGGAGAGACTAGTCTGATCTGTCTGGAGAGACGGTCTGATCTGTCAGGAGAGACTGTCTGATCTGTCAGGAGAGACTGGTCTGTCAGGAGAGACGGTCTGATCTGTCAGGAGAGACTAGTCCAGAGACGGTCTGATCTGTCAGGAGAGACGGTCTGATCTGTCAGGAGAGACGGTCTGAGCTGTCAGGAGAGACTAGTCCGATCTGTCAGAGGAGACTGGTGTGATCTGTCAGGAGAGACTGGTCTGATCTGTCAGGAGAGACGGTCCGATCTGTCAGGAGAGACGGTCCGATCTGTCAGGAGAGACTGTTCCAGAGACTAGTCTGATCTGTCAGGAGAGACGGTCTGATCTGTCAGGAGAGACTAGTCTGATCTGTCAGGAGAGACTGTTCCAGAGACTAGTCTGATCTGTCAGGAGAGACGGTCTGATCTGTCAGGAGAGACGGTCTGATCTGTCAGGAGAGACGGTCTGATCTGTCAGCAGAGACTAGTCTGATCTGTCAGGAGAGACTAGTCTGATCTGTCAGGAGAGACTAGTCTGATCTGTCTGGAGAGATGGTCTGATCTGTCAGGAGAGACGGTCTGATCTGTCAGGAGAGACGGTCTGATCTGTCAGGAGAGACTGGTCTGTCAGGAGAGACGGTCTGATCTGTCAGGAGAGACGGTCTGATCTGTCAGGAGAGACTAGTCCAGAGACGGTCTGATCTGTCAGGAGAGACGGTCTGATCTGTCAGGAGAGACTGTCCGATCTGTCAGGAGAGACTGGTCTGATCTGTCAGGAGAGACGGTCTGATCTGTCAGGAGAGACGGTCTGATCTGTCAGGAGAGACTAGTCCAGAGACGGTCTGATCTGTCAGGAGAGACGGTCTCATCAGTCAGGAGAGACGGTCTGATCTGTCAGGAGAGACTAGTCTGATCTGTCAGGAGAGACGGTCTGATCTGTCAGGAGAGACGGTATGATCTGTCAGGAGAGACTAGTCCAGAGACGGTCTGATCTGTCAGGAGAGACTAGTCTGATCTGTCAGGAGAGACGGTCTGATATGTCAGGAGAGACGGTCTCATATGTCAGGAGAGACTAGTCTGATCTGTCAGGAGAGACGGTCTGATCTGTCAGGAGAGACTGTTCCAGAGACTAGTCTGATCTGTCAGGAGAGACTGGTCCAGAGACGGTCTGATCTGTCAGGAGAGACGGTCTGATCTGTCAGGAGAGACTAATCCATAGACGGTCTGATCTGTCAGGAGAGACGGTCTGATCTGTCAGGAGAGACTAATCCAGAGACGGTCTGATCTGTCAGGAGAGACGGTCTGATCTGTCAGGAGAGAAGGTCTGATCTGTCAGGAGAGACTAGTCTGATCTGTCAGGAGAGAGGGTCTGATCTGTCAGGAGAGACGGTCTGATCTGTCAGGAGAGACTAATCCAGAGACGGTCTGATCTGTCAGGAGAGACGGTCTGATCTGTCAGGAGAGACTAATCCAGAGACGGTCTGATCTGTCAGGAGAGACGGTCTGATCTGTCAGGAGAGAAGGTCTGATCTGTCAGGAGAGATGGTCTGATCTGTCAGGAGAGACGGTCTGATCTGTCAGGAGAGACTGTCCGATCTGTCAGGAGAGACTGTCTGATCTGTCAGGAGAGACGGTCTGATCTGTCAGGAGAGACTAATCCAGAGACGGTCTGATCTGTCAGGAGAGACGGTCTGATCTGTCAGGAGAGAAGGTCTGATCTGTCAGGAGAGACGGTCTGATCTGTCAGGAGAGACGGTCTGATCTGTCAGGAGAGACTGTCCGATCTGTCAGGAGAGACGGTCCGATCTGTCAGGAGAGACTGGTCCAGAGACGGTCTGATCTGTCAGGAGAGACTGGTCTGATCTGTCAGGAGAGACTGGTCCAGAGACTGTCTGATCTGTCAGGAGAGACGGTATGATCTGTCAGGAGAGACTAGTCTGATCTGTCAGGAGAGACTAGTCTGATCTGTCAGGAGAGACGGTCTGATCTGTCAGGAGAGACGGTCTGATCTGTCAGGAGAGACTAGTCCAGAGACGGTCTGATCATTCAGGAGAGACGGTCTAATCTGTCAGGAAAGAAGGTCTGATCTGTCAGGAGAGACTAGTCTGATCTGTCATGAGAGACTAGTCTGATCTGTCATGAGAGACTAGTCTGATCTGTCAGGAGAGACGTTCTGATCTGTCAGGAGAGACCGTCTGATCTGTCAGGAGAGACTGGTCTGTCAAGAGAGACGGTCTGATCTGTCAGGAGAGACGGTCTGATCTGTCAGCAGAGACTAGTCTGATCTGTCAGGAGAGACTAGTCTGATCTGTCAGGAGAGACTAGTCTGATCTGTCTGGAGAGACGGTCTGATCTGTCAGGAGAGACGGTCTGATCTGTCAGGAGAGACTGGTCTGTCAGGAGAGACGGTCTGATCTGTCAGGAGAGACTAGTCCAGAGACGGTCTGATCTGTCACGAGAGACGGTCTGATCTGTCAGGAGAGACTGTCCGATCTGTCAGGAGAGAATGTCCGATCTGTCAAGAGAGACGGTCCGATCTGTCAGGAGAGACTGTCCGATCTGTCAGGAGAGACTGTCCGATCTGTCAGGAGAGACGGTCCGATCTGTCAGGAGAGACTAGTCTGATCTGTCAGGAGAGACTAGTCTGATCTGTCTGGAGAGACTAGTCCGATCTGTCAGGAGAGACGGTCCGATCTGTCAGGGGAGACTGGTGTGATCTGTCAGGAGAGACTGGTCTGATCTGTCAGGAGAGACGGTCCGAACTGTCAGGAGAGACGGTCCGATCTGTCAGGAGAGACTGTTCCAGAGACTAGTCTGATCTGTCAGGAGAGACGGTCTGATCTGTCAGGAGAGACTAGTCTGATCTGTCAGGAGAGACTGTTCCAGAGACTAGTCTGATCTGTCAGGAGAGACGGTCTGATCTGTCAGGAGAGACGGTCTGATCTGTCTGGAGAGACGGTCTGATCTGTCAGGAGAGACGGTCTGATCTGTCAGGAGAGACGGTCCGATCTGTCAGGAGAGACGGTCCGATCTGTCAGGAGAGACTGGTCCAGAGACGGTCTGATCTGTCAGCAGAGACTAGTCTGATCTGTCAGGAGAGACTAGTCTGATCTGTCAGGAGAGACTAGTCTGATCTGTCTGGAGAGACGGTCTGATCTGTCAGGAGAGACTGTCTGATCTGTCAGGAGAGACTGGTCTGTCAGGAGAGACGGTCTGATCTGTCAGGAGAGACTAGTCCAGAGACGGTCTGATCTGTCAGGAGAGACGGTCTGATCTGTCAGGAGAGACGGTCTGAGCTGTCAGGAGAGACTAGTCCGATCTGTCAGAGGAGACTGGTGTGATCTGTCAGGAGAGACTGGTCTGATCTGTCAGGAGAGACGGTCCGATCTGTCAGGAGAGACGGTCCGATCTGTCAGGAGAGACTGTTCCAGAGACTAGTCTGATCTGTCAGGAGAGACGGTCTGATCTGTCAGGAGAGACTAGTCTGATCTGTCAGGAGAGACTGTTCCAGAGACTAGTCTGATCTGTCAGGAGAGACGGTCTGATCTGTCAGGAGAGACGGTCTGATCTGTCAGGAGAGACGGTCTGATCTGTCAGCAGAGACTAGTCTGATCTGTCAGGAGAGACTAGTCTGATCTGTCAGGAGAGACTAGTCTGATCTGTCTGGAGAGATGGTCTGATCTGTCAGGAGAGACGGTCTGATCTGTCAGGAGAGACGGTCTGATCTGTCAGGAGAGACTGGTCTGTCAGGAGAGACGGTCTGATCTGTCAGGAGAGACGGTCTGATCTGTCAGGAGAGACTAGTCCAGAGACGGTCTGATCTGTCAGGAGAGACGGTCTGATCTGTCAGGAGAGACTGTCCGATCTGTCAGGAGAGACTGGTCTGATCTGTCAGGAGAGACGGTCTGATCTGTCAGGAGAGACGGTCTGATCTGTCAGGAGAGACTAGTCCAGAGACGGTCTGATCTGTCAGGAGAGACGGTCTCATCAGTCAGGAGAGACGGTCTGATCTGTCAGGAGAGACTAGTCTGATCTGTCAGGAGAGACGGTCTGATCTGTCAGGAGAGACGGTATGATCTGTCAGGAGAGACTAGTCCAGAGACGGTCTGATCTGTCAGGAGAGACGGTCTCATCAGTCAGGAGAGACGGTCTGATCTGTCAGGAGAGACTAGTCTGATCTGTCAGGAGAGACGGTCTGATATGTCAGGAGAGACGGTCTCATATGTCAGGAGAGACTAGTCTGATCTGTCAGGAGAGACGGTCTGATCTGTCAGGAGAGACTGTTCCAGAGACTAGTCTGATCTGTCAGGAGAGACTGGTCCAGAGACGGTCTGATCTGTCAGGAGAGAATGTCCGATCTGTCAAGAGAGACGATCCGATCTGTCAGGAGAGACGGTCTGATCTGTCAGGAGAGACTGGTCTGTCAGGAGAGACGGTCTGATCTGTCAGGAGAGACGGTCTGATCTGTCAGGAGAGACTAATCCTGAGACGGTCTGATCTGTCAGGAGAGACGGTCTGATCGTTCAGGAGAGACGGTCTGATCTGTCAGGAGAGACTAATCCAGAGATGGTCTGATCTGTCAGGAGAGACGGTCTGATCGGTCAGGTGAGACTAATCCAGAGACGGTCTGATCTGTCAGGAGAGACGGTCTGATCTGTCAGGAGAGAAGGTCTGATCTGTCAGGAGAGACTGTCCGATCTGTCTGGAGAGACGGTCTGATCTGTCAGGAGAGACGGTCTGATCTGTCAGGAGAGACTGGTCTGTCAGGAGAGCCTGGTCTGTCAGGAGAGACGGTCTGATCTGTCAGGAGAGACTAGTCCAGAGACGGTCTGATCTGTCAGGAGAGACGGTCTGATCTGTCAGGAGAGACTAGTCTGATCTGTCAGGAGAGACTAGTCTGATCTGTCAGGAGAGAGGGTCTGATCTGTCAGGAGAGACGGTCTGATCTGTCAGGAGAGACTAATCCAGAGACGGTCTGATCTGTCAGGAGAGACGGTCTGATCTGTCAGGAGAGACTAATCCAGAGACGGTCTGATCTGTCAGGAGAGACGGTCTGATCTGTCAGGAGAGAAGGTCTGATCTGTCAGGAGAGACGGTCTGATCTGTCAGGAGAGACGGTCTGATCTGTCAGGAGAGACTAATCCAGAGACGGTCTGATCTGTCAGGAGATACGGTCTGATCTGTTAGGAGAGACTGGTCCAGAGACAGTCTGATCTGTCAGGAGAGACTGGTCTGATCTGTCAGGAGAGACTAGTCTGATCTGTCAGGAGAGAGGGTCTGATCTGTCAGGAGAGACGGTCTGATCTGTCAGGAGAGACTAATCCAGAGACGGTCTGATCTGTAAGGAGAGACGGTCTGATCTGTCAGGAGAGACTAATCCAGAGACGGTCTGATCTGTCAGGAGAGACGGTCTGATCTGTCAGGAGAGAAGGTCTGATCTGTCAGGAGAGACTAGTCTGATCTGTCAGGAGAGACTAGTCTGATCTGTCAGGAGAGAGGGTCTGATCTGTCAGGAGAGACGGTCTGATCTGTCAGGAGAGACTAATCCAGAGACGGTCTGATCTGTCAGGAGAGACGGTCTGATCTGTCAGGAGAGACGGTCTGATCTGTCAGGAGAGACGGTCTGATCTGTCAGGAGAGACTAATCCAGAGACGGTCTGATCTGTCAGGAGAGACGGTCTGATCTGTCAGGAGAGAAGGTCTGATCTGTCAGGAGAGACGGTCTGATCTGTCAGGAGAGACTTGTCTGATCTGTCAGGAGAGACTGTTCCAGAGACTAGTCTGATCTGTCAGGAGAGACTGGTCCAGAGACGGTCTGATCTGTCAGGAGAGAATGTCCGATCTGTCAAGAGAGACGATCCGATCTGTCAGGAGAGACGGTCTGATCTGTCAGGAGAGACTGGTCTGTCAGGAGAGACGGTCTGATCTGTCAGGAGAGACGGTCTGATCTGTCAGGAGAGACTTGTCTGATCTGTCAGGAGAGACTGTTCCAGAGACTAGTCTGATCTGTCAGGAGAGACTGGTCCAGAGACGGTCTGATCTGTCAGGAGAGAATGTCCGATCTGTCAAGAGAGACGATCCGATCTGTCAGGAGAGACGGTCTGATCTGTCAGGAGAGACTGGTCTGTCAGGAGAGACGGTCTGATCTGTCAGGAGAGACGGTCTGATCTGTCAGGAGAGACTGTCTGATCTGTCAGGAGAGACAGTCCGATCTGTCAGGAGAGACTGTCTGATCTGTCAGGAGAGACTAATCCAGAGACGGTCTGATCTGTCAGGAGAGACGGTCTGATCTGTCAGGAGAGACTAATCCTGAGACGGTCTGATCTGTCAGGAGAGACGGTCTGATCTGTCAGGAGAGACGGTCTGATCTGTCAGGAGAGAAGGTCTGATCTGTCAGGAGAGACGGTCTGATCTGTCAGGAGAGACTAATCCAGAGATGGTCTGATCTGTCAGGAGAGACGGTCTGATCGGTCAGGAGAGACTAATCCAGAGACGGTCTGATCTGTCAGGAGAGACGGTCTGATCTGTCAGGAGAGAAGGTCTGATCTGTCAGGAGAGACTGTCCGATCTGTCTGGAGAGACGGTCTGATCTGTCAGGAGAGACGGTCTGATCTGTCAGGAGAGACTGGTCTGTCAGGAGAGACGGTCTGATCTGTCAGGAGAGACTAGTCCAGAGACGGTCTGATCTGTCAGGAGAGACGGTCTGATCTGTCAGGAGAGACTAGTCTGATCTGTCAGGAGAGACTAGTCTGATCTGTCAGGAGAGAGGGTCTGATCTGTCAGGAGAGACGGTCTGATCTGTCAGGAGAGACTAATCCAGAGACGGTCTGATCTGTCAGGAGAGACGGTCTGATCTGTCAGGAGAGACTAATCCAGAGACGGTCTGATCTGTCAGGAGAGACGGTCTGATCTGTCAGGAGAGAAGGTCTGATCTGTCAGGAGAGACGGTCTGATCTGTCAGGAGAGACGGTCTGATCTGTCAGGAGAGACTAATCCAGAGACGGTCTGATCTGTCAGGAGATACGGTCTGATCTGTTAGGAGAGACTGGTCCAGAGACAGTCTGATCTGTCAGGAGAGACTGGTCTGATCTGTCAGGAGAGACTAGTCTGATCTGTCAGGAGAGAGGGTCTGATCTGTCAGGAGAGACGGTCTGATCTGTCAGGAGAGACTGTTCCAGAGACTAGTCTGATCTGTCAGGAGAGACTGGTCCAGAGACGGTCTGATCTGTCAGGAGAGAAGGTCTGATCTGTCAGGAGAGAGGGTCTGATCTGTCAGGAGAGACGGTCTGATCTGTCAGGAGAGACTAATCCAGAGACGGTCTGATCTGTCAGGAGAGACGGTCTGATCTGTCAGGAGAGACTAATCCAGAGACGGTCTGATCTGTCAGGAGAGACGGTCTGATCTGTCAGGAGAGAAGGTCTGATCTGTCAGGAGAGACTAGTCTGATCTGTCAGGAGAGAGGGTCTGATCTGTCAGGAGAGACGGTCTGATCTGTCAGGAGAGACTAATCCAGAGACGGTCTGATCTGTCAGGAGAGACGGTCTGATCTGTCAGGAGAGACTAATCCAGAGACGGTCTGATCTGTCAGGAGAGACGGTCTGATCTGTCAGGAGAGAAGGTCTGATCTGTCAGGAGAGACGGTCTGATCTGTCAGGAGAGACGGTCTGATCTGTCAGGAGAGACTGTCCGATCTGTCAGGAGAGACTGTCTGATCTGTCAGGAGAGACGGTCCGATCTGTCAGGAGAGACGGTCCGATCTGTCAGGAGAGACTGTCCGATCTGTCAGGAGAGACGGTCCGATCTGTCAGGAGAGACTGGTCCAGAGACGGTCTGATCTGTCAGGAGAGACTGGTCTGATCTGTCAGGAGAGACTGGTCCAGAGACTGTCTGATCTGTCAGGAGAGACGGTATGATCTGTCAGGAGAGACTAGTCTGATCTGTCAGGAGAGACTAGTCTGATCTGTCAGGAGAGACGGTCTGATCTGTCAGGAGAGACGGTCTGATCTGTCAGGAGAGACTAGTCCAGAGACGGTCTGATCATTCAGGAGAGACGGTCTAATCTGTCAGGAAAGAAGGTCTGATCTGTCAGGAGAGACTAGTCTGATCTGTCATGAGAGACTAGTCTGATCTGTCATGAGAGACTAGTCTGATCTGTCAGGAGAGACGTTCTGATCTGTCAGGAGAGACCGTCTGATCTGTCAGGAGAGACTGGTCTGTCAAGAGAGACGGTCTGATCTGTCAGGAGAGACGGTCTGATCTGTCAGCAGAGACTAGTCTGATCTGTCAGGAGAGACTAGTCTGATCTGTCAGGAGAGACTAGTCTGATCTGTCTGGAGAGACGGTCTGATCTGTCAGGAGAGACGGTCTGATCTGTCAGGAGAGACTGGTCTGTCAGGAGAGACGGTCTGATCTGTCAGGAGAGACTAGTCCAGAGACGGTCTGATCTGTCAGGAGAGACGGTCTGATCTGTCAGGAGAGACTGTCCGATCTGTCAGGAGAGAATGTCCGATCTGTCAAGAGAGACGGTCCGATCTGTCAGGAGAGACGGTCTGATCTGTCAGGAGAGACTGTCCGATCTGTCAGGAGAGACGGTCCGATCTGTCAGGAGAGACTAGTCTGATCTGTCAGGAGAGACTAGTCTGATCTGTCAGGAGAGACTAGTCCGATCTGTCAGGAGAGACGGTCCGATCTGTCAGGGGAGACTGGTGTGATCTGTCAGGAGAGACTGGTCTGATCTGTCAGGAGAGACGGTCCGAACTGTCAGGAGAGACGGTCTGATCTGTCAGGAGAGACTAATCCAGAGACGGTCTGATCTGTCAGGAGAGACGGTCTGATCTGTCAGGAGAGAAGGTCTGATCTGTCAGGAGAGACGGTCTGATCTGTCAGGAGAGACTTGTCTGATCTGTCAGGAGAGACTGTTCCAGAGACTAGTCTGATCTGTCAGGAGAGACTGGTCCAGAGACGGTCTGATCTGTCAGGAGAGAATGTCCGATCTGTCAAGAGAGACGATCCGATCTGTCAGGAGAGACGGTCTGATCTGTCAGGAGAGACTGGTCTGTCAGGAGAGACGGTCTGATCTGTCAGGAGAGACGGTCTGATCTGTCAGGAGAGACTTGTCTGATCTGTCAGGAGAGACTGTTCCAGAGACTAGTCTGATCTGTCAGGAGAGACTGGTCCAGAGACGGTCTGATCTGTCAGGAGAGAATGTCCGATCTGTCAAGAGAGACGATCCGATCTGTCAGGAGAGACGGTCTGATCTGTCAGGAGAGACTGGTCTGTCAGGAGAGACGGTCTGATCTGTCAGGAGAGACGGTCTGATCTGTCAGGAGAGACTGTCTGATCTGTCAGGAGAGACAGTCCGATCTGTCAGGAGAGACTGTCTGATCTGTCAGGAGAGACTAATCCAGAGACGGTCTGATCTGTCAGGAGAGACGGTCTGATCTGTCAGGAGAGACTAATCCTGAGACGGTCTGATCTGTCAGGAGAGACGGTCTGATCTGTCAGGAGAGACGGTCTGATCTGTCAGGAGAGAAGGTCTGATCTGTCAGGAGAGACGGTCTGATCTGTCAGGAGAGACTAATCCAGAGATGGTCTGATCTGTCAGGAGAGACGGTCTGATCGGTCAGGAGAGACTAATCCAGAGACGGTCTGATCTGTCAGGAGAGACGGTCTGATCTGTCAGGAGAGAAGGTCTGATCTGTCAGGAGAGACTGTCCGATCTGTCTGGAGAGACGGTCTGATCTGTCAGGAGAGACGGTCTGATCTGTCAGGAGAGACTGGTCTGTCAGGAGAGACGGTCTGATCTGTCAGGAGAGACTAGTCCAGAGACGGTCTGATCTGTCAGGAGAGACGGTCTGATCTGTCAGGAGAGACTAGTCTGATCTGTCAGGAGAGACTAGTCTGATCTGTCAGGAGAGAGGGTCTGATCTGTCAGGAGAGACGGTCTGATCTGTCAGGAGAGACTAATCCAGAGACGGTCTGATCTGTCAGGAGAGACGGTCTGATCTGTCAGGAGAGACTAATCCAGAGACGGTCTGATCTGTCAGGAGAGACGGTCTGATCTGTCAGGAGAGAAGGTCTGATCTGTCAGGAGAGACGGTCTGATCTGTCAGGAGAGACGGTCTGATCTGTCAGGAGAGACTAATCCAGAGACGGTCTGATCTGTCAGGAGATACGGTCTGATCTGTTAGGAGAGACTGGTCCAGAGACAGTCTGATCTGTCAGGAGAGACTGGTCTGATCTGTCAGGAGAGACTAGTCTGATCTGTCAGGAGAGAGGGTCTGATCTGTCAGGAGAGACGGTCTGATCTGTCAGGAGAGACTGTTCCAGAGACTAGTCTGATCTGTCAGGAGAGACTGGTCCAGAGACGGTCTGATCTGTCAGGAGAGAAGGTCTGATCTGTCAGGAGAGAGGGTCTGATCTGTCAGGAGAGACGGTCTGATCTGTCAGGAGAGACTAATCCAGAGACGGTCTGATCTGTCAGGAGAGACGGTCTGATCTGTCAGGAGAGACTAATCCAGAGACGGTCTGATCTGTCAGGAGAGACGGTCTGATCTGTCAGGAGAGAAGGTCTGATCTGTCAGGAGAGACTAGTCTGATCTGTCAGGAGAGAGGGTCTGATCTGTCAGGAGAGACGGTCTGATCTGTCAGGAGAGACTAATCCAGAGACGGTCTGATCTGTCAGGAGAGACGGTCTGATCTGTCAGGAGAGACTAATCCAGAGACGGTCTGATCTGTCAGGAGAGACGGTCTGATCTGTCAGGAGAGAAGGTCTGATCTGTCAGGAGAGACGGTCTGATCTGTCAGGAGAGACGGTCTGATCTGTCAGGAGAGACTGTCCGATCTGTCAGGAGAGACTGTCTGATCTGTCAGGAGAGACGGTCCGATCTGTCAGGAGAGACGGTCCGATCTGTCAGGAGAGACTGTCCGATCTGTCAGGAGAGACGGTCCGATCTGTCAGGAGAGACTGGTCCAGAGACGGTCTGATCTGTCAGGAGAGACTGGTCTGATCTGTCAGGAGAGACTGGTCCAGAGACTGTCTGATCTGTCAGGAGAGACGGTATGATCTGTCAGGAGAGACTAGTCTGATCTGTCAGGAGAGACTAGTCTGATCTGTCAGGAGAGACGGTCTGATCTGTCAGGAGAGACGGTCTGATCTGTCAGGAGAGACTAGTCCAGAGACGGTCTGATCATTCAGGAGAGACGGTCTAATCTGTCAGGAAAGAAGGTCTGATCTGTCAGGAGAGACTAGTCTGATCTGTCATGAGAGACTAGTCTGATCTGTCATGAGAGACTAGTCTGATCTGTCAGGAGAGACGTTCTGATCTGTCAGGAGAGACCGTCTGATCTGTCAGGAGAGACTGGTCTGTCAAGAGAGACGGTCTGATCTGTCAGGAGAGACGGTCTGATCTGTCAGCAGAGACTAGTCTGATCTGTCAGGAGAGACTAGTCTGATCTGTCAGGAGAGACTAGTCTGATCTGTCTGGAGAGACGGTCTGATCTGTCAGGAGAGACGGTCTGATCTGTCAGGAGAGACTGGTCTGTCAGGAGAGACGGTCTGATCTGTCAGGAGAGACTAGTCCAGAGACGGTCTGATCTGTCAGGAGAGACGGTCTGATCTGTCAGGAGAGACTGTCCGATCTGTCAGGAGAGAATGTCCGATCTGTCAAGAGAGACGGTCCGATCTGTCAGGAGAGACGGTCTGATCTGTCAGGAGAGACTGTCCGATCTGTCAGGAGAGACGGTCCGATCTGTCAGGAGAGACTAGTCTGATCTGTCAGGAGAGACTAGTCTGATCTGTCAGGAGAGACTAGTCCGATCTGTCAGGAGAGACGGTCCGATCTGTCAGGGGAGACTGGTGTGATCTGTCAGGAGAGACTGGTCTGATCTGTCAGGAGAGACGGTCCGAACTGTCAGGAGAGACGGTCCGATCTGTCAGGAGAGACTGTTCCAGAGACTAGTCTGATCTGTCAGGAGAGACGGTCTGATCTGTCAGGAGAGACGGTCTGATCTGTCAGGAGAGACTAGTCTGATCTGTCTGGAGAGACGGTCTGATCTGTCAGGAGAGACTGTCTGATCTGTCAGGAGAGACTGGTCTGTCAGGAGAGACGGTCTGATCTGTCAGGAGAGACTAGTCCAGAGACGGTCTGATCTGTCAGGAGAGACGGTCTGATCTGTCAGGAGAGACGGTCTGAGCTGTCAGGAGAGACTAGTCCAGAGACGGTCTGATCTGTCAGGAGAGACGGTCTCATCAGTCAGGAGAGACGGTCTGATCTGTCAGGAGAGACTAGTCTGATCTGTCAGGAGAGACGGTCTGATATGTCAGGAGAGACGGTCTGATATGTCAGGAGAGACTAGTCTGATCTGTCAGGAGAGACGGTCTGATCTGTTAGGAGAGACTGGTCCAGAGACAGTCTGATCTGTCAGGAGAGACTGGTCTGATCTGTCAGGAGAGACGGTCTGATCTGTCAGGAGAGACGGTCTGATCTGTCAGGAGAGACTAGTCTAGAGAAGGTCTGATCTGTCAGGAGAGACTGGTCTGATCTGTCAGGAGAGACGGTCTGATCTGTCAGGAGAGACGGTCTGATCTGTCAGGAGAGACTGGTCTGTCAGTAGAGACGGTCTGATCTTTCAGGAGAGACTAGTCTGATCTATCAGGAGAGACTAGTCTGATCTGTCAGGAGAGACGGTCTGATCTGTCAGGAGAGACGGTCCGAACTGTCAGGAGAGACGGTCCGATCTGTCGGGAAAGACTGTTCCAGAGACTAGTCTGATCTGTCGGGAAAGACTGGTCCAGAGACGGTCTGATCTGTCAGGAGAGACGGTCTGATCTGTCAGGAGAGACTAGTCTGATCTGTCAGGAGAGACTAGTCTGATCTGTCAGGAGAGACTAGTCTGATCTGTCAGGAGAGACTGTCTGATCTGTCAGGAGAGACGGTCCGATCTGTCAGGAGAGACGGTCTGATCTGTCAGGAGAGACTAGTCTGATCTGTCAGGAGAGACGGTCTGATCTGTCAGGAGAGACGGTCTGATCTGTCAGGAGAGACGGTCTCATCTGTCATGCGAGAATGTCCGATCTGTCAAGAGAGACGGTCCGATCTGTCAGGAGAGACGGTCTGATCTGTCAGGAGAGACTGTCTGATCTGTCAGGAGAGACGGTCCGATCTGTCAGGAAAGAAGGTCTGATCTGTCAGGAGAGACTAGTCTGATCTGTCATGAGAGACTAGTCTGATCTGTCATGAGAGACTAGTCTGATCTGTCAGGAGAGACGTTCTGATCTGTCAGGAGAGACCGTCTGATCTGTCAGGAGAGACTGGTCTGTCAAGAGAGACGGTCTGATCTGTCAGGAGAGACGGTCTGATCTGTCAGCAGAGACTAGTCTGATCTGTCAGGAGAGACTAGTCTGATCTGTCAGGAGAGACTAGTCTGATCTGTCTGGAGAGACGGTCTGATCTGTCAGGAGAGACGGTCTGATCTGTCAGGAGAGACTGGTCTGTCAGGAGAGACGGTCTGATCTGTCAGGAGAGACTAGTCCAGAGACGGTGTGATCTGTCATGAGAGATGGTCTGATCTGTCAGGAGAGACTGTCCGATCTGTCAGGAGAGACGGTCCGATCTGTCAGGAGAGACGGTCCGATCTGTCAGGAGAGACGGTCCGATCTGTCAGGAGAGACTAGTCTGATCTGTCAGGAGAGACTAGTCTGATCTGTCAGGAGAGACTAGTCCGATCTGTCAGGAGAGACGGTCCGATCTGTCAGGGGAGACTGGTGTGATCTGTCAGGAGAGACTGGTCTGATCTGTCAGGAGAAACGGTCCGAACTGTCAGGAGAGACGGTCCGATCTGTCAGGAGAGACTGTTCCAGAGACTAGTCTGATCTGTCAGGAGAGACGGTCTGATCTGTCAGGAGAGACGGTCTGATCTGTCAGGAGAGACTAGTCTGATCTGTCTGGAGAGACGGTCTGATCTGTCAGGAGAGACTGTCTGATCTGTCAGGAGAGACTGGTCTGTCAGGAGAGACGGTCTGATCTGTCAGGAGAGACTAGTCCAGAGACGGTCTGATCTGTCAGGAGAGACGGTCTGATCTGTCAGGAGAGACGGTCTGAGCTGTCAGGAGAGACTAGTCCAGAGACGGTCTGATCTGTCAGGAGAGACGGTCTCATCAGTCAGGAGAGACGGTCTGATCTGTCAGGAGAGACTAGTCTGATCTGTCAGGAGAGACGGTCTGATATGTCAGGAGAGACGGTCTGATATGTCAGGAGAGACTAGTCTGATCTGTCAGGAGAGACGGTCTGATCTGTTAGGAGAGACTGGTCCAGAGACAGTCTGATCTGTCAGGAGAGACTGGTCTGATCTGTCAGGAGAGACTAGTCCAGAGACAGTCTGATCTGTTGGAGAGACTAGTCTGATCTGTCAGGAGAGACTAGTCTGATCTGTCAGGAGAGACTGGTCCAGAGACGGTCTGATCTGTCAGGAGAGACTAGTCTGATCTGTCAGGAGAGACGGTCTGATCTGTCAGGAGAGACTAGTCTAGAGAAGGTCTGATCTGTTAGGAGAGACTGGTCCAGAGACAGTCTGATCTGTCAGGAGAGACTGGTCTGATCTGTCAGGAGAGACGGTCTGATCTGTCAGGAGAGACGGTCTGATCTGTCAGGAGAGACTGGTCTGTCAGTAGAGACGGTCTGATCTTTCAGGAGAGACTAGTCTGATCTATCAGGAGAGACTAGTCTGATCTGTCAGGAGAGACGGTCTGATCTGTCAGGAGAGACGGTCCGAACTGTCAGGAGAGACGGTCCGATCTGTCGGGAAAGACTGTTCCAGAGACTAGTCTGATCTGTCGGGAAAGACTGGTCCAGAGACGGTCTGATCTGTCAGGAGAGACGGTCTGATCTGTCAGGAGAGACTAGTCTGATCTGTCATGAGAGACTAGTCTGATCTGTCAGGAGAGACTAGTCTGATCTGTCAGGAGAGACTCTGATCTGTCAGGAGAGACGGTCCGATCTGTCAGGAGAGACGGTCTGATCTGTCAGGAGAGACTAGTCTGATCTGTCAGGAGAGACGGTCTGATCTGTCAGGAGAGACGGTCTGATCTGTCAGGAGAGACGGTCTCATCTGTCATGCGAGAATGTCCGATCTGTCAAGAGAGACGGTCCGATCTGTCAGGAGAGACGGTCTGATCTGTCAGGAGAGACTGTCTGATCTGTCAGGAGAGACGGTCCGATCTGTCAGGAAAGAAGGTCTGATCTGTCAGGAGAGACTAGTCTGATCTGTCATGAGAGACTAGTCTGATCTGTCATGAGAGACTAGTCTGATCTGTCAGGAGAGACGTTCTGATCTGTCAGGAGAGACCGTCTGATCTGTCAGGAGAGACTGGTCTGTCAAGAGAGACGGTCTGATCTGTCAGGAGAGACGGTCTGATCTGTCAGCAGAGACTAGTCTGATCTGTCAGGAGAGACTAGTCTGATCTGTCAGGAGAGACTAGTCTGATCTGTCTGGAGAGACGGTCTGATCTGTCAGGAGAGACGGTCTGATCTGTCAGGAGAGACTGGTCTGTCAGGAGAGACGGTCTGATCTGTCAGGAGAGACTAGTCCAGAGACGGTGTGATCTGTCATGAGAGATGGTCTGATCTGTCAGGAGAGACTGTCCGATCTGTCAGGAGAGACGGTCCGATCTGTCAGGAGAGACGGTCCGATCTGTCAGGAGAGACGGTCCGATCTGTCAGGAGAGACTAGTCTGATCTGTCAGGAGAGACTAGTCTGATCTGTCAGGAGAGACTAGTCCGATCTGTCAGGAGAGACGGTCCGATCTGTCAGGGGAGACTGGTGTGATCTGTCAGGAGAGACTGGTCTGATCTGTCAGGAGAAACGGTCCGAACTGTCAGGAGAGACGGTCCGATCTGTCAGGAGAGACTGTTCCAGAGACTAGTCTGATCTGTCAGGAGAGACGGTCTGATCTGTCAGGAGAGACGGTCTGATCTGTCTGGAGAGACGGTCTGATCTGTCAGGAGAGACGGTCTGATCTGTCAGGAGAGACGGTCCGATCTGTCAGGAGAGACGGTCTGATCTGTCAGGAGAGACGGTCTGAGCTGTCAGGAGAGACTAGTCCAGAGACGGTCTGATCTGTCAGGAGAGACGGTCTCATCAGTCAGGAGAGACGGTCTGATCTGTCAGGAGAGACTAGTCTGATCTGTCAGGAGAGACGGTCTGATATGTCAGGAGAGACGGTCTGATATGTCAGGAGAGACTAGTCTGATCTGTCAGGAGAGACGGTCTGATCTGTTAGGAGAGACTGGTCCAGAGACAGTCTGATCTGTCAGGAGAGACTGGTCTGATCTGTCAGGAGAGACTAGTCCAGAGACAGTCTGATCTGTTGGAGAGACTAGTCTGATCTGTCAGGAGAGACTAGTCTGATCTGTCAGGAGAGACTGGTCCAGAGACGGTCTGATCTGTCAGGAGAGACTAGTCTGATCTGTCAGGAGAGACGGTCTGATCTGTCAGGAGAGACTAGTCTAGAGACGGTCTGATCTGTTAGGAGAGACTGGTCCAGAGACAGTCTGATCTGTCAGGAGAGACTGGTCTGATCTGTCAGGAGAGACGGTCTGATCTGTCAGGAGAGACGGTCTGATCTGTCAGGAGAGACTGGTCTGTCAGTAGAGACGGTCTGATCTTTCAGGAGAGACTAGTCTGATCTATCAGGAGAGACTAGTCTGATCTGTCAGGAGAGACGGTCCGAACTGTCAGGAGAGACGGTCCGAACTGTCAGGAGAGACGGTCCGATCTGTCGGGAAAGACTGTTCCAGAGACTAGTCTGATCTGTCGGGAAAGACTGGTCCAGAGACGGTCTGATCTGTCAGGAGAGACGGTCTGATCTGTCAGGAGAGACTAATCCAGAGACGGTCTGATCTGTCAGGAGAGACGGTCTGATCTGTCAGGAGAGACTAATCCAGAGACGGTCTGATCTGTCAGGAGAGACGGTCTGATCTGTCAGGAGAGAAGGTCTGATCTGTCAGGAGAGACGGTCTGATCTGTCAGGAGAGACGGTCTGATCTGTCAGGAGAGACTGTCCGATCTGTCAGGAGAGACTGTCTGATCTGTCAGGAGAGACGGTCCGATCTGTCAGGAGAGACGGTCCGATCTGTCAGGAGAGACTGTCCGATCTGTCAGGAGAGACGGTCCGATCTTTCAGGAGAGACTGGTCCAGAGACGGTCTGATCTGTCAGGAGAGACTGGTCTGATCTGTCAGGAGAGACTGGTCCAGAGACTGTCTGATCTGTCAGGAGAGACGGTATGATCTGTCAGGAGAGACTAGTCTGATCTGTCAGGAGAGACTAGTCTGATCTGTCAGGAGAGACGGTCTGATCTGTCAGGAGAGACGGTCTGATCTGTCAGGAGAGACTAGTCCAGAGACGGTCTGATCATTCAGGAGAGACGGTCTAATCTGTCAGGAGAGACTGGTCTGTCAAGAGAGACGGTCTGATCTGTCAGGAGAGACGGTCTGATCTGTCAGCAGAGACTAGTCTGATCTGTCAGGAGAGACTAGTCTGATCTGTCAGGAGAGACTAGTCTGATCTGTCTGGAGAGACGGTCTGATCTGTCAGGAGAGACGGTCTGATCTGTCAGGAGAGACTGGTCTGTCAGGAGAGACGGTCTGATCTGTCAGGAGAGACTAGTCCAGAGACGGTCTGATCTGTCAGGAGAGACGGTCTGATCTGTCAGGAGAGACTGTCCGATCTGTCAGGAGAGACTGTCCGATCTGTCAGGAGAGACGGTCCGATCTGTCAGGAGAGACTAGTCTGATCTGTCAGGAGAGACTAGTCTGATCTGTCAGGAGAGACTAGTCCGATCTGTCAGGAGAGACGGTCCGATCTGTCAGGGGAGACTGGTGTGATCTGTCAGGAGAGACTGGTCTGATCTGTCAGGAGAGACGGTCCGAACTGTCAGGAGAGACGGTCCGATCTGTCAGGAGAGACTGTTCCAGAGACTAGTCTGATCTGTCAGGAGAGACGGTCTGATCTGTCAGGAGAGACGGTCTGATCTGTCTGGAGAGACGGTCTGATCTGTCAGGAGAGACGGTCTGATCTGTCAGGAGAGACGGTCCGATCTGTCAGGAGAGACGGTCCGATCTGTCAGGAGAGACTGGTCCAGAGACGGTCTGATCTGTCAGCAGAGACTAGTCTGATCTGTCAGGAGAGACTAGTCTGATCTGTCAGGAGAGACTAGTCTGATCTGTCAGGAGAGACTAGTCCAGAGACGGTCTGATCTGTCAGGAGAGACGGTCTGATCTGTCAGGAGAGACGGTCTGAGCTGTCAGGAGAGACTAGTCCAGAGACGGTCTGATCTGTCAGGAGAGACGGTCTCATCAGTCAGGAGAGACGGTCTGATCTGTCAGGAGAGACTAGTCTGATCTGTCAGGAGAGACGGTCTGATATGTCAGGAGAGACGGTCTGATATGTCAGGAGAGACTAGTCTGATCTGTCAGGAGAGACGGTCTGATCTGTTAGGAGAGACTGGTCCAGAGACAGTCTGATCTGTCAGGAGAGACTGGTCTGATCTGTCAGGAGAGACTAGTCCAGAGACAGTCTGATCTGTTGGAGAGACTAGTCTGATCTGTCAGGAGAGACTAGTCTGATCTGTCAGGAGAGACTGTTCCAGAGACTAGTCTGATCTGTCAGGAGAGACTGGTCCAGAGACGGTCTGATCTGTCAGGAGAGACTAGTCTGATCTGTCAGGAGAGACGGTCTGATCTGTCAGGAGAGACTAGTCTAGAGACGGTCTGATCTGTTAGGAGAGACTGGTCCAGAGACAGTCTGATCTGTCAGGAGAGACTGGTCTGATCTGTCAGGAGAGACGGTCTGATCTGTCAGGAGAGACGGTCTGATCTGTCAGGAGAGACTGGTCTGTCAGTAGAGACGGTCTGATCTTTCAGGAGAGACTAGTCTGATCTATCAGGAGAGACTAGTCTGATCTGTCAGGAGAGACGGTCTGATCTGTCAGGAGAGACGGTCCGAACTGTCAGGAGAGACGGTCCGATCTGTCGGGAAAGACTGTTCCAGAGACTAGTCTGATCTGTCGGGAAAGACTGGTCCAGAGACGGTCTGATCTGTCAGGAGAGACGGTCTGATCTGTCAGGAGAGACTAGTCTGATCTGTCATGAGAGACTAGTCTGATCTGTCAGGAGAGACTAGTCTGATCTGTCAGGAGAGACTGTCTGATCTGTCAGGAGAGACGGTCCGATCTGTCAGGAGAGACGGTCTGATCTGTCAGGAGAGACTAGTCTGATCTGTCAGGAGAGACGGTCTGATCTGTCAGGAGAGACGGTCTGATCTGTCAGGAGAGACGGTCTCATCTGTCATGCGAGAATGTCCGATCTGTCAAGAGAGACGGTCCGATCTGTCAGGAGAGACGGTCTGATCTGTCAGGAGAGACTGTCTGATCTGTCAGGAGAGACGGTCCGATCTGTCAGGAGAGACTAGTCTGATCTGTCAGGAGAGACTAGTCTGATCTGTCAGGAGAGACTAGTCCGATCTGTCAGGAGAGACGGTCCGATCTGTCAGGGGAGACTGGTGTGATCTGTCAGGAGAGACTGGTCTGATCTGTCAGGAGAGACGGTCCGAACTGTCAGGAGAGACGGTCCGATCTGTCAGGAGAGACTGTTCCAGAGACTAGTCTGATCTGTCAGGAGAGACTAGTCTGATCTGTCAGGAGAGACTGTTCCAGAGACTAGTCTGATCTGTCAGGAGAGACGGTCTGATCTGTCAGGAGAGACGGTCTGATCTGTCAGCAGAGACTAGTCTGATCTGTCAGGAGAGACTAGTCTGATCTGTCAGGAGAGACTGGTCTGATCTGTCAGGAGAGACGGTCCGAACTGTCAGGAGAGACGGTCCGATCTGTCAGGAGAGACTGTTCCAGAGACTAGTCTGATCTGTCAGGAGAGACTAGTCTGATCTGTCAGGAGAGACTGTTCCAGAGACTAGTCTGATTTGTCAGGAGAGACGGTCTGATCTGTCAGCAGAGACTAGTCTGATCTGTCAGGAGAGACTAGTCTGATCTTTCAGGAGAGACTAGTCTGATCTGTCTGGAGAGACGGTCTGATCTGTCAGGAGAAACGGTCTGACCTGTCAGGAGAGACTGGTCTGTCAGGAGAGACGGTCTGATCTGTCAGGAGAGACTAGTCCAGAGACGGTCCGATCTGTCAGGAGAGACTGGTCTGATCTGTCAGGAGAGACGGTCTGATCTGTCAGGAGAGACTAGTCCAGAGACGGTCTGATCTGTCAGGAGAGACGGTCTCATCAGTCAGGAGAGACGGTCTGATCTGTCAGGAGAGACTAGTCTGATCTGTCAGGAGAGATGGTCTGATCTGTCAGGAGAGACTAGTCCAGAGACGGTCTGATCTGTCAGGAGAGACGGTCTCATCAGTCAGGAGAGACGGTCTGATATGTCAGGAGAGACGGTCTGATATGTCAGGAGAGACTAGTCTGATCTGTCAGGAGAGACGGTCTGATCTGTTTGGAGAGACTGGTCCAGAGACAGTCTGATCTGTCAGGAGAGACTGGTCTGATCTGTCAGGAGAGACTAGTCCAGAGACAGTCTGATCTGTCAGGAGAGACTAGTCTGATCTGTCAGGAGAGACTAGTCCAGAGACAGTCTGATCTGTCAGGAGAGACTAGTCTGATCTGTCAGGAGAGACTGGTCTGATCTGTCAGGAGAGACTAGTCCAGAGACAGTCTGATCTGTCAGGAGAGACTAGTCTGATCTGTCAGGAGAGACTAGTCCAGAGACGGTCTGATCTGTCAGGAGAGAATGTCCGATCTGTCAAGAGAGACGATCCGATCTGTCAGGAGAGACGGTCTGATCTGTCAGGAGAGACTGGTCTGTCAGGAGAGACGGTCTGATCTGTCAGGAGAGACGGTCTGATCTGTCAGGAGAGACTGTCTGATCTGTCAGGAGAGACAGTCCGATCTGTCAGGAGAGACTGTCTGATCATTCAGGAGAGACGGTCTAATCTGTCACGAAAGAAGGTCTGATCTGTCAGGAGAGACTAGTCTGATCTGTCATGAGAGACTAGTCTGATCTGTCAGGAGAGACGTTCTGATCTGTCAGGAGAGACCGTCTGATCTGTCAGGAGAGACTGGTCTGTCAGGAGAGACGGTCTGATCTGTCAGGAGAGACGGTCTCATCTGTCAGGAGAGAATGTCCCGATCTGTCAAGAGAAACGGTCCGATCCTGTCAGGAGAGACGGTCTGATCTGTCAGGAGAGACGGTCTGATCTGTCAGGAGAGACTGTCCGATCTGTCAGGAGAGACAGTCTGATCTGTCAGGAGAGACGGTCCGATCTGTCAGGAGAGACTAGTCTGATCTGTCAGGAGAGACTAGTCTGATCTGTCAGGAGAGACTAGTCCTGGTCTGTCAGGAGAGACGGTCTGATCTGTCAGGAGAGACGGTCTCATCTGTCAGGAGAGAATGTCCGATCTGTCAAGAGAAACGGTCCGATCTGTCAGGAGAGACGGTCTGATCTGTCAGGAGAGACGGTCTGATCTGTCAGGAGAGACTGTCCGATCTGTCAGGAGAGACAGTCTGATCTGTCAGGAGAGACGGTCCGATCTGTCAGGAGAGACTAGTCTGATCTGTCAGGAGAGACTAGTCTGATCTGTCAGGAGAGACTAGTCCGATCTGTCAGGAGAGACGGTCCGATCTGTCAGGGGAGACTGGTGTGATCTTTCAGGAGAGACTGGTCTGATCTGTCAGGAGAGACGGTCCGAACTGTCAGGAGAGACGGTCCGATCTGTCAGGAGAGACTGTTCCAGAGACTAGTCTGATCTGTCAGGAGAGACGGTCTGATCTGTCAGGAGAGACGGTCTGATCTGTCAGGAGAGACGGTCTGATCTGTCAGGAGAGACGGTCTGATCTGTCAGGAGAGACGGTCTGATCTGTCAGGAGAGATGGTCTGATCTGTCAGGAGAGACGGTCTGAGCTGTCAGGAGAGACTAGTCCAGAGACGGTCTGATCTGTCAGGAGAGACGGTCTCATCAGTCAGGAGAGACGGTCTGATCTGTCAGGAGAGACTAGTCTGATCTGTCAGGAGAGTAGGTCTGATCTGTCAGGAGAGACGATCTGATCTGTCAGGAGAGACTAGTCCAGAGACGATCTGATCTGTCAGGAGAGACGGTCTCATCAGTCAGGAGAGACGGTCTGATCTGTCAGGAGAGACTAGTCTGATCTGTCAGGAGAGACGGTCTGATATGTCAGGAGAGACGGTCTGATATGTCAGGAGAGACTAGTCTGATCTGTCAGGAGAGACGGTCTGATCTGTTAGGAGAGACGGTCTGATCTGTTAGGAGAGACTGGTCCAGAGACAGTCTGATCTGTCAGGAGAGACTGGTCTGATCTGTCAGGAGAGACTAGTCCAGAGACAGTCTGATCTGTCAGGAGAGACTAGTCTGATCTGTCAGGAGAGACTAGTCTGATCTGTCTGGAGAGACGGTCTGATCTGTCAGGAGAGACGGTCTGATCTGTCAGGAGAGACTAGTCCAGAGACGGTCTGATCTGTCAGGAGAGACGGTCTGATCTGTCAGGAGAGACTGTCCGATCTGTCAGGAGAGACTGGTCTGATCTGTCAGGAGAGACGGTCTGATCTGTCAGGAGAGACGGTCTGAGCTGTCAGGAGAGACTAGTCTGATCTGTCAGGAGAGACTGTTCCAGAGACTAGTCTGATCTGTCAGGAGAGACTGGTCCAGAGACGGTCTGATCTGTCAGGAGAGAATGTCCGATCTGTCAAGAGAGACGGTCTGATCTGTCAGGAGAGACGGTCTGATCTGTCAGGAGAGACGGTCTGATCTGTCAGGAGAGACGGTCTGATCTGTCAGGAGAGACTGTCTGATCTGTCAGGAGAGACTGTCTGATCTGTCAGGAGAGACAGTCCGATCTGTCAGGAGAGACTGTCTGATCATTCAGGAGAGACGGTCTAATCTGTCACGAAAGAAGGTCTGATCTGTCAGGAGAGACTAGTCTGATCTGTCATGAGAGACTAGTCTGATCTGTCAGGAGAGACGTTCTGATCTGTCAGGAGAGACCGTCTGATCTGTCAGGAGAGACTGGTCTGTCAGGAGAGACGGTCTGATCTGTCAGGAGAGACAGTCTCATCTGTCAGGAGAAAATGTCCGATCTGTCAGGAGAGACGGTCCGATCTGTCAGGAGAGACGGTCCGATCTGTCAGGAGAGACGGTCTGATCTGTCAGGAGAGACGGTCTGATCTGTCAGGAGAGACTGTCCGATCTGTCAGGAGAGACTGTCTGATCTGTCAGGAGAGACGGTCCGATCTGTCAGGAGAGACTAGTCTGATCTGTCAGGAGAGACTAGTCTGATCTGTCAGGAGAGACTAGTCTGATCTGTCAGGAGAGACTAGTCCGATCTGTCAGGAGAGACGGTCCGATCTGTCAGGGGAGACTGGTGTGATCTTTCAGGAGAGACTGGTCTGATCTGTCAGGAGAGACTAGTCTGATCTGTCTGGAGAGACGGTCTGATCTGTCAGGAGAAACGGTCTGACCTGTCAGGAGAGACTGGTCTGTCAGGAGAGACGGTCTGATCTGTCAGGAGAGACTAGTCCAGAGACGGTCCGATCTGTCAGGAGAGACTGGTCTGATCTGTCAGGAGAGACGGTCTGATCTGTCAGGAGAGACGGTCTGATCTGTCAGGAGAGACTAGTCCAGAGACGGTCTGATCTGTCAGGAGAGATGGTCTCATCAGTCAGGAGAGACGGTCTGATCTGTCAGGAGAGACTAGTCTGATCTGTCAGGAGAGACGGTCTGATCTGTCAGGAGAGACTAGTCCAGAGACGGTCTGATCTGTCAGGAGAGACGGTCTCATCAGTCAGGAGAGACGGTCTGATCTGTCAGGAGAGACTAGTCTGATCTGTCAGGACAGACGGTCTGATATGTCAGGAGAGACGGTCTGATATGTCAGGAGAGACTAGTCTGATCTGTCAGGAGAGACGGTCTGATCTGTTTGGAGAGACTGGTCCAGAGACAGTCTGATCTGTCAGGAGAGACTGGTCTGTCAGGAGAGACGGTCTGATCTGTCAGGAGAGACGGTCTGATCTGTCAGGAGAGACTGTCCGATCTGTCAGGAGAGACTGTCTGATCTGTCAGGAGAGACGGTCCGATCTGTCAGGAGAGACTAGTCTGATCTGTCAGGAGAGACTAGTCTGATCTGTCAGGAGAGACTAGTCCGATCTGTCAGGAGAGACTAGTCCAGAGACAGTCTGATCTGTCAGGAGAGACTAGTCCAGAGACAGTCTGATCTGTCAGGAGAGACTAGTCTGATCTGTCAGGAGAGACTAGTCCAGAGACAGTCTGATCTGTCAGGAGAGACTAGTCTGATCTGTCAGGAGAGACTGTTCCAGAGACTAGTCTGATCTGTCAGGAGAGACTGGTCCAGAGACGGTCTGATCTGTCAGGAGAGAATGTCCGATCTGTCAAGAGAGACGATCCGATCTGTCAGGAGAGACGGTCTGATCTGTCAGGAGAGACTGGTCTGTCAGGAGAGATGGTCTGATCTGTCAGGAGAGACGGTCTGATCTGTCAGGAGAGACTGTCTGATCTGTCAGGAGAGACTGTCTGATCTGTCAGGAGAGACAGTCCGATCTGTCAGGAGAGACTGTCTGATCATTCAGGAGAGACGGTCTAATCTGTCACGAAAGAAGGTCTGATCTGTCAGGAGAGACTAGTCTGATCTGTCATGAGAGACTAGTCTGATCTGTCAGGAGAGACGTTCTGATCTGTCAGGAGAGACCGTCTGATCTGTCAGGAGAGACTGGTCTGTCAGGAGAGACGGTCTGATCTGTCAGGAGAGACGGTCTCATCTGTCAGGAGAGACGGTCTCATCTGTCAGGAGAGAATGTCCGATCTGTCAAGAGAGACGGTCCGATCTGTCAGGAGAGACTAGTCTGATCTGTCAGGAGAGACGGTCTGATCTGTCAGGAGAGACGATCTGATCTGTCAGGAGAGACTAGTCCAGAGACGATCTGATCTGTCAGGAGAGACGGTCTCATCAGTCAGGAGAGACGGTCTGATCTGTCAGGAGAGACTAGTCTGATCTGTCAGGAGAGACGGTCTGATATGTCAGGAGAGACGGTCTGATATGTCAGGAGAGACTAGTCTGATCTGTCAGGAGAGACGGTCTGTCAGGAGAGACGGTCTGATCTGTCAGGAGAGACAGTCTCATCTGTCAGGAGAAAATGTCCGATCTGTCAAGAGAGACGGTCCGATCTGTCAGGAGAGACGGTCTGATCTGTCAGGAGAGACGGTCTGATCTGTCAGGAGAGACTGTCCGATCTGTCAGGAGAGACTGTCTGATCTGTCAGGAGAGACTAGTCCGATCTGTCAGGAGAGACGGTCCGATCTGTCAGGGGAGACTGGTGTGATCTTTCAGGAGAGACTGGTCTGATCTGTCAGGAGAGACGGTCCGAACTGTCTGGAGAGACGGTCCGATCTGTCAGGAGAGACTGTTCCAGAGACTAGTCTGATCTGTCAGGAGAGACGGTCTGATCTGTCAGGAGAGACGGTCTGATCTGTCAGGAGAGACGGTCTGATCTGTCAGGAGAGACGGTCTGATCTGTCAGGAGAGACGGTCTGATCTGTCAGGAGAGACGGTCTGATCTGTCAGGAGAGACGGTCTGATCTGTCAGGAGAGACGGTCTGATCTGTCAGCAGAGACTAGTCTGATCTGTCAGGAGAGACTAGTCTGATCTGTCTGGAGAGACGGTCTGATCTGTCAGGAGAGACGGTCTGATCTGTCAGGAGAGACTAGTCCAGAGACGGTCTGATCTGTCAGGAGAGACTGTCCGATCTGTCAGGAGAGACGGTCTGATCTGTCAGGAGAGACGGTCTGAGCTGTCAGGAGAGACTAGTCCAGAGACGGTCTGATCTGTCAGGAGAGACGGTCTGATCTGTCAGGAGAGACTAGTCTGATCTGTCAGGAGAGACTAGTCTGATCTGTCAGGAGAGACGGTCTGATCTGTCAGGAGAGACGATCTGATCTGTCAGGAGAGACTAGTCCAGAGACGGTCTGATCTGTCAGGAGAGACGGTCTCATCAGTCAGGAGAGACGGTCTTATCTGTCAGGAGAGACTAGTCTGATCTGTCAGGAGAGACGGTCTGATATGTCAGGAGAGACGGTCTGATATGTCAGGAGAGACTAGTCTGATCTGTCAGGAGAGACGGTCTGATCTGTTAGGAGAGACTGGTCCAGAGACAGTCTGATCTGTCAGGAGAGACTGGTCTGATCTGTCAGGAGAGACTAGTCCAGAGACAGTCTGATCTGTCAGGAGAGACTAGTCTGATCTGTCAGGAGAGACTAGTCTGATCTGTCTGGAGAGACGGTCTGATCTGTCAGGAGAGACGGTCTGATCTGTCAGGAGAGACTAGTCCAGAGACGGTCTGATCTGTCAGGAGAGACGGTCTGATCTGTCAGGAGAGACTGTCCGATCTGTCAGGAGAGACTGTCCGATCTGTCAGGAGAGACTGGTCTGATCTGTCAGGAGAGACGGTCTGATCTGTCAGGAGAGACGGTCTGAGCTGTCAGGAGAGACTAGTCCAGAGACTGGTCTGATCTGTCAGGAGAGACTAGTCCAGAGACAGTCTGATCTGTCAGGAGAGACTAGTCTGATCTGTCAGGAGAGACTAGTCTGATCTGTCAGGAGAGACGGTCTGATCTGTCAGGAGAGACGGTCTGATCTGTCAGGAGAGACTAGTCCAGAGACGGTCTGATCTGTCAGGAGAGACGGTCTGATCTGTCAGGAGAGACTGTCCGATCTGTCAGGAGAGACTGTCCGATCTGTCAGGAGAGACTGGTCTGATCTGTCAGGAGAGACGGTCTGATCTGTCAGGAGAGACGGTCTGAGCTGTCAGGAGAGACTAGTCCAGAGACGGTCTGATCTGTCAGGAGAGACGGTCTCATCAGTCAGGAGAGACGGTCTGATCTGTCAGGAGAGACTAGTCTGATCTGTCAGGAGAGACGGTGTGATCTGTCAGGAGAGACGGTCTGATCTGTCAGGAGAGACGGTCTCATCAGTCAGGAGAGACGGTCTGATCTGTCAGGAGAGACTAGTCTGATCTGTCAGGAGAGACGGTGTGATCTGTCAGGAGAGACGGTCTGATCTGTCAGGAGAGACGGTCTCATCAGTCAGGAGAGACGGTCTGATCTGTCAGGAGAGACTAGTCTGACCTGTCAGGAGAGACGGTCTGATCTGTTAGGAGAGACTAGTCTGATCTGTTAGGAGAGACTGGTCCAGAGACAGTCTGATCTGTCAGGAGAGACTGGTCTGATCTGTCAGGAGAGACTAGTCCAGAGACAGTCTGATCTGTCAGGAGAGACTAGTCTGATCTGTCAGGAGAGACTAGTCTGATCTGTCAGGAGAGACTAGTCTGATCTGTCTGGAGAGACGGTCTGATCTGTCAGGAGAGACGGTCTGATCTGTCAGGAGAGACTAGTCCAGAGACGGTCTGATCTGTCATGAGAGACGGTCTGATCTGTCAGGAGAGACTGTCCGATCTGTCAGGAGAGACTGGTCTGATCTGTCAGGAGAGACGGTCTGATCTGTCAGGAGAGACGGTCTGAGCTGTCAGGAGAGACTAGTCTGATCTGTCAGGAGAGACTGTTCCAGAGACTAGTCTGATCTGTCAGGAGAGACTGGTCCAGAGACGGTCTGATCTGTCAGGAGAGAATGTCCGATCTGTCAAGAGAGACGGTCTGATCTGTCAGGAGAGACGGTCTGATCTGTCAGGAGAGACGGTCTGATCTGTCAGGAGAGACGGTCTGATCTGTCAGGAGAGACTGTCTGATCTGTCAGGAGAGACTGTCTGATCTGTCAGGAGAGACAGTCCGATCTGTCAGGAGAGACTGTCTGATCATTCAGGAGAGACGGTCTAATCTGTCACGAAAGAAGGTCTGATCTGTCAGGAGAGACTAGTCTGATCTGTCATGAGAGACTAGTCTGATCTGTCAGGAGAGACGTTCTGATCTGTCAGGAGAGACTAGTCCAGAGACGGTCTGATCTGTCAGGAGAGACGGTCTCATCAGTCAGGAGAGACGGTCTGATCTGTCAGGAGAGACTGTCTGATCATTCAGGAGAGACGGTCTAATCTGTCACGAAAGAAGGTCTGATCTGTCAGGAGAGACTAGTCTGATCTGTCAGGAGAGACGTTCTGATCTGTCAGGAGAGACCGTCTGATCTGTCAGGAGAGACTGGTCTGTCAGGAGAGACGGTCTGATCTGTCAGGAGAGACAGTCTCATCTGTCAGGAGAAAATGTCCGATCTGTCAAGAGAGACGGTCCGATCTGTCAGGAGAGACGGTCTGATCTGTCAGGAGAGACGGTCTGATCTGTCAGGAGAGACTGTCCGATCTGTCAGGAGAGACTGTCTGATCTGTCAGGAGAGACGGTCCGATCTGTCAGGAGAGACTAGTCTGATCTGTCAGGAGAGACTAGTCTGATCTGTCAGGAGAGACTAGTCCGATCTGTCAGGAGAGACGGTCCGATCTGTCAGGGGAGACTGGTGTGATCTTTCAGGAGAGACTGGTCTGATCTGTCAGGAGAGACTAGTCTGATCTGTCAGGAGAGACTAGTCTGATCTGTCTGGAGAGACGGTCTGATCTGTCAGGAGAAACGGTCTGACCTGTCAGGAGAGACTGGTCTGTCAGGAGAGAAGGTCTGATCTGTCAGGAGAGACTAGTCCAGAGACGGTCCGATCTGTCAGGAGAGACTGGTCTGATCTGTCAGGAGAGACGGTCTGATCTGTCAGGAGAGACGGTCTGATCTGTCAGGAGAGACTAGTCCAGAGACGGTCTGATCTGTCAGGAGAGATGGTCTCATCAGTCAGGAGAGACGGTCTGATCTGTCAGGAGAGACTAGTCTGATCTGTCAGGAGAGACGGTCTGATCTGTCAGGAGAGACTAGTCCAGAGACGGTCTGATCTGTCAGGAGAGACGGTCTCATCAGTCAGGAGAGACGGTCTGATCTGTCAGGAGAGACTAGTCTGATCTGTCAGGACAGACGGTCTGATATGTCAGGAGAGACGGTCTGATATGTCAGGAGAGACTAGTCTGATCTGTCAGGAGAGACGGTCTGATCTGTTTGGAGAGACTGGTCCAGAGACAGTCTGATCTGTCAGGAGAGACTGGTCTGTCAGGAGAGACGGTCTGATCTGTCAGGAGAGACGGTCTGATCTGTCAGGAGAGACTGTCCGATCTGTCAGGAGAGACTGTCTGATCTGTCAGGAGAGACGGTCCGATCTGTCAGGAGAGACTAGTCTGATCTGTCAGGAGAGACTAGTCTGATCTGTCAGGAGAGACTAGTCCGATCTGTCAGGAGAGACTAGTCCAGAGACAGTCTGATCTGTCAGGAGAGACTAGTCCAGAGACAGTCTGATCTGTCAGGAGAGACTAGTCTGATCTGTCAGGAGAGACTAGTCCAGAGACAGTCTGATCTGTCAGGAGAGACTAGTCTGATCTGTCAGGAGAGACTGTTCCAGAGACTAGTCTGATCTGTCAGGAGAGACTGGTCCAGAGACGGTCTGATCTGTCAGGAGAGAATGTCCGATCTGTCAAGAGAGACGATCCGATCTGTCAGGAGAGACGGTCTGATCTGTCAGGAGAGACTGGTCTGTCAGGAGAGATGGTCTGATCTGTCAGGAGAGACGGTCTGATCTGTCAGGAGAGACTGTCTGATCTGTCAGGAGAGACTGTCTGATCTGTCAGGAGAGACAGTCCGATCTGTCAGGAGAGACTGTCTGATCATTCAGGAGAGACGGTCTAATCTGTCACGAAAGAAGGTCTGATCTGTCAGGAGAGACTAGTCTGATCTGTCATGAGAGACTAGTCTGATCTGTCAGGAGAGACGTTCTGATCTGTCAGGAGAGACCGTCTGATCTGTCAGGAGAGACTGGTCTGTCAGGAGAGACGGTCTGATCTGTCAGGAGAGACGGTCTCATCTGTCAGGAGAGACGGTCTCATCTGTCAGGAGAGAATGTCCGATCTGTCAAGAGAGACGGTCCGATCTGTCAGGAGAGACTAGTCTGATCTGTCAGGAGAGACGGTCTGATCTGTCAGGAGAGACGATCTGATCTGTCAGGAGAGACTAGTCCAGAGACGATCTGATCTGTCAGGAGAGACGGTCTCATCAGTCAGGAGAGACGGTCTGATCTGTCAGGAGAGACTAGTCTGATCTGTCAGGAGAGACGGTCTGATATGTCAGGAGAGACGGTCTGATATGTCAGGAGAGACTAGTCTGATCTGTCAGGAGAGACGGTCTGTCAGGAGAGACGGTCTGATCTGTCAGGAGAGACAGTCTCATCTGTCAGGAGAAAATGTCCGATCTGTCAAGAGAGACAGTCCGATCTGTCAGGAGAGACGGTCTGATCTGTCAGGAGAGACGGTCTGATCTGTCAGGAGAGACTGTCCGATCTGTCAGGAGAGACTGTCTGATCTGTCAGGAGAGACGGTCCGATCTGTCAGGAGAGACTAGTCTGATCTGTCAGGAGAGACTAGTCTGATCTGTCAGGAGAGACTAGTCCGATCTGTCAGGAGAGACGGTCCGATCTGTCAGGGGAGACTGGTGTGATCTTTCAGGAGAGACTGGTCTGATCTGTCAGGAGAGACGGTCCGAACTGTCTGGAGAGACGGTCCGATCTGTCAGGAGAGACTGTTCCAGAGACTAGTCTGATCTGTCAGGAGAGACGGTCTGATCTGTCAGGAGAGACGGTCTGATCTGTCAGGAGAGACGGTCTGATCTGTCAGGAGAGACGGTCTGATCTGTCAGGAGAGACGGTCTGATCTGTCAGGAGAGACGGTCTGATCTGTCAGGAGAGACGGTCTGATCTGTCAGGAGAGACGGTCTGATCTGTCAGCAGAGACTAGTCTGATCTGTCAGGAGAGACTAGTCTGATCTGTCTGGAGAGACGGTCTGATCTGTCAGGAGAGACGGTCTGATCTGTCAGGAGAGACTAGTCCAGAGACGGTCTGATCTGTCAGGAGAGACTGTCCGATCTGTCAGGAGAGACGGTCTGATCTGTCAGGAGAGACGGTCTGAGCTGTCAGGAGAGACTAGTCCAGAGACGGTCTGATCTGTCAGGAGAGACGGTCTGATCTGTCAGGAGAGACTAGTCTGATCTGTCAGGAGAGACTAGTCTGATCTGTCA
This sequence comes from Salmo salar, assembly GCF_965601325.2. Taxonomy (NCBI): domain Eukaryota; kingdom Metazoa; phylum Chordata; class Actinopteri; order Salmoniformes; family Salmonidae; genus Salmo; species Salmo salar. The sequence goes on from NC_138308.1 coordinate 59,810,758, forward strand.
GGAGAGACGGTCTGATCTGTCAGGAGAGACGATCTGATCTGTCAGGAGAGACTAGTCCAGAGACGGTCTGATCTGTCAGGAGAGACGGTCTCATCAGTCAGGAGAGACGGTCTTATCTGTCAGGAGAGACTAGTCTGATCTGTCAGGAGAGACGGTCTGATATGTCAGGAGAGACGGTCTGATATGTCAGGAGAGACTAGTCTGATCTGTCAGGAGAGACGGTCTGATCTGTTAGGAGAGACTGGTCCAGAGACAGTCTGATCTGTCAGGAGAGACTGGTCTGATCTGTCAGGAGAGACTAGTCCAGAGACAGTCTGATCTGTCAGGAGAGACTAGTCTGATCTGTCAGGAGAGACTAGTCTGATCTGTCTGGAGAGACGGTCTGATCTGTCAGGAGAGACGGTCTGATCTGTCAGGAGAGACTAGTCCAGAGACGGTCTGATCTGTCAGGAGAGACGGTCTGATCTGTCAGGAGAGACTGTCCGATCTGTCAGGAGAGACTGTCCGATCTGTCAGGAGAGACTGGTCTGATCTGTCAGGAGAGACGGTCTGATCTGTCAGGAGAGACGGTCTGAGCTGTCAGGAGAGACTAGTCCAGAGACTGGTCTGATCTGTCAGGAGAGACTAGTCCAGAGACAGTCTGATCTGTCAGGAGAGACTAGTCTGATCTGTCAGGAGAGACTAGTCTGATCTGTCAGGAGAGACGGTCTGATCTGTCAGGAGAGACGGTCTGATCTGTCAGGAGAGACTAGTCCAGAGACGGTCTGATCTGTCAGGAGAGACGGTCTGATCTGTCAGGAGAGACTGTCCGATCTGTCAGGAGAGACTGTCCGATCTGTCAGGAGAGACTGGTCTGATCTGTCAGGAGAGACGGTCTGATCTGTCAGGAGAGACGGTCTGAGCTGTCAGGAGAGACTAGTCCAGAGACGGTCTGATCTGTCAGGAGAGACGGTCTCATCAGTCAGGAGAGACGGTCTGATCTGTCAGGAGAGACTAGTCTGATCTGTCAGGAGAGACGGTGTGATCTGTCAGGAGAGACGGTCTGATCTGTCAGGAGAGACGGTCTCATCAGTCAGGAGAGACGGTCTGATCTGTCAGGAGAGACTAGTCTGATCTGTCAGGAGAGACGGTCTGATCTGTCAGGAGAGACGATCTGATCTGTCAGGAGAGACTAGTCCAGAGACGATCTGATCTGTCAGGAGAGACGGTCTCATCAGTCAGGAGAGACGGTCTGATCTGTCAGGAGAGACTAGTCTGATCTGTCAGGAGAGACGGTCTGATATGTCAGGAGAGACGGTCTGATATGTCAGGAGAGACTAGTCTGATCTGTCAGGAGAGACGGTCTGATCTGTTAGGAGAGACGGTCTGATCTGTTAGGAGAGACTGGTCCAGAGACAGTCTGATCTGTCAGGAGAGACTGGTCTGATCTGTCAGGAGAGACTAGTCCAGAGACAGTCTGATCTGTCAGGAGAGACTAGTCTGATCTGTCAGGAGAGACTAGTCTGATCTGTCTGGAGAGACGGTCTGATCTGTCAGGAGAGACGGTCTGATCTGTCAGGAGAGACTAGTCCAGAGACGGTCTGATCTGTCAGGAGAGACGGTCTGATCTGTCAGGAGAGACTGTCCGATCTGTCAGGAGAGACTGGTCTGATCTGTCAGGAGAGACGGTCTGATCTGTCAGGAGAGACGGTCTGAGCTGTCAGGAGAGACTAGTCTGATCTGTCAGGAGAGACTGTTCCAGAGACTAGTCTGATCAGTCAGGAGAGACTGGTCCAGAGACGGTCTGATCTGTCAGGAGAGAATGTCCGATCTGTCAAGAGAGACGGTCTGATCTGTCAGGAGAGACGGTCTGATCTGTCAGGAGAGACGGTCTGATCTGTCAGGAGAGACGGTCTGATCTGTCAGGAGAGACTGTCTGATCTGTCAGGAGAGACTGTCTGATCTGTCAGGAGAGACAGTCCGATCTGTCAGGAGAGACTGTCTGATCATTCAGGAGAGACGGTCTAATCTGTCACGAAAGAAGGTCTGATCTGTCAGGAGAGACTAGTCTGATCTGTCATGAGAGACTAGTCTGATCTGTCAGGAGAGACGTTCTGATCTGTCAGGAGAGACCGTCTGATCTGTCAGGAGAGACTGGTCTGTCAGGAGAGACGGTCTGATCTGTCAGGAGAGACAGTCTCATCTGTCAGGAGAAAATGTCCGATCTGTCAAGAGAGACGGTCCGATCTGTCAGGAGAGACGGTCTGATCTGTCAGGAGAGACGGTCTGATCTGTCAGGAGAGACTGTCCGATCTGTCAGGAGAGACTGTCTGATCTGTCAGGAGAGACGGTCCGATCTGTCAGGAGAGACTAGTCTGATCTGTCAGGAGAGACTAGTCTGATCTGTCAGGAGAGACTAGTCCGATCTGTCAGGAGAGACAGTCCGATCTGTCAGGGGAGACTGGTGTGATCTTTCAGGAGAGACTGGTCTGATCTGTCAGGAGAGACTAGTCTGATCTGTCAGGAGAGACTAGTCTGATCTGTCTGGAGAGACGGTCTGATCTGTCAGGAGAAACGGTCTGACCTGTCAAGAGAGACTGGTCTGTCAGGAGAGACGGTCTGATCTGTCAGGAGAGACTAGTCCAGAGACGGTCCGATCTGTCAGGAGAGACTGGTCTGATCTGTCAGGAGAGACGGTCTGATCTGTCAGGAGAGACGGTCTGATCTGTCAGGAGAGACTAGTCCAGAGACGGTCTGATCTGTCAGGAGAGACGGTCTCATCAGTCAGGAGAGACGGTCTGATCTGTCAGGAGAGACTAGTCTGATCTGTCAGGAGAGACGGTCTGATCTGTCAGGAGAGACTAGTCCAGAGACGGTCTGATCTGTCAGGAGAGACGGTCTCATCAGTCAGGAGAGACGGTCTGATCTGTCAGGAGAGACTAGTCTGATCTGTCAGGACAGACGGTCTGATATGTCAGGAGAGACGGTCTGATATGTCAGGAGAGACTAGTCTGATCTGTCAGGAGAGACGGTCTGATCTGTTTGGAGAGACTGGTCCAGAGACAGTCTGATCTGTCAGGAGAGACTGGTCTGATCTGTCAGGAGAGACTAGTCCAGAGACAGTCTGATCTGTCAGGAGAGACTAGTCTGATCTGTCAGGAGAGACTAGTCCAGAGACAGTCTGATCTGTCAGGAGAGACTAGTCTGATCTGTCAGGAGAGACTGTTCCAGAGACTAGTCTGATCTGTCAGGAGAGACTGGTCCAGAGACGGTCTGATCTGTCAGGAGAGAATGTCCGATCTGTCAAGAGAGACGATCCGATCTGTCAGGAGAGACGGTCTGATCTGTCAGGAGAGACTGGTCTGTCAGGAGAGATGGTCTGATCTGTCAGGAGAGACGGTCTGATCTGTCAGGAGAGACTGTCTGATCTGTCAGGAGAGACTGTCTGATCTGTCAGGAGAGACAGTCCGATCTGTCAGGAGAGACTGTCTGATCATTCAGGAGAGACGGTCTAATCTGTCACGAAAGAAGGTCTGATCTGTCAGGAGAGACTAGTCTGATCTGTCATGAGAGACTAGTCTGATCTGTCAGGAGAGACGTTCTGATCTGTCAGGAGAGACCGTCTGATCTGTCAGGAGAGACTGGTCTGTCAGGAGAGACGGTCTGATCTGTCAGGAGAGACGGTCTCATCTGTCAGGAGAGACGGTCTCATCTGTCAGGAGAGAATGTCCGATCTGTCAAGAGAGACGGTCCGATCTGTCAGGAGAGACGGTCTGATCTGTCAGGAGAGACGGTCTGATCTGTCAGGAGAGACTGTCCGATCTGTCAGGAGAGACTGTCTGATCTGTCAGGAGAGACGGTCCGATCTGTCAGGAGAGACTAGTCCAGAGACGGTCTGATCTGTCAGGAGAGACGGTCTCATCAGTCAGGAGAGACGGTCTGATCTGTCAGGAGAGACTAGTCTGATCTGTCAGGAGAGACGGTCTGATCTGTCAGGAGAGACGATCTGATCTGTCAGGAGAGACTAGTCCAGAGACGATCTGATCTGTCAGGAGAGACGGTCTCATCAGTCAGGAGAGACGGTCTGATCTGTCAGGAGAGACTAGTCTGATCTGTCAGGAGAGACGGTCTGATATGTCAGGAGAGACGGTCTGATATGCCAGGAGAGACTAGTCTGATCTGTCAGGAGAGACGGTCTGTCAGGAGAGACGGTCTGATCTGTCAGGAGAGACAGTCTCATCTGTCAGGAGAAAATGTCCGATCTGTCAAGAGAGACGGTCCGATCTGTCAGGAGAGACGGTCTGATCTGTCAGGAGAGACGGTCTGATCTGTCAGGAGAGACTGTCCGATCTGTCAGGAGAGACTGTCTGATCTGTCAGGAGAGACGGTCCGATCTGTCAGGAGAGACTAGTCTGATCTGTCAGGAGAGACTAGTCTGATCTGTCAGGAGAGACTAGTCCGATCTGTCAGGAGAGACGGTCCGATCTGTCAGGGGAGACTGGTGTGATCTTTCAGGAGAGACTGGTCTGATCTGTCAGGAGAGACGGTCCGAACTGTCTGGAGAGACGGTCCGATCTGTCAGGAGAGACTGTTCCAGAGACTAGTCTGATCTGTCAGGAGAGACGGTCTGATCTGTCAGGAGAGACGGTCTGATCTGTCAGGAGAGACGGTCTGATCTGTCAGGAGAGACGGTCTGATCTGTCAGGAGAGACGGTCTGATCTGTCAGGAGAGACGGTCTGATCTGTCAGGAGAGACGGTCTGAGCTGTCAGGAGAGACTAGTCCAGAGACGGTCTGATCTGTCAGGAGAGACGGTCTCATCAGTCAGGAGAGACGGTCTGATCTGTCAGGAGAGACTAGTCTGATCTGTCAGGAGAGACGGTCTGATCTGTCAGGAGAGACGGTCTGAGCTGTCAGGAGAGACTAGTCTGATCTGTCAGGAGAGACTGTTCCAGAGACTAGTCTGATCTGTCAGGAGAGACTAGTCCAGAGACGGTCTGATCTGTCAGGAGAGACGGTCTCATCAGTCAGGAGAGACGGTCTTATCTGTCAGGAGAGACTAGTCTGATCTGTCAGGAGAGACGGTCTGATATGTCAGGAGAGACGGTCTGATATGTCAGGAGAGACTAGTCTGATCTGTTAGGAGAGACTGGTCCAGAGACAGTCTGATCTGTCAGGAGAGACTGGTCTGATCTGTCAGGAGAGACTAGTCTGATCTGTCAGGAGAGACTGGTCTGATCTGTCAGGAGAGACGGTCTGATCTGTCAGGAGAGACGGTCTGAGCTGTCAGGAGAGACTAGTCCAGAGACGGTCTGATCTGTCAGGAGAGACGGTCTCATCAGTCAGGAGAGACGGTCTGATCTGTCAGGAGAGACTAGTCTGATCTGTCAGGAGAGACGGTCTGATCTGTCAGGAGAGACGATCTGATCTGTCAGGAGAGACTAGTCCAGAGACGGTCTGATCTGTCAGGAGAGACGGTCTCATCAGTCAGGAGAGACGGTCTTATCTGTCAGGAGAGACTAGTCTGATCTGTCAGGAGAGACGGTCTGATATGTCAGGAGAGACGGTCTGATATGTCAGGAGAGACTAGTCTGATCTGTTAGGAGAGACTGGTCCAGAGACAGTCTGATCTGTCAGGAGAGACTGGTCTGATCTGTCAGGAGAGACTAGTCCAGAGACAGTCTGATCTGTCAGGAGAGACTAGTCTGATCTGTCTGGAGAGACGGTCTGATCTGTCAGGAGAGACGGTCTGATCTGTCAGGAGAGACTAGTCCAGAGACGGTCTGATCTGTCAGGAGAGACGGTCTGATCTGTCAGGAGAGACTGTCCGATCTGTCAGGAGAGACTGTCCGATCTGTCAGGAGAGACTGGTCTGATCTGTCAGGAGAGACGGTCTGATCTGTCAGGAGAGACGGTCTGAGCTGTCAGGAGAGACTAGTCCAGAGACTGGTCTGATCTGTCAGGAGAGACTAGTCCAGAGACAGTCTGATCTGTCAGGAGAGACTAGTCTGATCTGTCAGGAGAGACTAGTCTGATCTGTCTGGAGAGACGGTCTGATCTGTCAGGAGAGACGGTCTGATCTGTCAGGAGAGACTAGTCCAGAGACGGTCTGATCTGTCAGGAGAGACGGTCCGATCTGTCAGGAGAGACTGTCCGATCTGTCAGGAGAGACTGGTCTGATCTGTCAGGAGAGACGGTCTGATCTGTCAGGAGAGACGGTCTGAGCTTTCAGGAGAGACTAGTCCAGAGACGGTCTGATCTGTCAGGAGAGACGGTCTCATCAGTCAGGAGAGACGGTCTGATCTGTCAGGAGAGACTAGTCTGATCTGTCAGGAGAGACGGTGTGATCTGTCAGGAGAGACGGTCTGATCTGTCAGGAGAGACTAGTCCAGAGACGGTCTGATCTGTCAGGAGAGACGGTCTCATCAGTCAGGAGAGACGGTCTGATCAGTCAGGAGAGACTAGTCTGATCTGTCAGGAGAGACGGTCTGATCTGTCAGGAGAGACTAATCCAGAGACGGTCTGATCTGTCAGGAGAGACGGTCTGATCTGTCAGGAGAGACTAATCCAGAGACGGTCTGATCTGTCAGGAGAGACGGTCTGATCTGTCAGGAGAGAAGGTCTGATCTGTGAGGAGAGACGGTCTGATCTGTCAGGAGAGACGGTCTGATCTGTCAGGAGAGACTAGTCCAGAGACGGTCTGATCTGTCAGGAGAGACGGTCTCATCAGTCAGGAGAGACGGTCTGATCTGTCAGGAGAGACTAGTCTGATCTGTCAGGAGAGACGGTCTGATCTGTCAGGAGAGACGGTCTGATCTGTCAGGAGAGACTAGTCCAGAGACGGTCTGATCTGTCAGGAGAGACGGTCTCATCAGTCAGGAGAGACGGTCTGATCTGTCAGGAGAGACTAGTCTGATCTGTCAGGAGAGACGGTCTGATCTGTCAGGAGAGACTAATCCAGAGACGGTCTGATCTGTCAGGAGAGACGGTCTGATCTGTCAGGAGAGACTAATCCAGAGACGGTCTGATCTGTCAGGAGAGACGGTCTGATCTGTCAGGAGAGAAGGTCTGATCTGTCAGGAGAGACTAGTCTGATCTGTCAGGAGAGAGGGTCTGATCTGTCAGGAGAGACGGTCTGATCTGTCAGGAGAGACTAATCCAGAGACGGTCTGATCTGTCTGGAGAGACGGTCTGATCTGTCAGGAGAGACTAATCCAGAGACGGTCTGATCTGTCAGGAGAGACGGTCTGATCTGTCAGGAGAGAAGGTATGATCTGTCAGGAGAGACGGTCTGATCTGTCAGGAGAGACTAGTCCAGAGACGGTCTGATCTGTCAGGAGAGACGGTCTCATCAGTCAGGAGAGACGGTCTGATCTGTCAGGAGAGACTAGTCTGATCTGTCAGGAGAGACTAGTCTGATCTGTCAGGAGAGACGGTCTGATCTGTCAGGAGAGACGGTCTGATCTGTCAGGAGAGACGGTCTGATCTGTCAGGAGAGACTAGTCTGATCTGTCAGGAGAGACTAGTCTGATCTGTCTGGAGAGACGGTCTGATCTGTCAGGAGAGACGGTCTGATCTGTCAGGAGAGACTAGTCCAGAGACGGTCTGATCTGTCAGGAGAGACTGTCCGATCTGTCAGGAGAGACTGGTCTGATCTGTCAGGAGAGACGGTGTGATCTGTCAGGAGAGACGGTCTGAGCTGTCAGGAGAGACTAGTCCAGAGACGGTCTGATCTGTCAGGAGAGACGGTCTCATCAGTCAGGAGAGACGGTCTGATCTGTCAGGAGAGACTAGTCTGATCTGTCAGGAGAGACGGTCTGATCTGTCAGGAGAGACGATCTGATCTGTCAGGAGAGACTAGTCCAGAGACGATCTGATCTGTCAGGAGAGACGGTCTCATCAGTCAGGAGAGACGGTCTGATCTGTCAGGAGAGACTAGTCTGATCTGTCAGGAGAGACGGTCTGATCTGTCAGGAGAGACGATCTGATCTGTCAGGAGAGACTAGTCCAGAGACGATCTGATCTGTCAGGAGAGACGGTCTCATCAGTCAGGAGAGACGGTCTGATCTGTCAGGAGAGACTAGTCTGATCTGTCAGGAGAGACGGTCTGATCTGTCAGGAGAGACGATCTGATCTGTCAGGAGAGACTAGTCCAGAGACGATCTGATCTGTCAGGAGAGACGGTCTCATCAGTCAGGAGAGACGGTCTGATCTGTCAGGAGAGACTAGTCTGATCTGTCAGGAGAGACGGTCTGATATGTAAGGAGAGACGGTCTGATATGTCAGGAGAGACTAGTCTGATCTGTCAGGAGAGACGGTCTGATCTGTTAGGAGAGACGGTCTGATCTGTCAGGAGAGACTAGTCCAGAGACGGTCTGATCTGTCAGGAGAGACGGTCTCATCAGTCAGGAGAGACGGTCTGATCTGTCAGGAGAGACTAGTCTGATCTGTCAGGAGAGACTAGTCTGATCTGTCAGGAGAGACTAGTCTGATCTGTCAGGAGAGACGGTCTGATCTGTCAGGAGAGACGGTCTGATCTGTCAGGAGAGACGGTCTGATCTGTCAGGAGAGACTAGTCTGATCTGTCAGGAGAGACTAGTCTGATCTGTCTGGAGAGACGGTCTGATCTGTCAGGAGAGACGGTCTGATCTGTCAGGAGAGACTAGTCCAGAGACGGTCTGATCTGTCAGGAGAGACTGTCCGATCTGTCAGGAGAGACTGGTCTGATCTGTCAGGAGAGACGGTGTGATCTGTCAGGAGAGACGGTCTGAGCTGTCAGGAGAGACTAGTCCAGAGACGGTCTGATCTGTCAGGAGAGACGGTCTCATCAGTCAGGAGAGACGGTCTGATCTGTCAGGAGAGACTAGTCTGATCTGTCAGGAGAGACGGTCTGATCTGTCAGGAGAGACGATCTGATCTGTCAGGAGAGACTAGTCCAGAGACGATCTGATCTGTCAGGAGAGACGGTCTCATCAGTCAGGAGAGACGGTCTGATCTGTCAGGAGAGACTAGTCTGATCTGTCAGGAGAGACGGTCTGATCTGTCAGGAGAGACTAATCCAGAGACGGTCTGATCTGTCAGGAGAGACGGTCTGATCTGTCAGGAGAGACTAATCCAGAGACGGTCTGATCTGTCAGGAGAGACGGTCTGATCTGTCAGGAGAGAAGGTCTGATCTGTGAGGAGAGACGGTCTGATCTGTCAGGAGAGACGGTCTGATCTGTCAGGAGAGACTAGTCCAGAGACGGTCTGATCTGTCAGGAGAGACGGTCTCATCAGTCAGGAGAGACGGTCTGATCTGTCAGGAGAGACTAGTCTGATCTGTCAGGAGAGACGGTCTGATCTGTCAGGAGAGACGGTCTGATCTGTCAGGAGAGACTAGTCCAGAGACGGTCTGATCTGTCAGGAGAGACGGTCTCATCAGTCAGGAGAGACAGTCTGATCTGTCAGGAGAGACTAGTCTGATCTGTCAGGAGAGACGGTCTGATCTGTCAGGAGAGACTAATCCAGAGACGGTCTGATCTGTCAGGAGAGACGGTCTGATCTGTCAGGAGAGACTAATCCAGAGACGGTCTGATCTGTCAGGAGAGACGGTCTGATCTGTCAGGAGAGAAGGTCTGATCTGTCAGGAGAGACTAGTCTGATCTGTCAGGAGAGAGGGTCTGATCTGTCAGGAGAGACGGTCTGATCTGTCAGGAGAGACTAATCCAGAGACGGTCTGATCTGTCTGGAGAGACGGTCTGATCTGTCAGGAGAGACTAATCCAGAGACGGTCTGATCTGTCAGGAGAGACGGTCTGATCTGTCAGGAGAGAAGGTATGATCTGTCAGGAGCGACGGTCTGATCTGTCAGGAGAGACTAGTCCAGAGACGGTCTGATCTGTCAGGAGAGACGGTCTCATCAGTCAGGAGAGACGGTCTGATCTGTCAGGAGAGACTAGTCTGATCTGTCAGGAGAGACTAGTCTGATCTGTCAGGAGAGACGGTCTGATCTGTCAGGAGAGACGGTCTGATCTGTCAGGAGAGACGGTCTGATCTGTCAGGAGAGACTAGTCTGATCTGTCAGGAGAGACTAGTCTGATCTGTCTGGAGAGACGGTCTGATCTGTCAGGAGAGACGGTCTGATCTGTCAGGAGAGACTAGTCCAGAGACGGTCTGATCTGTCAGGAGAGACTGTCCGATCTGTCAGGAGAGACTGGTCTGATCTGTCAGGAGAGACGGTGTGATCTGTCAGGAGAGACGGTCTGAGCTGTCAGGAGAGACTAGTCCAGAGACGGTCTGATCTGTCAGGAGAGACGGTCTCATCAGTCAGGAGAGACGGTCTGATCTGTCAGGAGAGACTAGTCTGATCTGTCAGGAGAGACGGTCTGATCTGTCAGGAGAGACGATCTGATCTGTCAGGAGAGACTAGTCCAGAGACGATCTGATCTGTCAGGAGAGACGGTCTCATCAGTCAGGAGAGACGGTCTGATCTGTCAGGAGAGACTAGTCTGATCTGTCAGGAGAGACGGTCTGATCTGTCAGGAGAGACGATCTGATCTGTCAGGAGAGACTAGTCCAGAGACGATCTGATCTGTCAGGAGAGACGGTCTCATCAGTCAGGAGAGACGGTCTGATCTGTCAGGAGAGACTAGTCTGATCTGTCAGGAGAGACGGTCTGATATGTAAGGAGAGACGGTCTGATATGTCAGGAGAGACTAGTCTGATCTGTCAGGAGAGACGGTCTGATCTGTTAGGAGAGACGGTCTGATCTGTCAGGAGAGACTAGTCCAGAGACGGTCTGATCTGTCAGGAGAGACGGTCTCATCAGTCAGGAGAGACGGTCTGATCTGTCAGGAGAGACTAGTCTGATCTGTCAGGAGAGACTAGTCTGATCTGTCAGGAGAGACGGTCTGATCTGTCAGGAGAGACGGTCTGATCTGTCAGGAGAGACGGTCTGATCTGTCAGGAGAGACTAGTCTGATCTGTCAGGAGAGACTAGTCTGATCTGTCTGGAGAGACGGTCTGATCTGTCAGGAGAGACGGTCTGATCTGTCAGGAGAGACTAGTCCAGAGACGGTCTGATCTGTCAGGAGAGACTGTCCGATCTGTCAGGAGAGACTGGTCTGATCTGTCAGGAGAGACGGTGTGATCTGTCAGGAGAGACGGTCTGAGCTGTCAGGAGAGACTAGTCCAGAGACGGTCTGATCTGTCAGGAGAGACGGTCTCATCAGTCAGGAGAGACGGTCTGATCTGTCAGGAGAGACTAGTCTGATCTGTCAGGAGAGACGGTCTGATCTGTCAGGAGAGACGATCTGATCTGTCAGGAGAGACTAGTCCAGAGACGATCTGATCTGTCAGGAGAGACGGTCTCATCAGTCAGGAGAGACGGTCTGATCTGTCAGGAGAGACTAGTCTGATCTGTCAGGAGAGACGGTCTGATCTGTCAGGAGAGACGATCTGATCTGTCAGGAGAGACTAGTCCAGAGACGATCTGATCTGTCAGGAGAGACGGTCTCATCAGTCAGGAGAGACGGTCTGATCTGTCAGGAGAGACTAGTCTGATCTGTCAGGAGAGACGGTCTGATATGTAAGGAGAGACGGTCTGATATGTCAGGAGAGACTAGTCTGATCTGTCAGGAGAGACGGTCTGATCTGTTAGGAGAGACGGTCTGATCTGTTAGGAGAGACTGGTCCAGAGACAGTCTGATCTGTCAGGAGAGACTGGTCTGATCTGTCAGGAGAGACTAGTCCAGAGACAGTCTGATCTGTCAGGAGAGACTAGTCTGATCTGTCAGGAGAGACTAGTCTGATCTGTCTGGAGAGACGGTCTGATCTGTCAGGAGAGACTAGTCCAGAGACGGTCTGATCTGTCAGGAGAGACGGTCTGATCTGTCAGGAGAGACTGTCCGATCTGTCAGGAGAGACTGGTCTGATCTGTCAGGAGAGACGGTATGATCTGTCAGGAGAGACGGTCTGAGCTGTCAGGAGAAACTAGTCTGATCTGTCAGGAGAGACTGTTCCAGAGACTAGTCTGATCTGTCAGGAGAGACTGGTCCAGAGACGGTCTGATCTGTCAGGAGAGAATGTCCGATCTGTCAAGAGAGACGGTCTGATCTGTCAGGAGAGACGGTCTGATCTGTCAGGAGAGACGGTCTGATCTGTCAGGAGAGACGGTCTGATCTGTCAGGAGAGACTGTCTGATCTGTCAGGAGAGACTGTCTGATCTGTCAGGAGAGACAGTCCGATCTGTCAGGAGAGACTAGTCTGATCTGTCAGGAGAGACGTTCTGATCTGTCAGGAGAGACCGTCTGATCTGTCAGGAGAGACTGGTCTGTCAGGAGAGACGGTCTGATCTGTCAGGAGAGACAGTCTCATCTGTCAGGAGAAAATGTCCGATCTGTCAAGAGAGACGGTCCGATCTGTCAGGAGAGACGGTCTGATCTGTCAGGAGAGACGGTCTGATCTGTCAGGAGAGACTGTCCGATCTGTCAGGAGAGACTGTCTGATCTGTCAGGAGAGACGGTCCGATCTGTCAGGAGAGACTAGTCTGATCTGTCAGGAGAGACTAGTCTGATCTGTCAGGAGAGACTAGTCCGATCTGTCAGGAGAGACGGTCCGATCTGTCAGGAGAGACTGGTGTGATCTTTCAGGAGAGACTGGTCTGATCTGTCAGGAGAGACGGTCCGAACTGTCAGGAGAGACGGTCCGATCTGTCAGGAGAGACTGTTCCAGAGACTAGTCTGATCTGTCAGGAGAGACGGTCTGATCTGTCAGGAGAGACGGTCTGATCTGTCAGGAGAGACGGTCTGATCTGTCAGGAGAGACGGTCTGATCTGTCAGGAGAGACGGTCTGATCTGTCAGGAGAGACGGTCTGATCTGTCAGGAGAGACGGTCTGATCTGTCAGCAGAGACTAGTCTGATCTGTCAGGAGAGACTAGTCTGATCTGTCTGGAGAGACGGTCTGATCTGTCAGGAGAGACGGTCTGATCTGTCAGGAGAGACTAGTCCAGAGACGGTCTGATCTGTCAGGAGAGACTGTCCGATCTGTCAGGAGAGACTGGTCTGATCTGTCAGGAGAGACGGTCTGATCTGTCAGGAGAGACGGTCTGAGCTGTCAGGAGAGACTAGTCCAGAGACGGTCTGATCTGTCAGGAGAGACGGTCTCATCAGTCAGGAGAGACGGTCTGATCTGTCAGGAGAGACTAGTCTGATCTGTCAGGAGAGACGGTCTGATCTGTCAGGAGAGACGATCTGATCTGTCAGGAGAGACTAGTCCAGAGACGGTCTGATCTGTCAGGAGAGACGGTCTCATCAGTCAGGAGAGACGGTCTGATCTGTCAGGAGAGACTAGTCTGATCTGTCAGGAGAGACGGTCTGATATGTCAGGAGAGACGGTCTGATATGTCAGGAGAGACTAGTCTGATCTGTCAGGAGAGACGGTCTGATCTGTTAGGAGAGACTGGTCCAGAGACAGTCTGATCTGTCAGGAGAGACTGGTCTGATCTGTCAGGATAGACTAGTCCAGAGACAGTCTGATCTGTCAGGAGAGACTAGTCTGATCTGTCAGGAGAGACTAGTCTGATCTGTCTGGAGAGACTAGTCTGATCTGTCTGGAGAGACGGTCTGATCTGTCAGGAGAGACGGTCTGATCTGTCAGGAGAGACTAGTCCAGAGACGGTCTGATCTGTCTGGAGAGACGGTCTGATCTGTCAGGACAGACTAATCCAGAGACGGTCTGATCTGTCAGGAGAGACGGTCTGATCTGTCAGGAGAGACTAATCCAGAGACGGTCTGATCTGTCAGGAGAGACGGTCTGATCTGTCAGGAGAGAAGGTATGATCTGTCAGGAGAGACGGTCTGATCTGTCAGGAGAGACGGTCTGATCTGTCAGGAGAGACTAGTCCAGAGACGGTCTGATCTGTCAGGAGAGACGGTCTCATCAGTCAGGAGAGACGGTCTGATCTGTCAGGAGAGACTAGTCTGATCTGTCAGGAGAGACGGTCTGATCTGTCAGGAGAGACGGTCTGATCTGTCAGGAGAGACGGTCTGATCTGTCAGGAGAGACTAGTCTGATCTGTCAGGAGAGACTAGTCTGATCTGTCTGGAGAGACGGTCTGATCTGTCAGGAGAGACGGTCTGATCTGTCAGGAGAGACTAGTCCAGAGACGGTCTGATCTGTCAGGAGAGACTGTCCGATCTGTCAGGAGAGACTGGTCTGATCTGTCAGGAGAGACGGTGTGATCTGTCAGGAGAGACGGTCTGAGCTGTCAGGAGAGACTAGTCCAGAGACGGTCTGATCTGTCAGGAGAGACGGTCTCATCAGTCAGGAGAGACGGTCTGATCTGTCAGGAGAGACTAGTCTGATCTGTCAGGAGAGACGGTCTGATCTGTCAGGAGAGACTGTCTGATATGTCAGGAGAGACTAGTCTGATCTGTCAGGAGAGACGGTCTGATCTGTTAGGAGAGACGGTCTGATCTGTTAGGAGAGACTGGTCCAGAGACAGTCTGATCTGTCAGGAGAGACTGGTCTGATCTGTCAGGAGAGACTAGTCCAGAGACAGTCTGATCTGTCAGGAGAGACTAGTCTGATCTGTCAGGAGAGACTAGTCTGATCTGTCTGGAGAGACGGTCTGATCTGTCAGGAGAGACGGTCTGATCTGTCAGGAGAGACTAGTCCAGAGACGGTCTGATCTGTCAGGAGAGACGGTCTGATCTGTCAGGAGAGACTGTCCGATCTGTCAGGAGAGACTGGTCTGATCTGTCAGGAGAGACTAGTCCAGAGACGGTCTGATCTGTCAGGAGAGACGGTCTGATCTGTCAGGAGAGACTGTCCGATCTGTCAGGAGAGACTGTCCGATCTGTCAGGAGAGACTGGTCTGATCTGTCAGGAGAGATGGTCTGATCTGTCAGGAGAGACGGTCTGAGCTGTCAGGAGAGACTAGTCCAGAGACTGGTCTGATCTGTCAGGAGAGACTAGTCCAGAGACAGTCTGATCTGTCAGGAGAGACTAGTCTGATCTGTCAGGAGAGACTAGTCTGATCTGTCTGGAGAGACGGTCTGATCTGTCAGGAGAGACGGTCTGATCTGTCAGGAGAGACGGTCTGATCTGTCAGGAGAGACTAGTCTGATCTGTCAGGAGAGACTAGTCTGATCTGTCTGGAGAGACGGTCTGATCTGTCAGGAGAGACGGTCTGATCTGTCAGGAGAGACTAGTCCAGAGACGGTCTGATCTGTCAGGAGAGACTGTCCGATCTGTCAGGAGAGACTGGTCTGATCTGTCAGGAGAGACGGTGTGATCTGTCAGGAGAGACGGTCTGAGCTGTCAGGAGAGACTAGTCCAGAGACGGTCTGATCTGTCAGGAGAGACGGTCTCATCAGTCAGGAGAGACGGTCTGATCTGTCAGGAGAGACTAGTCTGATCTGTCAGGAGAGACGGTCTGATCTGTCAGGAGAGACTGTCTGATATGTCAGGAGAGACTAGTCTGATCTGTCAGGAGAGACGGTCTGATCTGTTAGGAGAGACGGTCTGATCTGTTAGGAGAGACTGGTCCAGAGACAGTCTGATCTGTCAGGAGAGACTGGTCTGATCTGTCAGGAGAGACTAGTCCAGAGACAGTCTGATCTGTCAGGAGAGACTAGTCTGATCTGTCAGGAGAGACTAGTCTGATCTGTCTGGAGAGACGGTCTGATCTGTCAGGAGAGACGGTCTGATCTGTCAGGAGAGACTAGTCCAGAGACGGTCTGATCTGTCAGGAGAGACGGTCTGATCTGTCAGGAGAGACTGTCCGATCTGTCAGGAGAGACTGGTCTGATCTGTCAGGAGAGACTAGTCCAGAGACGGTCTGATCTGTCAGGAGAGACGGTCTGATCTGTCAGGAGAGACTGTCCGATCTGTCAGGAGAGACTGTCCGATCTGTCAGGAGAGACTGGTCTGATCTGTCAGGAGAGACGGTCTGATCTGTCAGGAGAGACGGTCTGAGCTGTCAGGAGAGACTAGTCCAGAGACTGGTCTGATCTGTCAGGAGAGACTAGTCCAGAGACAGTCTGATCTGTCAGGAGAGACTAGTCTGATCTGTCAGGAGAGACTAGTCTGATCTGTCTGGAGAGACGGTCTGATCTGTCAGGAGAGACGGTCTGATCTGTCAGGAGAGACTAGTCCAGAGACGGTCTGATCTGTCAGGAGAGACGGTCTGATCTGTCAGGAGAGACTGTCCGATCTGTCAGGAGAGACTGTCCGATCTGTCAGGAGAGACTGGTCTGATCTGTCAGGAGAGACGGTCTGATCTGTCAGGAGAGACGGTCTGAGCTGTCAGGAGAGACTAGTCCAGAGACGGTCTGATCTGTCAGGAGAGACGGTCTCATCAGTCAGGAGAGACGGTCTGATCTGTCATGAGAGACTAGTCTGATCTGTCAGGAGAGACGGTCTGATCTGTCAGGAGAGACGGTCTGATCTGTCAGGAGAGACTAGTCCAGAGACGGTCTGATCTGTCAGGAGAGACGGTCTCATCAGTCAGGAGAGACGGTCTGATCTGTCAGGAGAGACTAGTCTGATCTGTCAGGAGAGACGGTCTGATCTGTCAGGAGAGACTAATCCAGAGACGGTCTGATCTGTCAGGAGAGACGGTCTGATCTGTCAGGAGAGACTAATCCAGAGACGGTCTGATCTGTCAGGAGAGACGGTCTGATCTGTCAGGAGAGAAGGTCTGATCTGTCAGGAGAGACGGTCTGATCTGTCAGGAGAGACGGTCTGATCTGTCAGGAGAGACTAGTCCAGAGACGGTCTGATCTGTCAGGAGAGATGGTCTCATCAGTCAGGAGAGACGGTCTGATCTGTCAGGAGAGACTAGTCTGATCTGTCAGGAGAGACGGTCTGATCTGTCAGGAGAGACGGTCTGATCTGTCAGGAGAGACTAGTCCAGAGATGGTCTGATCTGTCAGGAGAGACGGTCTGATCTGTCAGGAGAGACTAGTCTGATCTGTCAGGAGAGACGGTCTGATCTGTCAGGAGAGACTAATCCAGAGACGGTCTGATCTGTCAGGACAGACGGTCTGATCTGTCAGGAGAGACTAATCCAGAGACGGTCTGATCTGTCAGGAGAGACGGTCTGATCTGTCAGGAGAGAAGGTCTGATCTGTCAGGAGAGACTAGTCTGATCTGTCAGGAGAGAGGGTCTGATCTGTCAGGAGAGACGGTCTGATCTGTCAGGAGAGACTAATCCAGAGACGGTCTGATCTGTCTGGAGAGACTAGTCCAGAGACGGTCTGATCTGTCTGGAGAGACGGTCTGATCTGTCAGGACAGACTAATCCAGAGACGGTCTGATCTGTCAGGAGAGACGGTCTGATCTGTCAGGAGAGAAGGTATGATCTGTCAGGAGAGACGGTCTGATCTGTCAGGAGAGACGGTCTGATCTGTCAGGAGAGACTAGTCCAGAGACGGTCTGATCTGTCAGGAGAGACGGTCTCATCAGTCAGGAGAGACGGTCTGATCTGTCAGGAGAGACTAGTCTGATCTGTCAGGAGAGACGGTCTGATCTGTCAGGAGAGACGGTCTGATCTGTCAGGAGAGACGGTCTGATCTGTCAGGAGAGACTAGTCTGATCTGTCAGGAGAGACTAGTCTGATCTGTCTGGAGAGACGGTCTGATCTGTCAGGAGAGACGGTCTGATCTGTCAGGAGAGACTAGTCCAGAGACGGTCTGATCTGTCAGGAGAGACTGTCCGATCTGTCAGGAGAGACTGGTCTGATCTGTCAGGAGAGACGGTGTGATCTGTCAGGAGAGACGGTCTGAGCTGTCAGGAGAGACTAGTCCAGAGACGGTCTGATCTGTCAGGAGAGACGGTCTCATCAGTCAGGAGAGACGGTCTGATCTGTCAGGAGAGACTAGTCTGATCTGTCAGGAGAGACGGTCTGATCTGTCAGGAGAGACGATCTGATCTGTCAGGAGAGACTAGTCCAGAGACGATCTGATCTGTCAGGAGAGACGGTCTCATCAGTCAGGAGAGACGGTCTGATCTGTCAGGAGAGACTAGTCTGATCTGTCAGGAGAGACGGTCTGATCTGTCAGGAGAGACGGTCTGATATGTCAGGAGAGACTAGTCTGATCTGTCAGGAGAGACGGTCTGATCTGTTAGGAGAGACGGTCTGATCTGTTAGGAGAGACTGGTCCAGAGACAGTCTGATCTGTCAGGAGAGACTGGTCTGATCTGTCAGGAGAGACTAGTCCAGAGACAGTCTGATCTGTCAGGAGAGACTAGTCTGATCTGTCAGGAGAGACTAGTCTGATCTGTCTGGAGAGACGGTCTGATCTGTCAGGAGAGACGGTCTGATCTGTCAGGAGAGACTAGTCCAGAGACGGTCTGATCTGTCAGGAGAGACGGTCTGATCTGTCAGGAGAGACTGTCCGATCTGTCAGGAGAGACTGGTCTGATCTGTCAGGAGAGACTAGTCCAGAGACGGTCTGATCTGTCAGGAGAGACGGTCTGATCTGTCAGGAGAGACTGTCCGATCTGTCAGGAGAGACTGTCCGATCTGTCAGGAGAGACTGGTCTGATCTGTCAGGAGAGACGGTCTGATCTGTCAGGAGAGACGGTCTGAGCTGTCAGGAGAGACTAGTCCAGAGACTGGTCTGATCTGTCAGGAGAGACTAGTCCAGAGACAGTCTGATCTGTCAGGAGAGACTAGTCTGATCTGTCAGGAGAGACTAGTCTGATCTGTCTGGAGAGACGGTCTGATCTGTCAGGAGAGACGGTCTGATCTGTCAGGAGAGACTAGTCCAGAGACGGTCTGATCTGTCAGGAGAGACGGTCTGATCTGTCAGGAGAGACTGTCCGATCTGTCAGGAGAGACTGTCCGATCTGTCAGGAGAGACTGGTCTGATCTGTCAGGAGAGACGGTCTGATCTGTCAGGAGAGACGGTCTGAGCTGTCAGGAGAGACTAGTCCAGAGACGGTCTGATCTGTCAGGAGAGACGGTCTCATCAGTCAGGAGAGACGGTCTGATCTGTCATGAGAGACTAGTCTGATCTGTCAGGAGAGACGGTCTGATCTGTCAGGAGAGACGGTCTGATCTGTCAGGAGAGACTAGTCCAGAGACGGTCTGATCTGTCAGGAGAGACGGTCTCATCAGTCAGGAGAGACGGTCTGATCTGTCAGGAGAGACTAGTCTGATCTGTCAGGAGAGACGGTCTGATCTGTCAGGAGAGACTAATCCAGAGACGGTCTGATCTGTCAGGAGAGACGGTCTGATCTGTCAGGAGAGACTAATCCAGAGACGGTCTGATCTGTCAGGAGAGACGGTCTGATCTGTCAGGAGAGAAGGTCTGATCTGTCAGGAGAGACGGTCTGATCTGTCAGGAGAGACGGTCTGATCTGTCAGGAGAGACTAGTCCAGAGACGGTCTGATCTGTCAGGAGAGACGGTCTCATCAGTCAGGAGAGACGGTCTGATCTGTCAGGAGAGACTAGTCTGATCTGTCAGGAGAGACGGTCTGATCTGTCAGGAGAGACGGTCTGATCTGTCAGGAGAGACTAGTCCAGAGATGGTCTGATCTGTCAGGAGAGACGGTCTGATCTGTCAGGAGAGACTAGTCTGATCTGTCAGGAGAGACGGTCTGATCTGTCAGGAGAGACTAATCCAGAGACGGTCTGATCTGTCAGGACAGACGGTCTGATCTGTCAGGAGAGACTAATCCAGAGACGGTCTGATCTGTCAGGAGAGACGGTCTGATCTGTCAGGAGAGAAGGTCTGATCTGTCAGGAGAGACTAGTCTGATCTGTCAGGAGAGAGGGTCTGATCTGTCAGGAGAGACGGTCTGATCTGTCAGGAGAGACTAATCCAGAGACGGTCTGATCTGTCTGGAGAGACGGTCTGATCTGTCAGGAGAGACTAATCCAGAGACGGTCTGATCTGTCAGGAGAGACGGTCTGATCTGTCAGGAGAGAAGGTATGATCTGTCAGGAGAGACGGTCTGATCTGTCAGGAGAGACGGTCTGATCTGTCAGGAGAGACGGTCTCATCAGTCAGGAGAGACGTTCTGATCTGTCAGGAGAGACTAATCCAGAGACGGTCTGATCTGTCAGGAGAGACGGTCTGATCTGTCAGGAGAGACGGTCTGATCTGTCAGGAGAGAAGGTCTGATCTGTCAGGAGAGACTAGTCTGATCTGTCAGGAGAGAGGGTCTGATCTGTCAGGAGAGACGGTCTGATCTGTCAGGAGAGACTAATCCAGAGACAGTCTGATCTGTCAGGAGAGACGGTCTGATCTGTCAGGAGAGACTATTCCAGAGACGGTCTGATCTGTCAGGAGAGACGGTCTGATCTGTCAGGAGAGAAGGTCTGATCTGTCAGGAGAGACGGTCTGATCTGTCAGGAGAGACGATCTGATCTGTCAGGAGAGACTAGTCCAGAGACGGTCTGATCTGTCAGGAGAGACGGTCTCATCAGTCAGGAGAGACTAGTCTGATCTGTCTGGAGAGACGGTCTGATCTGTCAGGAGAGACGGTCTGATCTGTCAGGAGAGACTAGTCCAGAGACGGTCTGATCTGTCAGGAGAGACGGTCTCATCAGTCAGGAGAGACGGTCTGATCTGTCATGAGAGACTAGTCTGATCTGTCAGGAGAGACGGTGTGATCTGTCAGGAGAGACGGTCTGAGCTGTCAGGAGAGACTAGTCCAGAGACGGTCTGATCTGTCAGGAGAGACGGTCTCATCAGTCAGGAGAGACGGTCTGATCTGTCAGGAGAGACTAGTCTGATCTGTCAGGAGAGACGGTCTGATCTGTCAGGAGAGACGATCTGATCTGTCAGGAGAGACTAGTCCAGAGACGATCTGATCTGTCAGGAGAGACGGTCTCATCAGTCAGGAGAGACGGTCTGATCTGTCAGGAGAGACTAGTCTGATCTGTCAGGAGAGACGGTCTGATCTGTCAGGAGAGACGGTCTGATATGTCAGGAGAGACTAGTCTGATCTGTCAGGAGAGACGGTCTGATCTGTTAGGAGAGACGGTCTGATCTGTTAGGAGAGACTGGTCCAGAGACAGTCTGATCTGTCAGGAGAGACTGGTCTGATCTGTCAGGAGAGACTAGTCCAGAGACAGTCTGATCTGTCAGGAGAGACTAGTCTGATCTGTCAGGAGAGACTAGTCTGATCTGTCTGGAGAGACGGTCTGATCTGTCAGGAGAGACGGTCTGATCTGTCAGGAGAGACTAGTCCAGAGACGGTCTGATCTGTCAGGAGAGACGGTCTGATCTGTCAGGAGAGACTGTCCGATCTGTCAGGAGAGACTGGTCTGATCTGTCAGGAGAGACTAGTCCAGAGACGGTCTGATCTGTCAGGAGAGACGGTCTGATCTGTCAGGAGAGACTGTCCGATCTGTCAGGAGAGACTGTCCGATCTGTCAGGAGAGACTGGTCTGATCTGTCAGGAGAGACGGTCTGATCTGTCAGGAGAGACGGTCTGAGCTGTCAGGAGAGACTAGTCCAGAGACTGGTCTGATCTGTCAGGAGAGACTAGTCCAGAGACAGTCTGATCTGTCAGGAGAGACTAGTCTGATCTGTCAGGAGAGACTAGTCTGATCTGTCTGGAGAGACGGTCTGATCTGTCAGGAGAGACGGTCTGATCTGTCAGGAGAGACTAGTCCAGAGACGGTCTGATCTGTCAGGAGAGACGGTCTGATCTGTCAGGAGAGACTGTCCGATCTGTCAGGAGAGACTGTCCGATCTGTCAGGAGAGACTGGTCTGATCTGTCAGGAGAGACGGTCTGATCTGTCAGGAGAGACGGTCTGAGCTGTCAGGAGAGACTAGTCCAGAGACGGTCTGATCTGTCAGGAGAGACGGTCTCATCAGTCAGGAGAGACGGTCTGATCTGTCATGAGAGACTAGTCTGATCTGTCAGGAGAGACGGTCTGATCTGTCAGGAGAGACGGTCTGATCTGTCAGGAGAGACTAGTCCAGAGACGGTCTGATCTGTCAGGAGAGACGGTCTCATCAGTCAGGAGAGACGGTCTGATCTGTCAGGAGAGACTAGTCTGATCTGTCAGGAGAGACGGTCTGATCTGTCAGGAGAGACTAATCCAGAGACGGTCTGATCTGTCAGGAGAGACGGTCTGATCTGTCAGGAGAGACTAATCCAGAGACGGTCTGATCTGTCAGGAGAGACGGTCTGATCTGTCAGGAGAGAAGGTCTGATCTGTCAGGAGAGACGGTCTGATCTGTCAGGAGAGACGGTCTGATCTGTCAGGAGAGACTAGTCCAGAGACGGTCTGATCTGTCAGGAGAGACGGTCTCATCAGTCAGGAGAGACGGTCTGATCTGTCAGGAGAGACTAGTCTGATCTGTCAGGAGAGACGGTCTGATCTGTCAGGAGAGACGGTCTGATCTGTCAGGAGAGACTAGTCCAGAGATGGTCTGATCTGTCAGGAGAGACGGTCTGATCTGTCAGGAGAGACTAGTCTGATCTGTCAGGAGAGACGGTCTGATCTGTCAGGAGAGACTAATCCAGAGACGGTCTGATCTGTCAGGACAGACGGTCTGATCTGTCAGGAGAGACTAATCCAGAGACGGTCTGATCTGTCAGGAGAGACGGTCTGATCTGTCAGGAGAGAAGGTCTGATCTGTCAGGAGAGACTAGTCTGATCTGTCAGGAGAGAGGGTCTGATCTGTCAGGAGAGACGGTCTGATCTGTCAGGAGAGACTAATCCAGAGACGGTCTGATCTGTCTGGAGAGACGGTCTGATCTGTCAGGAGAGACTAATCCAGAGACGGTCTGATCTGTCAGGAGAGACGGTCTGATCTGTCAGGAGAGAAGGTATGATCTGTCAGGAGAGACGGTCTGATCTGTCAGGAGAGACGGTCTGATCTGTCAGGAGAGACGGTCTCATCAGTCAGGAGAGACGTTCTGATCTGTCAGGAGAGACTAATCCAGAGACGGTCTGATCTGTCAGGAGAGACGGTCTGATCTGTCAGGAGAGACGGTCTGATCTGTCAGGAGAGAAGGTCTGATCTGTCAGGAGAGACTAGTCTGATCTGTCAGGAGAGAGGGTCTGATCTGTCAGGAGAGACGGTCTGATCTGTCAGGAGAGACTAATCCAGAGACAGTCTGATCTGTCAGGAGAGACGGTCTGATCTGTCAGGAGAGACTATTCCAGAGACGGTCTGATCTGTCAGGAGAGACGGTCTGATCTGTCAGGAGAGAAGGTCTGATCTGTCAGGAGAGACGGTCTGATCTGTCAGGAGAGACGATCTGATCTGTCAGGAGAGACTAGTCCAGAGACGGTCTGATCTGTCAGGAGAGACGGTCTCATCAGTCAGGAGAGACTAGTCTGATCTGTCTGGAGAGACGGTCTGATCTGTCAGGAGAGACGGTCTGATCTGTCAGGAGAGACTAGTCCAGAGACGGTCTGATCTGTCAGGAGAGACGGTCTGATCTGTCAGGAGAGACTGTCCGATCTGTCAGGAGAGACTGTCCGATCTGTCAGGAGAGACGGTCTGATCTGTCAGGAGAGACGGTCTGAGCTGTCAGGAGAGACTAGTCCAGAGACTGGTCTGATCTGTCAGGAGAGACTAGTCCAGAGACAGTCTGATCTGTCAGGAGAGACTAGTCTGATCTGTCAGGAGAGACTAGTCTGATCTGTCTGGAGAGACGGTCTGATCTGTCAGGAGAGACGGTCTGATCTGTCAGGAGAGACTAGTCCAGAGACGGTCTGATCTGTCAGGAGAGACGGTCTGATCTGTCAGGAGAGACTGTCCGATCTGTCAGGAGAGACTGTCCGATCTGTCAGGAGAGACTGGTCTGATCTGTCAGGAGAGACGGTCTGATCTGTCAGGAGAGACTGGTCCGATCTGTCAGGAGAGACTAGTCCGATCTGTCAGGAGAGACGGTCTGAGCTGTCAGGAGAGACTAGTCCAGAGACGGTCTGATCTGTCAGGAGAGACGGTCTCATCAGTCAGGAGAGACGGTCTGATCTGTCAGGAGAGACTAGTCTGATCTGTCAGGAGAGACGGTCTGATCTGTCAGGAGAGACTAGTCCAGAGACGGTCTGATCTGTCAGGAGAGACGGTCTCATCAGTCAGGAGAGACGGTCTGATCTGTCAGGAGAGACGGTCTGATCTGTCAGGAGAGACTAGTCCAGAGACGGTCTGATCTGTCAGGAGAGACGGTCTGATCTGTCAGGAGAGACTGTCCGATCTGTCAGGAGAGACTGTCCGATCTGTCAGGAGAGACTGGTCTGATCTGTCAGGAGAGACGGTCTGATCTGTCAGGAGAGACTGGTCCGATCTGTCAGGAGAGACTAGTCCGATCTGTCAGGAGAGACGGTCTGAGCTGTCAGGAGAGACTAGTCCAGAGACGGTCTGATCTGTCAGGAGAGACGGTCTCATCAGTCAGGAGAGACGGTCTGATCTGTCAGGAGAGACTAGTCTGATCTGTCAGGAGAGACGGTCTGATCTGTCAGGAGAGACGGTCTGATCTGTCAGGAGAGACTAGTCCAGAGACGGTCTGATCTGTCAGGAGAGACGGTCTCATCAGTCAGGAGAGACGGTCTGATCTGTCAGGAGAGACTAGTCTGATCTGTCAGGAGAGACGGTCTGATCTGTCAGGAGAGACTAATCCAGAGACGGTCTGATCTGTCAGGAGAGACGGTCTGATCTGTCAGGAGAGACTAATCCAGAGACGGTCTGATCTGTCAGGAGAGAAGGTCTGATCTGTCAGGAGAGACGGTCTGATCTGTCAGGAGAGACGGTCTGATCTGTCAGGAGAGACGGTCTGATCTGTCAGGAGAGACTAGTCCAGAGATGGTCTGATCTGTCAGGAGAGACGGTCTCATCAGTCAGGAGAGACGGTCTGATCTGTCAGGAGAGACTAGTCTGATCTGTCAGGAGAGACTAATCCAGAGACGGTCTGATCTGTCAGGAGAGACGGTCTGATCTGTCAGGAGAGACTAATCCAGAGACGGTCTGATCTGTCAGGAGAGACGGTCTCATCAGTCAGGAGAGACGGTCTGATCTGTCAGGAGAGACTAGTCTGATCTGTCAGGAGAGACGGTCTGATCTGTCAGGAGAGACGGTCTGATCTGTCAGGAGAGACTAGTCCAGAGACGGTCTGATCTGTCAGGAGAGACGGTCTCATCAGTCAGGAGAGACGGTCTGATCTGTCAGGAGAGACTAGTCTGATCTGTCAGGAGAGACGGTCTGATCTGTCAGGAGAGACTAATCCAGAGACGGTCTGATCTGTCAGGAGAGACGGTCTGATCTGTCAGGAGAGACTAATCCAGAGACGGTCTGATCTGTCAGGAGAGACGGTCTGATCTGTCAGGAGAGAAGGTCTGATCTGTCAGGAGAGACGGTCTGATCTGTCAGGAGAGACGGTCTGATCTGTCAGGAGAGACTAGTCCAGAGACGGTCTGATCTGTCAGGAGAGACGGTCTCATCAGTCAGGAGAGACGGTCTGATCTGTCAGGAGAGACTAGTCTGATCTGTCAGGAGAGACGGTCTGATCTGTCAGGAGAGACGGTCTGATCTGTCAGGAGAGACTAGTCCAGAGATGGTCTGATCTGTCAGGAGAGACGGTCTGATCTGTCAGGAGAGACTAGTCTGATCTGTCAGGAGAGACGGTCTGATCTGTCAGGAGAGACTAATCCAGAGACGGTCTGATCTGTCAGGACAGACGGTCTGATCTGTCAGGAGAGACTAATCCAGAGACGGTCTGATCTGTCAGGAGAGACGGTCTGATCTGTCAGGAGAGAAGGTCTGATCTGTCAGGAGAGACTAGTCTGATCTGTCAGGAGAGAGGGTCTGATCTGTCAGGAGAGACGGTCTGATCTGTCAGGAGAGACTAATCCAGAGACGGTCTGATCTGTCTGGAGAGACGGTCTGATCTGTCAGGAGAGACTAATCCAGAGACGGTCTGATCTGTCAGGAGAGACGGTCTGATCTGTCAGGAGAGAAGGTATGATCTGTCAGGAGAGACGGTCTGATCTGTCAGGAGAGACGGTCTGATCTGTCAGGAGAGACGGTCTCATCAGTCAGGAGAGACGGTCTGATCTGTCAGGAGAGACTAGTCTGATCTGTCAGGAGAGACGGTCTGATCTGTCAGGAGAGACGGTCTGATCTGTCAGGAGAGACTAGTCCAGAGACGGTCTGATCTGTCAGGAGAGACGGTCTCATCAGTCAGGAGAGACGGTCTGATCTGTCAGGAGAGACTAGTCTGATCTGTCAGGAGAGACGTTCTGATCTGTCAGGAGAGACTAATCCAGAGACGGTCTGATCTGTCAGGAGAGACGGTCTGATCTGTCAGGAGAGACGGTCTGATCTGTCAGGAGAGAAGGTCTGATCTGTCAGGAGAGACTAGTCTGATCTGTCAGGAGAGAGGGTCTGATCTGTCAGGAGAGACGGTCTGATCTGTCAGGAGAGACTAATCCAGAGACAGTCTGATCTGTCAGGAGAGACGGTCTGATCTGTCAGGAGAGACTATTCCAGAGACGGTCTGATCTGTCAGGAGAGACGGTCTGATCTGTCAGGAGAGAAGGTCTGATCTGTCAGGAGAGACGGTCTGATCTGTCAGGAGAGACGATCTGATCTGTCAGGAGAGACTAGTCCAGAGACGGTCTGATCTGTCAGGAGAGACGGTCTCATCAGTCAGGAGAGACTAGTCTGATCTGTCTGGAGAGACGGTCTGATCTGTCAGGAGAGACGGTCTGATCTGTCAGGAGAGACTAGTCCAGAGACGGTCTGATCTGTCAGGAGAGACGGTCTGATCTGTCAGGAGAGACTGTCCGATCTGTCAGGAGAGACTGTCCGATCTGTCAGGAGAGACGGTCTGATCTGTCAGGAGAGACGGTCTGAGCTGTCAGGAGAGACTAGTCCAGAGACTGGTCTGATCTGTCAGGAGAGACTAGTCCAGAGACAGTCTGATCTGTCAGGAGAGACTAGTCTGATCTGTCAGGAGAGACTAGTCTGATCTGTCTGGAGAGACGGTCTGATCTGTCAGGAGAGACGGTCTGATCTGTCAGGAGAGACTAGTCCAGAGACGGTCTGATCTGTCAGGAGAGACGGTCTGATCTGTCAGGAGAGACTGTCCGATCTGTCAGGAGAGACTGTCCGATCTGTCAGGAGAGACTGGTCTGATCTGTCAGGAGAGACGGTCTGATCTGTCAGGAGAGACTGGTCCGATCTGTCAGGAGAGACTAGTCCGATCTGTCAGGAGAGACGGTCTGAGCTGTCAGGAGAGACTAGTCCAGAGAATGTCTGATCTGTCAGGAGAGACGGTCTCATCAGTCAGGAGAGACGGTCTGATCTGTCAGGAGAGACTAGTCTGATCTGTCAGGAGAGACGGTCTGATCTGTCAGGAGAGACTAGTCCAGAGACGGTCTGATCTGTCAGGAGAGACGGTCTCATCAGTCAGGAGAGACGGTCTGATCTGTCAGGAGAGACGGTCTGATCTGTCAGGAGAGACTAGTCCAGAGACGGTCTGATCTGTCAGGAGAGACGGTCTGATCTGTCAGGAGAGACTGTCCGATCTGTCAGGAGAGACTGTCCGATCTGTCAGGAGAGACTGGTCTGATCTGTCAGGAGAGACGGTCTGATCTGTCAGGAGAGACTGGTCCGATCTGTCAGGAGAGACTAGTCCGATCTGTCAGGAGAGACGGTCTGAGCTGTCAGGAGAGACTAGTCCAGAGACGGTCTGATCTGTCAGGAGAGACGGTCTCATCAGTCAGGAGAGACGGTCTGATCTGTCAGGAGAGACTAGTCTGATCTGTCAGGAGAGACGGTCTGATCTGTCAGGAGAGACGGTCTGATCTGTCAGGAGAGACTAGTCCAGAGACGGTCTGATCTGTCAGGAGAGACGGTCTCATCAGTCAGGAGAGACGGTCTGATCTGTCAGGAGAGACTAGTCTGATCTGTCAGGAGAGACGGTCTGATCTGTCAGGAGAGACTAATCCAGAGACGGTCTGATCTGTCAGGAGAGACGGTCTGATCTGTCAGGAGAGACTAATCCAGAGACGGTCTGATCTGTCAGGAGAGACGGTCTGATCTGTCAGGAGAGAAGGTCTGATCTGTCAGGAGAGACGGTCTGATCTGTCAGGAGAGACGGTCTGATCTGTCAGGAGAGACGGTCTGATCTGTCAGGAGAGACTAGTCCAGAGATGGTCTGATCTGTCAGGAGAGACGGTCTCATCAGTCAGGAGAGACGGTCTGATCTGTCAGGAGAGACTAGTCTGATCTGTCAGGAGAGACTAATCCAGAGACGGTCTGATCTGTCAGGAGAGACGGTCTGATCTGTCAGGAGAGACTAATCCAGAGACGGTCTGATCTGTCAGGAGAGACGGTCTCATCAGTCAGGAGAGACGGTCTGATCTGTCAGGAGAGACTAGTCTGATCTGTCAGGAGAGACGGTCTGATCTGTCAGGAGAGACGGTCTGATCTGTCAGGAGAGACTAGTCCAGAGACGGTCTGATCTGTCAGGAGAGACGGTCTCATCAGTCAGGAGAGACGGTCTGATCTGTCAGGAGAGACTAGTCTGATCTGTCAGGAGAGACGGTCTGATCTGTCAGGAGAGAATAATCCAGAGACGGTCTGATCTGTCAGGAGAGACGGTCTGATCTGTCAGGAGAGACTAATCCAGAGACGGTCTGATCTGTCAGGAGAGACGGTCTGATCTGTCAGGAGAGAAGGTCTGATCTGTCAGGAGAGACGGTCTGATCTGTCAGGAGAGACGGTCTGATCTGTCAGGAGAGACTAGTCCAGAGACGGTCTGATCTGTCAGGAGAGACGGTCTCATCAGTCAGGAGAGACGGTCTGATCTGTCAGGAGAGACGATCTGATCTGTCAGGAGAGACTAGTCCAGAGACGGTCTGATCTGTCAGGAGAGACGGTCTCATCAGTCAGGAGAGACGGTCTGATATGTCAGGAGAGACTAGTCTGATATGTCAGGAGAGACGGTCTGATATGTCAGGAGAGACTAGTCTGATCTGTCAGGAGAGACGGTCTGATCTGTTAGGAGAGACTGGTCCAGAGACAGTCTGATCTGTCAGGAGAGACTGGTCTGATCTGTCAGGAGAGACTAGTCCAGAGACAGTCTGATCTGTCAGGAGAGACTAGTCTGATCTGTCAGGAGAGACTAGTCTGATCTGTCTGGAGAGACGGTCTGATCTGTCAGGAGAGACGGTCTGATCTGTCAGGAGAGACTAGTCCAGAGACGGTCTGATCTGTCAGGAGAGACGGTCTGATCTGTCAGGAGAGACTGTCCGATCTGTCAGGAGAGACTGTCCGATCTGTCAGGAGAGACTGGTCTGATCTGTCAGGAGAGACGGTCTGATCTGTCAGGAGAGACGGTCTGAGCTGTCAGGAGAGACTAGTCCAGAGACTGGTCTGATCTGTCAGGAGAGACTAGTCCAGAGACAGTCTGATCTGTCAGGAGAGACTAGTCTGATCTGTCAGGAGAGACTAGTCTGATCTGTCTGGAGAGACGGTCTGATCTGTCAGGAGAGACGGTCTGATCTGTCAGGAGAGACTAGTCCAGAGACGGTCTGATCTGTCAGGAGAGACGGTCTGATCTGTCAGGAGAGACTGTCCGATCTGTCAGGAGAGACTGTCCGATCTGTCAGGAGAGACTGGTCTGATCTGTCAGGAGAGACGGTCTGATCTGTCAGGAGAGACGGTCTGAGCTGTCAGGAGAGACTAGTCCAGAGACGGTCTGATCTGTCAGGAGAGACGGTCTCATCAGTCAGGAGAGACGGTCTGATCTGTCAGGAGAGACTAGTCTGATCTGTCAGGAGAGACGGTCTGATCTGTCAGGAGAGACGGTCTGATCTGTCAGGAGAGACTAGTCCAGAGACGGTCTGATCTGTCAGGAGAGACGGTCTCATCAGTCAGGAGAGACGGTCTGATCTGTCAGGAGAGACTAGTCTGATCTGTCAGGAGAGACGGTCTGATCTGTCAGGAGAGACTAATCCAGAGACGGTCTGATCTGTCAGGAGAGACGGTCTGATCTGTCAGGAGAGACTAATCCAGAGACGGTCTGATCTGTCAGGAGAGAAGGTCTGATCTGTCAGGAGAGACGGTCTGATCTGTCAGGAGAGACGGTCTGATCTGTCAGGAGAGACTAGTCCAGAGACGGTCTGATCTGTCAGGAGAGACGGTCTCATCAGTCAGGAGAGACGGTCTGATCTGTCAGGAGAGACTAGTCTGATCTGTCAGGAGAGACGGTCTGATCTGTCAGGAGAGACGGTCTGATCTGTCAGGAGAGACTAGTCCAGAGATGGTCTGATCTGTCAGGAGAGACGGTCTCATCAGTCAGGAGAGACGGTCTGATCTGTCAGGAGAGACTAGTCTGATCTGTCAGGAGAGACGGTCTGATCTGTCAGGAGAGACTAATCCAGAGACGGTCTGATCTGTCAGGAGAGACGGTCTGATCTGTCAGGAGAGACTAATCCAGAGACGGTCTGATCTGTCAGGAGAGACGGTCTGATCTGTCAGGAGAGAAGGTCTGATCTGTCAGGAGAGACTAGTCTGATCTGAAAGGAGAGAGGGTCTGATCTGTCAGGAGAGACGGTCTGATCTGTCAGGAGAGACTAATCCAGAGACGGTCTGATCTGTCTGGAGAGACGGTCTGATCTGTCAGGAGAGACTAATCCAGAGACGGTCTGATCTGTCAGGAGAGACGGTCTGATCTGTCAGGAGAGACGGTCTGATCTGTCAGGAGAGACTAGTCCAGAGACGGTCTGATCTGTCAGGAGAGACGGTCTCATCAGTCAGGAGAGACGGTCTGATCTGTCAGGAGAGACTAGTCTGATCTGTCAGGAGAGACGGTCTGATCTGTCAGGAGAGACTAATCCAGAGACGGTCTGATCTGTCAGGAGAGACGGTCTGATCTGTCAGGAGAGACTAATCCAGAGACGGTCTGATCTGTCAGGAGAGAAGGTCTGATCTGTCAGGAGAGACGGTCTGATCTGTCAGGAGAGACGGTCTGATCTGTCAGGAGAGACTAGTCCAGAGACGGTCTGATCTGTCAGGAGAGACGGTCTCATCAGTCAGGAGAGACGGTCTGATCTGTCAGGAGAGACTAGTCTGATCTGTCAGGAGAGACGGTCTGATCTGTCAGGAGAGACTAATCCAGAGACGGTCTGATCTGTCAGGAGAGACGGTCTGATGTGTCAGGAGAGACTAATCCAGAGACGGTCTGATCTGTCAGGAGAGACGGTCTGATCTGTCAGGAGAGAAGGTCTGATCTGTCAGGAGAGACTAGTCTGATCTGTCAGGAGAGAGGGTCTGATCTGTCAGGAGAGACGGTCTGATCTGTCAGGAGAGACTAATCCAGAGACAGTCTGATCTGTCAGGAGAGACGGTCTGATCTGTCAGGAGAGACTATTCCAGAGACGGTCTGATCTGTCAGGAGAGAAGGTCTGATCTGTCAGGAGAGACGGTCTGATCTGTCAGGAGAGACGATCTGATCTGTCAGGAGAGACTAGTCCAGAGACGGTCTGATCTGTCAGGAGAGACGGTCTCATCAGTCAGGAGAGACGGTCTGATCTGTCAGGAGAGACTAGTCTGATCTGTCAGGAGAGACGGTCTGATATGTCAGGAGAGACGGTCTGATATGTCAGGAGAGACTAGTCTGATCTGTCAGGAGAGACGGTCTGATCTGTTAGGAGAGACTGGTCCAGAGACAGTCTGATCTGTCAGGAGAGACTAGTCCAGAGACAGTCTGATCTGTCAGGAGAGACTAGTCTGATCTGTCAGGAGAGACTAGTCTGATCTGTCTGGAGAGACGGTCTGATCTGTCAGGAGAGACGGTCTGATCTGTCAGGAGAGACTAGTCCAGAGACGGTCTGATCTGTCAGGAGAGACGGTCTGATCTGTCAGGAGAGACGGTCTGAGCTGTCAGGAGAGACTAGTCCAGAGACGGTCTGATCTGTCAGGAGAGACTAGTCCAGAGACGGTCTGATCTGTCAGGAGAGACGGTCTCATCAGTCAGGAGAGACGGTCTGATCTGTCAGGAGAGACTAGTCTGATCTGTCAGGAGAGACGGTCTGATCTGTCAGGAGAGACGGTCTGATCTGTCAGGAGAGACTAGTCCAGAGACGGTCTGATCTGTCAGGAGAGACGGTCTCATCAGTCAGGAGAGACGGTCTGATCTGTCAGGAGAGACGATCTGATCTGTCAGGAGAGACTAGTCCAGAGACGGTCTGATCTGTCAGGAGAGACGGTCTCATCAGTCAGGAGAGACGGTCTGATCTGTCAGGAGAGACGGTCTGATATGTCAGGACAGACTAGTCTGATCTGTCAGGAGAGACGGTCTGATCTGTTAGGAGAGACTGGTCCAGAGACAGTCTGATCTGTCAGGAGAGACTGGTCTGATCTGTCAGGAGAGACTAGTCCAGAGACAGTCTGATCTGTCAGGAGAGACTAGTCTGATCTGTCAGGAGAGACTAGTCTGATCTGTCTGGAGAGACGGTCTGATCTGTCAGGAGAGACGGTCTGATCTGTCAGGAGAGAATAGTCCAGAGACGGTCTGATCTGTCAGGAGAGACGGTCTGATCTGTCAGGAGAGACTGTCCGATCTGTCAGGAGAGACTGTCCGATCTGTCAGGAGAGACTGGTCTGATCTGTCAGGAGAGACGGTCTGATCTGTCAGGAGAGACGGTCTGAGCTGTCAGGAGAGACTAGTCCAGAGACTGGTCTGATCTGTCAGGAGAGACTAGTCCAGAGACAGTCTGATCTGTCAGGAGAGACTAGTCTGATCTGTCAGGAGAGACTAGTCTGATCTGTCTGGAGAGACGGTCTGATCTGTCAGGAGAGACGGTCTGATCTGTCAGGAGAGACTAGTCCAGAGACGGTCTGATCTGTCAGGAGAGACGGTCTGATCTGTCAGGAGAGACTGTCCGATCTGTCAGGAGAGACTGTCCGATCTGTCAGGAGAGACTGGTCTGATCTGTCAGGAGAGACGGTCTGATCTGTCAGGAGAGACGGTCTGAGCTGTCAGGAGAGACTAGTCCAGAGACGGTCTGATCTGTCAGGAGAGACGGTCTCATCAGTCAGGAGAGACGGTCTGATCTGTCAGGAGAGACTAGTCTGATCTGTCAGGAGAGACGGTCTGATCTGTCAGGAGAGACGGTCTGATCTGTCAGGAGAGACTAGTCCAGAGACGGTCTGATCTGTCAGGAGAGACGGTCTCATCAGTCAGGAGAGACGGTCTGATCTGTCAGGAGAGACTAGTCTGATCTGTCAGGAGAGACGGTCTGATCTGTCAGGAGAGACTAATCCAGAGACGGTCTGATCTGTCAGGAGAGACGGTCTGATCTGTCAGGAGAGAAGGTCTGATCTGTCAGGAGAGACGGTCTGATCTGTCAGGAGAGACTAGTCCAGAGACGGTCTGATCTGTCAGGAGAGACGGTCTCATCAGTCAGGAGAGACGGTCTGATCTGTCAGGAGAGACGGTCTGATCTGTCAGGAGAGACGGTCTGATCTGTCAGGAGAGACTAGTCCAGAGACGGTCTGATCTGTCAGGAGAGACGGTCTGATCTGTCAGGAGAGACTAATCCAGAGACGGTCTGATCTGTCAGGAGAGACGGTCTGATCTGTCAGGAGAGACTAGTCCAGAGACGGTCTGATCTGTCAGGAGAGACGGTCTCATCAGTCAGGAGAGACGGTCTGATCTGTCAGGAGAGACGATCTGATCTGTCAGGAGAGACTAGTCCAGAGACGGTCTGATCTGTCAGGAGAGACGGTCTCATCAGTCAGGAGAGACGGTCTGATCTGTCAGGAGAGACTAGTCTGATCTGTCAGGAGAGACGGTCTGATATGTCAGGAGAGACGGTCTGATATGTCAGGAGAGACTAGTCTGATCTGTCAGGAGAGACGGTCTGATCTGTTAGGAGAGACTGGTCCAGAGACAGTCTGATCTGTCAGGAGAGACTGGTCTGATCTGTCAGGAGAGACTAGTCTGATCTGTCTGGAGAGACGGTCTGATCTGTCAGGAGAGACGGTCTGATCTGTCAGGAGAGAATAGTCCAGAGACGGTCTGATCTGTCAGGAGAGACGGTCTGATCTGTCAGGAGAGACTGTCCGATCTGTCAGGAGAGACTGTCCGATCTGTCAGGAGAGACTGGTCTGATCTGTCAGGAGAGACGGTCTGATCTGTCAGGAGAGACGGTCTGAGCTGTCAAGAGAGACTAGTCCAGAGACTGGTCTGATCTGTCAGGAGAGACTAGTCCAGAGACAGTCTGATCTGTCAGGAGAGACTAGTCTGATCTGTCAGGAGAGACTAGTCTGATCTGTCTGGAGAGACGGTCTGATCTGTCAGGAGAGACGGTCTGATCTGTCAGGAGAGACTAGTCCAGAGACGGTCTGATCTGTCAGGAGAGACGGTCTGATCTGTCAGGAGAGACTGTCCGATCTGTCAGGAGAGACTGTCCGATCTGTCAGGAGAGACTGGTCTGATCTGTCAGGAGAGACGGTCTGATCTGTCAGGAGAGACGGTCTGAGCTGTCAGGAGAGACTAGTCCAGAGACGGTCTGATCTGTCAGGAGAGACGGTCTCATCAGTCAGGAGAGACGGTCTGATCTGTCAGGAGAGACTAGTCTGATCTGTCAGGAGAGACGGTCTGATCTGTCAGGAGAGACGGTCTGATCTGTCAGGAGAGACTAGTCCAGAGACGTTCTGATCTGTCAGGAGAGACGGTCTCATCAGTCAGGAGAGACGGTCTGATCTGTCAGGAGAGACTAGTCTGATCTGTCAGGAGAGACGGTCTGATCTGTCAGGAGAGACTAATCCAGAGACGGTCTGATCTGTCAGGAGAGACGGTCTGATCTGTCAGGAGAGAAGGTCTGATCTGTCAGGAGAGACGGTCTGATCTGTCAGGAGAGACTAGTCCAGAGACGGTCTGATCTGTCAGGAGAGACGGTCTCATCAGTCAGGAGAGACGGTCTGATCTGTCAGGAGAGACGGTCTGATCTGTCAGGAGAGACGGTCTGATCTGTCAGGAGAGACTAGTCCAGAGACGGTCTGATCTGTCAGGAGAGACGGTCTGATCTGTCAGGAGAGACTAATCCAGAGACGGTCTGATCTGTCAGGAGAGACGGTCTGATCTGTCAGGAGAGACTAGTCCAGAGACGGTCTGATCTGTCAGGAGAGACGGTCTCATCAGTCAGGAGAGACGGTCTGATCTGTCAGGAGAGACGATCTGATCTGTCAGGAGAGACTAGTCCAGAGACGGTCTGATCTGTCAGGAGAGACGGTCTCATCAGTCAGGAGAGACGGTCTGATCTGTCAGGAGAGACTAGTCTGATCTGTCAGGAGAGACGGTCTGATATGTCAGGAGAGACGGTCTGATATGTCAGGAGAGACTAGTCTGATCTGTCAGGAGAGACGGTCTGATCTGTTAGGAGAGACTGGTCCAGAGACAGTCTGATCTGTCAGGAGAGACTGGTCTGATCTGTCAGGAGAGACTAGTCTGATCTGTCTGGAGAGACGGTCTGATCTGTCAGGAGAGACGGTCTGATCTGTCAGGAGAGAATAGTCCAGAGACGGTCTGATCTGTCAGGAGAGACGGTCTGATCTGTCAGGAGAGACTGTCCGATCTGTCAGGAGAGACTGTCCGATCTGTCAGGAGAGACTGGTCTGATCTGTCAGGAGAGACGGTCTGATCTGTCAGGAGAGACGGTCTGAGCTGTCAAGAGAGACTAGTCCAGAGACTGGTCTGATCTGTCAGGAGAGACTAGTCCAGAGACAGTCTGATCTGTCAGGAGAGACTAGTCTGATCTGTCAGGAGAGACTAGTCTGATCTGTCTGGAGAGACGGTCTGATCTGTCAGGAGAGACGGTCTGATCTGTCAGGAGAGACTAGTCCAGAGACGGTCTGATCTGTCAGGAGAGACGGTCTGATCTGTCAGGAGAGACTGTCCGATCTGTCAGGAGAGACTGTCCGATCTGTCAGGAGAGACTGGTCTGATCTGTCAGGAGAGACGGTCTGATCTGTCAGGAGAGACGGTCTGAGCTGTCAGGAGAGACTAGTCCAGAGACGGTCTGATCTGTCAGGAGAGACGGTCTCATCAGTCAGGAGAGACGGTCTGATCTGTCAGGAGAGACTAGTCTGATCTGTCAGGAGAGACGGTCTGATCTGTCAGGAGAGACGGTCTGATCTGTCAGGAGAGACTAGTCCAGAGACGTTCTGATCTGTCAGGAGAGACGGTCTCATCAGTCAGGAGAGACGGTCTGATCTGTCAGGAGAGACTAGTCTGATCTGTCAGGAGAGACGGTCTGATCTGTCAGGAGAGACTAATCCAGAGACGGTCTGATCTGTCAGGAGAGACGGTCTGATCTGTCAGGAGAGACTAATCCAGAGACGGTCTGATCTGTCAGGAGAGACGGTCTGATCTGTCAGGAGAGAAGGTCTGATCTGTCAGGAGAGACGGTCTGATCTGTCAGGAGAGACTAGTCCAGAGACGGTCTGATCTGTCAGGAGAGACGGTCTCATCAGTCAGGAGAGACGGTCTGATCTGTCAGGAGAGACGGTCTGATCTGTCAGGAGAGACGGTCTGATCTGTCAGGAGAGACGGTCTGATCTGTCAGGAGAGACTAGTCCAGAGACGGTCTGATCTGTCAGGAGAGACGGTCTCATAAGTCAGGAGAGACGGTCTGATCTGTCAGGAGAGACTAGTCTGATCTGTCAGGAGAGACGGTCTGATATGTCAGGAGAGACGGTCTGATATGTCAGGAGAGACGGTCTGATATGTCAGGAGAGACTAGTCTTATCTGTCAGGAGAGACGGTCTGATCTGTTAGGAGAGACTGGTCCAGAGACAGTCTGATCTGTCAGGAGAGACTAGTCCAGAGACAGTCTGATCTGTCAGGAGAGACTAGTCTGATCTGTCAGGAGAGACTAGTCTGATCTGTCTGGAGAGACGGTCTGATCTGTCAGGAGAGACGGTCTGATCTGTCAGGAGAGACTAGTCCAGAGACGGTCTGATCTGTCAGGAGAGACGGTCTGATCTGTCAGGAGAGAATAGTCCAGAGACGGTCTGATCTGTCAGGAGAGACTAGTCCAGAGACAGTCTGATCTGTCAGGAGAGACTAGTCTGATCTGTCAGGAGAGACTAGTCTGATCTGTCTGGAGAGACGGTCTGATCTGTCAGGAGAGACGGTCTGATCTGTCAGGAGAGACTAGTCCAGAGACGTTCTGATCTGTCAGGAGAGACGGTCTGATCTGTCAGGAGAGAATAGTCCAGAGACGGTCTGATCTGTCAGGAGAGACGGTCTGATCTGTCAGGAGAGACTGTCCGATCTGTCAGGAGAGACTGTCCGATCTGTCAGGAGAGACTGGTCTGATCTGTCAGGAGAGACGGTCTGATCTGTCAGGAGAGACGGTCTGAGCTGTCAGGAGAGACTAGTCCAGAGACGGTCTGATCTGTCAGGAGAGACGGTCTCATCAGTCAGGAGAGACGGTCTGATCTGTCAGGAGAGACTAGTCTGATCTGTCAGGAGAGACGGTCTGATCTGTCAGGAGAGACGGTCTGATCTGTCAGGAGAGACTAGTCCAGAGACGGTCTGATCTGTCAGGAGAGACGGTCTCATCAGTCAGGAGAGACGGTCTGATCTGTCAGGAGAGACTAGTCTGATCTGTCAGGAGAGACGGTCTGATCTGTCAGGAGAGACTAATCCAGAGACGGTCTGATCTGTCAGGAGAGACGGTCTGATCTGTCAGGAGAGAAGGTCTGATCTGTCAGGAGAGACGGTCTGATCTGTCAGGAGAGACGGTCTGATCTGTCAGGAGAGACTAGTCCAGAGACGGTCTGATCTGTCAGGAGAGACGGTCTCATCAGTCAAGAGAGACGGTCTGATCTGTCAGGAGAGACGGTCTGATCTGTCAGGAGAGACTAGTCCAGAGACGGTCTGATCTGTCAGGAGAGACGGTCTCATCAGTCAGGAGAGACGGTCTGATCTGTCAGGAGAGACTAGTCTGATCTGTCAGGAGAGACGGTCTGATATGTCAGGAGAGACGGTCTGATATGTCAGGAGAGACTAGTCTTATCTGTCAGGAGAGACGGTCTGATCTGTTAGGAGAGACTGGTCCAGAGACAGTCTGATCTGTCAGGAGAGACTAGTCCAGAGACAGTCTGATCTGTCAGGAGAGACTAGTCTGATCTGTCAGGAGAGACTAGTCTGATCTGTCTGGAGAGACGGTCTGATCTGTCAGGAGAGACGGTCTGATCTGTCAGGAGAGACGGTCTGATCTGTCAGGAGAGACGGTCTGATCTGTCAGGAGAGACTGTCCGATCTGTCAGGAGAGACTGGTCTGATCTGTCAGGAGAGACGGTCTGATCTGTCAGGAGAGACGGTCTGAGCTGTCAGGAGAGACTAGTCCAGAGACGGTCTGATCTGTCAGGAGAGACGGTCTCATCAGTCAGGAGAGACGGTCTGATCTGTCAGGAGAGACTAGTCTGATCTGTCAGGAGAGACGGTCTGATCTGTCAGGAGAGACTAATCCAGAGACGGTCTGATCTGTCAGGAGAGACGGTCTGATCTGTCAGGAGAGACTAATCCAGAGACGGTCTGATCTGTCAGGAGAGACGGTCTGATCTGTCAGGAGAGAAGGTCTGATCTGTCAAGAGAGACGGTCTGATCTGTCAGGAGAGACGGTCTGATCTGTCAGGAGAGACTAGTCCAGAGACGGTCTGATCTGTCAGGAGAGACGGTCTCATCAGTCAGGAGAGACGGTCTGATCTGTCAGGAGAGACTAGTCTGATCTGTCAGGAGAGACGGTCTGATCTGTCAGGAGAGACTAATCCAGAGACGGTCTGATCTGTCAGGAGAGACGGTCTGATCTGTCAGGAGAGACTAATCCAGAGACGGTCTGATCTGTCAGGAGAGACGGTCTGATCTGTCAGGAGAGAAGGTCTGATCTGTCAGGAGAGACTAGTCTGATCTGTCAGGAGAGAGGGTCTGATCTGTCAGGAGAGACGGTCTGATCTGTCAGGAGAGACTAATCCAGAGACGGTCTGATCTGTCAGGAGAGACGGTCTGATCTGTCAGGAGAGACTAATCCAGAGACGGTCTGATCTGTCAGGAGAGACGGTCTGAGTCTGTCAGGAGAGAAGGTCTGATCTTTCAGGAGAGACGGTCTGATCTGTCAGGAGAGACTAATCCAGAGACGGTCTGATCTGTCAGGAGAGACGTTCTGATCTGTCAGGAGAGAAGGTCTGATCTGTCAGGAGAGACGGTCTGATCTGTCAGGAGAGACTAGTCCAGAGACGGTCTGATCTGTCAGGAGAGACGGTCTCATCAGTCAGGAGAGACGGTCTGATCTGTCAGGAGAGACTAGTCTGATCTGTCAGGAGAGACGGTCTGATCTGTCAGGAGAGACTAATCCAGAGACGGTCTGATCTGTCAGGAGAGACGGTCTCATCAGTCAGGAGAGACGGTCTGATCTGTCAGGAGAGACTAGTCTGATCTGTCAGGAGAGACGGTCTGATCTGTCAGGAGAGACTAATCCAGAGACGGTCTGATCTGTCAGGAGAGACGGTCTGATCTGTCAGGAGAGACTAATCCAGAGACGGTCTGATCTGTCAGGAGAGACGGTCTGATCTGTCAGGAGAGAAGGTCTGATCTGTCAGGAGAGACTAGTCTGATCTGTCAGGAGAGAGGGTCTGATCTGTCAGGAGAGACGGTCTGATCTGTCAGGAGAGACTAATCCAGAGACGGTCTGATCTGTCAGGAGAGACGGTCTGATCTGTCAGGAGAGACTAATCCAGAGACGGTCTGATCTGTCAGGAGAGACGGTCTGAGTCTGTCAGGAGAGAAGGTCTGATCTTTCAGGAGAGACGGTCTGATCTGTCAGGAGAGACTAATCCAGAGACGGTCTGATCTGTCAGGAGAGAAGGTCTGATCTGTCAGGAGAGACGATCTGATCTGTCAGGAGAGACTAGTCCAGAGACGGTCTGATCTGTCAGGAGAGACGGTCTCATCAGTCAGGAGAGACGGTCTGATCTGTCAG
The DNA here is from genome assembly GCF_965601325.2 of Salmo salar. Taxonomy (NCBI): domain Eukaryota; kingdom Metazoa; phylum Chordata; class Actinopteri; order Salmoniformes; family Salmonidae; genus Salmo; species Salmo salar. Next base: position 59,850,698 of record NC_138308.1, read on the forward strand.
GAGAGACTAGTTTGATCTGTCAGGAGAGACGGTCTGATATGTCAGGAGAGACGGTCTGATATGTCAGGAGAGACTAGTCTGATCTGTCAGGAGAGACGGTCTGATCTGTTAGGAGAGACTGGTCCAGAGACAGTCTGATCTGTCAGGAGAGACTGGTCTGATCTGTCAGGAGAGACTAGTCCAGAGACGGTCTGATCTGTCAGGAGAGACTAGTCTGATCTGTCAGGAGAGACTAGTCTGATCTGTCTGGAGAGACGGTCTGATCTGTCAGGAGAGACGGTCTGATCTGTCAGGAGAGACTAGTCCAGAGACGGTCTGATCTGTCAGGAGAGACGGTCTGATCTGTCAGGAGAGACGGTCTGATCTGTCAGGAGAGACTAATCCAGAGACGGTCTGATCTGTCAGGAGAGACGGTCTGATCTGTCAGGAGAGAAGGTCTGATCTGTCAGGAGAGACGGTCTGATCTGTCAGGAGAGACTAATCCAGAGACGGTCTGATCTGTCAGGAGAGACGGTCTGATCTGTCAGGAGAGAAGGTCTGATCTGTCAGGAGAGACGGTCTGATCTGTCAGGAGAGACTAGTCCAGAGACGGTCTGATCTGTCAGGAGAGACGGTCTCATCAGTCAGGAGAGACGGTCTGATCTGTCAGGAGAGACTAGTCTGATCTGTCAGGAGAGACGGTCTGATCTGTCAGGAGAGACTAATCCAGAGACGGTCTGATCTGTCAGGAGAGACGGTCTGATCTGTCAGGAGAGACTAATCCAGAGACGGTCTGATCTGTCAGGAGAGACGGTCTGATCTGTCAGGAGAGAAGGTCTGATCTGTCAGGAGAGACTAGTCTGATCTGTCAGGAGAGAGGGTCTGATCTGTCAGGAGAGACGGTCTGATCTGTCAGGAGAGACTAATCCAGAGACGGTCTGATCTGTCAGGAGAGACGGTCTGATCTGTCAGGAGAGACTAATCCAGAGACGGTCTGATCTGTCAGGAGAGACGGTCTGATCTGTCAGGAGAGAAGGTCTGATCTGTCAGGAGAGACGATCTGATCTGTCAGGAGAGACTAGTCCAGAGACGGTCTGATCTGTCAGGAGAGACGGTCTCATCAGTCAGGAGAGACGGTCTGATCTGTCAGGAGAGACTAGTCTGATCTGTCAGGAGAGACGGTCTGATATGTCAGGAGAGACGGTCTCATCAGTCAGGAGAGACGGTCTGATCTGTCAGGAGAGACTAGTCTGATCTGTCAGGAGAGACGGTCTGATCTGTCAGGAGAGACTAATCCAGAGACGGTCTGATCTGTCAGGAGAGACGGTCTGATCTGTCAGGAGAGACTAATCCAGAGACGGTCTGATCTGTCAGGAGAGACGGTCTGATCTGTCAGAAGAGAAGGTCTGATCTGTCAGGAGAGACGGTCTGATCTGTCAGGAGAGACGGTCTGATCTGTCAGGAGAGACTAGTCCAGAGACGGTCTGATCTGTCAGGAGAGACGGTCTCATCAGTCAGGAGAGACGGTCTGATCTGTCAGGAGAGACTAGTCTGATCTGTCAGGAGAGACGGTCTGATCTGTCAGGAGAGACTAATCCAGAGACGGTCTGATCTGTCAGGAGAGACGGTCTGATCTGTCAGGAGAGACTAATCCAGAGACGGTCTGATCTGTCAGGAGAGACGGTCTGATCTGTCAGGAGAGAAGGTCTGATCTGTCAGGAGAGACTAGTCTGATCTGTCAGGAGAGAGGGTCTGATCTGTCAGGAGAGACGGTCTGATCTGTCAGGAGAGACTAATCCAGAGACGGTCTGATCTGTCAGGAGAGACGGTCTGATCTGTCAGGAGAGACTAATCCAGAGACGGTCTGATCTGTTAGGAGAGACTGGTCCAGAGACAGTCTGATCTGTCAGGAGAGACTGGTCTGATCTGTCAGGAGAGACTAGTCCAGAGACAGTCTGATCTGTCAGGAGAGACTAGTCTGATCTGTCAGGAGAGACTAGTCTGATCTGTCTGGAGAGACGGTCTGATCTGTCAGGAGAGACGGTCTGATCTGTCAGGAGAGACTAGTCCAGAGACGGTCTGATCTGTCAGGAGAGACGGTCTGATCTGTCAGGAGAGACGGTCTGATCTGTCAGGAGAGACTAATCCAGAGACGGTCTGATCTGTCAGGAGAGACGGTCTGATCTGTCAGGAGAGAAGGTCTGATCTGTCAGGAGAGACGGTCTGATCTGTCAGGAGAGACTAATCCAGAGACGGTCTGATCTGTCAGGAGAGACGGTCTGATCTGTCAGGAGAGAAGGTCTGATCTGTCAGGAGAGACGGTCTGATCTGTCAGGAGAGACTAGTCCAGAGACGGTCTGATCTGTCAGGAGAGACGGTCTCATCAGTCAGGAGAGACGGTCTGATCTGTCAGGAGAGACTAGTCTGATCTGTCAGGAGAGACGGTCTGATCTGTCAGGAGAGACTAATACAGAGATGGTCTGATCTGTCAGGAGAGACGGTCTGATCTGTCAGGAGAGACTAATCCAGAGACGGTCTGATCTGTCAGGAGAGACGGTCTGATCTGTCAGGAGAGAAGGTCTGATCTGTCAGGAGAGACTAGTCTGATCTGTCAGGAGAGAGGGTCTGATCTGTCAGGAGAGACGGTCTGATCTGTCAGGAGAGACTAATCCAGAGACGGTCTGATCTGTCAGGAGAGACGGTCTGATCTGTCAGGAGAGACTAATCCAGAGACGGTCTGATCTGTCAGGAGAGACGGTCTGATCTGTCAGGAGAGAAGGTCTGATCTGTCAGGAGAGACGATCTGATCTGTCAGGAGAGACTAGTCCAGAGACGGTCTGATCTGTCAGGAGAGACGGTCTCATCAGTCAGGAGAGACGGTCTGATCTGTCAGGAGAGACTAGTCTGATCTGTCAGGAGAGACTAGTCTGATATGTCAGGAGAGACGGTCTGATATGTCAGGAGAGACGGTCTGATATGTCAGGAGAGACTAGTCTGATCTGTCAGGAGAGACGGTCTGATCTGTTAGGAGAGACTGGTCCAGAGACAGTCTGATCTGTCAGGAGAGACTGGTCTGATCTGTCAGGAGAGACTAGTCCAGAGACAGTCTGATCTGTCAGGAGAGACTAGTCTGATCTGTCTGGAGAGACGGTCTGATCTGTCAGGAGAGACGGTCTGATCTGTCAGGAGAGACTAGTCCAGAGACGGTCTGATCTGTCAGGAGAGACGGTCTGATCTGTCAGGAGAGACTGTCCGATCTGTCAGGAGAGACTGGTCTGATCTGTCAGGAGAGACGGTCTGATCTGTCAGGAGAGACTAGTCCAGAGACGGTGTGATCTGTCAGGAGAGACGGTCTCATCAGTCAGGAGAGACGGTCTGATCTGTCAGGAGAGACTAGTCTGATCTGTCAGGAGAGACGGTCTGATCTGTCAGGAGAGACGGTCTGATCTGTCAGGAGAGACTAGTCCAGAGACGGTCTGATCTGTCAGGAGAGACGTTCTCATCAGTCAGGAGAGACGGTCTGATCTGTCAGGAGAGACTAGTCTGATCTGTCAGGAGAGACGGTCTGATCTGTCAGGAGAGACTAATCCAGAGACGGTCTGATCTGTCAGGAGAGACGGTCTGATCTGTCAGGAGAGACTAATCCAGAGACGGTCTGATCTGTCAGGAGAGACGGTCTGATCTGTCAGGAGAGAAGGTCTGATCTGTCAGGAGAGACTAGTCTGATCTGTCAGGAGAGAGGGTCTGATCTGTCAGGAGAGACGGTCTGATCTGTCAGGAGAGACTAATCCAGAGACGGTCTGATCTGTCAGGAGAGACGGTCTGATCTGTCAGGAGAGAAGGTCTGATCTGTCAGGAGAGACTGTCTGATCTGTCAGGAGAGACTAATCCAGAGACGGTCTGATCTGTCAGGAGAGACAGTCTGATCTGTCAGGAGAGAAGGTCTGATCTGTCAGGAGAGACGGTCTGATCTGTCAGGAGAGACTAATCCAGAGACGGTCTGATCTGTCAGGAGAGACGGTCTGATCTGTCAGGAGAGAAGGTCTGATCTGTCAGGAGAGACGGTCTGATCTGTCAGGAGAGAATAATCCAGAGACGGTCTGATCTGTCAGGAGAGACGGTCTGATCTGTCAGGAGAGACTAATCCAGAGACGTTCTGATCTGTCAGGAGAGACGGTCTGATCTGTCAGGAGAGAAGGTCTGATCTGTCAGGAGAGAAGGTCTGATCTGTCAGGAGAGACTAGTCTGATCTGTCAGGAGAGAGGGTCTGATCTGTCAGGAGAGACGGTCTGATCTGTCAGGAGAGACGGTCCGATCTGTCAGGAGAGACTAGTCTGATCTGTCAAGAGAGAGGGTCTGATCTGTCAGGAGAGACGGTCTGATCTGTCAGGAGAGACGGTCCGATCTGTCAGGAGAGACTGGTCCAGAGACTGTCTGATCTGTCAGGAGAGACGGTCTGATCTGTCAGGAGAGACTAGTCTGATCTGTCAGGAGAGACTAGTCTGATCTGTCAGGAGAGACGGTCTGATCTGTCAGGAGAGACGGTCTGATCTGTCAGGAGAGACTGGTCTGATCTGTCAGGAGAGAGGGTCTGATCTGTCAGGAGAGACGGTACGATCTGTCAGGAGAGACTAGTCTGATCTGTCAGGAGAGACTGGTCTGATCTGTCAGGAGAGACGGTCTGATCTGTCAGGAGAGACTAGTCCAGAGACGGTGTGATCTGTCAGGAGAGACGGTCTCATCAGTCAGGAGAGACGGTCTGATCTGTCAGGAGAGACTAGTCTGATCTGTCAGGAGAGACGGTCTGATCTGTCAGGAGAGACGGTCTGATCTGTCAGGAGAGACTAGTCCAGAGACGGTCTGATCTGTCAGGAGAGACGTTCTCATCAGTCAGGAGAGACGGTCTGATCTGTCAGGAGAGACTAGTCTGATCTGTCAGGAGAGACGGTCTGATCTGTCAGGAGAGACTAATCCAGAGACGGTCTGATCTGTCAGGAGAGACGGTCTGATCTGTCAGGAGAGACTAATCCAGAGACGGTCTGATCTGTCAGGAGAGACGGTCTGATCTGTCAGGAGAGAAGGTCTGATCTGTCAGGAGAGACTAGTCTGATCTGTCAGGAGAGAGGGTCTGATCTGTCAGGAGAGACGGTCTGATCTGTCAGGAGAGACTAATCCAGAGACGGTCTGATCTGTCAGGAGAGACGGTCTGATCTGTCAGGAGAGACTAATCCAGAGACGGTCTGATCTGTCAGGAGAGACGGTCTGATCTGTCAGGAGAGAAGGTCTGATCTGTCAGGAGAGACTGTCTGATCTGTCAGGAGAGACTAATCCAGAGACGGTCTGATCTGTCAGGAGAGACAGTCTGATCTGTCAGGAGAGAAGGTCTGATCTGTCAGGAGAGACGGTCTGATCTGTCAGGAGAGACTAATCCAGAGACGGTCTGATCTGTCAGGAGAGACGGTCTGATCTGTCAGGAGAGAAGGTCTGATCTGTCAGGAGAGACGGTCTGATCTGTCAGGAGAGAATAATCCAGAGACGGTCTGATCTGTCAGGAGAGACGGTCTGATCTGTCAGGAGAGACTAATCCAGAGACGTTCTGATCTGTCAGGAGAGACGGTCTGATCTGTCAGGAGAGAAGGTCTGATCTGTCAGGAGAGAAGGTCTGATCTGTCAGGAGAGACTAGTCTGATCTGTCAGGAGAGAGGGTCTGATCTGTCAGGAGAGACGGTCTGATCTGTCAGGAGAGACGGTCCGATCTGTCAGGAGAGACTAGTCTGATCTGTCAGGAGAGAGGGTCTGATCTGTCAGGAGAGACGGTCTGATCTGTCAGGAGAGACGGTCCGATCTGTCAGGAGAGACTGGTCCAGAGACTGTCTGATCTGTCAGGAGAGACGGTCTGATCTGTCAGGAGAGACTAGTCTGATCTGTCAGGAGACACTAGTCTGATCTGTCAGGAGAGACGGTCTGATCTGTCAGGAGAGACGGTCTGATCTGTCAGGAGAGACTAGTCTGATCTGTCAGGAGAGAGGGTCTGATCTGTCAGGAGAGACGGTACGATCTGTCAGGAGAGACTAGTCTGATCTGTCAGGAGAGAGGGTCTGATCTGTCAGGAGAGACGGTCTGATCTGTCAGGAGAGACGGTCCGATCTGTCAGGAGAGACTGGTCCAGAGACAGTCTGATCTGTCAGGAGAGACAGTCCGATCTGTCAGGAGAGACTGTCTGATCTGTCAGGAGAGACTAATCCAGAGACGTTCTGATCTGTCAGGAGAGACCGTCTGATCTGTCAGGAGAGACTGGTCTGTCAGGAGAGACGGTCTGATCTGTCAGGAGAGAAGGTCTGATCTGTCAGGAGAGACTAATCCAGAGACGGTCTGATCTGTCAGGAGAGACGGTCTGATCTGTCAGGAGAGACGGTCTGATCTGTCAGGAGAGAAGGTCTGATCTGTCAGGAGAGAAGGTCTGATCTGTCAGGAGAGACTAGTCTGATCTGTCAGGAGAGACTAGTCTGATCTGTCAGGAGAGACTAGTCTGATCTGTCAGGAGAGACGGTCTGATCTGTCAGGAGAGACGGTCTGATCTGTCAGGAGAGACTAGTCTGATCTGTCAGGAGAGAGGGTCTGATCTGTCAGGAGAGACGGTCTGATCTGTCAGGAGAGACGGTCCGATCTGTCAGGAGAGACTAGTCTGATCTGTCAGGAGAGAGGGTTTGATCTGTCAGGAGAGACGGTCTGATCTGTCAGGAGAGACGGTCCAATCTGTCAGGAGAGACTGGTCAACAGACAGTCTGATCTGTCAGGAGAGACTGGTCTGATCTGTCAGGAGAGACTGGTCCAGAGACTGTCTGATCTGTCAGGAGAGACGGTCTGATCTGTCAGGAGAGACTAGTCTGATCTGTCAGGAGAGACTAGTCTGATCTGTCAGGAGAGACGGTCTGATCTGTCAGGAGAGACGGTCTGATCTGTCAGGAGAGACTGTCCGATCTGTCAAGAGAGATGGTCCGATCTGTCAGGAGAGACGGTCTGATCTGTCAGGAGAGACGGTCTGATCTGTCAGGAGAGACTGTCCGATCTGTCAAGAGATACGGTCCGATCTGTCAGGAGAGACGGTCTGATCTGTCAGGAGAGACTGTCCGATCTGTCAGGAGAGACTGTCTGATCTGTCAGGAGAGACGGTCCGATCTGTCAGGAGAGACGGTCCGATCTGTCAGGAGAGACGGTCTGATCTGTCAGGAGAGACTGTCCGATCTGTCAGGAGAGACGGTCCGATCTGTCAGCAGAGACTAGTCTGATCTGTCAGGAGAGACTAGTCTGATCTGTCAGGAGAGACGGTCTGATCTGTCAGGAGAGACGGTCTGATCTGTCAGGAGAGACTAGTCCAGAGACGGTCTGATCTGTCAGGAGAGACGGTCTAATCTGTCAGGAAAGAAGGTCTGATCTGTCAGGAGAGACTAGTCTGATCTGTCATGAGAGACTAGTCTGATCTGTCAGGAGAGACGTTCTGATCTGTCAGGAGAGACGTTCTGATCTGTCAGGAGAGACCGTCTGATCTGTCAGGAGAGACTGGTCTGTCAGGAGAGACGGTCTGATCTGTCAGGAGAGACGGTCTGATCTGTCAGGAGAGAATGTCCGATCTGTCAAGAGAGATGGTCCGATCTGTCAGGAGAGACGGTCTGATCTGTCAGGAGAGACTCTCCGATCTGTCAGGAGAGACGGTCCGATCTGTCAGGAGAGACTAGTCTGATCTGTCAGGAGAGACGGTCTGATCTGTCAGGAGAGACTAGTCCGATCTGTCAGGAGAGACGGTCCGATCTGTCAGGGGAGACTGGTGTGATCTGTCAGGAGAGACTGGTCTGATCTGTCAGGAGAGACGGTCCGAACTGTCAGGAGAGACGGTCCGATCTGTCAGGAGAGACTGTTCCAGAGACTAGTCTGATCTGTCAGGAGAGACTGTTCCAGAGAATAGTCTGATCTGTCAGGAGAGACGGTCTGATCTGTAAGGAGAGACGGTCTGATCTGTCTGGAGAGACGGTCTGATCTGTTAGGAGAGACGATCTGATCTGTCAGGAGAGACGGTCTGATCTGTCAGGAGAGACGGTCTGATCTGTCAGGAGAGACGGTCTGATCTGTCAGGAGAGACGGTCTGATCTGTCAGGAGAGACGGTCTGATCTGTCAGGAGAGACGGTCTGATCTGTCTGGAGAGACGGTCTGATCTGTCAGGAGAGACGGTCTGATCTGTCATCAGAGACTGGTCTGTCAGGAGAGAAAGTCTGATCTGTCAGGAGAGACTAGTCTGATCTGTCAGGAGAGACTAGTCTGATCTGTCTGGAGAGACGGTCTGATCTGTCAGGAGAGACGGTCTGATCTGTCAGGAGAGACTGGTCTGTCAGGAGAGACGGTCTGATCTGTCAGGAGAGACGGTCTGATCTGTCAGGAGAGACTGGTCTGTCAGGAGAGACGGTCTGATCTGTCAGGAGAGACTAGTCCAGAGACGGTCTGATCTGTCAGGAGAGACGGTCTGATCTGTCAGGAGAGACTTGTCCGATCTGTCAGGAGAGACTGGTCTGATCTGTCAGGAGAGACGGTCTGATCTGTCAGGAGAGACGGTCCGATCTGTCAGGAGAGACTGGTCCAGAGACAGTCTGATCTGTCAGGAGAGACAGTCCGATCTGTCAGGAGAGACTGTCTGATCTGTCAGGAGAGACTAATCCAGAGACGTTCTGATCTGTCAGGAGAGACCGTCTGATCTGTCAGGAGAGACTGGTCTGTCAGGAGAGACGGTCTGATCTGTCAGGAGAGACGGTCTGATCTGTCAGGAGAGAAGGTCTGATCTGTCAGGAGAGACTAATCCAGAGACGGTCTGATCTGTCAGGAGAGACGGTCTGATCTGTCAGGAGAGACGGTCTGATCTGTCAGGAGAGGTCTGATCTGTCAGGAGAGAAGGTCTGATCTGTCAGGAGAGACTAGTCTGATCTGTCAGGAGAGACTAGTCTGATCTGTCAGGAGAGACTAGTCTGATCTGTCAGGAGAGACGGTCTGATCTGTCAGGAGAGACGGTCTGATCTGTCAGGAGAGACTAGTCTGATCTGTCAGGAGAGAGGGTCTGATCTGTCAGGAGAGACGGTCTGATCTGTCAGGAGAGACGGTCCGATCTGTCAGGAGAGACTAGTCTGATCTGTCAGGAGAGAGGGTTTGATCTGTCAGGAGAGACGGTCTGATCTGTCAGGAGAGACGGTCCAATCTGTCAGGAGAGACTGGTCAAGAGACAGTCTGATCTGTCAGGAGAGACTGGTCTGATCTGTCAGGAGAGACTGGTCCAGAGACTGTCTGATCTGTCAGGAGAGACGGTCTGATCTGTCAGGAGAGACTAGTCTGATCTGTCAGGAGAGACTAGTCTGATCTGTCAGGAGAGACGGTCTGATCTGTCAGGAGAGACGGTCTGATCTGTCAGGAGAGACTGTCCGATCTGTCAAGAGAGACGGTCCGATCTGTCAGGAGAGACGGTCTGATCTGTCAGGAGAGACGGTCTGATCTGTCAGGAGAGACTGTCCGATCTGTCAAGAGATACGGTCCGATCTGTCAGGAGAGACGGTCTGATCTGTCAGGAGAGACTGTCCGATCTGTCAGGAGAGACTGTCTGATCTGTCAGGAGAGACGGTCCGATCTGTCAGGAGAGACGGTCCGATCTGTCAGGAGAGACGGTCTGATCTGTCAGGAGAGACTGTCCGATCTGTCAGGAGAGACGGTCCGATCTGTCAGCAGAGACTAGTCTGATCTGTCAGGAGAGACTAGTCTGATCTGTCAGGAGAGACGGTCTGATCTGTCAGGAGAGACGGTCTGATCTGTCAGGAGAGACTAGTCCAGAGACGGTCTGATCTGTCAGGAGAGACGGTCTAATCTGTCAGGAAAGAAGGTCTGATCTGTCAGGAGAGACTAGTCTGATCTGTCATGAGAGACTAGTCTGATCTGTCAGGAGAGACGTTCTGATCTGTCAGGAGAGACGTTCTGATCTGTCAGGAGAGACCGTCTGATCTGTCAGGAGAGACTGGTCTGTCAGGAGAGACGGTCTGATCTGTCAGGAGAGACGGTCTGATCTGTCAGGAGAGAATGTCCGATCTGTCAAGAGAGATGGTCCGATCTGTCAGGAGAGACGGTCTGATCTGTCAGGAGAGACTCTCCGATCTGTCAGGAGAGACGGTCCGATCTGTCAGGAGAGACTAGTCTGATCTGTCAGGAGAGACGGTCTGATCTGTCAGGAGAGACTAGTCCGATCTGTCAGGAGAGACGGTCCGATCTGTCAGGGGAGACTGGTGTGATCTGTCAGGAGAGACTGGTCTGATCTGTCAGGAGAGACGGTCCGAACTGTCAGGAGAGACGGTCCGATCTGTCAGGAGAGACTGTTCCAGAGACTAGTCTGATCTGTCAGGAGAGACTGTTCCAGAGAATAGTCTGATCTGTCAGGAGAGACGGTCTGATCTGTAAGGAGAGACGGTCTGATCTGTCTGGAGAGACGGTCTGATCTGTTAGGAGAGACGATCTGATCTGTCAGGAGAGACGGTCTGATCTGTCAGGAGAGACGGTCTGATCTGTCAGGAGAGACGGTCTGATCTGTCAGGAGAGACGGTCTGATCTGTCAGGAGAGACGGTCTGATCTGTCAGGAGAGACGGTCTGATCTGTCTTGAGAGACGGTCTGATCTGTCAGGAGAGACGGTCTGATCTGTCATCAGAGACTGGTCTGTCAGGAGAGAAAGTCTGATCTGTCAGGAGAGACTAGTCTGATCTGTCTGGAGAGACGGTCTGATCTGTCAGGAGAGACGGTCTGATCTGTCAGGAGAGACTGGTCTGTCAGGAGAGACGGTCTGATCTGTCAGGAGAGACGGTCTGATCTGTCAGGAGAGACTGGTCTGTCAGGAGAGACGGTCTGATCTGTCAGGAGAGACTAGTCCAGAGACGGTCTGATCTGTCAGGAGAGACGGTCTGATCTGTCAGGAGAGACTTGTCCGATCTGTCAGGAGAGACTGGTCTGATCTGTCAGGAGAGACGGTCTGATCTGTCAGGAGAGACGGTCTGATCTGTCAGGAGAGACGGTCTCATCAGTCAGGAGAGACGGTCTGATCTGTCAGGAGAGACTAGTCTGATCTGTCAGGAGAGACGGTCTGATCTGTCAGGAGAGACGGTCTGATCTGTCAGGAGAGACGCTCTCATCAGTCAGGAGAGACTAGTCTGATCTGTCATGAGAGACTAGTCTGATCTGTCAGGAGAGACGTTCTGATCTGTCAGGAGAGACCGTCTGATCTGTCAGGAGAGACTGGTCTGTCAGGAGAGACGGTCTGATCTGTCAGGAGAGACGGTCTGATCTGTCAGGAGAGAATGTCCGATCTGTCAGGAGAGACGGTCTGATCTGTCAGGAGAGACTCTCCGATCTGTCAGGAGAGACGGTCCGATCTGTCAGGAGAGACTAGTCTGATCTGTCAGGAGAGACGGTCTGATCTGTCAGGAGAGACTAGTCCGATCTGTCAGGAGAGACGGTCCGATCTGTCAGGGGAGACTGGTGTGATCTGTCAGGAGAGACTGGTCTGATCTGTCAGGAGAGACGGTCCGAACTGTCAGGAGAGACGGTCCGATCTGTCAGGAGAGACTAGCCTGATCTGTCAGGAGAGACTAGTCTGATCTGTCAGGAGAGACTAGTCTGATCTGTCTGGAGAGACGGTCTGATCTGTCTGGAGAGACGGTCTGATCTGTCAGGAGAGACGGTCTGATCTGTCAGGAGAGACTGGTCTGTCAGGAGAGACGGTCTGATCTGTCAGGAGAGACTGTCCGATCTGTCAGGAGAGACTGGTCTGATCTGTCAGGAGAGACGGTCTGATCTGTCAGGAGAGACGGTCTGATCTGTCAGGAGAGACTAGTCCAGAGACGGTCTGATCTGTCAGGAGAGACGGTCTCATCAGTCAGGAGAGACGGTCTGATCTGTCAGGAGAGACTAGTCTGATCTGTCAGGAGAGACGGTCTGATCTGTCAGGAGAGACGGTCTGATCTGTCAGGAGAGACTAGTCCAGAGACGGTCTGATCTGTCAGGAGAGACGGTCTCATCAGTCAGGAGAGACGGTCTGATCTGTCAGTAGAGACTAGTCTGATCTGTCAGGAGAGACTAGTCTGATCTGTCTGGAGAGACGGTCTGATCTGTCAGGAGAGACGGTCTGATCTGTCAGGAGAGACTAGTCTGATCTGTCAGGAGAGACTAGTCTGATTGTCTGGAGAGACGGTCTGATCTGTCAGGAGAGACGGTCTGATCTGTCAGGAGAGACTGGTCTGTCAGGAGAGACGGTCTGATCTGTCAGGAGAGACGGTCTGATCTGTCAGGAGAGACTGGTCTGTCAGGAGAGACGGTCTGATCTGTCAGGAGAGACTAGTCCAGAGACGGTCTGATCTGTCAGGAGAGACGGTCTGATCTGTCAGGAGAGACTTGTCCGATCTGTCAGGATAGACTGGTCTGATCTGTCAGGAGAGACGGTCTGATCTGTCAGGAGAGACGGTCTGATCTGTCAGGAGAGACGGTCTCATCAGTCAGGAGAGACTAGTCTGATCTGTCAGGAGAGACTAGTCTGATCTGTCAGGAGAGACTGGTCTGTCAGGAGAGACGGTCTGATCTGTCAGGAGAGACTAGTCCAGAGACGGTCCGATCTGTCAGGAGAGACGGTCTGATCTGTCAGGAGAGACTTGTCCGATCTGTCAGGAGAGACTGGTCTGATCTGTCAGGAGAGACGGTCTGATCTGTCAGGAGAGACGGTCTGATCTGTCAGGAGAGACTTGTCCGATCTGTCAGGAGAGACTGGTCTGATCTGTCAGGAGAGACGGTCTGATCTGTCAGGAGAGACGGTCCGATCTGTCAGGAGAGACTGGTCCAGAGACAGTCTGATCTGTCAGGAGAGACAGTCCGATCTGTCAGGAGAGACTGTCTGATCTGTCAGGAGAGACTAATCCAGAGACGTTCTGATCTGTCAGGAGAGACCGTCTGATCTGTCAGGAGAGACTGGTCTGTCAGGAGAGACGGTCTGATCTGTCAGGAGAGACGGTCTGATCTGTCAGGAGAGAAGGTCTGATCTGTCAGGAGAGACTAATCCAGAGACGGTCTGATCTGTCAGGAGAGACGGTCTGATCTGTCAGGAGAGACGGTCTGATCTGTCAGGAGAGGTCTGATCTGTCAGGAGAGAAGGTCTGATCTGTCAGGAGAGACTAGTCTGATCTGTCAGGAGAGACTAGTCTGATCTGTCAGGAGAGACTAGTCTGATCTGTCAGGAGAGACGGTCTGATCTGTCAGGAGAGACGGTCTGATCTGTCAGGAGAGACTAGTCTGATCTGTCAGGAGAGAGGGTCTGATCTGTCAGGAGAGACGGTCTGATCTGTCAGGAGAGACGGTCCGATCTGTCAGGAGAGACTAGTCTGATCTGTCAGGAGAGAGGGTTTGATCTGTCAGGAGAGACGGTCTGATCTGTCAGGAGAGACGGTCCAATCTGTCAGGAGAGACTGGTCAAGAGACAGTCTGATCTGTCAGGAGAGACTGGTCTGATCTGTCAGGAGAGACTGGTCCAGAGACTGTCTGATCTGTCAGGAGAGACGGTCTGATCTGTCAGGAGAGACTAGTCTGATCTGTCAGGAGAGACTAGTCTGATCTGTCAGGAGAGACGGTCTGATCTGTCAGGAGAGACGGTCTGATCTGTCAGGAGAGACTGTCCGATCTGTCAAGAGAGACGGTCCGATCTGTCAGGAGAGACGGTCTGATCTGTCAGGAGAGACGGTCTGATCTGTCAGGAGAGACTGTCCGATCTGTCAAGAGATACGGTCCGATCTGTCAGGAGAGACGGTCTGATCTGTCAGGAGAGACTGTCCGATCTGTCAGGAGAGACTGTCTGATCTGTCAGGAGAGACGGTCCGATCTGTCAGGAGAGACGGTCCGATCTGTCAGGAGAGACGGTCTGATCTGTCAGGAGAGACTGTCCGATCTGTCAGGAGAGACGGTCCGATCTGTCAGCAGAGACTAGTCTGATCTGTCAGGAGAGACTAGTCTGATCTGTCAGGAGAGACGGTCTGATCTGTCAGGAGAGACGGTCTGATCTGTCAGGAGAGACTAGTCCAGAGACGGTCTGATCTGTCAGGAGAGACGGTCTAATCTGTCAGGAAAGAAGGTCTGATCTGTCAGGAGAGACTAGTCTGATCTGTCATGAGAGACTAGTCTGATCTGTCAGGAGAGACGTTCTGATCTGTCAGGAGAGACGTTCTGATCTGTCAGGAGAGACCGTCTGATCTGTCAGGAGAGACTGGTCTGTCAGGAGAGACGGTCTGATCTGTCAGGAGAGACGGTCTGATCTGTCAGGAGAGAATGTCCGATCTGTCAAGAGAGATGGTCCGATCTGTCAGGAGAGACGGTCTGATCTGTCAGGAGAGACTCTCCGATCTGTCAGGAGAGACGGTCCGATCTGTCAGGAGAGACTAGTCTGATCTGTCAGGAGAGACGGTCTGATCTGTCAGGAGAGACTAGTCCGATCTGTCAGGAGAGACGGTCCGATCTGTCAGGGGAGACTGGTGTGATCTGTCAGGAGAGACTGGTCTGATCTGTCAGGAGAGACGGTCCGAACTGTCAGGAGAGACGGTCCGATCTGTCAGGAGAGACTGTTCCAGAGACTAGTCTGATCTGTCAGGAGAGACTGTTCCAGAGAATAGTCTGATCTGTCAGGAGAGACGGTCTGATCTGTAAGGAGAGACGGTCTGATCTGTCTGGAGAGACGGTCTGATCTGTTAGGAGAGACGATCTGATCTGTCAGGAGAGACGGTCTGATCTGTCAGGAGAGACGGTCTGATCTGTCAGGAGAGACGGTCTGATCTGTCAGGAGAGACGGTCTGATCTGTCAGGAGAGACGGTCTGATCTGTCAGGAGAGACGGTCTGATCTGTCTTGAGAGACGGTCTGATCTGTCAGGAGAGACGGTCTGATCTGTCATCAGAGACTGGTCTGTCAGGAGAGAAAGTCTGATCTGTCAGGAGAGACTAGTCTGATCTGTCAGGAGAGACTAGTCTGATCTGTCTGGAGAGACGG
Source organism: Salmo salar (assembly GCF_965601325.2). NCBI lineage: Eukaryota > Metazoa > Chordata > Actinopteri > Salmoniformes > Salmonidae > Salmo > Salmo salar. The sequence goes on from NC_138308.1 coordinate 59,865,766, forward strand.
TCTGATCTGTCAGGAGAGACGGTCTGATCTGTCAGGAGAGACTGGTCTGTCAGGAGAGACGGTCTGATCTGTCAGGAGAGACGGTCTGATCTGTCAGGAGAGACTGGTCTGTCAGGAGAGACGGTCTGATCTGTCAGGAGAGACTAGTCCAGAGACGGTCTGATCTGTCAGGAGAGACGGTCTGATCTGTCAGGAGAGACTTGTCCGATCTGTCAGGAGAGACTGGTCTGATCTGTCAGGAGAGACGGTCTGATCTGTCAGGAGAGACGGTCTGATCTGTCAGGAGAGACGGTCTCATCAGTCAGGAGAGACGGTCTGATCTGTCAGGAGAGACTAGTCTGATCTGTCAGGAGAGACGGTCTGATCTGTCAGGAGAGACGGTCTGATCTGTCAGGAGAGACGCTCTCATCAGTCAGGAGAGACTAGTCTGATCTGTCATGAGAGACTAGTCTGATCTGTCAGGAGAGACGTTCTGATCTGTCAGGAGAGACCGTCTGATCTGTCAGGAGAGACTGGTCTGTCAGGAGAGACGGTCTGATCTGTCAGGAGAGACGGTCTGATCTGTCAGGAGAGAATGTCCGATCTGTCAGGAGAGACGGTCTGATCTGTCAGGAGAGACTCTCCGATCTGTCAGGAGAGACGGTCCGATCTGTCAGGAGAGACTAGTCTGATCTGTCAGGAGAGACGGTCTGATCTGTCAGGAGAGACTAGTCCGATCTGTCAGGAGAGACGGTCCGATCTGTCAGGGGAGACTGGTGTGATCTGTCAGGAGAGACTGGTCTGATCTGTCAGGAGAGACGGTCCGAACTGTCAGGAGAGACGGTCCGATCTGTCAGGAGAGACTAGCCTGATCTGTCAGGAGAGACTAGTCTGATCTGTCAGGAGAGACTAGTCTGATCTGTCTGGAGAGACGGTCTGATCTGTCTGGAGAGACGGTCTGATCTGTCAGGAGAGACGGTCTGATCTGTCAGGAGAGACTGGTCTGTCAGGAGAGACGGTCTGATCTGTCAGGAGAGACTGTCCGATCTGTCAGGAGAGACTGGTCTGATCTGTCAGGAGAGACGGTCTGATCTGTCAGGAGAGACGGTCTGATCTGTCAGGAGAGACTAGTCCAGAGACGGTCTGATCTGTCAGGAGAGACGGTCTCATCAGTCAGGAGAGACGGTCTGATCTGTCAGGAGAGACTAGTCTGATCTGTCAGGAGAGACGGTCTGATCTGTCAGGAGAGACGGTCTGATCTGTCAGGAGAGACTAGTCCAGAGACGGTCTGATCTGTCAGGAGAGACGGTCTCATCAGTCAGGAGAGACGGTCTGATCTGTCAGTAGAGACTAGTCTGATCTGTCAGGAGAGACTAGTCTGATCTGTCTGGAGAGACGGTCTGATCTGTCAGGAGAGACGGTCTGATCTGTCAGGAGAGACTAGTCTGATCTGTCAGGAGAGACTAGTCTGATTGTCTGGAGAGACGGTCTGATCTGTCAGGAGAGACGGTCTGATCTGTCAGGAGAGACTGGTCTGTCAGGAGAGACGGTCTGATCTGTCAGGAGAGACGGTCTGATCTGTCAGGAGAGACTGGTCTGTCAGGAGAGACGGTCTGATCTGTCAGGAGAGACTAGTCCAGAGACGGTCTGATCTGTCAGGAGAGACGGTCTGATCTGTCAGGAGAGACTTGTCCGATCTGTCAGGATAGACTGGTCTGATCTGTCAGGAGAGACGGTCTGATCTGTCAGGAGAGACGGTCTGATCTGTCAGGAGAGACGGTCTCATCAGTCAGGAGAGACTAGTCTGATCTGTCAGGAGAGACTAGTCTGATCTGTCAGGAGAGACTGGTCTGTCAGGAGAGACGGTCTGATCTGTCAGGAGAGACTAGTCCAGAGACGGTCTGATCTGTCAGGAGAGACGGTCTGATCTGTCAGGAGAGACTTGTCCGATCTGTCAGGAGAGACTGGTCTGATCTGTCAGGAGAGACGGTCTGATCTGTCAGGAGAGACGGTCTGATCTGTCAGGAGAGACTAGTCCAGAGACGGTCTGATCTGTCAGGAGAGACGGTCTCATCAGTCAGGAGAGACGGTCTGATCTGTCAGGAGAGACTAGTCTGATCTGTCAGGAGAGACGGTCTGATCTGTCAGGAGAGACGGTCTGATCTGTCAGGAGAGACCGTCTCATCAGTCAGGAGAGACTAGTCTGATCTGTCAGGAGAGACTAGTCTGATCTGTCAGGAGAGACTCTTCCAGAGACTAGTCTGATCTGTCAGGAGAGACGGTCTGATCTGTCAGGAGAGACGGTCTGATCTGTCTGGAGAGACGGTCTGATCTATTAGGAGAGACGGTCTGATCTGTCAGGAGAGACGGTCTGATCTGTAAGGAGAGACGGTCTGATCTGTCAGGAGAGACTAGCCTGATCTGTCAGGAGAGACTAGTCTGATCTGTCAGGAGAGACTAGTCTGATCTGTCTGGAGAGACGGTGTGATCTGTCAGGAGAGACGGTCTGATCTGTCAGGAGAGACTGGTCTGTCAGGAGAGACGGTCTGATCTGTCAGGAGAGACTAGTCCAGAGACGGTCTGATCTGTCAGGAGAGACGGTCTGATCTGTCAGGAGAGACTGTCCGATCTGTCAGGAGAGACTGGTCTGATCTGTCAGGAGAGACGGTCTGATCTGTCAGGAGAGACGGTCTGATCTGTCAGGAGAGACTAGTCCAGAGACGGTCTGATCTGTCAGGAGAGACGGTCTCATCAGTCAGGAGAGACGGTCTGATCTGTCAGGAGAGACTAGTCTGATCTGTCAGGAGAGACGGTCTGATCTGTCAGGAGAGACGGTCTGATCTGTCAGGAGAGACTAGTCCAGAGACGGTCTGATCTGTCAGGAGAGACGGTCTCATCAGTCAGGAGAGACGGTCTGATCTGTCAGGAGAGACTAGTCTGATCTGTCAGGAGAGACGGTCTGATATGTCAGGAGAGACGGTCTGATATGTCAGGAGAGACTATTCTGATCTGTCAGGAGAGACGGTCTGATCTGTCAGGAGAGACTAGTCCAGAGACTGGTCTGATCTGTCAGGAGAGACTAGTCTGATCTGTCAGGAGAGACTAGTCCAGAGACAGTCTGATCTGTCAGGAGAGACTAGTCTGATCTGTAAGGAGAGACTGTTCCAGAGACTAGTCTGATCTGTCAGGAGAGACTGGTCCAGAGACGGTCTGATCTGTCAGGAGAGACTAGTCTGATCTGTCAGGAGAGACGGTCTGATCTGTCAGGAGAGACTAGTCTAGAGACGGTCTGATCTGTTAGGAGAGACTGGTCCAGAGACAGTCTGATCTGTCAGGAGAGACTGGTCTGATCTGTCAGGAGAGACGGTCTGATCTGTCAGGAGAGACGGTCTGATCTGTCAGGAGAGACTGGTCTGTCAGGAGAGACGGTCTGATCTTTCAGGAGAGACTAGTCTGATCTATCAGGAGAGACTAGTCTGATCTGTCAGGAGAGACGGTCTGATCTGTCAGGAGAGACGGTCCGAACTGTCAGGAGAGACGGTCCGATCTGTCGGGAAAGACTGTTCCAGAGACTAGTCTGATCTGTCGGGAAAGACTGGTCCAGAGACGGTCTGATCTGTCAGGAGAGACGGTCTGATCTGTCAGGAGAGACTAGTCTGATCTGTCATGAGAGACTAATCTGATCTGTCAGGAGAGACGGTCTGATCTGTCAGGAGAGACTAGTCTGATCTGTCAGGAGAGACTAGTCTGATCTGTCAGGAGAGACGGTCTGATCTGTCAGGAGAGACGGTCTGATCTGTCAGGAGAGACGGTCTGATCTGTCGGGAAAGACTAGTCCAGAGACAGTCTGTTCTGTCAGGAGAGACTAGTCTGATCTGTCAGGAGAGACTAGTCTGATCTGTCAGGAGAGACTGTCCGATCTGTCAGGAGAGACGGTCCGATCTGTCAGGGGAGACGGTCTGATCTGTCAGGAGAGACTAGTCTGATCTGTCAGGAGAGACTGTCCGATCTGTCAGGGGAGACTGGTGTGATCTGTCAGGAGAGACGGTCTGATCTGTCAGGAGAGACGGTCCGATCTGTCAGGAGAGACTGTTCCAGAGACTAGTCTGATCTGTCAGGAGAGACTGGTCCAGAGACGGTCTGATCTGTCAGGAGAGACTAGTCTGATCTGTCAGGAGAGACGGTCTGATCTGTCAGGAGAGACGGTCTGATCTGTCAGGAGAGAATGTCCGATCTGTCAAGAGAGACGGTCCGATCTGTCAGGAGAGACGGTCTGATCTGTCAGGAGAGACTGTCCGATCTGTCAGGAGAGACGGTCCGATCTGTCAGGAGAGACTAGTCTGATCTGTCAGGAGAGACGGTCTGATCTGTCAGGAGAGACTAGTACGATCTGTCAGGAGAGACGGTCCGATCTGTCAGGGGAGACTGGTGTGATCTGTCAGGAGAGACTGGTCTGATCTGTCAGGAGAGACGGTCCGAACTGTCAGGAGAGACGGTCCGATCTGTCAGGAGAGACTGTTCCAGAGACTAGTCTGATCTGTCAGGAGAGACGGTCTGATCTGTCAGGAGAGACTAGTCTGATCTGTCAGGAGAGACTGTTCCAGAGACTAGTCTGATCTGTCAGGAGAGACGGTCTGATCTGTCAGGAGAGACGGTCTGATCTGTCAGGAGAGACGGTCTGATCTGTCAGGAGAGACGGTCTGATCTGTCAGGAGAGACGGTCTGATCTGTCAGGAGAGACGGTCTGATCTGTCTGGAGAGACGGTCTGATCTGTCAGGAGAGACGGTCTGATCTGTCAGGAGAGACTGGTCTGTCAGGAGAGACGGTCTTATCTGTCAGGAGAGACTAGTCTGATCTGTCAGGAGAGACTAGTCTGATCTGTCTGGAGAGACGGTCTGATCTGTCAGGAGAGACGGTCTGATCTGTCAGGAGAGACTGGTCTGTCAGGAGAGACGGTCTGATCTGTCAGGAGAGACGGTCTGATCTGTCAGGAGAGACTGGTCTGTCAGGAGAGACGGTCTGAGCTGTCAGGAGAGACTAGTCCAGAGACGGTCTGATCTGTCAGGAGAGACGGTCTCATCAGTCAGGAGAGACGGTCTGATCTGTCAGGAGAGACTAGTCTGATCTGTCAGGAGAGACTAGTCTGATCTGTCAGGAGAGACGGTCTGATCTGTCAGGAGAGACTAGTCTGATCTGTCAGGAGAGACGGTCTGATCTGTCAGGAGAGACTAATCCAGAGACGGTCTGATCTGTCAGGAGAGAGGGTCTGATCTGTCAGGAGAGACGGTCTGATCTGTCAGGAGAGACTAATCCAGAGACGGTCTGATCTGTCAGGAGAGACGGTCTGATCTATCAGGAGAGACTAATCCAGAGACGGTCTGATCTGTCAGGAGAGACGGTCTGATCTGTCAGGAGAGAAGGTCTGATCTGTCAGGAGAGACTGTCTGATCTGTCAGGAGAGACTAATCCAGAGACGGTCTGATCTGTCATTAGAGACAGTCTGATCTGTCAGGAGAGAAGGTCTGATCTGTCAGGAGAGACGGTCTGATCTGTCAGGAGAGAATAATCCAGAGACGGTCTGATCTGTCAGGAGAGACGGTCTGATCTGTCAGGAGAGACTAATCCAGAGACGTTCTGATCTGTCAGGAGAGACGGTCTGATCTGTCAGGAGAGAAGGTCTGATCTGTCAGGAGAGACGGTCTGATCTGTCAGGAGAGAATAATCCAGAGACGGTCTGATCTGTCAGGAGAGACGGTCTGATCTGTCAGGAGAGACTAATCCAGAGACGTTCTGATCTGTCAGGAGAGACGGTCTGATCTGTCAGGAGAGAAGGTCTGATCTGTCAGGAGAGACTAGTCTGATCTGTCAGGAGAGAGGGTCTGATCTGTCAGGAGAGACGGTCTGATCTGTCAGGAGAGACGGTCCGATCTGTCAGGAGAGACTGGTCCAGAGACAGTCTGATCTGTCAGGAGAGACAGTCCGATCTGTCAGGAGAGACTGTCTGATCTGTCAGGAGAGACTAATCCAGAGACGTTCCGATCTGTCAGGAGAGACGGTCTGATCTGTCAGGAGAGACTGTCCGATCTGTCAGGAGAGACGGTCCGATCTGTCAGGAGAGACTAGTCTGATCTGTCAGGAGAGACGGTCTGATCTGTCAGGAGAGACTAGTACGATCTGTCAGGAGAGACGGTCCGATCTGTCAGGGGAGACTGGTGTGATCTGTCAGGAGAGACTGGTCTGATCTGTCAGGAGAGACGGTCCGAACTGTCAGGAGAGACGGTCCGATCTGTCAGGAGAGACTGTTCCAGAGACTAGTCTGATCTGTCAGGAGAGACGGTCTGATCTGTCAGGAGAGACTAGTCTGATCTGTCAGGAGAGACTGTTCCAGAGACTAGTCTGATCTGTCAGGAGAGACGGTCTGATCTGTCAGGAGAGACGGTCTGATCTGTCAGGAGAGACGGTCTGATCTGTCAGGAGAGACGGTCTGATCTGTCAGGAGAGACGGTCTGATCTGTCAGGAGAGACGGTCTGATCTGTCTGGAGAGACGGTCTGATCTGTCAGGAGAGACGGTCTGATCTGTCAGGAGAGACTGGTCTGTCAGGAGAGACGGTCTTATCTGTCAGGAGAGACTAGTCTGATCTGTCAGGAGAGACTAGTCTGATCTGTCTGGAGAGACGGTCTGATCTGTCAGGAGAGACGGTCTGATCTGTCAGGAGAGACTGGTCTGTCAGGAGAGACGGTCTGATCTGTCAGGAGAGACGGTCTGATCTGTCAGGAGAGACTGGTCTGTCAGGAGAGACGGTCTGAGCTGTCAGGAGAGACTAGTCCAGAGACGGTCTGATCTGTCAGGAGAGACGGTCTCATCAGTCAGGAGAGACGGTCTGATCTGTCAGGAGAGACTAGTCTGATCTGTCAGGAGAGACTAGTCTGATCTGTCAGGAGAGACGGTCTGATCTGTCAGGAGAGACTAGTCTGATCTGTCAGGAGAGACGGTCTGATCTGTCAGGAGAGACTAATCCAGAGACGGTCTGATCTGTCAGGAGAGAGGGTCTGATCTGTCAGGAGAGACGGTCTGATCTGTCAGGAGAGACTAATCCAGAGACGGTCTGATCTGTCAGGAGAGACGGTCTGATCTATCAGGAGAGACTAATCCAGAGACGGTCTGATCTGTCAGGAGAGACGGTCTGATCTGTCAGGAGAGAAGGTCTGATCTGTCAGGAGAGACTGTCTGATCTGTCAGGAGAGACTAATCCAGAGACGGTCTGATCTGTCATTAGAGACAGTCTGATCTGTCAGGAGAGAAGGTCTGATCTGTCAGGAGAGACGGTCTGATCTGTCAGGAGAGAATAATCCAGAGACGGTCTGATCTGTCAGGAGAGACGGTCTGATCTGTCAGGAGAGACTAATCCAGAGACGTTCTGATCTGTCAGGAGAGACGGTCTGATCTGTCAGGAGAGAAGGTCTGATCTGTCAGGAGAGACGGTCTGATCTGTCAGGAGAGAATAATCCAGAGACGGTCTGATCTGTCAGGAGAGACGGTCTGATCTGTCAGGAGAGACTAATCCAGAGACGTTCTGATCTGTCAGGAGAGACGGTCTGATCTGTCAGGAGAGAAGGTCTGATCTGTCAGGAGAGACTAGTCTGATCTGTCAGGAGAGAGGGTCTGATCTGTCAGGAGAGACGGTCTGATCTGTCAGGAGAGACGGTCCGATCTGTCAGGAGAGACTGGTCCAGAGACAGTCTGATCTGTCAGGAGAGACAGTCCGATCTGTCAGGAGAGACTGTCTGATCTGTCAGGAGAGACTAATCCAGAGACGTTCTGATCTGTCAGGAGAGACCGTCTGATCTGTCAGGAGAGACTGGTCTGTCAGGAGAGACGGTCTGATCTGTCAGGAGAGACGGTCTGATCTGTCAGGAGAGAAGGTCTGATCTGTCAGGAGAGACTAATCCAGAGACGGTCTGATCTGTCAGGAGAGACGGTCTGATCTGTCAGGAGAGACGGTCTGATCTGTCAGGAGAGAAGGTCTGATCTGTCAGGAGAGACTAGTCTGATCTGTCAGGAGAGACTAGTCTGATCTGTCAGGAGAGACTAGTCTGATCTGTCAGGAGAGACTAGTCTGATCTGTCAGGAGAGACGGTCTGATCTGTCAGGAGAGACTAGTCTGATCTGTCAGGAGAGAGGGTCTGATCTGTCAGGAGAGACGGTCTGATCTGTCAGGAGAGACGGTCTGATCTGTCAGGAGAGACGGTCTGATCTGTCTGGAGAGACGGTCTGATATGTCAGGAGAGACGGTCTGATCTGTCAGGAGAGACGGTCCGATCTGTCAGGAGAGACTGGTCCAGAGACAGTCTGATCTGTCAGGAGAGACTGGTCTGATCTGTCAGGAGAGACTGGTCCAGAGACTGTCTGATCTGTCAGGAGAGACTGTCTGATCTGTCAGGAGAGACTAGTCTGATCTGTCAGGAGAGACTAGTCTGATCTGTCAGGAGAGACGGTCTGATCTGTCAGGAGAGACGGTCTGATCTGTCAGGAGAGACGGTCTGATCTGTCAGGAGAGACTGTCCGATCTGTCAAGAGAGACGGTCCGATCTGTCAGGAGAGACGGTCTGATTTGTCAGGAGAGACGGTCTGATCTGTCAGGAGAGACTGTCCGATCTGTCAAGAGATACGGTCCGATCTGTCAGGAGAGACGGTCTGATCTGTCAGGAGAGACTGTCCGATCTGTCAGGAGAGACTGTCTGATCTGTCAGGAGAGACGGTCCGATCTGTCAGGAGAGACGGTCCGATCTGTCAGGAGAGACGGTCTGATCTGTCAGGAGAGACGGTCCGATCTGTCAGCAGAGACTAGTCTGATCTGTCAGGAGAGACTAGTCTGATCTGTCAGGAGAGACGGTCTGATCTGTCAGGAGAGACTAGTCCAGAGACGGTCTGATCTGTCAGGAAAGAAGGTCTGATCTGTCAGGAGAGACTAGTCTGATCTGTCATGAGAGACTAGTCTGATCTGTCAGGAGAGACGTTCTGATCTGTCAGGAGAGACGTTCTGATCTGTCAGGAGAGACCGTCTGATCTGTCAGGAGAGACTGGTCTGTCAGGAGAGACGGTCTGATCTGTCAGGAGAGACGGTCTGATCTGTCAGGAGAGAATGTCCGATCTGTCAAGAGAGACGGTCCGATCTGTCAGGAGAGACGGTCTGATCTGTCAGGAGAGACTGTCCGATCTGTCAGGAGAGACGGTCCGATCTGTCAGGAGAGACTAGTCTGATCTGTCAGGAGAGACGGTCTGATCTGTCAGGAGAGACTAGTCCGATCTGTCAGGAGAGACGGTCCGATCTGTCAGGGGAGACTGGTGTGATCTGTCAGGAGAGACTGGTCTGATCTGTCAGGAGAGACGGTCCGAACTGTCAGGAGAGACGGTCCGATCTGTCAGGAGAGACTGTTCCAGAGACTAGTCTGATCTGTCAGGAGAGACGGTCTGATCTGTCAGGAGAGACTAGTCTGATCTGTCAGGAGAGACTGTTCCAGAGAATAGTCTGATCTGTCAGGAGAGACGGTCTGATCTGTCAGGAGAGACGGTCTGATCTGTCTGGAGAGACGGTCTGATCTGTTAGGAGAGACGATCTGATCTGTCAGGAGAGACGGTCTGATCTGTCAGGAGAGACGGTCTGATCTGTCAGGAGAGACGGTCTGATCTGTCAGGAGAGACGGTCTGATCTGTAAGGAGAGACGGTCTGATCTGTCAGGAGAGACGGTCTGATCTGTCTGGAGAGACGGTCTGATCTGTCAGGAGAGACGGTCTGATCTGTCAGGAGAGACTGGTCTGTCAGGAGAGACGGTCTGATCTGTCAGGAGAGACTAGTCTGATCTGTCAGGAGAGACTAGTCTGATCTGTCTGGAGAGACGGTCTGATCTGTCAGGAGAGACGGTCTGATCTGTCAGGAGAGACTGGTCTGTCAGGAGAGACGGTCTGATCTGTCAGGAGAGACGGTCTGATCTGTCAGGAGAGACTGGTCTGTCAGGAGAGACTGGTCTGTCAGGAGAGACGGTCTGATCTGTCAGGAGAGACTAGTCCAGAGACGGTCTGATCTGTCAGGAGAGACGGTCTGATCTGTCAGGAGAGACTGTCCGATCTGTCAGGAGAGACTGGTCTGATCTGTCAGGAGAGACGGTCTGATCTGTCAGGAGAGACGGTCTGATCTGTCAGGAGAGACTATTCCAGAGACGGTCTGATCTGTCAGGAGAGACGGTCTCATCAGTCAGGAGAGACGGTCTGATCTGTCAGGAGAGACTAGTCTGATCTGTCAGGAGAGACGGTCTGATCTGTCAGGAGAGACGGTCTGATCTGTCAGGAGAGACGGTCTCATCAGTCAGGAGAGACTAGTCTGATCTGTCAGGAGAGACTAGTCTGATCTGTCAGGAGAGACTGTTCCAGAGACTAGTCTGATCTGTCAGGAGAGACGGTCTGATCTGTCAGGAGAGACGGTCTGATCTGTCTGGAGAGACGGTCTGATCTATTAGGAGAGACGGTCTGATCTGTCAGGAGAGACGGTCTGATCTGTCAGGAGAGACGGTCTGATCTGTCAGCAGAGACTAGCCTGATCTGTCAGGAGAGACTAGTCTGATCTGTCAGGAGAGACTAGTCTGATCTGTCTGGAGAGACGGTCTGATCTGTCAGGAGAGACGGTCTGATCTGTCAGGAGAGACTGGTCTGTCAGGAGAGACGGTCTGATCTGTCAGGAGAGACTAGTCCAGAGACGGTCTGATCTGTCAGGAGAGACGGTCTGATCTGTCAGGAGAGACTGTCCGATCTGTCAGGAGAGACTAGTCTGATCTGTCAGGAGAGACTAGTCTGATCTGTCTGGAGAGACGGTCTGATCTGTCAGGAGAGACGGTCTGATCTGTCAGGAGAGACTGGTCTGTCAGGAGAGACGGTCTGATCTGTCAGGAGAGACTAGTCCAGAGACGGTCTGATCTGTCAGGAGAGACGGTCTGATCTGTCAGGAGAGACTGTTGGATCTGTCAGGAGAGACTGGTCTGAGCCGTCAGGAGAGACGGTCTGATCTGTCAGGAGAGACGGTCTGATCTGTCAGGAGAGACTAGTCCAGAGACGGTCTGATCTGTCAGGAGAGACGGTCTGATCTGTCAGGAGAGACTAGTCTGATCTGTCAGGAGAGACGGTCTGATCTGTCAGGAGAGACTAATCCAGAGACGGTCTGATCTGTCAGGAGAGACGGTCTGATCTGTCAGGAGAGACTAATCCAGAGACGGTCTGATCTGTCAGGAGAGACGATCTGATCTGTCAGGAGAGAAGGTCTGATCTGTCAGGAGAGACTAGTCTGATCTGTCAGGAGAGAGGGTCTGATCTGTCAGGAGAGACGGTCTGATCTGTCAGGAGAGACTAATCCAGAGACGGTCTGATCTGTCAGGAGAGACGGTCTGATCTGTCAGGAGAGACTAATCCAGAGACGGTCTGATCTGTCAGGAGAGACGGTCTGATCTGTCAGGAGAGAAGGTCTGATCTGTCAGGAGAGACTGTCTGATCTGTCAGGAGAGACTAATCCAGAGACGGTCTGATCTGTCAGGAGAGACAGTCTGATCTGTCAGGAGAGAAGGTCTGATCTGTCAGGAGAGACGGTCTGATCTGTCAGGAGAGACTAATCCAGAGACGGTCTGATCTGTCAGGAGAGACGGTCTGATCTGTCAGGAGAGAAGGTCTGATCTGTCAGGAGAGACGGTCTGATCTGTCAGGAGAGAATAATCCAGAGACGGTCTGATCTGTCAGGAGAGACGGTCTGATCTGTCAGGAGAGACTAATCCAGAGACGTTCTGCTCTGTCAGGAGAGACGGTCTGATCTGTCAGGAGAGAAGTTCTGATCTGTCAGGAGAGAAGGTCTGATCTGTCAGGAGAGACTAGTCTGATCTGTCAGGAGAGAGGGTCTGATCTGTCAGGAGAGACGGTCTGATCTGTCAGGAGAGACGGTCCGATCTGTCAGGAGAGACTGGTCCAGAGACAGTCTGATCTGTCAGGAGAGAAGGTCTGATCTGTCAGGAGAGACTGTCTGATCTGTCAGGAGAGACTAATCCAGAGACGTTCTGATCTGTCAGGAGAGACCGTCTGATCTGTCAGGAGAGACTGGTCTGTCAGGAGAGACGGTCTGATCTGTCAGGAGAGACGGTCTGATCTGTCAGGAGAGAAGGTCTGATCTGTCAGGAGAGACTAATCCAGAGACGGTCTGATCTGTCAGGAGAGACGGTCTGATCTGTCAGGAGAGACGGTCTGATCTGTCAGGAGAGAAGGTCTGATCTGTCAGGAGAGACTAGTCTGATCTGTCAGGAGAGACTAGTCTGATCTGTCAGGAGAGACTAGTCTGATCTGTCAGGAGAGACGGTCTGATCTGTCAGGAGAGACGGTCTGATCTGTCAGGAGAGACTAGTCTGATCTGTCAGGAGAGAGGGTCTGATCTGTCAGGAGAGACGGTCTGATCTGTCAGGAGAGAAGGTCTGATCTGTCAGGAGAGACTAATCCAGAGACGGTCTGATCTGTCAGGAGAGACGGTCTGATCTGTCAGGAGAGACGGTCTGATCTGTCAGGAGAGAAGGTCTGATCTGTCAGGAGAGACTAGTCTGATCTGTCAGGAGAGACTAGTCTGATCTGTCAGGAGAGACTAGTCTGATCTGTCAGGAGAGACGGTCTGATCTGTCAGGAGAGACGGTCTGATCTGTCAGGAGAGACTAGTCTGATCTGTCAGGAGAGAGGGTCTGATCTGTCAGGAGAGACGGTCTGATCTGTCAGGAGAGACGGTCCGATCTGTCAGGAGAGAGGGTTTGATCTGTCAGGAGAGACGGTCTGATCTGTCAGGAGAGACGGTCCGATCTGTCAGGAGAGACTGGTCCAGAGACAGTCTGATCTGTCAGGAGAGACTGGTCTGATCTGTCAGGAGAGACTGGTCCAGAGACTGTCTGATCTGTCAGGAGAGACTGTCTGATCTGTCAGGAGAGACTAGTCTGATCTGTCAGGAGAGACTAGTCTGATCTGTCAGGAGAGACGGTCTGATCTGTCAGGAGAGACGGTCTGATCTGTCAAGAGATACGGTCCGATCTGTCAGGAGAGACGGTCTGATCTGTCAGGAGAGACGGTCTGATCTGTCAGGAGAGACTGTCCGATCTGTCAGGAGAGACTGTCTGATCTGTCAGGAGAGACGGTCCGATCTGTCAGGAGAGACGGTCCGATCTGTCTGGAGAGACGGTCTGATCTGTCAGGAGAGACGGTCTGATCTGTCAGCAGAGACTGGTCTGTCAGGAGAGACGGTCTGATCTGTCAGGAGAGACTAGTCTGATCTGTCAGGAGAGACTAGTCTGATCTGTCAGGAGAGACGGTCTGATCTGTCAGGAGAGACGGTCTGATCTGTCAGGAGAGACTAGTCCAGAGACGGTCTGATCTGTCAGGAGAGACGGTCTAATCTGTCAGGAAAGAAGGTCTGATCTGTCAGGAGAGACTAGTCTGATCTGTCATGAGAGACTAGTCTGATCTGTCAGGAGAGACTAGTCTGATCTGTCAGGAGAGACGTTCTGATCTGTCAGGAGAGACCGTCTGATCTGTCAGGAGAGACTGGTCTGTCAGGAGAGACGGTCTGATCTGTCAGGAGAGACGGTCTGATCTGTCAGGAGAGAATGTCCGATCTGTCAAGAGAGACGGTCCGATCTGTCAGGAGAGACGGTCTGATCTGTCAGGAGAGACTGTCCGATCTGTCAGGAGAGACGGTCCGATCTGTCAGGAGAGACTAGTCTGATCTGTCAGGAGAGACGGTCTGATCTGTCAGGAGAGACTAGTCCGATCTGTCAGGAGAGACGGTCCGATCTGTCAGGGGAGACTGGTGTGATCTGTCAGGAGAGACTGGTCTGATCTGTCAGGAGAGACGGTCCGAACTGTCAGGAGAGACGGTCCGATCTGTCAGGAGAGACTGTTCCAGAGACTAGTCTGATCTGTCAGGAGAGACGGTCTGATCTGTCAGGAGAGACTAGTCTGATCTGTCAGGAGAGACTGTTCCAGAGAATAGTCTGATCTGTCAGGAGAGACGGTCTGATCTGTCAGGAGAGACGGTCTGATCTGTCAGGAGAGACGGTCTGATCTGTCAGGAGAGACGGTCTGATCTGTCAGGAGAGACGGTCTGATCTGTCTGGAGAGACGGTCTGATCTGTCAGGAGAGACGGTCTGATCTGTCTGGAGAGACGGTCTGATCTGTCAGGAGAGACGGTCTGATCTGTCAGGAGAGACTAGTCTGATCTGTCTGGAGAGACTAGTCTGATCTGTCTGGAGAGACGGTCTGATCTGTCAGGAGAGACGGTCTGATCTGTCAGGAGAGACTGGTCTGTCAGGAGAGACGGTCTGATCTGTCAGGAGAGACGGTCTGATCTGTCAGGAGAGACTGGTCTGTCAGGAGAGACTGGTCTGTCAGGAGAGACGGTCTGATCTGTCAGGAGAGACTAGTCCAGAGACGGTCTGATCTGTCAGGAGAGACGGTCTGATCTGTCAGGAGAGACTGTCCGATCTGTCAGGAGAGACTGGTCTGATCTGTCAGGAGAGACGGTCTGATCTGTCAGGAGAGACGGTCTGATCTGTCAGGAGAGACTATTCCAGAGACGGTCTGATCTGTCAGGAGAGACGGTCTCATCAGTCAGGAGAGACGGTCTGATCTATTAGGAGAGACGGTCTGATCTGTCAGGAGAGACGGTCTGATCTGTCAGGAGAGACGGTCTGATCTGTCAGGAGAGACGGTCTGATCTGTCAGCAGAGACTAGCCTGATCTGTCTGGAGAGACTAGTCTGATCTGTCAGGAGAGACTAGTCTGATCTGTCTGGAGAGACGGTCTGATCTGTCAGGAGAGACGGTCTGATCTGTCAGGAGAGACTGGTCTGTCAGGAGAGACGGTCTGATCTGTCAGGAGAGACTAGTCCAGAGACGGTCTGATCTGTCAGGAGAGACGGTCTGATCTGTCAGGAGAGACTGTCCGATCTGTCAGGAGAGACTGGTCTGATCTGTCAGGAGAGACGGTCTGATCTGTCAGGAGAGACGGTCTGATCTGTCAGGAGAGACTAGTCCAGAGACGGTCTGATCTGTCAGGAGAGACGGTCTCATCAGTCAGGAGAGACGGTCTGATCTGTCAGGAGAGACTAGTCTGATCTGTCAGGAGAGACGGTCTGATCTGTCAGGAGAGACGGTCTGATCTGTCAGGAGAGACTAGTCCAGAGACGGTCTGATCTGTCAGGAGAGACGGTCTCATCAGTCAGGAGAGACGGTCTGATCTGTCAGGAGAGACTAGTCTGATCTGTCAGGAGAGACGGTCTGATATGTCAGGAGAGACGGTCTGATATGTCAGGAGAGACTATTCTGATCTGTCAGGAGAGACGGTCTGATCTGTTAGGAGAGACTGGTCCAGAGACAGTCTGATCTGTCAGGAGAGACTTGTCTGATCTGTCAGGAGAGACTAGTCCAGAGACAGTCTGATCTGTCAGGAGAGACTAGTCTGATCTGTCAGGAGAGACTAGTCCAGAGACAGTCTGATCTGTCAGGAGAGACTAGTCTGATCTGTAAGGAGAGACTGTTCCAGAGACTAGTCTGATCTGTCAGGAGAGACTGGTCCAGAGACAGTCTGATCTGTCAGGAGAGACTAGTCTGATCTGTCAGGAGAGACGGTCTGATCTGTCAGGAGAGACTAGTCTAGAGACTGTCTGATCTGTTAGGAGAGACTGGTCCAGAGACAGTCTGATCTGTCAGGAGAGACTGGTCTGATCTGTCAGGAGAGACGGTCTGATCTGTCAGGAGAGACGGTCTGATCTGTCAGGAGAGACTGGTCTGTCAGGAGAGACGGTCTGATCTTTCAGGAGAGACTAGTCTGATCTATCAGGAGAGACTAGTCTGATCTGTCAGGAGAGACGGTCTGATCTGTCAGGAGAGACGGTCCGAATTGTCAGGAGAGACGGTCCGATCTGTCGGGAAAGACTGTTCCAGAGACTAGTCTGATCTGTCGGGAAAGACTGGTCCAGAGACGGTCTGATCTGTCAGGAGAGACGGTCTGATCTGTCAGGAGAGACTAGTCTGATCTGTCATGAGAGACTAGTCTGACCTGTCAGGAGAGACTAGTCTGATCTGTCAGGAGAGACTGTCTGATCTGTCAGGAGAGACGGTCTGATCTGTCAGGAGAGACTAGTCTGATCTGTCAGGAGAGACTAGTCTGATCTGTCAGGAGAGACGGTCTGATCTGTCAGGAGAGACGGTCTGATCTGTCAGGAGAGACGGTCTGATCTGTCGGGAAAGACTAGTCCAGAGACAGTCTGTTCTGTCAGGAGAGACTAGTCTGATCTGTCAGGAGAGACGGTCCGATCTGTCAGGAGAGACTAGTCTGATCTGTCAGGAGAGACGGTCTGATCTGTCAGGAGAGACTAGTCCGATCTGTCAGGAGAGACGGTCCGATCTGTCAGGGGAGACTGGTGTGATCTGTCAGGAGAGACTGGTCTGATCTGTCAGGAGAGACGGTCCGAACTGTCAGGAGAGACGGTCCGATCTGTCAGGAGAGACTGTTCCAGAGACTAGTCTGATCTGTCAGGAGAGACGGTCTGATCTGTCAGGAGAGACGGTCTGATCTGTCTGGAGAGACGGTCTGATCTGTTAGGAGAGACGATCTGATCTGTCAGGAGAGACGGTCTGATCTGTCAGGAGAGACGGTCTGATCTTTCAGGAGAGACTAGTCTGATCTATCAGGAGAGACTAGTCTGATCTGTCAGGAGAGACGGTCTGATCTGTCAGGAGAGACGGTCCGAATTGTCAGGAGAGACGGTCCGATCTGTCGGGAAAGACTGTTCCAGAGACTAGTCTGATCTGTCGGGAAAGACTGGTCCAGAGACGGTCTGATCTGTCAGGAGAGACGGTCTGATCTGTCAGGAGAGACTAGTCTGATCTGTCATGAGAGACTAGTCTGACCTGTCAGGAGAGACTAGTCTGATCTGTCAGGAGAGACTGTCTGATCTGTCAGGAGAGACGGTCTGATCTGTCAGGAGAGACTAGTCTGATCTGTCAGGAGAGACTAGTCTGATCTGTCAGGAGAGACGGTCTGATCTGTCAGGAGAGACGGTCTGATCTGTCAGGAGAGACGGTCTGATCTGTCGGGAAAGACTAGTCCAGAGACAGTCTGTTCTGTCAGGAGAGACTAGTCTGATCTGTCAGGAGAGACGGTCCGATCTGTCAGGAGAGACTAGTCTGATCTGTCAGGAGAGACGGTCTGATCTGTCAGGAGAGACTAGTCCGATCTGTCAGGAGAGACGGTCCGATCTGTCAGGGGAGACTGGTGTGATCTGTCAGGAGAGACTGGTCTGATCTGTCAGGAGAGACGGTCCGAACTGTCAGGAGAGACGGTCCGATCTGTCAGGAGAGACTGTTCCAGAGACTAGTCTGATCTGTCAGGAGAGACGGTCTGATCTGTCAGGAGAGACGGTCTGATCTGTCTGGAGAGATGGTCTGATCTGTTAGGAGAGACGATCTGATCTGTCAGGAGAGACGGTCTGATCTGTCAGGAGAGACGGTCTGATCTGTCAGGAGAGACGGTCTGATCTGTCAGGAGAGACTAGTCTAGAGACGGTCTGATCTGTTAGGAGAGACTGGTCCAGAGACTGATCTGTCAGGAGAGACTGGTCTGATCTGTCAGGAGAGACGGTCTGATCTGTCAGGAGAGACTGTTGGATCTGTCAGGAGAGACTGGTCTGAGCCGTCAGGAGAGACGGTCTGATCTGTCAGGAGAGACGGTCTGATCTGTCAGGAGAGACTAGTCCAGAGACGGTCTGATCTGTCAGGAGAGACGGTCTGATCTGTCAGGAGAGACTAGTCTGATCTGTCAGGAGAGACGGTCTGATCTGTCAGGAGAGACTAATCCAGAGACGGTCTGATCTGTCAGGAGAGACGGTCTGATCTGTCAGGAGAGACTAATCCAGAGACGGTCTGATCTGTCAGGAGAGACGATCTGATCTGTCAGGAGAGAAGGTCTGATCTGTCAGGAGAGACTAGTCTGATCTGTCAGGAGAGAGGGTCTGATCTGTCAGGAGAGACGGTCTGATCTGTCAGGAGAGACTAATCCAGAGACGGTCTGATCTGTCAGGAGAGACGGTCTGATCTGTCAGGAGAGACTAATCCAGAGACGGTCTGATCTGTCAGGAGAGACGGTCTGATCTGTCAGGAGAGAAGGTCTGATCTGTCAGGAGAGACTGTCTGATCTGTCAGGAGAGACTAATCCAGAGACGGTCTGATCTGTCAGGAGAGACAGTCTGATCTGTCAGGAGAGAAGGTCTGATCTGTCAGGAGAGACGGTCTGATCTGTCAGGAGAGACTAATCCAGAGACGGTCTGATCTGTCAGGAGAGACGGTCTGATCTGTCAGGAGAGAAGGTCTGATCTGTCAGGAGAGACGGTCTGATCTGTCAGGAGAGAATAATCCAGAGACGGTCTGATCTGTCAGGAGAGACGGTCTGATCTGTCAGGAGAGACTAATCCAGAGACGTTCTGCTCTGTCAGGAGAGACGGTCTGATCTGTCAGGAGAGAAGTTCTGATCTGTCAGGAGAGAAGGTCTGATCTGTCAGGAGAGACTAGTCTGATCTGTCAGGAGAGAGGGTCTGATCTGTCAGGAGAGACGGTCTGATCTGTCAGGAGAGACGGTCCGATCTGTCAGGAGAGACTGGTCCAGAGACAGTCTGATCTGTCAGGAGAGAAGGTCTGATCTGTCAGGAGAGACTGTCTGATCTGTCAGGAGAGACTAATCCAGAGACAGTTCTGATCTGTCAGGAGAGACCGTCTGATCTGTCAGGAGAGACTGGTCTGTCAGGAGAGACGGTCTGATCTGTCAGGAGAGACGGTCTGATCTGTCAGGAGAGAAGGTCTGATCTGTCAGGAGAGACTAATCCAGAGACGGTCTGATCTGTCAGGAGAGACGGTCTGATCTGTCAGGAGAGACGGTCTGATCTGTCAGGAGAGAAGGTCTGATCTGTCAGGAGAGACTAGTCTGATCTGTCAGGAGAGACTAGTCTGATCTGTCAGGAGAGACTAGTCTGATCTGTCAGGAGAGACGGTCTGATCTGTCAGGAGAGACGGTCTGATCTGTCAGGAGAGACTAGTCTGATCTGTCAGGAGAGAGGGTCTGATCTGTCAGGAGAGACGGTCTGATCTGTCAGGAGAGACGGTCCGATCTGTCAGGAGAGAGGGTTTGATCTGTCAGGAGAGACGGTCTGATCTGTCAGGAGAGACGGTCCGATCTGTCAGGAGAGACTGGTCCAGAGACAGTCTGATCTGTCAGGAGAGACTGGTCTGATCTGTCAGGAGAGACTGGTCCAGAGACTGTCTGATCTGTCAGGAGAGACTGTCTGATCTGTCAGGAGAGACTAGTCTGATCTGTCAGGAGAGACTAGTCTGATCTGTCAGGAGAGACGGTCTGATCTGTCAGGAGAGACGGTCTGATCTGTCAGGAGAGACTGTCCGATCTGTCAAGAGAGACGGTCCGATCTGTCAGGAGAGACGGTCTGATTTGTCAGGAGAGACGGTCTGATCTGTCAGGAGAGACTGTCCGATCTGTCAAGAGATACGGTCCGATCTGTCAGGAGAGACGGTCTGATCTGTCAGGAGAGACTGTCCGATCTGTCAGGAGAGACTGTCTGATCTGTCAGGAGAGACGGTCCGATCTGTCAGGAGAGACGGTCCGATCTGTCTGGAGAGACGGTCTGATCTGTCAGGAGAGACGGTCTGATCTGTCAGCAGAGACTGGTCTGTCAGGAGAGACGGTCTGATCTGTCAGGAGAGACTAGTCTGATCTGTCAGGAGAGACTAGTCTGATCTGTCAGGAGAGACGGTCTGATCTGTCAGGAGAGACGGTCTGATCTGTCAGGAGAGACTAGTCCAGAGACGGTCTGATCTGTCAGGAGAGACGGTCTAATCTGTCAGGAAAGAAGGTCTGATCTGTCAGGAGAGACTAGTCTGATCTGTCATGAGAGACTAGTCTGATCTGTCAGGAGAGACTAGTCTGATCTGTCAGGAGAGACGTTCTGATCTGTCAGGAGAGACCGTCTGATCTGTCAGGAGAGACTGGTCTGTCAGGAGAGACGGTCTGATCTGTCAGGAGAGACGGTCTGATCTGTCAGGAGAGAATGTCCGATCTGTCAAGAGAGACGGTCCGATCTGTCAGGAGAGACGGTCTGATCTGTCAGGAGAGACTGTCCGATCTGTCAGGAGAGACGGTCCGATCTGTCAGGAGAGACTAGTCTGATCTGTCAGGAGAGACGGTCTGATCTGTCAGGAGAGACTAGTCCGATCTGTCAGGAGAGACGGTCCGATCTGTCAGGGGAGACTGGTGTGATCTGTCAGGAGAGACTGGTCTGATCTGTCAGGAGAGACGGTCCGAACTGTCAGGAGAGACGGTCCGATCTGTCAGGAGAGACTGTTCCAGAGACTAGTCTGATCTGTCAGGAGAGACGGTCTGATCTGTCAGGAGAGACTAGTCTGATCTGTCAGGAGAGACTGTTCCAGAGAATAGTCTGATCTGTCAGGAGAGACGGTCTGATCTGTCAGGAGAGACGGTCTGATCTGTCAGGAGAGACGGTCTGATCTGTCAGGAGAGACGGTCTGATCTGTCAGGAGAGACGGTCTGATCTGTCTGGAGAGACGGTCTGATCTGTCAGGAGAGACGGTCTGATCTGTCTGGAGAGACGGTCTGATCTGTCAGGAGAGACGGTCTGATCTGTCAGGAGAGACTAGTCTGATCTGTCTGGAGAGACTAGTCTGATCTGTCTGGAGAGACGGTCTGATCTGTCAGGAGAGACGGTCTGATCTGTCAGGAGAGACTGGTCTGTCAGGAGAGACGGTCTGATCTGTCAGGAGAGACGGTCTGATCTGTCAGGAGAGACTGGTCTGTCAGGAGAGACTGGTCTGTCAGGAGAGACGGTCTGATCTGTCAGGAGAGACTAGTCCAGAGACGGTCTGATCTGTCAGGAGAGACGGTCTGATCTGTCAGGAGAGACTGTCCGATCTGTCAGGAGAGACTGGTCTGATCTGTCAGGAGAGACGGTCTGATCTGTCAGGAGAGACGGTCTGATCTGTCAGGAGAGACTATTCCAGAGACGGTCTGATCTGTCAGGAGAGACGGTCTCATCAGTCAGGAGAGACGGTCTGATCTATTAGGAGAGACGGTCTGATCTGTCAGGAGAGACGGTCTGATCTGTCAGGAGAGACGGTCTGATCTGTCAGGAGAGACGGTCTGATCTGTCAGCAGAGACTAGCCTGATCTGTCTGGAGAGACTAGTCTGATCTGTCAGGAGAGACTAGTCTGATCTGTCTGGAGAGACGGTCTGATCTGTCAGGAGAGACGGTCTGATCTGTCAGGAGAGACTGGTCTGTCAGGAGAGACGGTCTGATCTGTCAGGAGAGACTAGTCCAGAGACGGTCTGATCTGTCAGGAGAGACGGTCTGATCTGTCAGGAGAGACTGTCCGATCTGTCAGGAGAGACTGGTCTGATCTGTCAGGAGAGACGGTCTGATCTGTCAGGAGAGACGGTCTGATCTGTCAGGAGAGACTAGTCCAGAGACGGTCTGATCTGTCAGGAGAGACGGTCTCATCAGTCAGGAGAGACGGTCTGATCTGTCAGGAGAGACTAGTCTGATCTGTCAGGAGAGACGGTCTGATCTGTCAGGAGAGACGGTCTGATCTGTCAGGAGAGACTAGTCCAGAGACGGTCTGATCTGTCAGGAGAGACGGTCTCATCAGTCAGGAGAGACGGTCTGATCTGTCAGGAGAGACTAGTCTGATCTGTCAGGAGAGACGGTCTGATATGTCAGGAGAGACGGTCTGATATGTCAGGAGAGACTATTCTGATCTGTCAGGAGAGACGGTCTGATCTGTTAGGAGAGACTGGTCCAGAGACAGTCTGATCTGTCAGGAGAGACTTGTCTGATCTGTCAGGAGAGACTAGTCCAGAGACAGTCTGATCTGTCAGGAGAGACTAGTCTGATCTGTCAGGAGAGACTAGTCCAGAGACAGTCTGATCTGTCAGGAGAGACTAGTCTGATCTGTAAGGAGAGACTGTTCCAGAGACTAGTCTGATCTGTCAGGAGAGACTGGTCCAGAGACAGTCTGATCTGTCAGGAGAGACTAGTCTGATCTGTCAGGAGAGACGGTCTGATCTGTCAGGAGAGACTAGTCTAGAGACGGTCTGATCTGTTAGGAGAGACTGGTCCAGAGACAGTCTGATCTGTCAGGAGAGACTGGTCTGATCTGTCAGGAGAGACGGTCTGATCTGTCAGGAGAGACGGTCTGATCTGTCAGGAGAGACTGGTCTGTCAGGAGAGACGGTCTGATCTTTCAGGAGAGACTAGTCTGATCTATCAGGAGAGACTAGTCTGATCTGTCAGGAGAGACGGTCTGATCTGTCAGGAGAGACGGTCCGAATTGTCAGGAGAGACGGTCCGATCTGTCGGGAAAGACTGTTCCAGAGACTAGTCTGATCTGTCGGGAAAGACTGGTCCAGAGACGGTCTGATCTGTCAGGAGAGACGGTCTGATCTGTCAGGAGAGACTAGTCTGATCTGTCATGAGAGACTAGTCTGACCTGTCAGGAGAGACTAGTCTGATCTGTCAGGAGAGACTGTCTGATCTGTCAGGAGAGACGGTCTGATCTGTCAGGAGAGACTAGTCTGATCTGTCAGGAGAGACTAGTCTGATCTGTCAGGAGAGACGGTCTGATCTGTCAGGAGAGACGGTCTGATCTGTCAGGAGAGACGGTCTGATCTGTCGGGAAAGACTAGTCCAGAGACAGTCTGTTCTGTCAGGAGAGACTAGTCTGATCTGTCAGGAGAGACGGTCCGATCTGTCAGGAGAGACTAGTCTGATCTGTCAGGAGAGACGGTCTGATCTGTCAGGAGAGACTAGTCCGATCTGTCAGGAGAGACGGTCCGATCTGTCAGGGGAGACTGGTGTGATCTGTCAGGAGAGACTGGTCTGATCTGTCAGGAGAGACGGTCCGAACTGTCAGGAGAGACGGTCCGATCTGTCAGGAGAGACTGTTCCAGAGACTAGTCTGATCTGTCAGGAGAGACGGTCTGATCTGTCAGGAGAGACGGTCTGATCTGTCTGGAGAGACGGTCTGATCTGTTAGGAGAGACGATCTGATCTGTCAGGAGAGACGGTCTGATCTGTCAGGAGAGACGGTCTGATCTGTCAGGAGAGACGGTCTGATCTGTCAGGAGAGACTAGTCTAGAGACGGTCTGATCTGTTAGGAGAGACTGGTCCAGAGACTGATCTGTCAGGAGAGACTGGTCTGATCTGTCAGGAGAGACGGTCTGATCTGTCAGGAGAGACGGTCTGATCTGTCAGGAGAGACTGGTCTGTCAGGAGAGACGGTCTGATCTTTCAGGAGAGACTAGTCTGATCTATCAGGAGAGACTAGTCTGATCTGTCAGGAGAGACGGTCTGATCTGTCAGGAGAGACGGTCCGAACTGTCAGGAGAGACGGTCCGATCTGTCGGGAAAGACTGTTCCAGAGACTAGTCTGATCTGTCGGGAAAGACTGGTCCAGAGACGGTCTGATCTGTCAGGAGAGACGGTCTGATCTGTCAGGAGAGACTAGTCTGATCTGTCATGAGAGTCTAGTCTGATCTGTCAGGAGAGACTAGTCTGATCTGTCAGGAGAGACTGTCTGATCTGTCAGGAGAGACGGTCTGATCTGTCAGGAGAGACTAGTCTGATCTGTCAGGAGAGACTAGTCTGATCTGTCAGGAGAGACGGTCTGATCTGTCAGGAGAGACGGTCTGATCTGTCAGGAGAGACGGTCTGATCTGTCGGGAAAGACTAGTCCAGAGACAGTCTGTTCTGTCAGGAGAGACTAGTCTGATCTGTCAGGAGAGACGGTCTGATCTGTCAGGAGAGACTGGTCTGTCAGGAGAGACGGTCTGATCTGTCAGGAGAGACTAGTCCAGAGACGGTCTGATCTGTCAGGAGAGACAGTCTGATCTGTCAGGAGAGATTGTCCGATCTGTCAGGAGAGACTGGTCTGATCTGTCAGGAGAGACGGTCTGATCTGTCAGGAGAGACGGTCTGATCTGTCAGGAGAGACTAGTCCAGAGACGGTCTGATCTGTCAGGAGAGACGGTCTCATCAGTCAGGAGAGACGGTCTGATCTGTCAGGAGAGACTAGTCTGATCTGTCAGGAGAGACGGTCTGATCTGTCAGGAGAGACGGTCTGATCTGTCAGGAGAGACTAGTCCAGAGACGGTCTGATCTGTCAGGAGAGACGGTCTCATCAGTCAGGAGAGACGGTCTGATCTGTCAGGAGAGACTAGTCTGATCTGTCAGGAGAGACGGTCTGATATGTCAGGAGAGACGGTCTGATATGTCAGGAGAGACTATTCTGATCTGTCAGGAGAGACGGTCTGATCTGTTAGGAGAGACTGGTCCAGAGACAGTCTGATCTGTCAGGAGAGACTTGTCTGATCTGTCAGGAGAGACTAGTCCAGAGACAGTCTGATCTGTCAGGAGAGACTAGTCTGATCTGTCAGGAGAGACTAGTCCAGAGACAGTCTGATCTGTCAGGAGAGACTAGTCTGATCTGTAAGGAGAGACTGTTCCAGAGACTAGTCTGATCTGTCAGGAGAGACTGGTCCAGAGACGGTCTGATCTGTCAGGAGAGACTAGTCTGATCTGTCAGGAGAGACGGTCTGATCTGTCAGGAGAGACGGTCTGATCTGTCAGGAGAGACTAGTCTAGAGACGGTCTGATCTGTTAGGAGAGACTGGTCCAGAGACTGATCTGTCAGGAGAGACTGGTCTGATCTGTCAGGAGAGACGGTCTGATCTGTCAGGAGAGACGGTCTGATCTGTCATGAGAGACGGTCTGATCTGTCAGGAGAGACTGGTCTGTCAGGAGAGACGGTCTGATCTTTCAGGAGAGACTAGTCTGATCTATCAGGAGAGACTAGTCTGATCTGTCAGGAGAGACGGTCTGATCTGTCAGGAGAGACGGTCCGAACTGTCAGGAGAGACGGTCCGATCTGTCGGGAAAGACTGTTCCAGAGACTAGTCTGATCTGTCGGGAAAGACTGGTCCAGAGACGGTCTGATCTGTCAGGAGAGACGGTCTGATCTGTCAGGAGAGACTAGTCTGATCTGTCATGAGAGACTAGTCTGATCTGTCAGGAGAGACTAGTCTGATCTGTCAGGAGAGACTGTCTGATCTGTCAGGAGAGACGGTCTGATCTGTCAGGAGAGACTAGTCTGATCTGTCAGGAGAGACTAGTCTGATCTGTCAGGAGAGACGGTCTGATCTGTCAGGAGAGACGGTCTGATCTGTCAGGAGAGACGGTCTGATCTGTCGGGAAAGACTAGTCCAGAGACAGTCTGTTCTGTCAGGAGAGACTAGTCTGATCTGTCAGGAGAGACTAGTCTGATCTGTCAGGAGAGACTAGTCTGATCTGTCAGGAGAGACTGTCCGATCTGTCAGGAGAGACTGTCCGATCTGTCAGGGGAGACGGTCCGATCTGTCAGGGGAGACGGTCTGATCTGTCAGGAGAGACTAGTCTGATCTGTCAGGAGAGACTGTCCGATCTGTCAGGAGAGACTGTCCGATCTGTCAGGAGAGACAGTCCGATCTGTCAGGGGAGACTGGTGTGATCTGTCAGGAGAGACGGTCTGATCTGTCAGGAGAGACGGTCCGATCTGTCAGGAGAGACTGTTCCAGAGACTAGTCTGATCTGTCAGGAGAGACTGGTCCAGAGACGGTCTGATCTGTCAGGAGAGACTAGTCTGATCTGTCAGGAGAGACGGTCTGATCTGTCAGGAGAGACGGTCTGATCTGTCAGGAGAGAATGTCTGATCTGTCGGGAAAGACTAGTCCAGAGACAGTCTGTTCTGTCAGGAGAGACTAGTCTGATCTGTCAGGAGAGACGGTCTGATCTGTCAGGAGAGACTAGTACGATCTGTCAGGAGAGACGGTCCGATCTGTCAGGGGAGACTGGTGTGATCTGTCAGGAGAGACTGGTCTGATCTGTCAGGAGAGACGGTCCGAACTGTCAGGAGAGACGGTCCGATCTGTCAGGAGAGACTGTTCCAGAGACTAGTCTGATCTGTCAGGAGAGACGGTCTGATCTGTCAGGAGAGACGGTCTGATCTGTCTGGAGAGACGGTCTGATCTGTTAGGAGAGACGATCTGATCTGTCAGGAGAGACGGTCCGATCTGTCAGGGGAGACTGGTGTGATCTGTCAGGAGAGACTGGTCTGATCTGTCAGGAGAGACGGTCCGAACTGTCAGGAGAGACGGTCCGATCTGTCAGGAGAGACTGTTCCAGAGACTAGTCTGATCTGTCAGGAGAGACGGTCTGATCTGTCAGGAGAGACGGTCTGATCTGTCTGGAGAGACGGTCTGATCTGTTAGGAGAGACGATCTGATCTGTCAGGAGAGACGGTCTGATCTGTCAGGAGAGACGGTCTGATCTGTCAGGAGAGACGGTCTGATCTGTCAGGAGAGACGGTCTGATCTGTCAGGAGAGACGGTCTGATCTGTCAGGAGAGACTGGTCTGTCAGGAGAGACGGTCTGATCTGTCAGGAGAGACTGGTCTGTCAGGAGAGACGGTCTGATCTGTCAGGAGAGACTAGTCTGATCTGTCAGGAGAGACTAGTCTGATCTGTCAGGAGAGACTAGTCTGATCTGTCTGGAGAGACGGTCTGATCTGTCAGGAGAGACGGTCTGATCTGTCAGGAGAGACTGGTCTGTCAGGAGAGACGGTCTGATCTGTCAGGAGAGACGGTCTGATCTGTCAGGAGAGACTGGTCTGTCAGGAGAGACGGTCTGATCTGTCAGGAGAGACTAGTCCAGAGACGGTCTGATCTGTCAGGAGAGACGGTCTGATCTGTCAGGAGAGACTGTCCGATCTGTCAGGAGCGACTGGTCTGATCTGTCAGGAGAGACGGTCTGATCTGTCAGGAGAGACGGTCTGATCTGTCAGGAGAGACTAGTCCAGAGACGGTCTGATCTGTCAGGAGAGACGGTCTCATCAGTCAGGAGAGATGGTCTGATCTGTCAGGAGAGACTAGTCTGATCTGTCAGGAGAGACGGTCTGATCTGTCAGGAGAGACGGTCTGATCTGTCAGGAGAGACGGTCTCATCAGTCAGGAGAGACTAGTCTGATCTGTCAGGAGAGACTAGTCTGATCTGTCAGGAGAGACTGTTCCAGAGACTAGTCTGATCTGTCAGGAGAGACGGTCTGATCTGTCAGGAGAGACGGTCTGATCTGTCTGGAGAGACGGTCTGATCTGTTAGGAGAGACGGTCTGATCTGTCAGGAGAGACGGTCTGATCTGTCAGGAGAGACGGTCTGATCTGTCAGGAGAGACGGTCTGATCTGTCAGCAGAGACTAGCCTGATCTGTCAGGAGAGACTAGTCTGATCTGTCAGGAGAGACTAGTCTGATCTGTCTGGAGAGACGGTCTGATCTGTCAGGAGAGACGGTCTGATCTGTCAGGAGAGACTGGTCTGTCAGGAGAGACGGTCTGATCTGTCAGGAGAGACTAGTCCAGAGACGGTCTGATCTGTCAGGAGAGACAGTCTGATCTGTCAGGAGAGACTGTCCGATCTGTCAGGAGAGACTGGTCTGATCTGTCAGGAGAGACGGTCTGATCTGTCAGGAGAGACGGTCTGATCTGTCAGGAGAGACTAGTCCAGAGACGGTCTGATCTGTCAGGAGAGACGGTCTCATCAGTCAGGAGAGACGGTCTGATCTGTCAGGAGAGACTAGTCTGATCTGTCAGGAGAGACGGTCTGATCTGTCAGGAGAGACGGTCTGATCTGTCAGGAGAGACTAGTCCAGAGACGGTCTGATCTGTCAGGAGAGACGGTCTCATCAGTCAGGAGAGACGGTCTGATCTGTCAGGAGAGACTAGTCTGATCTGTCAGGAGAGACGGTCTGATCTGTCAGGAGAGACTAGTCCAGAGACGGTCTGATCTGTCAGGAGAGACGGTCTCATCAGTCAGGAGAGACGGTCTGATCTGTCAGGAGAGACTAGTCTGATCTGTCAGGAGAGACGGTCTGATATGTCAGGAGAGACGGTCTGATATGTCAGGAGAGACTATTCTGATCTGTCAGGAGAGACGGTCTGATCTGTTAGGAGAGACTGGTCCAGAGACAGTCTGATCTGTCAGGAGAGACTTGTCTGATCTGTCAGGAGAGACTAGTCCAGAGACAGTCTGATCTGTCAGGAGAGACTAGTCTGATCTGTCAGGAGAGACTAGTCCAGAGACAGTCTGATCTGTCAGGAGAGACTAGTCTGATCTGTAAGGAGAGACTGTTCCAGAGACTAGTCTGATCTGTCAGGAGAGACTGGTCCAGAGACGGTCTGATCTGTCAGGAGAGACTAGTCTGATCTGTCAGGAGAGACGGTCTGATCTGTCAGGAGAGACTAGTCTAGAGACGGTCTGATCTGTTAGGAGAGACTGGTCCAGAGACTGATCTGTCAGGAGAGACTGGTCTGATCTGTCAGGAGAGACGGTCTGATCTGTCAGGAGAGACGGTCTGATCTGTCAGGAGAGACTGGTCTGTCAGGAGAGACGGTCTGATCTTTCAGGAGAGACTAGTCTGATCTATCAGGAGAGACTAGTCTGATCTGTCAGGAGAGACGGTCTGATCTGTCAGGAGAGACTGTCCGATCTGTCAGGAGAGACTGGTCTGATCTGTCAGGAGAGACGGTCTGATCTGTCAGGAGAGACGGTCTGATCTGTCAGGAGAGACTAGTCCAGAGACGGTCTGATCTGTCAGGAGAGACGGTCTCATCAGTCAGGAGAGACGGTCTGATCTGTCAGGAGAGACTAGTCTGATCTGTCAGGAGAGACGGTCTGATCTGTCAGGAGAGACGGTCTGATCTGTCAGGAGAGACGGTCTCATCAGTCAGGAGAGACTAGTCTGATCTGTCAGGAGAGACGGTCTGATCTGTCAGGAGAGACAGTCTGATCTGTCTGGAGAGACGGTCTGATCTGTTAGGAGAGACGGTCTGATCTGTCAGGAGAGACGGTCTGATCTGTCAGGAGAGACGGTCTGATCTGTCAGGAGAGACGGTCTGATCTGTCAGCAGAGACTAGCCTGATCTGTCAGGAGAGACTAGTCTGATCTGTCAGGAGAGACTAGTCTGATCTGTCTGGAGAGACGGTCTGATCTGTCAGGAGAGACGGTCTGATCTGTCAGGAGAGACTGGTCTGTCAGGAGAGACGGTCTGATCTGTCAGGAGAGACTAGTCCAGAGACGGTCTGATCTGTCAGGAGAGACAGTCTGATCTGTCAGGAGAGACTGTCCGATCTGTCAGGAGAGACTGGTCTGATCTGTCAGGAGAGACGGTCTGATCTGTCAGGAGAGACGGTCTGATCTGTCAGGAGAGACTAGTCCAGAGACGGTCTGATCTGTCAGGAGAGACGGTCTCATCAGTCAGGAGAGACGGTCTGATCTGTCAGGAGAGACTAGTCTGATCTGTCAGGAGAGACGGTCTGATCTGTCAGGAGAGACGGTCTGATCTGTCAGGAGAGACTAGTCCAGAGACGGTCTGATCTGTCAGGAGAGACGGTCTCATCAGTCAGGAGAGACGGTCTGATCTGTCAGGAGAGACTAGTCTGATCTGTCAGGAGAGACGGTCTGATATGTCAGGAGAGACGGTCTGATATGTCAGGAGAGACTATTCTGATCTGTCAGGAGAGACGGTCTGATCTGTTAGGAGAGACTGGTCCAGAGACAGTCTGATCTGTCAGGAGAGACTTGTCTGATCTGTCAGGAGAGACTAGTCCAGAGACAGTCTGATCTGTCAGGAGAGACTAGTCTGATCTGTCAGGAGAGACTAGTCCAGAGACAGTCTGATCTGTCAGGAGAGACTAGTCTGATCTGTAAGGAGAGACTGTTCCAGAGACTAGTCTGATCTGTCAGGAGAGACTGGTCCAGAGACGGTCTGATCTGTCAGGAGAGACTAGTCTGATCTGTCAGGAGAGACGGTCTGATCTGTCAGGAGAGACTAGTCTAGAGACGGTCTGATCTGTTAGGAGAGACTGGTCCAGAGACTGATCTGTCAGGAGAGACTGGTCTGATCTGTCAGGAGAGACGGTCTGATCTGTCAGGAGAGACGGTCTGATCTGTCAGGAGAGACTGGTCTGTCAGGAGAGACGGTCTGATCTTTCAGGAGAGACTAGTCTGATCTATCAGGAGAGACTAGTCTGATCTGTCAGGAGAGACGGTCTGATCTGTCAGGAGAGACGGTCCGAACTGTCAGGAGAGACGGTCCGATCTGTCGGGAAAGACTGTTCCAGAGACTAGTCTGATCTGTCGGGAAAGACTGGTCCAGAGACGGTCTGATCTGTCAGGAGAGACGGTCTGATCTGTCAGGAGAGACTAGTCTGATCTGTCATGAGAGACTAGTCTGATCTGTCAGGAGAGACTAGTCTGATCTGTCAGGAGAGACTGTCTGATCTGTCAGGAGAGACGGTCTGATCTGTCAGGAGAGACTAGTCTGATCTGTCAGGAGAGACTAGTCTGATCTGTCAGGAGAGACGGTCTGATCTGTCAGGAGAGACGGTCTGATCTGTCAGGAGAGACGGTCTGATCTGTCGGGAAAGACTAGTCCAGAGACAGTCTGTTCTGTCAGGAGAGACTAGTCTGATCTGTCAGGAGAGACTAGTCTGATCTGTCAGGAGAGACTAGTCTGATCTGTCAGGAGAGACTGTCCGATCTGTCAGGAGAGACTGTCCGATCTGTCAGGAGAGACTGTCCGATCTGTCAGGAGAGACGGTCCGATCTGTCAGGGGAGACTAGTCTGATCTGTCAGGAGAGACTGTCCGATCTGTCAGGAGAGACTGTCCGATCTGTCAGGAGAGACGGTCCGATCTGTCAGGGGAGACTGGTGTGATCTGTCAGGAGAGACGGTCCGATCTGTCAGGAGAGACGGTCCGATCTGTCAGGAGAGACTGTTCCAGAGACTAGTCTGATCTGTCAGGAGAGACTGGTCCAGAGACGGGCTGATCTGTCAGGAGAGACTAGTCTGATATGTCAGGAGAGACGGTCTGATCTGTCAGGAGAGACGGTCTGATCTGTCAGGAGAGACGGTCTGATCTGTCGGGAAAGACTAGTCCAGAGACAGTCTGATCTGTCAGGAGAGACTAGTCTGATCTGTCAGGAGAGACTAGTCTGATCTGTCAGGAGAGACGGTCTGATCTGTCAGTAGAGACGGTCTGACTGTCAGGAGAGACTGGTCTGTCAGGAGAGACGGTCTGATCTGTCAGGAGAGACGATCTCATCTGTCAGGAGAGAATGTCCGATCTGTCAAGAGAGACGGTCCGATCTGTCAGGAGAGTCGGTCCGATCTGTCAGGAGAGACGGTCCGATCTGTCAGGAGAGACTGTCCGATCTGTCAGGAGAGACTAGTCTGATCTGTCAGGAGAGACTGTCTGATCTGTCAGGAGAGACTGTCTGATCTGTCAGGAGAGACGGTCCGATCTGTCAGGAGAGACTGTCTGATCTGTCAGGAGAGACGGTCCGATCTGTCAGGAGAGACGGTCTGATCTGTCAGGAGAGACTGTCTGATCTGTTAGGAGAGACTGGTCCAGAGACAGACTGATCTGTCAGGAGAGACTGGTCTGATCTGTCAGGAGAGACTAGTCTGATCTGTCAGGAGAGACTAGTCCAGAGACAGTCTGATCTGTCAGGAGAGACTAGTCTGATCTGTCAGGAGAGACTAGTCTGATCTGTCAGGAGTGACTAGTCTGATCTGTCAGGAGAGACTAGTCCAGAGACAGTCTGATCTGTCAGGAGAGACTAGTCTGATCTGTCAGGAGAGACTAGTCTGATCTGTCAGGAGAGACTGTCCGATCTGTCAGGAGAGACTGTCCGATCTGTCAGGAGAGACGGTCCGATCTGTCAGGGGAGACTGGTGTGATCTGTCAGGAGAGACTGGTCTGATCTGTCAGGAGAGACGGTCCGAACGGTCAGGAGAGACGGTCCGATCTGTCAGGAGAGACTGTTCCAGAGACTAGTCTGATCTGTCAGGAGAGACGGTCTGATCTGTCAGGAGAGACGGTCCGATCTGTCAGGAGAGACGGTCTGATCTGTCAGGAGAGACTGTCTGATCTGTTAGGAGAGACTGGTCCAGAGACAGACTGATCTGTCAGGAGAGACTGGTCTGATCTGTCAGGAGAGACGGTCCGATCTGTCAGGGTAGACTGGTGTGATCTGTCAGGAGAGACGGTCTGATCTGTCAGGAGAGACGATCTCATCTGTCAGGAGAGACGGTCCGATCTGTCAGGAGAGACTGTTCCAGAGACTAGTCTGATCTGTCAGGAGAGACTGGTCCAGAGACGGTCTGATCTGTCAGGAGAGACTAGTCTGATCTGTAAGGAGAGACGGTCTGATCTGTCAGGAGAGACGGTCTGATCTGTCAGGAGAGACGGTCTGATCTGTCGGGAAAGACTAGTCCAGAGACAGTCTGATCTGTCAGGAGAGACTAGTCTGGTCTGTCAGGAGAGACTAGTCTGATCTGTCAGGAGAGACTAGTCTGATCTGTCAGGACAGACTAGTCCAGAGACGGTCTGATCATTCAGGAGAGACGGTCTAATCTGTCAGGAGAGACTAGTCCAGAGACGGTCTGATCTGTCAGGAGAGACGGTCTGATCTGTCAGGAGAGACTAGTCTGATCTGTCAGGAGAGACTAGTCTGATCTGTCAGGAGAGACTAGTCTGATCTGTCAGGAGAGACGGTCTGACTGTCAGGAGAGACTGGTCTGTCAGGAGAGACGATCTCATCTGTCAGGAGAGAATGTCCGATCTGTCAAGAGAGACGGTCCGATCTGTCAGGAGAGACGGTCTGATCTGTCAGGAGAGACGGTCTGATCTGTCAGGAGAGACTAGTCCAGAGACGGTCTGATCTGTCAGGAGAGACGGTCTCATCAGTCAGGAGAGACGGTCTGATCTGTCAGGAGAGACTAGTCTGATCTGTCAGGAGAGACGGTCTGATCTGTCAGGAGAGACGGTCTGATCTGTCAGGAGAGACTAGTCCAGAGACGGTCTGATCTGTCAGGAGAGACGGTCTCATCAGTCAGGAGAGACGGTCTGATCTGTCAGGAGAGACTAGTCTGATCTGTCAGGAGAGACGGTCTGATATGTCAGGAGAGACGGTCTGATATGTCAGGAGAGACTATTCTGATCTGTCAGGAGAGACGGTCTGATCTGTTAGGAGAGACTGGTCCAGAGACAGTCTGATCTGTCAGGAGAGACTTGTCTGATCTGTCAGGAGAGACTAGTCCAGAGACAGTCTGATCTGTCAGGAGAGACTAGTCTGATCTGTCAGGAGAGACTAGTCCAGAGACAGTCTGATCTGTCAGGAGAGACTAGTCTGATCTGTAAGGAGAGACTGTTCCAGAGACTAGTCTGATCTGTCAGGAGAGACTGGTCCAGAGACGGTCTGATCTGTCAGGAGAGACTAGTCTGATCTGTCAGGAGAGACGGTCTGATCTGTCAGGAGAGACTAGTCTAGAGACGGTCTGATCTGTTAGGAGAGACTGGTCCAGAGACTGATCTGTCAGGAGAGACTGGTCTGATCTGTCAGGAGAGACGGTCTGATCTGTCAGGAGAGACGGTCTGATCTGTCAGGAGAGACTGGTCTGTCAGGAGAGACGGTCTGATCTTTCAGGAGAGACTAGTCTGATCTATCAGGAGAGACTAGTCTGATCTGTCAGGAGAGACGGTCTGATCTGTCAGGAGAGACGGTCCGAACTGTCAGGAGAGACGGTCCGATCTGTCGGGAAAGACTGGTCCAGAGACGGTCTGATCTGTCAGGAGAGACGGTCTGATCTGTCAGGAGAGACTAGTCTGATCTGTCATGAGAGACTAGTCTGATCTGTCAGGAGAGACTAGTCTGATCTGTCAGGAGAGACTGTCTGATCTGTCAGGAGAGACGGTCTGATCTGTCAGGAGAGACTAGTCTGATCTGTCAGGAGAGACTAGTCTGATCTGTCAGGAGAGACGGTCTGATCTGTCAGGAGAGACGGTCTGATCTGTCAGGAGAGACGGTCTGATCTGTCGGGAAAGACTAGTCCAGAGACAGTCTGTTCTGTCAGGAGAGACTAGTCTGATCTGTCAGGAGAGACTAGTCTGATCTGTCAGGAGAGACTAGTCTGATCTGTCAGGAGAGACTGTCCGATCTGTCAGGAGAGACTGTCCGATCTGTCAGGAGAGACTGTCCGATCTGTCAGGAGAGACGGTCCGATCTGTCAGGGGAGACTAGTCTGATCTGTCAGGAGAGACTGTCCGATCTGTCAGGAGAGACTGTCCGATCTGTCAGGAGAGACGGTCCGATCTGTCAGGGGAGACTGGTGTGATCTGTCAGGAGAGACGGTCCGATCTGTCAGGAGAGACGGTCCGATCTGTCAGGAGAGACTGTTCCAGAGACTAGTCTGATCTGTCAGGAGAGACTGGTCCAGAGACGGGCTGATCTGTCAGGAGAGACTAGTCTGATATGTCAGGAGAGACGGTCTGATCTGTCAGGAGAGACGGTCTGATCTGTCAGGAGAGACGGTCTGATCTGTCAGGAGAGACTAGTCTGATCTGTCAGGAGAGAGGGTCTGATCTGTCAGGAGAGACGGTCTGATCTGTCAGGAGAGACGGTCCGATCTGTCAGGAGAGACTAGTCTGATCTGTCAGGAGAGAGGGTTTGATCTGTCAGGAGAGACGGTCTGATCTGTCAGGAGAGACGGTCCGATCTGTCACGAGAGACTGGTCCAGAGACAGTCTGATCTGTCAGGAGAGACTGGTCTGATCTGTCAGGAGAGACTGGTCCAGAGACTGTCTGATCTGTCAGGAGAGACGGTCTGATCTGTCAGGAGAGACTAGTCTGATCTGTCAGGAGAGACTAGTCTGATCTGTCAGGAGAGACTAGTCTGATCTGTCAGGAGAGACGGTCTGATCTGTCAGTAGAGACTGTCCGATCTGTCAAGAGAGACGGTCCGATCTGTCAGGAGAGACGGTCTGATCTGTCAGGAGAGACGGTCTGATCTGTCAGGAGAGACGGTCCGATCTGTCAACAGAGACGGTCCGATCTGTCAGGAGAGACGGTCTGATCTGTCAGGAGAGACTGTCCGATCTGTCAGGAGAGACTGTCTGATCTGTCAGGAGAGACGGTCCGATCTGTCAGGAGAGACGGTCCGATCTGTCAGGAGAGACGGTCTGATCTGTCAGGAGAGACTGTCCGATCTGTCAGGAGAGACGGTCCGATCTGTCAGCAGAGACTAGTCTGATCTGTCAGGAGAGACTAGTCTGATCTGTCAGGAGAGACGGTCTGATCTGTCAGGAGAGACGGTCTGATCTGTCAGGAGAGACTAGTCCAGAGACGGTCTGATCTGTCAGGAGAGACGGTCTAATCTGTCAGGAAAGAAGGTCTGATCTGTCAGGAGAGACAAGTCTGATCTGTCATGAGAGACTAGTCTGATCTGTCAGGAGAGACGTTCTGATCTGTCAGGAGAGACCGTCTGATCTGTATGGAGAGACTGGTCTGTCAGGAGAGACGGTCTGATCTGTCAGGAGAGACGGTCTGATCTGTCAGGAGAGAATGTCCGATCTGTCAAGAGAGACGGTCCGATCTGTCAGGAGAGACTGTCCGATCTGTCAGGAGAGACGGTCTGATCTGTCAGGAGAGACTAGTCCAGAGACGGTCTGATCTGTCAGGAGAGACGGTCTCATCAGTCAGGAGAGACGGTCTGATCTGTCAGGAGAGACTAGTCTGATCTGTCAGGAGAGACGGTCTGATCTGTCAGGAGAGACGGTCTGATCTGTCAGGAGAGACGGTCTCATCAGTCAGGAGAGACTAGTCTGATCTGTCAGGAGAGACTAGTCTGATCTGTCAGGAGAGACTGTTCCAGAGACTAGTCTGATCTGTCAGGAGAGACTAGTCTGATCTGTCAGGAGAGACGATCTGATCTGTCAGGAGAGACGGTCTGACTGTCAGGAGAGACGGTCTGACTGTCAGGAGAGACAGGTCTGTCAGGAGAGACGGTCTGATCTGTCAGGAGAGACGATCTCATCTGTCAGGAGAGACGGTCCGATCTGTCAGGAGAGACGGTCCGATCTGTCAGGAGAGACGGTCCGATCTGTCAGGAGAGACGGTCTGATCTGTCGGGAAAGACTAGTCCAGAGACGGGCTGATCTGTCAGGAGAGACTAGTCTGATATGTCAGGAGAGACGGTCTGATCTGTCAGGAGAGACGGTCTGATCTGTCAGGAGAGACGGTCTGATCTGTCGGGAAAGACTAGTCCAGAGACAGTCTGATCTGTCAGGAGAGACTAGTCTGATCTGTCAGGAGAGACTAGTCTGATCTGTCAGGAGAGACTAGTCTGATCTGTCAGGAGAGACTAGTCCAGAGAAGGTCTGATCATTCAGGAGAGACGGTCTAATCTGTCAGGAGAGACTAGTCCAGAGACGGTCTGATCTGTCAGGAGAGACGGTCTGATCTGTCAGGAGAGACTAGTCTGATCTGTCAGGAGAGACTAGTCTGATCTGTCAGGAGAGACTAGTCTGATCTGTCAGGAGAGACGGTCTGATCTGTCAGGAGAGACGGTCTGACTGTCAGGAGAGACTGGTCTGTCAGGAGAGACGGTCTGATCTGTCAGGAGAGACGATCTCATCTGTCAGGAGAGAATGTCCGATCTGTCAAGAGAGACGGTCCGATCTGTCAGGAGAGACGGTCCGATCTGTCAGGAGAGACGGTCCGATCTGTCAGGAGAGACTGTCCGATCTGTCAGGAGAGACTGTCCGATCTGTCAGGAGAGACTAGTCTGATCTGTCAGGAGAGACTGTCTGATCTGTCAGGAGAGACTGTCTGATCTGTCAGGAGAGACGGTCCGATCTGTCAGGAGAGACTGTCTGATCTGTCAGGAGAGACGGTCCGATCTGTCAGGAGAGACGGTCTGATCTGTCAGGAGAGACTGTCTGATCTGTTAGGAGAGACTGGTCCAGAGACAGACTGATCTGTCAGGAGAGACTGGTCTGATCTGTCAGGAGAGACTAGTCTGATCTGTCAGGAGAGACTAGTCCAGAGACAGTCTGATCTGTCAGGAGAGACTAGTCTGATCTGTCAGGAGAGACTAGTCTGATCTGTCAGGAGTGACTAGTCTGATCTGTCAGGAGAGACTAGTCCAGAGACAGTCTGATCTGTCAGGAGAGACTAGTCTGATCTGTCAGGAGAGACTAGTCTTATCTGTCAGGAGAGACTGTCCGATCTGTCAGGAGAGACTGTCCGATCTGTCAGGAGAGACGGTCCGATCTGTCAGGGGAGACTGGTGTGATCTGTCAGGAGAGACTGGTCTGATCTGTCAGGAGAGACGGTCCGAACGGTCAGGAGAGACGGTCCGATCTGTCAGGAGAGACTGTTCCAGAGACTAGTCTGATCTGTCAGGAGAGACGGTCTGATCTGTCAGGAGAGACGGTCCGATCTGTCAGGAGAGACGGTCTGATCTGTCAGGAGAGACTGTCTGATCTGTTAGGAGAGACTGGTCCAGAGACAGACTGATCTGTCAGGAGAGACTGGTCTGATCTGTCAGGAGAGACGGTCCGATCTGTCAGGGTAGACTGGTGTGATCTGTCAGGAGAGACGGTCTGATCTGTCAGGAGAGACGATCTCATCTGTCAGGAGAGACGGTCCGATCTGTCAGGAGAGACTGTTCCAGAGACTAGTCTGATCTGTCAGGAGAGACTGGTCCAGAGACGGTCTGATCTGTCAGGAGAGACTAGTCTGATCTGTAAGGAGAGACGGTCTGATCTGTCAGGAGAGACGGTCTGATCTGTCAGGAGAGACGGTCTGATCTGTCGGGAAAGACTAGTCCAGAGACAGTCTGATCTGTCAGGAGAGACTAGTCTGGTCTGTCAGGAGAGACTAGTCTGATCTGTCAGGAGAGACTAGTCTGATCTGTCAGGACAGACTAGTCCAGAGACGGTCTGATCATTCAGGAGAGACGGTCTAATCTGTCAGGAGAGACTAGTCCAGAGACGGTCTGATCTGTCAGGAGAGACGGTCTGATCTGTCAGGAGAGACTAGTCTGATCTGTCAGGAGAGACTAGTCTGATCTGTCAGGAGAGACGGTCTGATCTGTCAGGAGAGACGGTCTGATCTGTCAGGAGAGACTGGTCTGTCAGGAGAGACGATCTCATCTGTCAGGAGAGAATGTCCGATCTGTCAAGAGAGACGGTCCGATCTGTCAGGAGAGACGGTCCGATCTGTCAGGAGAGACGGTCCGATCTGTCAGGAGAGACGGTCCGATCTGTCAGGAGAGACGGTCCGATCTGTCAGGAGAGACTGTCCGATCTGTCAGGAGAGACTGTCCGATCTGTCAGGAGAGACTGTCTGATCTGTCAGGAGAGACTAGTCTGATCTGTCAGGAGAGACTGTCTGATCTGTCAGGAGAGACTGTCTGATCTGTCAGGAGAGACGGTCCGATCTGTCAGGAGAGACTGTCTGATCTGTCAGGAGAGACGGTCCGATCTGTCAGGAGAGACGGTCTGATCTGTCAGGAGAGACTGTCTGATCTGTTAGGAGAGACTGGTCCAGAGACAGACTGATCTGTCAGGAGAGACTGGTCTGATCTGTCAGGAGAGACTGTCTGATCTGTCAGGAGAGACTGTCTGATCTGTCAGGAGAGACGGTCTGATCTGTCAGGAGAGAAGGTCTGATCTGTCAGGAGAGACTAATCCAGAGACGGTCTGATCTGTCAGGAGAAACGGTCTGATCTGTCAGGAGAGACGGTCTGATCTGTCAGGAGAGAAGGTCTGATCTGTCAGGAGAGACTAGTCTGATCTGTCAGGAGAGACTAGTCTGATCTGTTAGGAGAGACTAGTCTGATCTGTCAGGAGAGACGGTCTGATCTGTCAGGAGAGACGGTCTGATCTGTCAGGAGAGACTAGTCTGATCTGTCAGGAGAGAGGGTCTGATCTGTCAGGAGAGACGGTCTGATCTGTCAGGAGAGACGGTCCGATCTGTCAGGAGAGACTAGTCTGATCTGTCAGGAGAGAGGGTTTGATCTGTCAGGAGAGACGGTCTGATCTGTCAGGAGAGACGGTCCGATCTGTCACGAGAGACTGGTCCAGAGACAGTCTGATCTGTCAGGAGAGACTGGTCTGATCTGTCAGGAGAGACTGGTCCAGAGACTGTCTGATCTGTCAGGAGAGACGGTCTGATCTGTCAGGAGAGACTAGTCTGATCTGTCAGGAGAGACTAGTCTGATCTGTCAGGAGAGACTAGTCTGATCTGTCAGGAGAGACGGTCTGATCTGTCAGGAGAGACTGTCCGATCTGTCAAGAGAGACGGTCCGATCTGTCAGGAGAGACGGTCTGATCTGTCAGGAGAGACGGTCTGATCTGTCAGGAGAGACGGTCCGATCTGTCAACAGAGACGGTCCGATCTGTCAGGAGAGACGGTCTGATCTGTCAGGAGAGACTGTCCGATCTGTCAGGAGAGACTGTCTGATCTGTCAGGAGAGACGGTCCGATCTGTCAGGAGAGACGGTCCGATCTGTCAGGAGAGACGGTCTGATCTGTCAGGAGAGACTGTCCGATCTGTCAGGAGAGACGGTCCGATCTGTCAGCAGAGACTAGTCTGATCTGTCAGGAGAGACTAGTCTGATCTGTCAGGAGAGACGGTCTGATCTGTCAGGAGAGACGGTCTGATCTGTCAGGAGAGACTAGTCCAGAGACGGTCTGATCTGTCAGGAGAGACGGTCTAATCTGTCAGGAAAGAAGGTCTGATCTGTCAGGAGAGACAAGTCTGATCTGTCATGAGAGACTAGTCTGATCTGTCAGGAGAGACGTTCTGATCTGTCAGGAGAGACCGTCTGATCTGTATGGAGAGACTGGTCTGTCAGGAGAGACGGTCTGATCTGTCAGGAGAGACGGTCTGATCTGTCAGGAGAGAATGTCCGATCTGTCAAGAGAGACGGTCCGATCTGTCAGGAGAGACTGTCCGATCTGTCAGGAGAGACTGTCCGATCTGTCAGGAGAGACT
The DNA here is from genome assembly GCF_965601325.2 of Salmo salar. NCBI lineage: Eukaryota > Metazoa > Chordata > Actinopteri > Salmoniformes > Salmonidae > Salmo > Salmo salar. The sequence continues at coordinate 59,905,817 of NC_138308.1, forward strand.
GTCCGATCTGTCAGGAGAGACGGTCCGATCTGTCAGGAGAGACTAGTCTGATCTGTCAGGAGAGACGGTCTGATCTGTCAGGAGAGACTAGTCCGATCTGTCAGGAGAGACGGTCCGATCTGTCAGGGGAGACTGGTGTGATCTGTCAGGAGAGACTGGTCTGATTTGTCAGGAGAGACGGTCCGAACTGTCAGGAGAGACGGTCCGATCTGTCAGGAGAGACTGTTCCAGAGACTAGTCTGATCTGTCAGGAGAGACGGTCTGATCTGTCAGGAGAGACTAGTCTGATCTGTCAGGAGAGACTGTTCCAGAGACTAGTCTGATCTGTCAGGAGAGACGGTCTGATCTGTCAGGAGAGACGGTCTGATCTGTCTGGAGAGACGGTCTGATCTGTTAGGAGAGACGATCTGATCTGTTAGGAGAGACGGTCTGATCTGTCAGGAGAGACGGTCTGATCTGTCAGGAGAGACGGTCTGATCTGTCTGGAGAGACGGTCTGATCTGTCAGGAGAGACTGGTCTGTCAGGAGAGACGGTCTGATCTGTCAGGAGAGACTAGTCTGATCTGTCAGGAGAGACTAGTCTGATCTGTCAGGAGAGACTAGTCTGATCTGTCTGGAGAGACGGTCTGATCTGTCAGGAGAGACGGTCTGATCTGTCAGGAGAGACTGGTCTGTCAGGAGAGACGGTCTGATATGTCAGGAGAGACGGTCTGATCTGTCAGGAGAGACTGGTCTGTCAGGAGAGACAGTCTGATCTGTCAGGAGAGACTAGTCCAGAGACGGTCTGATCTGTCAGGAGAGACGGTCTGATCTGTCAGGAGAGACTGTCCGATCTGTCAGGAGAGACTGGTCTGATCTGTCAGGAGAGACGGTCTGATCTGTCAGGAGAGACGGTCTGATCTGTCAGGAGAGACTAGTCCAGAGACGGTCTGATCTGTCAGGAGAGACGGTCTCATCAGTCAGGAGAGACGGTCTGATCTGTCAGGAGAGACTAGTCTGATCTGTCAGGAGAGACGGTCTGATCTGTCAGGAGAGACGGTCTGATCTGTCAGGAGAGACGGTCTCATCAGTCAGGAGAGACTAGTCTGATCTGTCAGGAGAGACTAGTCTGATCTGTCAGGAGAGACTGTTCCAGAGACTAGTCTGATCTGTCAGAGAGACTAGTCTGATCTGTCAGGAGAGACTAGTCTGATCTGTCAGGAGAGACGGTCTGATCTGTCAGGAGAGACGGTCTGACTGTCAGGAGAGACGGTCTGACTGTCAGGAGAGACAGGTCTGTCAGGAGAGACGGTCTGATCTGTCAGGAGAGACGATCTCATCTGTCAGGAGAGACGGTCCGATCTGTCAGGAGAGACGGTCCGATCTGTCAGGAGAGACGGTCCGATCTGTCAGGAGAGACTGTCCGATCTGTCAGGAGAGACTGTCTGATCTGTCAGGAGAGACTGTCTGATCTGTCAGGAGAGACTAGTCTGATCTGTCAGGAGAGACTGTCTGATCTGTCAGGAGAGACTGTCTGATCTGTCAGGAGAGACGGTCCGATCTGTCAGGAGAGACTGTCTGATCTGTCAGGAGAGACGGTCCGATCTGTCAGCAGAGACGGTCTGATCTGTCAGGAGAGACTGGTCCAGAGACAGTCTGATCTGTCAGGAGAGACTGGTCTGATCTGTCAGGAGAGACTGGTCTGATCTGTCAGGAGAGACTAATCCAGAGACGTTCTGATCTGTCAGGAGAGACCGTCTGATCTGTCAGGAGAGACGGTCTGATCTGTCAGGAGAGACGGTCTGATCTGTCAGGAGAGAAGGTCTGATCTGTCAGGAGAGACTAGTCTGATCTGTCAGGAGAGACTAGTCTGATCTGTCAGGAGAGACTAGTCTGATCTGTCAGGAGAGACGGTCTGATCTGTCAGGAGAGACGGTCTGATCTGTCAGGAGAGACTAGTCTGATCTGTCAGGAGAGAGGGTCTGATCTGTCAGGAGAGACGGTCTAATCTGTCAGGAAAGAAGGTCTGATCTGTCAGGAGAGACAAGTCTGATCTGTCATGAGAGACTAGTCTGATCTGTCAGGAGAGACGTTCTGATCTGTCAGGAGAGACCGTCTGATCTGTATGGAGAGACTGGTCTGTCAGGAGAGACGGTCTGATCTGTCAGGAGAGACGGTCTGATCTGTCAGGAGAGAATGTCCGATCTGTCAAGAGAGACAGTCCGATCTGTCAGGAGAGACTGTCCGATCTGTCAGGAGAGACTGTCCGATCTGTCAGGAGAGACTGTCCGATCTGTCAGGAGAGACGGTCCGATCTGTCAGGAGAGACTAGTCTGATCTGTCAGGAGAGACGGTCTGATCTGTCAGGAGAGACTAGTCCGATCTGTCAGGAGAGACGGTCCGATCTGTCAGGGGAGACTGGTGTGATCTGTCAGGAGAGACTGGTCTGATTTGTCAGGAGAGACGGTCCGAACTGTCAGGAGAGACGGTCCGATCTGTCAGGAGAGACTGTTCCAGAGACTAGTCTGATCTGTCAGGAGAGACGGTCTGATCTGTCAGGAGAGACTAGTCTGATCTGTCAGGAGAGACTGTTCCAGAGACTAGTCTGATCTGTCAGGAGAGACGGTCTGATCTGTCAGGAGAGACGGTCTGATCTGTCTGGAGAGACGGTCTGATCTGTTAGGAGAGACGATCTGATCTGTTAGGAGAGACGGTCTGATCTGTCAGGAGAGACGGTCTGATCTGTCAGGAGAGACGGTCTGATCTGTCTGGAGAGACGGTCTGATCTGTCAGGAGAGACTGGTCTGTCAGGAGAGACGGTCTGATCTGTCAGGAGAGACTAGTCTGATCTGTCAGGAGAGACTAGTCTGATCTGTCAGGAGAGACTAGTCTGATCTGTCTGGAGAGACGGTCTGATCTGTCAGGAGAGACGGTCTGATCTGTCAGGAGAGACGGGTCTGTCAGGAGAGACGGTCTGATATGTCAGGAGAGACGGTCTGATCTGTCAGGAGAGACTGGTCTGTCAGGAGAGACAGTCTGATCTGTCAGGAGAGACTAGTCCAGAGACGGTCTGATCTGTCAGGAGAGACGGTCTGATCTGTCAGGAGAGACTGTCCGATCTGTCAGGAGAGACTGGTCTGATCTGTCAGGAGAGACGGTCTGATCTGTCAGGAGAGACGGTCTGATCTGTCAGGAGAGACTAGTCCAGAGACGGTCTGATCTGTCAGGAGAGACGGTCTCATCAGTCAGGAGAGACGGTCTGATCTGTCAGGAGAGACTAGTCTGATCTGTCAGGAGAGACGGTCTGATCTGTCAGGAGAGACGGTCTGATCTGTCAGGAGAGACGGTCTCATCAGTCAGGAGAGACTAGTCTGATCTGTCAGGAGAGACTAGTCTGATCTGTCAGGAGAGACTGTTCCAGAGACTAGTCTGATCTGTCAGGAGAGACTAGTCTGATCTGTCAGGAGAGACGGTCTGATCTGTCAGGAGAGACGGTCTGACTGTCAGGAGAGACGGTCTGACTGTCAGGAGAGACAGGTCTGTCAGGAGAGACGGTCTGATCTGTCAGGAGAGACGATCTCATCTGTCAGGAGAGACGGTCCGATCTGTCAGGAGAGACGGTCCGATCTGTCAGGAGAGACGGTCCGATCTGTCAGGAGAGACTGTCTGATCTGTCAGGAGAGACTAGTCTGATCTGTCAGGAGAGACTGTCTGATCTGTCAGGAGAGACTGTCTGATCTGTCAGGAGAGACGGTCCGATCTGTCAGGAGAGACTGTCTGATCTGTCAGGAGAGACGGTCCGATCTGTCAGCAGAGACGGTCTGATCTGTCAGGAGAGACTGGTCCAGAGACAGTCTGATCTGTCAGGAGAGACTGGTCTGATCTGTCAGGAGAGACTGGTCTGATCTGTCAGGAGAGACTAATCCAGAGACGTTCTGATCTGTCAGGAGAGACCGTCTGATCTGTCAGGAGAGACGGTCTGATCTGTCAGGAGAGACGGTCTGATCTGTCAGGAGAGAAGGTCTGATCTGTCAGGAGAGACTAGTCTGATCTGTCAGGAGAGACTAGTCTGATCTGTCAGGAGAGACTAGTCTGATCTGTCAGGAGAGACGGTCTGATCTGTCAGGAGAGACGGTCTGATCTGTCAGGAGAGACTAGTCTGATCTGTCAGGAGAGAGGGTCTGATCTGTCAGGAGAGACGGTCTGATCTGTCAGGAGAGACGGTCCGATCTGTCAGGAGAGACTAGTCTGATCTGTCAGGAGAGAGGGTTTGATCTGTCAGGAGAGACGGTCTGATCTGTCAGGAGAGACGGTCCGATCTGTCAGGAGAGACTGGTCCAGAGACAGTCTGATCTGTCAGGAGAGACTGGTCTGATCTGTCAGGAGAGACTGGTCCAGAGACTGTCTGATCTGTCAGGAGAGACGGTCTGATCTGTCAGGAGAGACTAGTCTGATCTGTCAGGAGAGACTAGTCTGATCTGTCAGGAGAGACGGTCTGATCTGTCAGGAGAGACGGTCTGATCTGTCAGGAGAGACTGTCCGATCTGTCAAGAGAGACGGTCCGATCTGTCAGGAGAGACGGTCTGATCTGTCAGGAGAGACGGTCTGATCTGTCAGGAGAGACTGTCCGATCTGTCAAGAGAGACGGTCCGATCTGTCAGGAGAGACGGTCTGATCTGTCAGGAGAGACTGTCCGATCTGTCAGGAGAGACTGTCTGATCTGTCAGGAGAGACGGTCCGATCTGTCAGGAGAGACGGTCCGATCTGTCAGGAGAGACGGTCTGATCTGTTAGGAGAGACTGTCCGATCTGTCAGGAGAGACGGTCCGATCTGTCAGCAGAGACTAGTCTGATCTGTCAGGAGAGACGGTCTGATCTGTCAGGAGAGACGGTCTGATCTGTCAGGAGAGACGGTCTGATCTGTCAGGAGAGACTAGTCCAGAGACGGTCTGATCTGTCAGGAGAGACGGTCTAATCTGTCAGGAAAGAAGGTCTGATCTGTCAGGAGAGACTAGTCTGATCTGTCATGAGAGACTAGTCTGATCTGTCAGGAGAGACGTTCTGATCTGTCAGGAGAGACCGTCTGATCTGTCAGGAGAGACTGGTCTGTCAGGAGAGAATGTCCGATCTGTCAAGAGAGACGGTCCGATCTGTCAGGAGAGAAGGTCTGATCTGTCAGGAGAGACTGTCCGATCTGTCAGGAGAGACGGTCCGATCTGTCAGGAGAGACTAGTCTGATCTGTCAGGAGAGACGGTCTGATCTGTCAGTAGAGACGGTCTGATCTGTCAGGAGAGACTAGTCCGATCTGTCAGGAGAGACGGTCCGATCTGTCAGGAGAGACGGTCTGATCTGTCAGGAGAGACTGTCCGATCTGTCAGGAGAGACTGTCCGATCTGTCAGGAGAGACGGTCCGATCTGTCAGGAGAGACGGTCTGATCTGTCAGGAGAGACTGTCCGATCTGTCAGGAGAGACTGTCTGATCTGTCAGGAGAGACGGTCCGATCTGTCAGGAGAGACGGTCCGATCTGTCAAGAGAGACGGTCCGATCTGTCAGGAGAGACGGTCCGATCTGTCAGGAGAGACGGTCTGATCTGTTAGGAGAGACTGTCCGATCTGTCAGGAGAGACGGTCCGATCTGTCAGCAGAGACTAGTCTGATCTGTCAGGAGAGACTAGTCTGATCTGTCAGGAGAGACGGTCTGATCTGTCAGGAGAGACGGTCTGATCTGTCAGGAGAGACTAGTCCAGAGACGGTCTGATCTGTCAGGAGAGACGGTCTAATCTGTCAGGAAAGAAGGTCTGATCTGTCAGGAGAGACTAGTCTGATCTGTCATGAGAGACTAGTCTGATCTGTCAGGAGAGACGTTCTGATCTGTCAGGAGAGACCGTCTGATCTGTCAGGAGAGACTGGTCTGTCAGGAGAGACGGTCTGATCTGTCAGGAGAGACGGTATGATCTGTCAGGAGAGAATGTCCGATCTGTCAAGAGAGACGGTCCGATCTGTCAGGAGAGACGCTCCGATCTGTCAGGAGAGACGCTCCGATCTGTCAGGAGAGACGGTCCGATCTGTCAGGAGAGACTGTCCGATCTGTCAGGAGAGACTGTCCGATCTGTCAGGAGAGACTGTCTGATCTGTCAGGAGAGACTAGTCTGATCTGTCAGGAGAGACTGTCTGATCTGTCAGGAGAGACTGTCTGATCTGTCAGGAGAGACGGTCCGATCTGTCAGGAGAGACTGTCTGATCTGTCAGGAGAGACGGTCCGATCTGTCAGGAGAGACGGTCTGATCTGTCAGGAGAGACTGTCTGATCTGTTAGGAGAGACTGGTCCAGAGACAGACTGATCTGTCAGGAGAGACTGGTCTGATCTGTCAGGAGAGACTGTCTGATCTGTCAGGAGAGACTAATCCAGAGACATTCTGATCTGTCAGGAGAGACCGTCTGATCTGTCAGGAGAGACGGTCTGATCTGTCAGGAGAGACGGTCTGATCTGTCAGGAGAGAAGGTCTGATCTGTCAGGAGAGACGGTCTGATCTGTCAGGAGAGACTAATCCAGAGACGGTCTGATCTGTCAGGAGAGACGGTCTGATCTGTCAGGAGAGACGGTCTGATCTGTCAGGAGAGACGGTCTGATCTGTCAGGAGAGAAGGTCTGATCTGTCAGGAGAGACTAGTCTGATCTGTCAGGAGAGACTGGTCCAGAGACAGTCTGATCTGTCAGGAGAGACTGGTCTGATCTGTCAGGAGAGACTGGTCCAGAGACTGTCTGATCTGTCAGGAGAGACGGTCTGATCTGTCAGGAGAGACTAGTCTGATCTGTCAGGAGAGACGGTCTGATCTGTCAAGAGAGACGGTGTGATCTGTCGGGAGAGACGGTCCGATCTGTCAGGAGAGACGGTCTGATCTGTCAGGAGAGACTGTCCGATCTGTCAGGAGAGACGGTCCGATCTGTCAGGAGAGACGGTCTGATCTGTCAGGAGAGACTGTCCGATCTGTCAGGAGAGACTGTCTGATCTGTCAGGAGAGACGGTCCGATCTGTCAGGAGAGACGGTCTGATCTGTCAGGAGAGAATGTCCGATCTGTCAAGAGAGACGGTCCGATCTGTCAGGAGAGACGGTCTGATCTGTCAGGAGAGACTGTCCGATCTGTCAGGAGAGACGGTCCGATCTGTCAGGAGAGACTAGTCTGATCTGTCAGGAGAGACGGTCTGATCTGTCAGGAGAGACTAGTCCGATCTGTCAGGAGAGACGGTCCGATCTGTCAGGGGACTCTGGTGTGATCTGTCAGGAGAGACTGGTCTGATCTGTCAGGAGAGACGGTCCGAACTGTCAGGAGAGACGGTCCGATCTGTCAGGAGAGACTGTTCCAGAGACTAGTCTGATCTGTCAGGAGAGACGGTCTGATCTGTCAGGAGAGACTAGTCTGATCTGTCAGGAGAGACTAGTCTGATCTGTCAGGAGAGACTGTTCCAGAGACTAGTCTGATCTGTCAGGAGAGACGGTCTGATCTGTCAGGAGAGACGGTCTGATCTGTCTGGAGAGACGGTCTGATCTGTTAGGAGAGACGATCTGATCTGTCAGGAGAGACGGTCTGATCTGTCAGGAGAGACGGTCTGATCTGTCAGGAGAGACGGTCTGATCTGTCAGGAGAGACGGTCTGATCTGTCAGGAGAGACGGTCTGATCTGTCAGGAGAGACGGTCTGATCTGTCAGGAGAGACGGTCTGATCTGTCTGGAGAGACGGTCTGATCTGTCAGGAGAGACGGTCTGATCTGTCAGGAGAGACTGGTCTGTCAGGAGAGACGGTCTGATCTATCAGGAGAGACTAGTCTGATCTGTCAGGAGAGACTAGTCTGATCTGTCTGGAGAGACGGTCTGATCTGTCAGGAGAGACGGTCTGATCTGTCAGGAGAGACTGGTCTGTCAGGAGAGACGGTCTGATCTGTCAGGAGAGACGGTCTGATCTGTCAGGAGAGACTGGTCAGTCAGGAGAGACGGTCTGATCTGTCAGGAGAGACTAGTCCAGAGACGGTCTGATCTGTCAGGAGAGACGGTCTGATCTGTCAGGAGAGACTGTCCGATCTGTCAGGAGAGACTGGTCTGATCTGTCAGGAGAGACCGTCTGATCTGTCAGGAGAGACGGTCTGATCTGTCAGGAGAGACTAGTCCAGAGACGGTCTGATCTGTCAGGAGAGACGGTCTCATCAGTCAGGAGAGACGGTCTGATCTGTCAGGAGAGACTAGTCTGATCTGTCAGGAGAGACGGTCTGATCTGTCAGGAGAGACGGTCTCATCAGTCAGGAGAGACTAGTCTGATCTGTCAGGAGAGACTAGTCTGATCTGTCAGGAGAGACTGGTCTGATCTGTCAGGAGAGACTGGTCCAGAGACTGTCTGATCTGTCAGGAGAGACGGTCTGATCTGTCAGGAGAGACTAGTCTGATCTGTCAGGAGAGACGGTCTGATCTGTCAAGAGAGACGGTGTGATCTGTCAGGAGAGACGGTCCGATCTGTCAGGAGAGACGGTCTGATCTGTCAGGAGAGACTGTCCGATCTGTCAGGAGAGACGGTCCGATCTGTCAGGAGAGACGGTCTGATCTGTCAGGAGAGACTGTCCGATCTGTCAGGAGAGACTGTCTGATCTGTCAGGAGAGACGGTCCGATCTGTCAGGAGAGACGGTCTGATCTGTCAGGAGAGAATGTCCGATCTGTCAAGAGAGACGGTCCGATCTGTCAGGAGAGACGGTCTGATCTGTCAGGAGAGACTGTCCGATCTGTCAGGAGAGACGGTCCGATCTGTCAGGAGAGACTAGTCTGATCTGTCAGGAGAGACGGTCTGATCTGTCAGGAGAGACTAGTCCGATCTGTCAGGAGAGACGGTCCGATCTGTCAGGGGACTCTGGTGTGATCTGTCAGGAGAGACTGGTCTGATCTGTCAGGAGAGACGGTCCGAACTGTCAGGAGAGACGGTCCGATCTGTCAGGAGAGACTGTTCCAGAGACTAGTCTGATCTGTCAGGAGAGACGGTCTGATCTGTCAGGAGAGACTAGTCTGATCTGTCAGGAGAGACTAGTCTGATCTGTCAGGAGAGACTGTTCCAGAGACTAGTCTGATCTGTCAGGAGAGACGGTCTGATCTGTCAGGAGAGACGGTCTGATCTGTCAGGAGAGACGGTCTGATCTGTCTGGAGAGACGGTCTGATCTGTTAGGAGAGACGGTCTGATCTGTCAGGAGAGACGGTCTGATCTGTCAGGAGAGACGGTCTGATCTGTCAGGAGAGACGGTCTGATCTGTCAGGAGAGACGGTCTGATCTGTCAGGAGAGACGGTCTGATCTGTCAGGAGAGACGGTCTGATCTGTCTGGAGAGACGGTCTGATCTGTCAGGAGAGACGGTCTGATCTGTCAGGAGAGACTGGTCTGTCAGGAGAGACGGTCTGATCTATCAGGAGAGACTAGTCTGATCTGTCAGGAGAGACTAGTCTGATCTGTCTGGAGAGACGGTCTGATCTGTCAGGAGAGACGGTCTGATCTGTCAGGAGAGACTGGTCTGTCAGGAGAGACGGTCTGATCTGTCAGGAGAGACGGTCTGATCTGTCAGGAGAGACTGGTCAGTCAGGAGAGACGGTCTGATCTGTCAGGAGAGACTAGTCCAGAGACGGTCTGATCTGTCAGGAGAGACGGTCTGATCTGTCAGGAGAGACTGTCCGATCTGTCAGGAGAGACTGGTCTGATCTGTCAGGAGAGACCGTCTGATCTGTCAGGAGAGACGGTCTGATCTGTCAGGAGAGACTAGTCCAGAGACGGTCTGATCTGTCAGGAGAGACGGTCTCATCAGTCAGGAGAGACGGTCTGATCTGTCAGGAGAGACTAGTCTGATCTGTCAGGAGAGACGGTCTGATCTGTCAGGAGAGACGGTCTCATCAGTCAGGAGAGACTAGTCTGATCTGTCAGGAGAGACTAGTCTGATCTGTCAGGAGAGACTGTTCCAGAGACTAGTCTGATCTGTCAGGAGAGACGGTCTGATCTGTCAGGAGAGACGGTCTGAGCTGTCAGGAGAGACTGTCCGATCTGTCAAGAGAGACGGTGCGATCTGTCAGGAGAGACGGTCTGATCTGTCAGGAGAGACGGTCTGATCTGTCAGGAGAGACTGTCCGATCTGTCAAGAGAGACGGTCCGATCTGTCAGGAGAGACGGTCTGATCTGTCAGGAGAGACTGTCCGATCTGTCAGGAGAGACTGTCTGATCTGTCAGGAGAGACGGTCCGATCTGTCAGGAGAGACGGTCCGATCTGTCAGGAGAGACGGTCTGATCTGTCAGGAGAGACTGTCCGATCTGTCAGGAGAGACGGTCCGATCTGTCAGCAGAGACTAGTCTGATCTGTCAGGAGAGACTAGTCTGATCTGTCAGGAGAGACGGTCTGATCTGTCAGGAGAGACGGTCTGATCTTTCAGGAGAGAAGGTCTGATCTGTCAGGAGATACTAGTCCAGAGACGGTCTGATCTGTCAGGAGAGACGGTCTAATCTGTCAGGAAAGAAGGTCTGATCTGTCAGGAGAGACGGTCTGATCTGTCAGGAGAGACGGTCTGATCTGTCAGGAGAGACGGTCTGATCTGTCTGGAGAGACGGTCTGATCTGTCAGGAGAGACGGTCTGATCTGTCAGGAGAGACTGGTCTGTCAGGAGAGACGGTCTGATCTATCAGGAGAGACTAGTCTGATCTGTCAGGAGAGACTAGTCTGATCTGTCTGGAGAGACGGTCTGATCTGTCAGGAGAGACGGTCTGATCTGTCAGGAGAGACTGTCGATCTGTCAGGAGAGACGGTCTGATCTGTCAGGAGAGACGGTCTGATCTGTCAGGAGAGACTGGTCAGTCAGGAGAGACGGTCTGATCTGTCAGGAGAGACTAGTCCAGAGACGGTCTGATCTGTCAGGAGAGACGGTCTGATCTGTCAGGAGAGACTGTCCGATCTGTCAGGAGAGACTGGTCTGATCTGTCAGGAGAGACCGTCTGATCTGTCAGGAGAGACGGTCTGATCTGTCAGGAGAGACTAGTCCAGAGACGGTCTGATCTGTCAGGAGAGACAGTCTCATCAGTCAGGAGAGACGGTCTGATCTGTCAGGAGAGACTAGTCTGATCTGTCAGGAGAGACGGTCTGATCTGTCAGGAGAGACGGTCTGATCTGTCAGGAGAGACGGTCTCATCAGTCAGGAGAGACTAGTCTGATCTGTCAGGAGAGACTAGTCTGATCTGTCAGGAGAGACTGTTCCAGAGACTAGTCTGATCTGTCAGGAGAGACGGTCTGATCTGTCAGGAGAGACGGTCTGATCTGTCAGGAGAGACTGTCCGATCTGTCAAGAGAGACGGTGCGATCTGTCAGGAGAGACGGTCTGATCTGTCAGGAGAGACGGTCTGATCTGTCAGGAGAGACTGTCCGATCTGTCAAGAGAGACGGTCCGATCTGTCAGGAGAGACGGTCTGATCTGTCAGGAGAGACTGTCCGATCTGTTAGGAGAGACTGTCTGATCTGTCAGGAGAGACGGTCCGATCTGTCAGGAGAGACGGTCCGATCTGTCAGGAGAGACGGTCTGATCTGTCAGGAGAGACTGTCCGATCTGTCAGGAGAGACGGTCCGATCTGTCAGCAGAGACTAGTCTGATCTGTCAGGAGAGACTAGTCTGATCTGTCAGGAGAGACGGTCTGATCTGTCAGGAGAGACGGTCTGATCTTTCAGGAGAGAAGGTCTGATCTGTCAGGAGATACTAGTCCAGAGACGGTCTGATCTGTCAGGAGAGACGGTCTAATCTGTCAGGAAAGAAGGTCTGATCTGTCAGGAGAGACTAGTCTGATCTGTCATGAGAGACTAGTCTGATCTGTCAGGAGAGACGTTCTGATTTGTCAGGAGAGACTGGTCTGTCAGGAGAGACTGTCTGATCTGTCAGGAGAGACGGTCTGATCTGTCAGGAGAGAATGTCCGATCTGTCAAGAGAGACGGTCCGATCTGTCAGGAGAGACGGTCTGATCTGTCAGGAGAGACTGTCCGATCTGTCAGGAGAGACGGTCCGATCTGTCAGCAGAGACTAGTCTGATCTGTCAGGAGAGACTAGTCTGATCTGTCAGGAGAGACGGTCTGATCTGTCAGGAGAGACGGTCTGATCTTTCAGGAGAGAAGGTCTGATCTGTCAGGAGATACTAGTCCAGAGACGGTCTGATCTGTCAGGAGAGACGGTCTAATCTGTCAGGAAAGAAGGTCTGATCTGTCAGGAGAGACTAGTCTGATCTGTCATGAGAGACTAGTCTGATCTGTCAGGAGAGACGTTCTGATCTGTCAGGAGAGACCGTCTGATCTGTCAGGAGAGACTGGTCTGTCAGGAGAGACTGTCTGATCTGTCAGGAGAGACGGTCTGATCTGTCAGGAGAGAATGTCCGATCTGTCAAGAGAGACGGTCCGATCTGTCAGGAGAGACGGTCTGATCTGTCAGGAGAGACTGTCTGATCTGTCAGGAGAGACGGTCCGAGCTGTCAGGAGAGACTAGTCTGATCTGTCAGGAGAGACGGTCTGATCTGTCAGGAGAGACTAGTCCGATCTGTCAGGAGAGACGGTCCGATCTGTCAGGGGAGACTGGTGTGATCTGTCAGGAGAGACTGGTCTGATCTGTCAGGAGAGACGGTCCGAACTGTCAGGAGAGACGGTCCGATCTGTCAGGAGAGACTGTTCCAGAGACTAGTCTGATCTGTCAGGAGAGACGGTCTGATCTGTCAGGAGAGACTAGTCTGATCTGTCAGGGGAGACTGTTCCAGAGACTAGTCTGATCTGTCAGGAGAGACGGTCTGATCTGTCTGGAGAGACGGTCTGATCTGTTAGGAGAGATGATCTGATCTGTCAGGAGAGACGGTCTGATCTGTCAGGAGAGACGGTCTGATCTGTCAGGAGAGACGGTCTGATCTGTCAGGAGAGACGGTCTGATCTGTCTGGAGAGACGGTCTGATCTGTCAGGAGAGACGGTCTGATCTGTCAGGAGAGACTAGTCTGATCTGTCAGGAGAGACTAGTCTGATCTGTCTGGAGAGACGGTCTGATCTGTCAGGAGAGACGGTCTGATCTGTCAGGAGAGACTGGTCTGTCAGGAGAGACGGTCTGATCTGTCAGGAGAGACGGTCTGATCTGTCAGGAGAGACTGGTCTGTCAGGAGAGACGGTCTGATCTGTCAGGAGAGACTAGTCCAGAGACGGTCTGATCTGTCAGGAGAGACGGTCTGATCTGTCAGGAGAGACTGTCCGATCTGTCAGGAGAGACTGGTCTGATCTGTCAGGAGAGACGGTCTGATCTGTCAGGAGAGACGGTCTGATCTGTCAGGAGAGACTAGTCCAGAGACGGTCTGATCTGTCAGGAGAGACGGTCTCATCAGTCAGGAGAGACGGTCTGATCTGTCAGGAGAGACTAGTCTGATCTGTCAGGAGAGACGTTCTGATCTGTCAGGAGAGACGGTCTGATCTGTCAGGAGAGACGGTCTCATCAGTCAGGAGAGACTAGTCTGATCTGTCAGGAGAGACTAGTCTGATCTGTCAGGAGACACTGTTCCAGAGACTAGTCTGATCTGTCAGGAGAGACGGTCTGATCTGTCAGGAGACACGGTCTGATCTGTCTGGAGAGACTAGTCTGATCTGTCAGGAGAGACGGTCTGATCTGTCAGGAGAGACTAGTCCGATCTGTCAGGAGAGACGGTCCGATCTGTCAGGGGAGACTGGTGTGATCTGTCAGGAGAGACTGGTCTAATCTGTCAGGAGAGACGGTCCGAACTGTCAGGAGAGACGGTCCGATCTGTCAGGAGAGACTGTTCCAGAGACTAGTCTGATCTGTCAGGAGAGACGGTCTGATCTGTCAGGAGAGACTAGTCTGATCTGTCAGGAGAGACGATCTGATCTGTCAGGAGAGACGGTCTGATCTGTCTGGAGAGACGTTCTGATCTGTTAGGAGAGACGATCCGATCTGTCAGGAGAGACGGTCTGATCTGTCAGGAGAGACGGTCTGATCTGTCAGGAGAGACGGTCTGATCTGTCAGGAGAGACGGTCTGATCTGTCAGGAGAGACGGTCTGATCTGTCAGGAGAGACGGTCTGATCTGTCTGGAGAGACGGTCTGATCTGTCAGGAGAGACGGTCTGATCTGTCAGGAGAGACTGGTCTGTCAGGAGAGACGGTCTGATCTGTCAGGAGAGACTAGTCTGATCTGTCAGGAGAGACTAGTCTGATCTGTCTGGAGAGACGGTCTGATCTGTCAGGAGAGACGGTCTGATCTGTCAGGAGAGACTGGTCTGTCAGGAGAGACGGTCTGATCTGTCAGGAGAGACGGTCTGATCTGTCAGGAGAGACTGGTCTGTCAGGAGAGACGGTCTGATCTGTCAGGAGAGACTAGTCCAGAGACGGTCTGATCTGTCAGGAGAGACGGTCTGATCTGTCAGGAGAGACTGTCCGATCTGTCAGGAGAGACTGGTCTGATCTGTCAGGAGAGACGGTCTGATCTGTCAGGAGAGACGGTCTGATCTGTCAGGAGAGACTAGTCCAGAGACGGTCTGATCTGTCAGGAGAGACGGTCTCATCAGTCAGGAGAGACGGTCTGATCTGTCAGGAGAGACTAGTCTGATCTGTCAGGAGAGACGGTCTGATCTGTCAGGAGAGACGGTCTGATCTGTCAGGAGAGACGGTCTCATCAGTCTGGAGAGACTAGTCTGATCTGTCAGGAGAGACTAGTCTGATCTGTCAGGAGAGACTGTTCCAGAGACTAGTCTGATCTGTCAGGAGAGACGGTCTGATCTGTCAGGAGAGACGGTCTGATCTGTCAGGAGAGACGGTCTGATCTGTCAGGAGAGACTGTCCGATCTGTCAAGAGAGACGGTGCGATCTGTCAGGAGAGACGGTCTGATCTGTCAGGAGAGACGGTCTGATCTGTTAGGAGAGACTGTCCGATCTGTCAAGAGAGACGGTCCGATCTGTCAGGAGAGACGGTCTGATCTGTCAGGAGAGACTGTCCGATCTGTCAGGAGAGACTGTCTGATCTGTCAGGAGAGACGGTCCGATCTGTCAGGAGAGACGGTCCGATCTGTCAGGAGAGACGGTCTGATCTGTCAGGAGAGACTGTCCGATCTGTCAGGAGAGACGGTCCGATCTGTCAGCAGAGACTAGTCTGATCTGTCAGGAGAGACTAGTCTGATCTGTCAGGAGAGACGGTCTGATCTGTCAGGAGAGACGGTCTGATCTGTCAGGAGAGACGGTCTGATCTGTCAGGAGAGACTAGTCCAGAGACGGTCTGATCTGTCAGGAGAGACGGTCTAATCTGTCAGGAAAGAAGGTCTGATCTGTCAGGAGAGACTAGTCTGATCTGTCATGAGAGACTAGTCTGATCTGTCAGGAGAGACGTTCTGATCTGTCAGGAGAGACCGTCTGATCTGTCAGGAGAGACTGGTCTGTCAGGAGAGACGGTCTGATCTGTCAGGAGAGACGGTCTGATCTGTCAGGAGAGAATGTCCGATCTGTCAAGAGAGACGGTCCGATCTGTCAGGAGAGACGGTCTGATCTGTCAGGAGAGACTGTCCGATCTGTCAGGAGAGACGGTCCGATCTGTCAGGAGAGACGGTCCGATCTGTCAGGAGAGACTAGTCTGATCTGTCAGGAGAGACGGTCTGATCTGTCAGGAGAGACTAGTCCGATCTGTCAGGAGAGACGGTCCGATCTGTCAGGAGAGACTAGTCCGATCTGTCAGGAGAGACTGGTCTAATCTGTCAGGAGAGACGGTCCGAACTGTCAGGAGAGACGGTCCGATCTGTCAGGAGAGACTGTTCCAGAGACTAGTCTGATCTGTCAGGAGAGACGGTCTGATCTGTCAGGAGAGACTAGTCTGATCTGTCAGGAGAGACTGTTCCAGAGACTAGTCTGATCTGTCAGGAGTGACTGTTCCAGAGACTAGTCTGATCTGTCAGGAGAGACGGTCTGATCTGTCAGGAGAGACGGTCTGATCTGTCTGGAGAGACGGTCTGATCTGTTAGGAGAGACGATCTGATCTGTCAGGAGAGACGGTCTGATCTGTCAGGAGAGACGGTCTGATCTGTCAGGAGAGACGGTCTGATCTGTCAGGAGAGACGGTCTGATCTGTCAGGAGAGACGGTCTGATCTGTCAGGAGAGACGGTCTGATCTGTCTGGAGAGACGGTCTGATCTGTCAGGAGAGACGGTCTGATCTGTCAGGAGAGACTGGTCTGTCAGGAGAGACGGTCTGATCTGTCAGGAGAGACTAGTCTGATCTGTCAGGAGAGACTAGTCTGATCTGTCTGGAGAGATGGTCTGATCTGTCAGGAGAGACGGTCTGATCTGTCAGGAGAGACTGGTCTGTCAGGAGAGACGGTCTGATCTGTCAGGAGAGACGGTCTGATCTGTCAGGAGAGACTGGTCTGTCAGGAGAGACGGTCTGATCTGTCAGGAGAGACTAGTCCAGAGACGGTCTGATCTGTCAGGAGAGACGGTCTGATCTGTCAGGAGAGACTGTCCGATCTGTCAGGAGAGACTGGTCTGATCTGTCAGGAGAGACGGTCTGATCTGTCAGGAGAGACTAGTCCAGAGACGGTCTGATCGGTCAGGAGAGATGGTCTCATCAGTCAGGAGAGACGGTCTGATCTGTCAGGAGAGACTAGTCTGATCTGTCAGGAGAGACGGTCTGATCTGTCAGGAGAGACGGTCTCATCAGTCAGGAGAGACTAGTCTGATCTGTCAGGAGAGACTAGTCTGATCTGTCAGGAGAGACTGTTCCAGAGACTAGTCTGATCTGTCAGGAGAGACGGTCTGATCTGTCAGGAGAGACGGTCTGATCTGTCTGGAGAGACGGTCTGATCTGTTAGGAGAGACGGTCTGATCTGTCAGGAGAGACGGTCTGATCTGTCAGGAGAGACGGTCTGATCTGTCAGGAGAGACGGTCTGATCTGTCAGCAGAGAGTAGCCTGATCTGTCAGGAGAGACTAGTCTGATCTGTCAGGAGAGACTAGTCTGATCTGTCTGGAGAGACGGTCTGATCTGTCAGGAGAGACGGTCTGATCTGTCAGGAGAGACTAGTCTGATCTGTCAGGAGAGACGGTCTGATCTGTCAGGAGAGACGGTCTCATCAGTCAGGAGAGACTAGTCTGATCTGTCAGGAGAGACTAGTCTGATCTGTCAGGAGAGACTGTTCCAGAGACTAGTCTGATCTGTCAGGAGAGACGGTCTGATCTGTCAGGAGAGACGGTCTGATCTGTCTGGAGAGACGGTCTGATCTGTTAGGAGAGACGGTCTGATCTGTCAGGAGAGACGGTCTGATCTGTCAGGAGAGACGGTCTGATCTGTCAGGAGAGACGGTCTGATCTGTCAGCAGAGACTAGCCTGATCTGTCAGGAGAGACTAGTCTGATCTGTCAGGAGAGACTAGTCTGATCTGTCTGGAGAGACGGTCTGATCTGTCAGGAGAGACGGTCTGATCTGTCAGGAGAGACTAGTCTGATCTGTCAGGAGAGACTAGTCTGATCTGTCTGGAGAGACGGTCTGATCTGTCAGGAGAGACGGTCTGATCTGTCAGGAGAGACTGGTCTGTCAGGAGAGACGGTCTGATCTGTCAGGAGAGACGGTCTGATCTGTCAGGAGAGACTGGTCTGTCAGGAGAGACGGTCTGATCTGTCAGGAGAGACTAGTCCAGAGACGGTCTGATCTGTCAGGAGAGACAGTCTGATCTGTCAGGAGAGACTGTCCGATCTGTCAGGAGAGACTGGTCTGATCTGTCAGGAGAGACGGTCTGATCTGTCAGGAGAGACGGTCTGATCTGTCAGGAGAGACTAGTCCAGAGACGGTCTGATCTGTCAGGAGAGACGGTCTCATCAGTCAGGAGAGACGGTCTGATCTGTCAGGAGAGACTAGTCTGATCTGTCAGGAGAGACGGTCTGATCTGTCAGGAGAGACGGTCTGATCTGTCAGGAGAGACGGTCTCATCAGTCAGGAGAGACTAGTCTGATCTGTCAGGAGAGACTGTCCGATCTGTCAAGAGAGACGGTCCGATCTGTCAGGAGAGACGGTCTGATCTGTCAGGAGAGACTGTCCGATCTGTCAGGAGAGACTGTCTGATCTGTCAGGAGAGACGGTCCGATCTGTCAGGAGAGACGGTCCGATCTGTCAGGAGAGACGGTCTGATCTGTCAGGAGAGACTGTCCGATCTGTCAGGAGAGACGGTCCGATCTGTCAGCAGAGACTAGTCTGATCTGTCAGGAGAGACTAGTCTGATCTGTCAGGAGAGACGGTCTGATCTGTCAGGAGAGACGGTCTGATCTTTCAGGAGAGAAGGTCTGATCTGTCAGGAGATACTAGTCCAGAGACGGTCTGATCTGTCAGGAGAGACGGTCTAATCTGTCAGGAAAGAAGGTCTGATCTGTCAGGAGAGACTAGTCTGATCTGTCATGAGAGACTAGTCTGATCTGTCAGGAGAGACGTTCTGATCTGTCAGGAGAGACCGTCTGATCTGTCAGGAGAGACTGGTCTGTCAGGAGAGACTGTCTGATCTGTCAGGAGAGACGGTCTGATCTGTCAGGAGAGAATGTCCGATCTGTCAAGAGAGACGGTCCGATCTGTCAGGAGAGACGGTCTGATCTGTCAGGAGAGACTGTCTGATCTGTCAGGAGAGACGGTCCGAGCTGTCAGGAGAGACTAGTCTGATCTGTCAGGAGAGACGGTCTGATCTGTCAGGAGAGACTAGTCCGATCTGTCAGGAGAGACGGTCCGATCTGTCAGGGGAGACTGGTGTGATCTGTCAGGAGAGACTGGTCTGATCTGTCAGGAGAGACGGTCCGAACTGTCAGGAGAGACGGTCCGAACTGTCAGGAGAGACTGTTCCAGAGACTAGTCTGATCTGTCAGGAGAGACGGTCTGATCTGTCAGGAGAGACTAGTCTGATCTGTCAGGGGAGACTGTTCCAGAGACTAGTCTGATCTGTCAGGAGAGACGGTCTGATCTGTCTGGAGAGACGGTCTGATCTGTTAGGAGAGATGATCTGATCTGTCAGGAGAGACGGTCTGATCTGTCAGGAGAGACGGTCTGATCTGTCAGGAGAGACGGTCTGATCTGTCTGGAGAGACGGTCTGATCTGTCAGGAGAGACGGTCTGATCTGTCAGGAGAGACTAGTCTGATCTGTCAGGAGAGACTAGTCTGATCTGTCTGGAGAGACGGTCTGATCTGTCAGGAGAGACGGTCTGATCTGTCAGGAGAGACTGGTCTGTCAGGAGAGACGGTCTGATCTGTCAGGAGAGACGGTCTGATCTGTCAGGAGAGACTGGTCTGTCAGGAGAGACGGTCTGATCTGTCAGGAGAGACTAGTCCAGAGACGGTCTGATCTGTCAGGAGAGACGGTCTGATCTGTCAGGAGAGACTGTCCGATCTGTCAGGAGAGACTGGTCTGATCTGTCAGGAGAGACGGTCTGATCTGTCAGGAGAGACGGTCTGATCTGTCAGGAGAGACTAGTCCAGAGACGGTCTGATCTGTCAGGAGAGACGGTCTCATCAGTCAGGAGAGACGGTCTGATCTGTCAGGAGAGACTAGTCTGATCTGTCAGGAGAGACGTTCTGATCTGTCAGGAGAGACGGTCTGATCTGTCAGGAGAGACGGTCTCATCAGTCAGGAGAGACTAGTCTGATCTGTCAGGAGAGACTAGTCTGATCTGTCAGGAGAGACTGTTCCAGAGACTAGTCTGATCTGTCAGGAGAGACTGTCTGATCTGTCAGGAGACACGGTCTGATCTGTCTGGAGAGACTAGTCTGATCTGTCAGGAGAGACGGTCTGATCTGTCAGGAGAGACTAGTCCGATCTGTCAGGAGAGACGGTCCGATCTGTCAGGGGAGACTGGTGTGATCTGTCAGGAGAGACTGGTCTAATCTGTCAGGAGAGACGGTCCGAACTGTCAGGAGAGACGGTCCGATCTGTCAGGAGAGACTGTTCCAGAGACTAGTCTGATCTGTCAGGAGAGACGGTCTGATCTGTCAGGAGAGACTAGTCTGATCTGTCAGGAGAGACGATCTGATCTGTCAGGAGAGACGGTCTGATCTGTCTGGAGAGACGTTCTGATCTGTTAGGAGAGACGATCCGATCTGTCAGGAGAGACGGTCTGATCTGTCAGGAGAGACGGTCTGATCTGTCAGGAGAGACGGTCTGATCTGTCAGGAGAGACGGTCTGATCTGTCAGGAGAGACGGTCTGATCTGTCTGGAGAGACGGTCTGATCTGTCAGGAGAGACGGTCTGATCTGTCAGGAGAGACTGGTCTGTCAGGAGAGACGGTCTGATCTGTCAGGAGAGACTAGTCTGATCTGTCAGGAGAGACTAGTCTGATCTGTCTGGAGAGACGGTCTGATCTGTCAGGAGAGACGGTCTGATCTGTCAGGAGAGACTGGTCTGTCAGGAGAGACGGTCTGATCTGTCAGGAGAGACGGTCTGATCTGTCAGGAGAGACTGGTCTGTCAGGAGAGACGGTCTGATCTGTCAGGAGAGACTAGTCCAGAGACGGTCTGATCTGTCAGGAGAGACGGTCTGATCTGTCAGGAGAGACTGTCCGATCTGTCAGGAGAGACTGGTCTGATCTGTCAGGAGAGACGGTCTGATCTGTCAGGAGAGACGGTCTGATCTGTCAGGAGAGACTAGTCCAGAGACGGTCTGATCTGTCAGGAGAGACGGTCTCATCAGTCAGGAGAGACGGTCTGATCTGTCAGGAGAGACTAGTCTGATCTGTCAGGAGAGACGGTCTGATCTGTCAGGAGAGACGGTCTGATCTGTCAGGAGAGACGGTCTCATCAGTCTGGAGAGACTAGTCTGATCTGTCAGGAGAGACTAGTCTGATCTGTCAGGAGAGACTGTTCCAGAGACTAGTCTGATCTGTCAGGAGAGACGGTCTGATCTGTCAGGAGAGACGGTCTGATCTGTCAGGAGAGACGGTCTGATCTGTCAGGAGAGACTGTCCGATCTGTCAAGAGAGACGGTGCGATCTGTCAGGAGAGACGGTCTGATCTGTCAGGAGAGACGGTCTGATCTGTTAGGAGAGACTGTCCGATCTGTCAAGAGAGACGGTCCGATCTGTCAGGAGAGACGGTCTGATCTGTCAGGAGAGACTGTCCGATCTGTCAGGAGAGACGGTCTCATCAGTCTGGAGAGACTAGTCTGATCTGTCAGGAGAGACTAGTCTGATCTGTCAGGAGAGACTGTTCCAGAGACTAGTCTGATCTGTCAGGAGAGACGGTCTGATCTGTCAGGAGAGACGGTCTGATCTGTCAGGAGAGACGGTCTGATCTGTCAGGAGAGACTGTCCGATCTGTCAAGAGAGACGGTGCGATCTGTCAGGAGAGACGGTCTGATCTGTCAGGAGAGACGGTCTGATCTGTTAGGAGAGACTGTCCGATCTGTCAAGAGAGACGGTCCGATCTGTCAGGAGAGACTGTCCGATCTGTCAGGAGAGACTGTCTGATCTGTCAGGAGAGACGGTCCGATCTGTCAGGAGAGACGGTCCGATCTGTCAGGAGAGACGGTCTGATCTGTCAGGAGAGACGGTCTGATCTGTCAGGAGAGACTGTCCGATCTGTCAGGAGAGACGGTCCGATCTGTCAGCAGAGACTAGTCTGATCTGTCAGGAGAGACTAGTCTGATCTGTCAGGAGAGACGGTCTGATCTGTCAGGAGAGACGGTCTGATCTGTCAGGAGAGACGGTCTGATCTGTCAGGAGAGACTAGTCCAGAGACGGTCTGATCTGTCAGGAGAGACGGTCTAATCTGTCAGGAAAGAAGGTCTGATCTGTCAGGAGAGACTAGTCTGATCTGTCATGAGAGACTAGTCTGATCTGTCAGGAGAGACGTTCTGATCTGTCAGGAGAGACCGTCTGATCTGTCAGGAGAGACTGGTCTGTCAGGAGAGACGGTCTGATCTGTCAGGAGAGACGGTCTGATCTGTCAGGAGAGAATGTCCGATCTGTCAAGAGAGACGGTCCGATCTGTCAGGAGAGACGGTCTGATCTGTCAGGAGAGACTGTCCGATCTGTCAGGAGAGACGGTCCGATCTGTCAGGAGAGACTAGTCTGATCTGTCAGGAGAGACGGTCTGATCTGTCAGGAGAGACTAGTCCGATCTGTCAGGAGAGACGGTCCGATCTGTCAGGAGAGACTAGTCCGATCTGTCAGGAGAGACTGGTGTAATCTGTCAGGAGAGACGGTCCGAACTGTCAGGAGAGACGGTCCGATCTGTCAGGAGAGACTGTTCCAGAGACTAGTCTGATCTGTCAGGAGAGACGGTCTGATCTGTCAGGAGAGACTAGTCTGATCTGTCAGGAGAGACTGTTCCAGAGACTAGTCTGATCTGTCAGGAGTGACTGTTCCAGAGACTAGTCTGATCTGTCAGGAGAGACGGTCTGATCTGTCAGGAGAGACGGTCTGATCTGTCTGGAGAGACGGTCTGATCTGTTAGGAGAGACGATCTGATCTGTCAGGAGAGACGGTCTGATCTGTCAGGAGAGACGGTCTGATCTGTCAGGAGAGACGGTCTGATCTGTCAGGAGAGACGGTCTGATCTGTCAGGAGAGACTGGTCTGTCAGGAGAGACGGTCTGATCTGTCAGGAGAGACTAGTCCAGAGACGGTCTGATCTGTCAGGAGAGACGGTCTGATCTGTCAGGAGAGACTGTCCGATCTGTCAGGAGAGACTGGTCTGATCTGTCAGGAGAGACGGTCTGATCTGTCAGGAGAGACGGTCTGATCTGTCAGGAGAGACTAGTCCAGAGACGGTCTGATCTGTCAGGAGAGACGGTCTCATCAGTCAGGAGAGACGGTCTGATCTGTCAGGAGAGACTAGTCTGATCTGTCAGGAGAGACGGTCTGATCTGTCAGGATGACGGTCTGATCTGTCAGGAGAGACGGTCTCATCAGTCTGGAGAGACTAGTCTGATCTGTCAGAAGAGACTAGTCTGATCTGTCAGGAGAGACTGTTCCAGAGACTAGTCTGATCTGTCAGGAGAGACGGTCTGATCTGTCAGGAGAGACGGTCTGATCTGTCAGGAGAGACGGTCTGATCTGTCAGGAGAGACTGTCCGATCTGTCAAGAGAGACGGTGCGATCTGTCAGGAGAGACGGTCTGATCTGTCAGGAGAGACGTTCTGATCTGTTAGGAGAGACTGTCCGATCTGTCAAGAGAGACGGTCCGATCTGTCAGGAGAGACGGTCTGATCTGTCAGGAGAGACTGTCCGATCTGTCAGGAGAGACTGTCTGATCTGTCAGGAGAGACGGTCCGATCTGTCAGGAGAGACGGTCCGATCTGTCAGGAGAGACGGTCTGATCTGTCAGGAGAGACGGTCTGATCTGTCAGGAGAGACTGTCCGATCTGTCAGGAGAGACGGTCCGATCTGTCAGCAGAGACTAGTCTGATCTGTCAGGAGAGACTAGTCTGATCTGTCAGGAGAGACGGTCTGATCTGTCAGGAGAGACGGTCTGATCTGTCAGGAGAGACGGTCTGATCTGTCAGGAGAGACTAGTCCAGAGACGGTCTGATCTGTCAGGAGAGACGGTCTAATCTGTCAGGAAAGAAGGTCTGATCTGTCAGGAGAGACTAGTCTGATCTGTCATGAGAGACTAGTCTGATCTGTCAGGAGAGACGTTCTGATCTGTCAGGAGAGACCGTCTGATCTGTCAGGAGAGACTGGTCTGTCAGGAGAGACGGTCTGATCTGTCAGGAGAGACGGTCTGATCTGTCAGGAGAGAATGTCCGATCTGTCAAGAGAGACGGTCCGATCTGTCAGGAGAGACGGTCTGATCTGTCAGGAGAGACTGTCCGATCTGTCAGGAGAGACGGTCCGATCTGTCAGGAGAGACTAGTCTGATCTGTCAGGAGAGACGGTCTGATCTGTCAGGAGAGACTAGTCCGATCTGTCAGGAGAGACGGTCCGATCTGTCAGGAGAGACTAGTCCGATCTGTCAGGAGAGACTGGTGTAATCTGTCAGGAGAGACGGTCCGAACTGTCAGGAGAGACGGTCCGATCTGTCAGGAGAGACTGTTCCAGAGACTAGTCTGATCTGTCAGGAGAGACGGTCTGATCTGTCAGGAGAGACTAGTCTGATCTGTCAGGAGAGACTGTTCCAGAGACTAGTCTGATCTGTCAGGAGTGACTGTTCCAGAGACTAGTCTGATCTGTCAGGAGAGACGGTCTGATCTGTCAGGAGAGACGGTCTGATCTGTCTGGAGAGACGGTCTGATCTGTTAGGAGAGACGATCTGATCTGTCAGGAGAGACGGTCTGATCTGTCAGGAGAGACGGTCTGATCTGTCAGGAGAGACGGTCTGATCTGTCAGGAGAGACGGTCTGATCTGTCAGGAGAGACGGTCTGATCTGTCAGGAGAGACGGTCTGATCTGTCTGGAGAGACGGTCTGATCTGTCAGGAGAGACAGTCTGATCTGTCAGGAGAGACTGGTCTGTCAGGAGAGACGGTCTGATCTGTCAGGAGAGACTAGTCTGATCTGTCAGGAGAGACTAGTCTGATCTGTCTGGAGAGACGGTCTGATCTGTCAGGAGAGACGGTCTGATCTGTCAGGAGAGACTGGTCTGTCAGGAGAGACGGTCTGATCTGTCAGGAGAGACGGTCTGATCTGTCAGGAGAGACTGGTCTGTCAGGAGAGACGGTCTGATCTGTCAGGAGAGACTAGTCCAGAGACGGTCTGATCTGTCAGGAGAGACGGTCTGATCTGTCAGGAGAGACTGTCCGATCTGTCAGGAGAGACTGGTCTGATCTGTCAGGAGAGACGGTCTGATCTGTCAGGAGAGACTGGTCTGTCAGGAGAGACGGTCTGATCTGTCAGGAGAGACGGTCTGATCTGTCAGGAGAGACTGGTCTGTCAGGAGAGACGGTCTGATCTGTCAGGAGAGACTAGTCCAGAGACGGTCTGATCTGTCAGGAGAGACGGTCTGATCTGTCAGGAGAGACTGTCCGATCTGTCAGGAGAGACTGGTCTGATCTGTCAGGAGAGACGGTCTGATCTGTCAGGAGAGACGGTCTGATCTGTCAGGAGAGACTAGTCCAGAGACGGTCTGATCTGTCAGGAGAGACGGTCTCATCAGTCAGGAGAGACGGTCTGATCTGTCAGGAGAGACTAGTCTGATCTGTCAGGAGAGACGTTCTGATCTGTCAGGAGAGACGGTCTGATCTGTCAGGAGAGACGGTCTCATCAGTCAGGAGAGACTAGTCTGATCTGTCAGGAGAGACTAGTCTGATCTGTCAGGAGAGACTGTTCCAGAGACTAGTCTGATCTGTCAGGAGAGACGGTCTGATCTGTCAGGAGACACGGTCTGATCTGTCTGGAGAGACTAGTCTGATCTGTCAGGAGAGACGGTCTGATCTGTCAGGAGAGACTAGTCCGATCTGTCAGGAGAGACGGTCCGATCTGTCAGGGGAGACTGGTGTGATCTGTCAGGAGAGACTGGTCTAATCTGTCAGGAGAGACGGTCCGAACTGTCAGGAGAGACGGTCCGATCTGTCAGGAGAGACTGTTCCAGAGACTAGTCTGATCTGTCAGGAGAGACGGTCTGATCTGTCAGGAGAGACTAGTCTGATCTGTCAGGAGAGACGATCTGATCTGTCAGGAGAGACGGTCTGATCTGTCTGGAGAGACGGTCTGATCTGTCAGGAGAGACGGTCTGATCTGTCAGGAGAGACGGTCTGATCTGTCAGGAGAGACGGTCTGATCTGTCTGGAGAGACGGTCTGATCTGTCAGGAGAGACGGTCTGATCTGTCAGGAGAGACTGGTCTGTCAGGAGAGACGGTCTGATCTGTCAGGAGAGACTAGTCTGATCTGTCAGGAGAGACTAGTCTGATCTGTCTGGAGAGACGGTCTGATCTGTCAGGAGAGACGGTCTGATCTGTCAGGAGAGACTGGTCTGTCAGGAGAGACGGTCTGATCTGTCAGGAGAGACGGTCTGATCTGTCAGGAGAGACTGGTCTGTCAGGAGAGACGGTCTGATCTGTCAGGAGAGACTAGTCCAGAGACGGTCTGATCTGTCAGGAGAGACGGTCTGATCTGTCAGGAGAGACTGTCCGATCTGTCAGGAGAGACTGGTCTGATCTGTCAGGAGAGACGGTCTGATCTGTCAGGAGAGACGGTCTGATCTGTCAGGAGAGACTAGTCCAGAGACGGTCTGATCTGTCAGGAGAGACGGTCTCATCAGTCAGGAGAGACGGTCTGATCTGTCAGGAGAGACTAGTCTGATCTGTCAGGAGAGACGGTCTGATCTGTCAGGAGAGACGGTCTGATCTGTCAGGAGAGACGGTCTCATCAGTCTGGAGAGACTAGTCTGATCTGTCAGGAGAGACTAGTCTGATCTGTCAGGAGAGACTGTTCCAGAGACTAGTCTGATCTGTCAGGAGAGACGGTCTGATCTGTCAGGAGAGACGGTCTGATCTGTCAGGAGAGACGGTCTGATCTGTCAGGAGAGACTGTCCGATCTGTCAAGAGAGACGGTGCGATCTGTCAGGAGAGACGGTCTGATCTGTCAGGAGAGACGGTCTGATCTGTTAGGAGAGACTGTCCGATCTGTCAAGAGAGACGGTCCGATCTGTCAGGAGAGACGGTCTGATCTGTCAGGAGAGACTGTCCGATCTGTCAGGAGAGACTGTCTGATCTGTCAGGAGAGACGGTCCGATCTGTCAGGAGAGACGGTCCGATCTGTCAGGAGAGACGGTCTGATCTGTCAGGAGAGACTGTCCGATCTGTCAGGAGAGACGGTCCGATCTGTCAGCAGAGACTAGTCTGATCTGTCAGGAGAGACTAGTCTGATCTGTCAGGAGAGACGGTCTGATCTGTCAGGAGAGACGGTCTGATCTGTCAGGAGAGACGGTCTGATCTGTCAGGAGAGACTAGTCCAGAGACGGTCTGATCTGTCAGGAGAGACGGTCTAATCTGTCAGGAAAGAAGGTCTGATCTGTCAGGAGAGACTAGTCTGATCTGTCATGAGAGACTAGTCTGATCTGTCAGGAGAGACGTTCTGATCTGTCAGGAGAGACCGTCTGATCTGTCAGGAGAGACTGGTCTGTCAGGAGAGACGGTCTGATCTGTCAGGAGAGACGGTCTGATCTGTCAGGAGAGAATGTCCGATCTGTCAAGAGAGACGGTCCGATCTGTCAGGAGAGACGGTCTGATCTGTCAGGAGAGACTGTCCGATCTGTCAGGAGAGACGGTCCGATCTGTCAGGAGAGACTAGTCTGATCTGTCAGGAGAGACGGTCTGATCTGTCAGGAGAGACTAGTCCGATCTGTCAGGAGAGACGGTCCGATCTGTCAGGAGAGACTAGTCCGATCTGTCAGGAGAGACTGGTCTAATCTGTCAGGAGAGACGGTCCGAACTGTCAGGAGAGACGGTCCGATCTGTCAGGAGAGACTGTTCCAGAGACTAGTCTGATCTGTCAGGAGAGACGGTCTGATCTGTCAGGAGAGACTAGTCTGATCTGTCAGGAGAGACTGTTCCAGAGACTAGTCTGATCTGTCAGGAGTGACTGTTCCAGAGACTAGTCTGATCTGTCAGGAGAGACGGTCTGATCTGTCAGGAGAGACGGTCTGATCTGTCTGGAGAGACGGTCTGATCTGTTAGGAGAGACGATCTGATCTGTCAGGAGAGACGGTCTGATCTGTCAGGAGAGACGGTCTGATCTGTCAGGAGAGACGGTCTGATCTGTCAGGAGAGACGGTCTGATCTGTCAGGAGAGACGGTCTGATCTGTCAGGAGAGACGGTCTGATCTGTCTGGAGAGACGGTCTGATCTGTCAGGAGAGACGGTCTGATCTGTCAGGAGAGACTGGTCTGTCAGGAGAGACGGTCTGATCTGTCAGGAGAGACTAGTCTGATCTGTCAGGAGAGACTAGTCTGATCTGTCTGGAGAGACGGTCTGATCTGTCAGGAGAGACGGTCTGATCTGTCAGGAGAGACTGGTCTGTCAGGAGAGACGGTCTGATCTGTCAGGAGAGACGGTCTGATCTGTCAGGAGAGACTGGTCTGTCAGGAGAGACGGTCTGATCTGTCAGGAGAGACTAGTCCAGAGACGGTCTGATCTGTCAGGAGAGACGGTCTGATCTGTCAGGAGAGACTGTCCGATCTGTCAGGAGAGACTGGTCTGATCTGTCAGGAGAGACGGTCTGATCTGTCAGGAGAGACTAGTCCAGAGACGGTCTGATCGGTCAGGAGAGATGGTCTCATCAGTCAGGAGAGACGGTCTGATCTGTCAGGAGAGACTAGTCTGATCTGTCAGGAGAGACGGTCTGATCTGTCAGGAGAGACGGTCTCATCAGTCAGGAGAGACTAGTCTGATCTGTCAGGAGAGACTAGTCTGATCTGTCAGGAGAGACTGTTCCAGAGACTAGTCTGATCTGTCAGGAGAGACGGTCTGATCTGTCTGGAGAGACGGTCTGATCTGTTAGGAGAGACGGTCTGATCTGTCAGGAGAGACGGTCTGATCTGTCAGGAGAGACGGTCTGATCTGTCAGGAGAGACGGTCTGATCTGTCAGCAGAGACTAGCCTGATCTGTCAGGAGAGACTAGTCTGATCTGTCAGGAGAGACTAGTCTGATCTGTCTGGAGAGACGGTCTGATCTGTCAGGAGAGACGGTCTGATCTGTCAGGAGAGACTGGTCTGTCAGGAGAGACGGTCTGATCTGTCAGGAGAGACTAGTCCAGAGACGGTCTGATCTGTCAGGAGAGACGGTCTGATCTGTCAGGAGAGACTGTCCGATCTGTCAGGAGAGACTGGTCTGATCTGTCAGGAGAGACGGTCTGATCTGTCAGGAGAGACGGTCTGATCTGTCAGGAGAGACTAGTCCAGAGACGGTCTGATCTGTCAGGAGAGACGGTCTGATCTGTCAGGAGACACGGTCTGATCTGTCTGGAGAGACTAGTCTGATCTGTCAGGAGAGACGGTCTGATCTGTCAGGAGAGACTAGTCCGATCTGTCAGGAGAGACGGTCCGATCTGTCAGGGGAGACTGGTGTGATCTGTCAGGAGAGACTGGTCTAATCTGTCAGGAGAGACGGTCCGAACTGTCAGGAGAGACGGTCCGATCTGTCAGGAGAGACTGTTCCAGAGACTAGTCTGATCTGTCAGGAGAGACGGTCTGATCTGTCAGGAGAGACTAGTCTGATCTGTCAGGAGAGACGATCTGATCTGTCAGGAGAGACGGTCTGATCTGTCTGGAGAGACGGTCTGATCTGTTAGGAGAGACGATCTGATCTGTCAGGAGAGACGGTCTGATCTGTCAGGAGAGACGGTCTGATCTGTCAGGAGAGACGGTCTGATCTGTCAGGAGAGACGGTCTGATCTGTCAGGAGAGACGGTCTGATCTGTCAGGAGAGACGGTCTGATCTGTCTGGAGAGACGGTCTGATCTGTCAGGAGAGACGGTCTGATCTGTCAGGAGAGACTGGTCTGTCAGGAGAGACGGTCTGATCTGTCAGGAGAGACTAGTCTGATCTGTCAGGAGAGACTAGTCTGATCTGTCTGGAGAGACGCTCTGATCTGTCAGGAGAGACGGTCTGATCTGTCAGGAGAGACTGGTCTGTCAGGAGAGACGGTCTGATCTGTCAGGAGAGACGGTCTGATCTGTCAGGAGAGACTGGTCTGTCAGGAGAGACGGTCTGATCTGTCAGGAGAGACTAGTCCAGAGACGGTCTGATCTGTCAGGAGAGACGGTCTGATCTGTCAGGAGAGACTGTCCGATCTGTCAGGAGAGACTGTCCGATCTGTCAGGAGAGACTGGTCTGATCTGTCAGGAGAGACGGTCTGATCTGTCAGGAGAGACGGTCTGATCTGTCAGGAGAGACTAGTCCAGAGACGGTCTGATCTGTCAGGAGAGACGGTCTCATCAGTCAGGAGAGACGGTCTGATCTGTCAGGAGAGACTAGTCTGATCTGTCAGGAGAGACGGTCTGATCTGTCAGGAGAGACGGTCTGATCTGTCAGGAGAGACGGTCTCATCAGTCTGGAGAGACTAGTCTGATCTGTCAGGAGAGACTAGTCTGATCTGTCAGGAGAGACTGTTCCAGAGACTAGTCTGATCTGTCAGGAGAGACGGTCTGATCTGTCAGGAGAGACGGTCTGATCTGTCAGGAGAGACGGTCTGATCTGTCAGGAGAGACTGTCCGATCTGTCAAGAGAGACGGTGCGATCTGTCAGGAGAGACGGTCTGATCTGTCAGGAGAGACGGTCTGATCTGTTAGGAGAGACTGTCCGATCTGTCAAGAGAGACGGTCCGATCTGTCAGGAGAGACGGTCTGATCTGTCAGGAGAGACTGTCCGATCTGTCAGGAGAGACTGTCTGATCTGTCAGGAGAGACGGTCCGATCTGTCAGGAGAGACGGTCCGATCTGTCAGGAGAGACGGTCTGATCTGTCAGGAGAGACTGTCCGATCTGTCAGGAGAGACGGTCCGATCTGTCAGCAGAGACTAGTCTGATCTGTCAGGAGAGACGGTCTGATCTGTCAGGAGAGACTGTCCGATCTGTCAGGAGAGACTGTCCGATCTGTCAGGAGAGACTGGTCTGATCTGTCAGGAGAGACGGTCTGATCTGTCAGGAGAGACGGTCTGATCTGTCAGGAGAGACTAGTCCAGAGACGGTCTGATCTGTCAGGAGAGACGGTCTCATCAGTCAGGAGAGACGGTCTGATCTGTCAGGAGAGACTAGTCTGATCTGTCAGGAGAGACGGTCTGATCTGTCAGGAGAGACGGTCTGATCTGTCAGGAGAGACGGTCTCATCAGTCTGGAGAGACTAGTCTGATCTGTCAGGAGAGACTAGTCTGATCTGTCAGGAGAGACTGTTCCAGAGACTAGTCTGATCTGTCAGGAGAGACGGTCTGATCTGTCAGGAGAGACGGTCTGATCTGTCAGGAGAGACGGTCTGATCTGTCAGGAGAGACGGTCTGATCTGTCAGGAGAGACTGTCCGATCTGTCAAGAGAGACGGTGCGATCTGTCAGGAGAGACGGTCTGATCTGTCAGGAGAGACGGTCTGATCTGTTAGGAGAGACTGTCCGATCTGTCAAGAGAGACGGTCCGATCTGTCAGGAGAGACGGTCTGATCTGTCAGGAGAGACTGTCCGATCTGTCAGGAGAGACTGTCTGATCTGTCAGGAGAGACGGTCCGATCTGTCAGGAGAGACGGTCCGATCTGTCAGGAGAGACGGTCTGATCTGTCAGGAGAGACTGTCCGATCTGTCAGGAGAGACGGTCCGATCTGTCAGCAGAGACTAGTCTGATCTGTCAGGAGAGACTAGTCTGATCTGTCAGGAGAGACGGTCTGATCTGTCAGGAGAGACGGTCTGATCTGTCAGGAGAGACGGTCTGATCTGTCAGGAGAGACTAGTCCAGAGACGGTCTGATCTGTCAGGAGAGACGGTCTAATCTGTCAGGAAAGAAGGTCTGATCTGTCAGGAGAGACTAGTCTGATCTGTCATGAGAGACTAGTCTGATCTGTCAGGAGAGACGTTCTGATCTGTCAGGAGAGACCGTCTGATCTGTCAGGAGAGACTGGTCTGTCAGGAGAGACGGTCTGATCTGTCAGGAGAGACGGTCTGATCTGTCAGGAGAGAATGTCCGATCTGTCAAGAGAGACGGTCCGATCTGTCAGGAGAGACGGTCTGATCTGTCAGGAGAGACTGTCCGATCTGTCAGGAGAGACGGTCCGATCTGTCAGGAGAGACTAGTCTGATCTGTCAGGAGAGACGGTCTGATCTGTCAGGAGAGACTAGTCCGATCTGTCAGGAGAGACGGTCCGATCTGTCAGGAGAGACTAGTCCGATCTGTCAGGAGAGACTGGTCTGATCTGTCAGGAGAGACGGTCCGAACTGTCAGGAGAGACGGTCCGATCTGTCAGGAGAGACTGTTCCAGAGACTAGTCTGATCTGTCAGGAGAGACGGTCTGATCTGTCAGGAGAGACTAGTCTGATCTGTCAGGAGAGACTGTTCCAGAGACTAGTCTGATCTGTCAGGAGTGACTGTTCCAGAGACTAGTCTGATCTGTCAGGAGAGACGGTCTGATCTGTCAGGAGAGACGGTCTGATCTGTCTGGAGAGACGGTCTGATCTGTTAGGAGAGACGATCTGATCTGTCAGGAGAGACGGTCTGATCTGTCAGGAGAGACGGTCTGATCTGTCAGGAGAGACGGTCTGATCTGTCAGGAGAG
Organism: Salmo salar; assembly: GCF_965601325.2. Classification (NCBI taxonomy): domain Eukaryota; kingdom Metazoa; phylum Chordata; class Actinopteri; order Salmoniformes; family Salmonidae; genus Salmo; species Salmo salar. The sequence continues at coordinate 59,938,017 of NC_138308.1, forward strand.
ACGGTCTGATCTGTCAGGAGAGACGGTCTGATCTGTCAGGAGAGACGGTCTGATCTGTCTGGAGAGACGGTCTGATCTGTCAGGAGAGACGGTCTGATCTGTCAGGAGAGACTGGTCTGTCTGGAGAGACGGTCTGATCTGTCAGGAGAGACTAGTCTGATCTGTCAGGAGAGACTAGTCTGATCTGTCTGGAGAGACGGTCTGATCTGTCAGGAGAGACGGTCTGATCTGTCAGGAGAGACTGGTCTGTCAGGAGAGACGGTCTGATCTGTCAGGAGAGACGGTCTGATCTGTCAGGAGAGACTGGTCTGTCAGGAGAGACGGTCTGATCTGTCAGGAGAGACTAGTCCAGAGACGGTCTGATCTGTCAGGAGAGACGGTCTGATCTGTCAGGAGAGACTGTCCGATCTGTCAGGAGAGACTGGTCTGATCTGTCAGGAGAGACGGTCTGATCTGTCAGGAGAGACGGTCTGATCTGTCAGGAGAGACTAGTCCAGAGACGGTCTGATCTGTCAGGAGAGATGGTCTCATCAGTCAGGAGAGACGGTCTGATCTGTCAGGAGAGACTAGTCTGATCTGTCAGGAGAGACGGTCTGATCTGTCAGGAGAGACGGTCTCATCAGTCAGGAGAGACTAGTCTGATCTGTCAGGAGAGACTAGTCTGATCTGTCAGGAGAGACTGTTCCAGAGACTAGTCTGATCTGTCAGGAGAGACGGTCTGATCTGTCAGGAGAGACGGTCTGATCTGTCGGAGAGACGGTCTGATCTGTTGGAGAGACGGTCTGATCTGTTAGGAGAGACGGTCTGATCTGTCAGGAGAGACGGTCTGATCTGTCAGGAGAGACGGTCTGATCTGTCAGCAGAGACTAGCCTGATCTGTCAGGAGAGACTAGTCTGATCTGTCAGGAGAGACTAGTCTGATCTGTCTGGAGAGACTAGTCTGATCTGTCTGGAGAGACGGTCTGATCTGTCAGGAGAGACGGTCTGATCTGTCAGGAGAGACTGGTCTGTCAGGAGAGACGGTCTGATCTGTCAGGAGAGACTAGTCCAGAGACGGTCTGATCTGTCAGGAGAGACGGTCTGATCTGTCAGGAGAGACTGTCCGATCTGTCAGGAGAGACTGGTCTGATCTGTCAGGAGAGACGGTCTGATCTGTCAGGAGAGACGGTCTGATCTGTCAGGAGAGACTAGTCCAGAGACGGTCTGATCTGTCAGGAGAGACGGTCTCATCAGTCAGGAGAGACGGTCTGATCTGTCAGGAGAGACTAGTCTGATCTGTCAGGAGAGACGGTCTGATCTGTCAGGAGAGACGGTCTGATCTGTCAGGAGAGACTAGTCCAGAGACGGTCTGATCTGTCAGGAGAGACGGTCTCATCAGTCAGGAGAGACGGTCTGATCTGTCAGGAGAGACTAGTCTGATCTGTCAGGAGAGACTAGTCCAGAGACGGTCTGATCTGTCAGGAGAGACGGTCTGATCTGTCAGGAGAGACTGTCCGATCTGTCAGGAGAGACTGGTCTGATCTGTCAGGAGAGACGGTCTGATCTGTCAGGAGAGACGGTCTGATCTGTCAGGAGAGACTAGTCCAGAGACGGTCTGATCTGTCAGGAGAGATGGTCTCATCAGTCAGGAGAGACGGTCTGATCTGTCAGGAGAGACTAGTCTGATCTGTCAGGAGAGACGGTCTGATCTGTCAGGAGAGACGGTCTGATCTGTCAGGAGAGATGGTCTCATCAGTCAGGAGAGACGGTCTGATCTGTCAGGAGAGACTAGTCTGATCTGTCAGGAGAGACGGTCTGATCTGTCAGGAGAGACGGTCTCATCAGTCAGGAGAGACTAGTCTGATCTGTCAGGAGAGACTAGTCTGATCTGTCAGGAGAGACTGTTCCAGAGACTAGTCTGATCTGTCAGGACAGACGGTCTGATCTGTCAGGAGAGACGGTCTGATCTGTCTGGAGAGACGGTCTGATCTGTTAGGAGAGACGGTCTGATCTGTCAGGAGAGACGGTCTGATCTGTCAGGAGAGACGGTCTGATCTGTCAGCAGAGACTAGCCTGATCTGTCAGGAGAGACTAGTCTGATCTGTCAGGAGAGACTAGTCTGATCTGTCTGGAGAGACTAGTCTGATCTGTCTGGAGAGACGGTCTGATCTGTCAGGAGAGACGGTCTGATCTGTCAGGAGAGACTGGTCTGTCAGGAGAGACGGTCTGATCTGTCAGGAGAGACTAGTCCAGAGACGGTCTGATCTGTCAGGAGAGACGGTCTGATCTGTCAGGAGAGACTGTCCGATCTGTCAGGAGAGACTGGTCTGATCTGTCAGGAGAGACGGTCTGATCTGTCAGGAGAGACGGTCTGATCTGTCAGGAGAGACTAGTCCAGAGACGGTCTGATCTGTCAGGAGAGACGGTCTCATCAGTCAGGAGAGACGGTCTGATCTGTCAGGAGAGACTAGTCTGATCTGTCAGGAGAGACGGTCTGATCTGTCAGGAGAGACGGTCTGATCTGTCAGGAGAGACTAGTCCAGAGACGGTCTGATCTGTCAGGAGAGACGGTCTCATCAGTCAGGAGAGACGGTCTGATCTGTCAGGAGAGACTAGTCTGATCTGTCAGGAGAGACTAGTCCAGAGACGGTCTGATCTGTCAGGAGAGACGGTCTGATCTGTCAGGAGAGACTGTCCGATCTGTCAGGAGAGACTGGTCTGATCTGTCAGGAGAGACGGTCTGATCTGTCAGGAGAGACGGTCTGATCTGTCAGGAGAGACTAGTCCAGAGACGGTCTGATCTGTCAGGAGAGATGGTCTCATCAGTCAGGAGAGACGGTCTGATCTGTCAGGAGAGACTAGTCTGATCTGTCAGGAGAGACGGTCTGATCTGTCAGGAGAGACGGTCTGATCTGTCAGGAGAGACGGTCTCATCAGTCAGGAGAGACTAGTCTGATCTGTCAGGAGAGACTAGTCTGATCTGTCAGGAGAGACTGTTCCAGAGACTAGTCTGATCTGTCAGGAGAGACGGTCTGATCTGTCAGGAGAGACGGTCTGATCTGTCTGGAGAGACGGTCTGATCTGTTAGGAGAGACGGTCTGATCTGTCAGGAGAGACGGTCTGATCTGTCAGGAGAGACCGTCTGATCTGTCAGGAGAGACGGTCTGATCTGTCAGCAGAGACTAGCCTGATCTGTCAGGAGAGACTAGTCTGATCTGTCAGGAGAGACTAGTCTGATCTGTCTGGAGAGACGGTCTGATCTGTCAGGAGAGACTGGTCTGTCAGGATAGACGGTCTGATCTGTCAGGAGAGACTAGTCCAGAGACGGTCTGATCTGTCAGGAGAGACGGTCTGATCTGTCAGGAGAGACTGTCCGATCTGTCAGGAGAGACTGGTCTGATCTGTCAGGAGAGACGGTCTGATCTGTCAGGAGAGACGGTCTGATCTGTCAGGAGAGACTAGTCCAGAGACGGTCTGATCTGTCAGGAGAGACGGTCTGATCTGTCAGGAGAGACGGTCTGATCTGTCAGGAGAGACTGTCCGATCTGTCAGGAGAGACGGTCTGATCTGTCAGGAGAGACTGGTCTGTCAGGAGAGACGGTCTGATCTGTCAGGAGAGACTAGTCCAGAGACGGTCTGATCTGTCAGGAGAGACGGTCTGATCTGTCAGGAGAGACTGTCCGATCTGTCAGGAGAGACTGGTCTGATCTGTCAGGAGAGACGGTCTGATCTGTCAGGAGAGACGGTCTGATCTGTCAGGAGAGACTAGTCCAGAGACGGTCTGATCTGTCAGGAGAGACGGTCTCATCAGTCAGGAGAGACGGTCTGATCTGTCAGGAGAGACGGTCTCATCAGTCAGGAGAGACGGTCTGATCTGTCAGGAGAGACTAGTCTGATCTGTCAGGAGAGACTAGTCCAGAGACGGTCTGATCTGTCAGGAGAGACGGTCTGATCTGTCAGGAGAGACTGTCCGATCTGTCAGGAGAGACTGGTCTGATCTGTCAGGAGAGACGGTCTGATCTGTCAGGAGAGACGGTCTGATCTGTCAGGAGAGACTAGTCCAGAGACGGTCTGATCTGTCAGGAGAGATGGTCTCATCAGTCAGGAGAGACGGTCTGATCTGTCAGGAGAGACTAGTCCAGAGACGGTCTGATCATTCAGGAGAGACGGTCTAATCTGTCAGGAGAGACTAGTCCAGAGACGGTCTGATCTGTCAGGAGAGACGGTCTGATCTGTCAGGAGAGACTAGTCTGATCTGTCAGGAGAGACTAGTCTGATCTGTCAGGAGAGACTAGTCTGATCTGTCAGGAGAGACGGTCTGATCTGTCAGGAGAGACGGTCTGACTGTCAGGAGAGACTGGTCTGTCAGGAGAGACGGTCTGATCTGTCAGGAGAGAAGATCTCATCTGTCAGGAGAGAATGTGCAATCTGTCAAGAGAGACGGTCCGATCTGTCAGGAGAGACGGTCCGATCTGTCAGGAGAGACGGTCCGATCTGTCAGGAGAGACGGTCCGATCTGTCAGGAGAGACTGTCCGATCTGTCAGGAGAGACTGTCTGATCTGTCAGGAGAGACTGTCTGATCTGTCAGGAGAGACTAGTCTGATCTGTCAGGAGAGACTGTCTGATCTGTCAGGAGAGACTGTCTGATCTGTCAGGAGAGACGGTCCGATCTGTCAGGAGAGACTGTCTGATCTGTCAGGAGAGACGGTCCGATCTGTCAGGAGAGACGGTCTGATCTGTCAGGAGAGACTGTCTGATCTGTTAGGAGAGACTGGTCCAGAGACAGACTGATCTGTCAGGAGAGACTGGTCTGATCTGTCAGGAGAGACTAGTCTGATCTGTCAGGAGAGACTAGTCCAGAGACAGTCTGATCTGTCAGGAGAGACTAGTCTGATCTGTCAGGAGAGACTAGTCTGATCTGTCAGGAGAGACTAGTCCAGAGACAGTCTGATCTGTCAGGAGAGACTAGTCTGATCTGTCAGGAGAGACTAGTCTGATCTGTCAGGAGAGACTAGTCTGATCTGTCAGGAGAGACTAGTCTGATCTGTCAGGAGAGACTGTCCGATCTGTCAGGAGAGACGGTCCGATCTGTCAGGGGAGACTGGTGTGATCTGTCAGGAGAGACTGGTCTGATCTGTCAGGAGAGACGGTCCGAACTGTCAGGAGAGACGGTCCGATCTGTCAGGAGAGACTGTTCCAGAGACTAGTCTGATCTGTCAGGAGAGACGGTCTGATCTGTCAGGAGAGACGGTCCGATCTGTCAGGAGAGACGGTCTGATCTGTCAGGAGAGACTGTCTGATCTGTTAGGAGAGACTGGTCCAGAGACAGACTGATCTGTCAGGAGAGACTGGTCTGATCTGTCAGGAGAGACTGTCTGATCTGTTAGGAGAGACTGGTCCAGAGACAGACTGATCTGTCAGGAGAGACTGGTCTGATCTGTCAGGAGAGACTAGTCTGATCTGTCAGGAGAGACTAGTCCAGAGACAGTCTGATCTGTCAGGAGAGACTAGTCTGATCTGTCAGGAGAGACTAGTCTGATCTGTCTAGGAGACACTAATCCAGAGACAGTCTGATCTGTCAGGAGAGACTAGTCTGATCTGTCAGGAGAGACTAGTCTGATCTGTCAGGAGAGACTAGTCTGATCTGTCAGGAGAGACTAGTCTGATCTGTCAGGAGAGACGGTCTGATCTGTCAGGAGAGACTAGTCTGATCTGTCAGGAGAGACTAGTCCAGAGACGGTCTGATCTGTCAGGAGAGACGGTCTGATCTGTCAGGAGAGACTAGTCTGATCTGTCAGGAGAGACTAGTCTGATCTGTCAGGAGAGACTAGTCTGATCTGTCAGGAGAGACGGTCTGATCTGTCAGGAGAGACTAGTCTGATCTGTCAGGAGAGACTAGTCCAGAGACGGTCTGATCTGTCAGGAGAGACGGTCTGATCTGTCAGGAGAGACTGTCCGATCTGTCAGGAGAGACTGGTCTGATCTGTCAGGAGAGACGGTCTGATCTGTCAGGAGAGACGGTCTGATCTGTCAGGAGAGACTAGTCCAGAGACGGTCTGATCTGTCAGGAGAGATGGTCTCATTAGTCAGGAGAGACGGTCTGATCTGTCAGGAGAGACTAGTCTGATCTGTCAGGAGAGACGGTCTGATCTGTCAGGAGAGACTGTCTGATCTGTCAGGAGAGACGGTCTCATCAGTCAGGAGAGACTAGTCTGATCTGTCAGGAGAGACTAGTCTGATCTGTCAGGAGAGACTGTTCCAGAGACTAGTCTGATCTGTCAGGAGAGACGGTCTGATCTGTCAGGAGAGACGGTCTGATCTGTCAGGAGAGACTAGTCCAGAGACGGTCTGATCTGTCAGGAGAGACGGTCTCATCAGTCAGGAGAGACGGTCTGATCTGTCAGGAGAGACTAGTCTGATCTGTCAGGAGAGACGGTCTGATCTGTCAGGAGAGACGGTCTGATCTGTCTGGAGAGACGGTCTGATCTGTTAGGAGAGACGGTCTGATCTGTCAGGAGAGACGGTCTGATCTGTCAGGAGAGACGGTCTGATCTGTCAGGAGAGACTAGTCCAGAGACGGTCTGATCTGTCAGGAGAGATGGTCTCATTAGTCAGGAGAGACGGTCTGATCTGTCAGGAGAGACTAGTCTGATCTGTCAGGAGAGACGGTCTGATCTGTCAGGAGAGACTGTCTGATCTGTCAGGAGAGACGGTCTCATCAGTCAGGAGAGACTAGTCTGATCTGTCAGGAGAGACTGTCCGATCTGTCAGGAGAGACTAGTCTGATCTGTCAGGAGAGACGGTCTGATCTGTCAGGAGAGACTGTCTGATCTGTCAGGAGAGACGGTCTCATCAGTCAGGAGAGACGGTCTGATCTGTCAGGAGAGACTAGTCTGATCTGTCAGGAGAGACTAGTCCAGAGACGGTCTGATCTGTCAGGAGAGACGGTCTGATCTGTCAGGAGAGACTGTCCGATCTGTCAGGAGAGACTGGTCTGATCTGTCAGGAGAGACGGTCTGATCTGTCAGGAGAGACGGTCTGATCTGTCAGGAGAGACTAGTCCAGAGACGGTCTGATCTGTCAGGAGAGATGGTCTCATCAGTCAGGAGAGACGGTCTGATCTGTCAGGAGAGACTAGTCTGATCTGTCAGGAGAGACGGTCTGATCTGTCAGGAGAGACGGTCTGATCTGTCAGGAGAGACGGTCTCATCAGTCAGGAGAGACTAGTCTGATCTGTCAGGAGAGACTAGTCTGATCTGTCAGGAGAGACTGTTCCAGAGACTAGTCTGATCTGTCAGGAGAGACGGTCTGATCTGTCAGGAGAGACGGTCTGATCTGTCAGGAGAGACGGTCTGATCTGTCTGGAGAGACGGTCTGATCTGTTAGGAGAGACGGTCTGATCTGTCAGGAGAGACGGTCTGATCTGTCAGGAGAGACCGTCTGATCTGTCAGGAGAGACGGTCTGATCTGTCAGCAGAGACTAGCCTGATCTGTCAGGAGAGACTAGTCTGATCTGTCAGGAGAGACTAGTCTGATCTGTCTGGAGAGACGGTCTGATCTGTCAGGAGAGACTGGTCTGTCAGGAGAGACGGTCTGATCTGTCAGGAGAGACTAGTCCAGAGACGGTCTGATCTGTCAGGAGAGACGGTCTGATCTGTCAGGAGAGACTGTCCGATCTGTCAGGAGAGACTGGTCTGATCTGTCAGGAGAGACGGTCTGATCTGTCAGGAGAGACGGTCTGATCTGTCAGGAGAGACTGTCCGATCTGTCAGGAGAGACTGGTCTGATCTGTCAGGAGAGACGGTCTGATCTGTCAGGAGAGACGGTCTGATCTGTCAGGAGAGACTAGTCCAGAGACGGTCTGATCTGTCAGGAGAGACGGTCTGATCTGTCAGGAGAGACGGTCTGATCTGTCAGGAGAGACTGTCCGATCTGTCAGGAGAGACGGTCTGATCTGTCAGGAGAGACTGGTCTGTCAGGAGAGACGGTCTGATCTGTCAGGAGAGACTAGTCCAGAGACGGTCTGATCTGTCAGGAGAGACGGTCTGATCTGTCAGGAGAGACTGTCCGATCTGTCAGGAGAGACTGGTCTGATCTGTCAGGAGAGACGGTCTGATCTGTCAGGAGAGACGGTCTGATCTGTCAGGAGAGACTAGTCCAGAGACGGTCTGATCTGTCAGGAGAGACGGTCTCATCAGTCAGGAGAGACGGTCTGATCTGTCAGGAGAGACTAGTCTGATCTGTCAGGAGAGACGGTCTGATCTGTCAGGAGAGACGGTCTGATCTGTCAGGAGAGACTAGTCCAGAGACGGTCTGATCTGTCAGGAGAGACGGTCTCATCAGTCAGGAGAGACGGTCTGATCTGTCAGGAGAGACTAGTCTGATCTGTCAGGAGAGACTAGTCCAGAGACGGTCTGATCTGTCAGGAGAGACGGTCTGATCTGTCAGGAGAGACTGTCCGATCTGTCAGGAGAGACTGGTCTGATCTGTCAGGAGAGACGGTCTGATCTGTCAGGAGAGACGGTCTGATCTGTCAGGAGAGACTAGTCCAGAGACGGTCTGATCTGTCAGGAGAGATGGTCTCATCAGTCAGGAGAGACGGTCTGATCTGTCAGGAGAGACTAGTCCAGAGACGGTCTGATCATTCAGGAGAGACGGTCTAATCTGTCAGGAGAGACTAGTCCAGAGACGGTCTGATCTGTCAGGAGAGACGGTCTGATCTGTCAGGAGAGAATAGTCTGATCTGTCAGGAGAGACTAGTCTGATCTGTCAGGAGAGACTAGTCTGATCTGTCAGGAGAGACGGTCTGATCTGTCAGGAGAGACGGTCTGACTGTCAGGAGAGACTGGTCTGTCAGGAGAGACGGTCTGATCTGTCAGGAGAGAAGATCTCATCTGTCAGGAGAGAATGTGCAATCTGTCAAGAGAGACGGTCCGATCTGTCAGGAGAGACGGTCCGATCTGTCAGGAGAGACGGTCCGATCTGTCAGGAGAGACGGTCCGATCTGTCAGGAGAGACTGTCCGATCTGTCAGGAGAGACTGTCTGATCTGTCAGGAGAGACTGTCTGATCTGTCAGGAGAGACTAGTCTGATCTGTCAGGAGAGACTGTCTGATCTGTCAGGAGAGACTGTCTGATCTGTCAGGAGAGACGGTCCGATCTGTCAGGAGAGACTGTCTGATCTGTCAGGAGAGACGGTCCGATCTGTCAGGAGAGACGGTCTGATCTGTCAGGAGAGACTGTCTGATCTGTTAGGAGAGACTGGTCCAGAGACAGACTGATCTGTCAGGAGAGACTGGTCTGATCTGTCAGGAGAGACTAGTCTGATCTGTCAGGAGAGACTAGTCCAGAGACAGTCTGATCTGTCAGGAGAGACTAGTCTGATCTGTCAGGAGAGACTAGTCTGATCTGTCAGGAGAGACTAGTCCAGAGACAGTCTGATCTGTCAGGAGAGACTAGTCTGATCTGTCAGGAGAGACTAGTCTGATCTGTCAGGAGAGACTAGTCTGATCTGTCAGGAGAGACTAGTCTGATCTGTCAGGAGAGACTGTCCGATCTGTCAGGAGAGACGGTCCGATCTGTCAGGGGAGACTGGTGTGATCTGTCAGGAGAGACTGGTCTGATCTGTCAGGAGATACGGTCCGAACTGTCAGGAGAGACGGTCCGATCTGTCAGGAGAGACTGTTCCAGAGACTAGTCTGATCTGTCAGGAGAGACTGGTCTGATCTGTCAGGAGAGACTGTCTGATCTGTTAGGAGAGACTGGTCCAGAGACAGACTGATCTGTCAGGAGAGACTGGTCTGATCTGTCAGGAGAGACTAGTCTGATCTGTCAGGAGAGACTAGTCCAGAGACAGTCTGATCTGTCAGGAGAGACTAGTCTGATCTGTCAGGAGAGACTAGTCTGATCTGTCTAGGAGACACTAATCCAGAGACAGTCTGATCTGTCAGGAGAGACTAGTCTGATCTGTCAGGAGAGACTAGTCTGATCTGTCAGGAGAGACTAGTCTGATCTGTCAGGAGAGACTAGTCTGATCTGTCAGGAGAGACGGTCTGATCTGTCAGGAGAGACGGTCTGATCTGTCAGGAGAGACTAGTCTGATCTGTCAGGAGAGACTAGTCCAGAGACGGTCTGATCTGTCAGGAGAGACGGTCTGATCTGTCAGGAGAGACTGTCCGATCTGTCAGGAGAGACTGGTCTGATCTGTCAGGAGAGACGGTCTGATCTGTCAGGAGAGACGGTCTGATCTGTCAGGAGAGACTAGTCCAGAGACGGTCTGATCTGTCAGGAGAGATGGTCTCATTAGTCAGGAGAGACGGTCTGATCTGTCAGGAGAGACTAGTCTGATCTGTCAGGAGAGACGGTCTGATCTGTCAGGAGAGACTGTCTGATCTGTCAGGAGAGACGGTCTCATCAGTCAGGAGAGACTAGTCTGATCTGTCAGGAGAGACTAGTCTGATCTGTCAGGAGAGACTGTTCCAGAGACTAGTCTGATCTGTCAGGAGAGACGGTCTGATCTGTCAGGAGAGACGGTCTGATCTGTCAGGAGAGACTAGTCCAGAGACGGTCTGATCTGTCAGGAGAGACGGTCTCATCAGTCAGGAGAGACGGTCTGATCTGTCAGGAGAGACTAGTCTGATCTGTCAGGAGAGACGGTCTGATCTGTCAGGAGAGACGGTCTGATCTGTCTGGAGAGACGGTCTGATCTGTTAGGAGAGACGGTCTGATCTGTCAGGAGAGACGGTCTGATCTGTCAGGAGAGACGGTCTGATCTGTCAGGAGAGACTAGTCCAGAGACGGTCTGATCTGTCAGGAGAGATGGTCTCATTAGTCAGGAGAGACGGTCTGATCTGTCAGGAGAGACTAGTCTGATCTGTCAGGAGAGACGGTCTGATCTGTCAGGAGAGACTGTCTGATCTGTCAGGAGAGACGGTCTCATCAGTCAGGAGAGACTAGTCTGATCTGTCAGGAGAGACTAGTCTGATCTGTCAGGAGAGACTGTTCCAGAGACTAGTCTGATCTGTCAGGAGAGACGGTCTGATCTGTCAGGAGAGACGGTCTGATCTGTCAGGAGAGACTAGTCCAGAGACGGTCTGATCTGTCAGGAGAGACGGTCTCATCAGTCAGGAGAGACGGTCTGATCTGTCAGGAGAGACTAGTCTGATCTGTCAGGAGAGACGGTCTGATCTGTCAGGAGAGACGGTCTGATCTGTCTGGAGAGACGGTCTGATCTGTTAGGAGAGACGGTCTGATCTGTCAGGAGAGACGGTCTGATCTGTCAGGAGAGACGGTCTGATCTGTCAGGAGAGACGGTCTGATCTGTCAGCAGAGACTAGCCTGATCTGTCAGGAGAGACTAGTCTGATCTGTCAGGAGAGACTAGTCTGATCTGTCTGGAGAGACGGTCTGATCTGTCAGGAGAGACTGGTCTGTCAGGAGAGACGGTCTGATCTGTCAGGAGAGACTAGTCCAGAGACGGTCTGATCTGTCAGGAGAGACGGTCTTATCTGTCAGGAGAGACTGTCCGATCTGTCAGGAGAGACTGGTCTGATCTGTCAGGAGAGACGGTCTGATCTGTCAGGAGAGACGGTCTGATCTGTCAGGAGAGACTAGTCCAGAGACGGTCTGATCTGTCAGGAGAGACGGTCTCATCAGTCAGGAGAGACGGTCTGATCTGTCAGGAGAGACTAGTCTGATCTGTCAGGAGAGACGGTCTGATCTGTCAGGAGAGACGGTCTGATCTGTCAGGAGAGACTAGTCCAGAGACGGTCTGATCTGTCAGGAGAGACGGTCTCATCAGTAAGGAGAGACGGTCTGATCTGTCAGGAGAGACTAGTCTGATCTGTCAGGAGAGACGGTCTGATATGTCAGGAGAGACGGTCTGATATGTCAGGAGAGACTATTCTGATCTGTCAGGAGAGACGGTCTGATCTGTTAGGAGAGACTGGTCCAGAGACAGTCTGATCTGTCAGGAGAGACTTGTCTGATCTGTCAGGAGAGACTAGTCCAGAGACGGTCTGATCTGTCAGGAGAGATGGTCTCATCAGTCAGGAGAGACGGTCTGATCTGTCAGGAGAGACTAGTCCAGAGACGGTCTGATCATTCAGGAGAGACGGTCTAATCTGTCAGGAGAGACTAGTCCAGAGACGGTCTGATCTGTCAGGAGAGACGGTCTGATCTGTCAGGAGAGACGGTCTGATCTGTCAGGAGAGACGGTCTGATCTGTCAGCAGAGACTAGCCTGATCTGTCAGGAGAGACTAGTCTGATCTGTCAGGAGAGACTAGTCTGATCTGTCTGGAGAGACGGTCTGATCTGTCAGGAGAGACTGGTCTGTCAGGAGAGACGGTCTGATCTGTCAGGAGAGACTAGTCCAGAGACGGTCTGATCTGTCAGGAGAGACGGTCTTATCTGTCAGGAGAGACTGTCCGATCTGTCAGGAGAGACTGGTCTGATCTGTCAGGAGAGACGGTCTGATCTGTCAGGAGAGACGGTCTGATCTGTCAGGAGAGACTAGTCCAGAGACGGTCTGATCTGTCAGGAGAGACGGTCTCATCAGTCAGGAGAGACGGTCTGATCTGTCAGGAGAGACTAGTCTGATCTGTCAGGAGAGACGGTCTGATCTGTCAGGAGAGACGGTCTGATCTGTCAGGAGAGACTAGTCCAGAGACGGTCTGATCTGTCAGGAGAGACGGTCTCATCAGTAAGGAGAGACGGTCTGATCTGTCAGGAGAGACTAGTCTGATCTGTCAGGAGAGACGGTCTGATATGTCAGGAGAGACGGTCTGATATGTCAGGAGAGACTATTCTGATCTGTCAGGAGAGACGGTCTGATCTGTTAGGAGAGACTGGTCCAGAGACAGTCTGATCTGTCAGGAGAGACTTGTCTGATCTGTCAGGAGAGACTAGTCCAGAGACGGTCTGATCTGTCAGGAGAGATGGTCTCATCAGTCAGGAGAGACGGTCTGATCTGTCAGGAGAGACTAGTCCAGAGACGGTCTGATCATTCAGGAGAGACGGTCTAATCTGTCAGGAGAGACTAGTCCAGAGACGGTCTGATCTGTCAGGAGAGACGGTCTGATCTGTCAGGAGAGACTAGTCTGATCTGTCAGGAGAGACTAGTCTGATCTGTCAGGAGAGACTAGTCTGATCTGTCAGGAGAGACGGTCTGATCTGTCAGGAGAGACGGTCTGACTGTCAGGAGAGACTGGTCTGTCAGGAGAGACGGTCTGATCTGTCAGGAGAGAAGATCTCATCTGTCAGGAGAGAATGTGCAATCTGTCAAGAGAGACGGTCCGATCTGTCAGGAGAGACGGTCCGATCTGTCAGGAGAGACGGTCCGATCTGTCAGGAGAGACGGTCCGATCTGTCAGGAGAGACGGTCCGATCTGTCAGGAGAGACTGTCCGATCTGTCAGGAGAGACTGTCTGATCTGTCAGGAGAGACTGTCTGATCTGTCAGGAGAGACTAGTCTGATCTGTCAGGAGAGACTGTCTGATCTGTCAGGAGAGACTGTCTGATCTGTCAGGAGAGACGGTCCGATCTGTCAGGAGAGACTGTCTGATCTGTCAGGAGAGACGGTCCGATCTGTCAGGAGAGACGGTCTGATCTGTCAGGAGAGACTGTCTGATCTGTTAGGAGAGACTGGTCCAGAGACAGACTGATCTGTCAGGAGAGACTGGTCTGATCTGTCAGGAGAGACTAGTCTGATCTGTCAGGAGAGACTAGTCCAGAGACTAGTCTGATCTGTCAGGAGAGACTAGTCTGATCTGTCAGGAGAGACTAGTCCAGAGACAGTCTGATCTGTCAGGAGAGACTAGTCCAGAGACAGTCTGATCTGTCAGGAGAGACTAGTCTGATCTGTCAGGAGAGACTAGTCTGATCTGTCAGGAGAGACTAGTCTGATCTGTCAGGAGAGACTAGTCTGATCTGTCAGGAGAGACTGTCCGATCTGTCAGGAGAGACGGTCCGATCTGTCAGGGGAGACTGGTGTGATCTGTCAGGAGAGACTGGTCTGATCTGTCAGGAGAGACGGTCCGAACTGTCAGGAGAGACGGTCCGATCTGTCAGGAGAGACTGTTCCAGAGACTAGTCTGATCTGTCAGGAGAGACGGTCTGATCTGTCAGGAGAGACGGTCCGATCTGTCAGGAGAGACGGTCTGATCTGTCAGGAGAGACTGTCTGATCTGTTAGGAGAGACTGGTCCAGAGACAGACTGATCTGTCAGGAGAGACTGGTCTGATCTGTCAGGAGAGACTGTCTGATCTGTTAGGAGAGACTGGTCCAGAGACAGACTGATCTGTCAGGAGAGACTGGTCTGATCTGTCAGGAGAGACTAGTCTGATCTGTCAGGAGAGACTAGTCCAGAGACAGTCTGATCTGTCAGGAGAGACTAGTCTGATCTGTCAGGAGAGACTAGTCTGATCTGTCTAGGAGACACTAATCCAGAGACAGTCTGATCTGTCAGGAGAGACTAGTCTGATCTGTCAGGAGAGACTAGTCTGATCTGTCAGGAGAGACTAGTCTGATCTGTCAGGAGAGACGGTCTGATCTGTCAGGAGAGACGGTCTGATCTGTCAGGAGAGACTAGTCTGATCTGTCAGGAGAGACTAGTCCAGAGACGGTCTGATCTGTCAGGAGAGACGGTCTGATCTGTCAGGAGAGACTGTCCGATCTGTCAGGAGAGACTGGTCTGATCTGTCAGGAGAGACGGTCTGATCTGTCAGGAGAGACGGTCTGATCTGTCAGGAGAGACTAGTCCAGAGACGGTCTGATCTGTCAGGAGAGATGGTCTCATTAGTCAGGAGAGACGGTCTGATCTGTCAGGAGAGACTAGTCTGATCTGTCAGGAGAGACGGTCTGATCTGTCAGGAGAGACTGTCTGATCTGTCAGGAGAGACGGTCTCATCAGTCAGGAGAGACTAGTCTGATCTGTCAGGAGAGACTAGTCTGATCTGTCAGGAGAGACTGTTCCAGAGACTAGTCTGATCTGTCAGGAGAGACGGTCTGATCTGTCAGGAGAGACGGTCTGATCTGTCAGGAGAGACTAGTCCAGAGACGGTCTGATCTGTCAGGAGAGACGGTCTCATCAGTCAGGAGAGACGGTCTGATCTGTTAGGAGAGACTAGTCTGATCTGTCAGGAGAGACGGTCTGATCTGTCAGGAGAGACGGTCTGATCTGTCTGGAGAGACGGTCTGATCTGTTAGGAGAGACGGTCTGATCTGTCAGGAGAGACGGTCTGATCTGTCAGGAGAGACGGTCTGATCTGTCAGGAGAGACGGTCTGATCTGTCAGCAGAGACTAGCCTGATCTGTCAGGAGAGACTAGTCTGATCTGTCAGGAGAGACTAGTCTGATCTGTCTGGAGAGACGGTCTGATCTGTCAGGAGAGACTGGTCTGTCAGGAGAGACGGTCTGATCTGTCAGGAGAGACTAGTCCAGAGACGGTCTGATCTGTCAGGAGAGACGGTCTTATCTGTCAGGAGAGACTGTCCGATCTGTCAGGAGAGACTGGTCTGATCTGTCAGGAGAGACGGTCTGATCTGTCAGGAGAGACGGTCTGATCTGTCAGGAGAGACTAGTCCAGAGACGGTCTGATCTGTCAGGAGAGACGGTCTCATCAGTCAGGAGAGACGGTCTGATCTGTCAGGAGAGACTAGTCTGATCTGTCAGGAGAGACGGTCTGATCTGTCAGGAGAGACGGTCTGATCTGTCAGGAGAGACTAGTCCAGAGACGGTCTGATCTGTCAGGAGAGACGGTCTCATCAGTAAGGAGAGACGGTCTGATCTGTCAGGAGAGACTAGTCTGATCTGTCAGGAGAGACGGTCTGATATGTCAGGAGAGACGGTCTGATATGTCAGGAGAGACTATTCTGATCTGTCAGGAGAGACGGTCTGATCTGTTAGGAGAGACTGGTCCAGAGACAGTCTGATCTGTCAGGAGAGACTTGTCTGATCTGTCAGGAGAGACTAGTCCAGAGACAGTCTGATCTGTCAGGAGAGACTAGTCTGATCTGTCAGGAGAGACTAGTCCAGAGACAATCTGATCTGTCAGGAGAGACTAGTCTGATCTGTAAGGAGAGACTGTTCCAGAAACTAGTCTGATCTGTCAGGAGAGACTGGTCCAGAGACGGTCTGATGTGTCAGGAGAGACTAGTGTAGAGACGGTCTGATCTGTCAGGAGAGACTGTCCGATCTGTCAGGAGAGACTGGTCTGATCTGTCAGGAGAGACGGTCTGATCTGTCAGGAGAGACGGTCTGATCTGTCAGGAGAGACTAGTCCAGAGACGGTCTGATCTGTCAGGAGAGACGGTCTCATCAGTCAGGAGAGACGGTCTGATCTGTCAGGAGAGACTAGTCTGATCTGTCAGGAGAGACGGTCTGATCTGTCAGGAGAGACGGTCTGATCTGTCAGGAGAGACTAGTCCAGAGACGGTCTGATCTGTCAGGAGAGACGGTCTCATCAGTCAGGAGAGACGGTCTGATCTGTCAGGAGAGACTAGTCTGATCTGTCAGGAGAGACTAGTCTGATCTGTCAGGAGAGACGGTCTGATATGTCAGGAGAGACGGTCTGATATGTCAGGAGAGACGGTCTGATCTGTTAGGAGAGACTGGTCCAGAGACAGTCTGATCTGTCAGGAGAGACTTGTCTGATCTGTCAGGAGAGACTAGTCCAGAGACAGTCTGATCTGTCAGGAGAGACTACTCTGATCTGTCAGGAGAGACTAGTCCAGAGACAGTCTGATCTGTCAGGAGAGACTAGTCTGATCTGTAAGGAGAGACTGTTCCAGAAACTAGTCTGATCTGTCAGGAGAGACTGGTCCAGAGACGGTCTGATCTGTCAGGAGAGACTAGTCTGATCTGTCAGGAGAGACGGTCTGATCTGTCAGGAGAGACTAGTCTAGAGACGGTCTGATCTGTTAGGAGAGACTGGTCCAGAGACAGTCTGATCTGTCAGGAGAGACTAGTCTGATCTGTCAGGAGAGACTAGTCTGATCTGTCAGGAGAGACTAGTCCAGAGACGGTATGATCTGTCAGGAGAGACTAGTCTGATCTGTCAGGAGAGACTAGTCTGATCTGTCAGGAGAGACGGTCCGATCTGTCAGGAGAGACTAGTCCAGAGACAGTCTGATCTGTCAGGAGAGACGGTCTGATCTGTCAGGAGAGACGGTCCGATCTGTCAGGAGAGACTGTCCGATCTGTCAGGAGAGACGGTCCGATCTGTCAGGAGAGACGGTCTGATCTGTCAGGAGAGACGGTCTGATCTGTCAGGAGAGACGGTCTGATCTGTCAGGAGAGACGGTCTGATCTGTCAGGAGAGACGGTCTGATCTGTCAGGAGAGACGGTCTGATCTGTCAGCAGAGACTAGTCTGATCTGTCAGGAGAGACTAGTCTGATCTGTCTGGAGAGACTAGTCTGATCTGTCTGGAGAGACGGTCTGATCTGTCAGGAGAGACGGTCTGATCTGTCAGGAGAGACGGTCTGATCTGTCAGGAGAGACGGTCTGATCTGTCAGGAGAGATGGTCTGATCTGTCAGGAGAGACTGGTCTGTCAGGAGAGACGGTCTGATCTGTTAGGAGAGACTGTTCCAGAGACAGTCTGATCTGTCAGGAGAGACTGGTCCAGAGAAGGTCTGATCATTCAGGAGAGACGGTCTAATCTGTCAGGAGAGACTAGTCCAGAGACGGTCTGATCTGTCAGGAGAGACGGTCTGATCTGTCAGGAGAGACTAGTCTGATCTGTCAGGAGAGACTAGTCTGATCTGTCAGGAGAGACTAGTCTGATCTGTCAGGAGAGACGGTCTGATCTGTCAGGAGAGACGGTCTGACTGTCAGGAGAGACTGGTCTGTCAGGAGAGACGGTCTGATCTGTCAGGAGAGAAGATCTCATCTGTCAGGAGAGAATGTCCAATCTGTCAAGAGAGACGGTCCGATCTGTCAGGAGAGACGGTCCGATCTGTCAGGAGAGACGGTCCGATCTGTCAGGAGAGACGGTCCGATCTGTCAGGAGAGACGGTCCGATCTGTCAGGAGAGACGGTCCGATCTGTCAGGAGAGACGGTCCGATCTGTCAGGAGAGACTGTCCGATCTGTCAGGAGAGACTGTCTGATCTGTCAGGAGAGACTGTCTGATCTGTCAGGAGAGACTAGTCTGATCTGTCAGGAGAGACTGTCTGATCTGTCAGGAGAGACTGTCTGATCTGTCAGGAGAGACGGTCCGATCTGTCAGGAGAGACTGTCTGATCTGTCAGGAGAGACGGTCCGATCTGTCAGGAGAGACGGTCTGATCTGTCAGGAGAGACTGTCTGATCTGTTAGGAGAGACTGGTCCAGAGACAGACTGATCTGTCAGGAGAGACTGGTCTGATCTGTCAGGAGAGACTAGTCTGATCTGTCAGGAGAGACTAGTCCAGAGACAGTCTGATCTGTCAGGAGAGACTAGTCTGATCTGTCAGGAGAGACTAGTCTGATCTGTCAGGAGAGACTAGTCCAGAGACAGTCTGATCTGTCAGGAGAGACTAGTCTGATCTGTCAGGAGAGACTAGTCTGATCTGTCAGGAGAGACTAGTCTGATCTGTCAGGAGAGACTAGTCTGATCTGTCAGGAGAGACTGTCCGATCTGTCAGGAGAGACGGTCCGATCTGTCAGGGGAGACTGGTGTGATCTGTCAGGAGAGACTGGTCTGATCTGTCAGGAGAGACGGTCCGAACTGTCAGGAGAGACGGTCCGATCTGTCAGGAGAGACTGTTCCAGAGACTAGTCTGATCTGTCAGGAGAGACGGTCTGATCTGTCAGGAGAGACGGTCCGATCTGTCAGGAGAGACGGTCTGATCTGTCAGGAGAGACTGTCTGATCTGTTAGGAGAGACTGGTCCAGAGACAGACTGATCTGTCAGGAGAGACTGGTCTGATCTGTCAGGAGAGACTGTCTGATCTGTTAGGAGAGACTGGTCCAGAGACAGACTGATCTGTCAGGAGAGACTGGTCTGATCTGTCAGGAGAGACTAGTCTGATCTGTCAGGAGAGACTAGTCCAGAGACAGTCTGATCTGTCAGGAGAGACTAGTCTGATCTGTCAGGAGAGACTAGTCTGATCTGTCTAGGAGACACTAATCCAGAGACAGTCTGATCTGTCAGGAGAGACTAGTCTGATCTGTCAGGAGAGACTAGTCTGATCTGTCAGGAGAGACTAGTCTGATCTGTCAGGAGAGACGGTCTGATCTGTCAGGAGAGACGGTCTGATCTGTCAGGAGAGACGGTCTGATCTGTCGGGAAAGACTAGTCCAGAGACAGTCTGATCTGTCAGGAGAGACTAGTCTGATCTGTCAGGAGAGACTAGTCTGATCTGTCAGGAGAGACTAGTCTGATCTGTCAGGAGAGACTGTCCGATCTGTCAGGAGAGACGGTCTGATCTGTCAGGAGAGACTAGTCTGATCTGTCAGGAGAGACTGTCCGATCTGTCAGGAGAGACTATCCGATCTGTCAGGAGAGACGGTCCGATCTGTCAGGGTAGACTGGTGTGATCTGTCAGGAGAGACGGTCTGATCTGTCAGGAGAGACGATCTCATCTGTCAGGAGAGACGGTCCGATCTGTCAGGAGATAATGTTCCAGAGACTAGTCTGATCTGTCAGGAGAGACTGGTCCAGAGACGGTCTGATCTGTCAGGAGAGACTAGTCTGATCTGTCAGGAGAGACGGTCTGATCTGTCAGCAGAGACGGTCTGATCTGTCAGGAGAGACGGTCTGATCTGTCGGGAAAGACTAGTCCAGAGACAGTCTGATCTGTCAGGAGAGACTAGTCTGGTCTGTCAGGAGAGACTAGTCTGATCTGTCAGGAGAGACTAGTCTGATCTGTCAGGAGAGACTAGTCCAGAGACGGTCTGATCTGTCAGGAGAGACGGTGTGATCTGTCAGGAGAGACTAGTCTGATCTGTCAGGAGAGACTAGTCTGATCTGTCAGGAGAGACGGTCTGATCTGTCAGGAGAGACGGTCTGACTGTCAGGAGAGACGGTCTGACTGTCAGGAGAGACGGTCTGATCTGTCAGGAGAGACTAGTCTGATCTGTCAGGAGAGACTGTCCGATCTGTCAGGAGAGACGGTCTGATCTGTCAGGAGAGACTAGTCTGATCTGTCAGGAGAGACTGTCCGATCTGTCAGGAGAGACTGTCCGATCTGTCAGGAGAGACGGTCCGATCTGTCAGGGTAGACTGGTGTGATCTGTCAGGAGAGACGGTCTGATCTGTCAGGAGAGACGATCTCATCTGTCAGGAGAGACGGTCCGATCTGTCAGGAGAGACTGTTCCAGAGACTAGTCTGATCTGTCAGGAGAGACTGGTCCAGAGACGGTCTGATCTGTCAGGAGAGACTAGTCTGATCTGTCAGGAGAGACGGTCTGATCTGTCAGGAGAGACGGTCTGATCTGTCAGGAGAGACGGTCTGATCTGTCTGGAAAGACTAGACCAGAGACAGTCTGATCTGTCAGGAGAGACTAGTCTGGTCTGTCAGGAGAGACTAGTCTGATCTGTCAGGAGAGACTAGTCCAGAGACGGTCTGATCATTCAGGAGAGACGGTCTAATCTGTCAGGAGAGACTAGTCCAGAGACGGTCTGATCTGTCAGGAGAGACGGTCTGATCTGTCAGGAGAGACTAGTCTGATCTGTCAGGAGAGACTAGTCTGATCTGTCAGGAGAGACGGTCTGATCTGTCAGGAGAGATGGTCTGACTGTCAGGAGAGACTGGTCTGTCAGGAGAGACGGTCTGATCTGTCAGGAGAGACGATCTCATCTGTCAGGAGAGAATGTCCGATCTGTCAAGAGAGACGGTCCGATCTGTCAGGAGAGACGGTCCGATCTGTCAGGAGAGACGGTCCGATCTGTCAGGAGAGACGGTCCGATCTGTCAGGAGAGACGGTCCGATCTGTCAGGAGAGACGGTCCGATCTGTCAGGAGAGACTGTCCGATCTGTCAGGAGAGACTGTCTGATCTGTCAGGAGAGACTGTCTGATCTGTCAGGAGAGACTAGTCTGATCTGTCAGGAGAGACTGTCTGATCTGTCAGGAGAGACTGTCTGATCTGTCAGGAGAGACGGTCCGATCTGTCAGGAGAGACTGTCTGATCTGTCAGGAGAGACGGTCCGATCTGTCAGGAGAGACGGTCTGATCTGTCAGGAGAGACTGTCTGATCTGTTAGGAGAGACTGGTCCAGAGACAGACTGATCTGTCAGGAGAGACTGGTCTGATCTGTCAGGAGAGACTAGTCTGATCTGTCAGGAGAGACTAGTCCAGAGACAGTCTGATCTGTCAGGAGAGACTAGTCTGATCTGTCAGGAGAGACTAGTCTGATCTGTCAGGAGAGACTAGTCCAGAGACAGTCTGATCTGTCAGGAGAGACTAGTCTGATCTGTCAGGAGAGACTAGTCTGATCTGTCAGGAGAGACTGTCCGATCTGTCAGGAGAGACTGTCCGATCTGTCAGGAGAGACGGTCCGATCTGTCAGGGGAGACTGGTGTGATCTGTCAGGAGAGACTGGTCTGATCTGTCAGGAGAGACGGTCCGAACTGTCAGGAGAGACGGTCCGATCTGTCAGGAGAGACTGTTCCAGAGACTAGTCTGATCTGTCAGGAGAGACGGTCTGATCTGTCAGGAGAGACGGTCCGATCTGTCAGGAGAGACGGTCTGATCTGTCTGATCTGTTAGGAGAGACTGGTCCAGAGACAGACTGATCTGTCAGGAGAGACTGGTCTGATCTGTCAGGAGAGACTAGTCTGATCTGTCAGGAGAGACTAGTCCAGAGACAGTCTGATCTGTCAGGAGAGACTAGTCTGATCTGTCAGGAGAGACTAGTCTGATCTGTCTAGGAGAGACTAATCCAGAGACAGTCTGATCTGTCAGGAGAGACTAGTCTGATCTGTCAGGAGAGACTAGTCAAGAGACAGTCTGATCTGTCAGGAGAGACTAGTCTGATCTGTCAGGAGAGACTAGTCTGATCTGTCAGGAGAGACTGTATGATCTGTTAGGAGAGACTGGTCCAGAGACAGACTGATCTGTCAGGAGAGACTGGTCTGATCTGTCAGGAGAGACTGTCTGATCTGTTAGGAGAGACTGGTCCAGAGATGGACTGATCTGTCAGGAGAGACTGGTCTGATCTGTCAGGAGAGACTAGTCCAGAGACAGTCTGATCTGTCAGGAGAGACTAGTCTGATCTGTCAGGAGAGACTAGTCCAGAGACAGTCTGATCTGTCAGGAGAGACTAGTCTGATCTGTCAGGAGAGACTAGTCTGATCTGTCAGGAGAGACTAGTCCAGAGACAGTCTGATCTGTCAGGAGAGACTAGTCTGATCTGTCAGGAGAGACTAGTCCAGAGACAGTCTGATCTGTCAGGAGAGACTAGTCTGATCTGTCAGGAGAGACTAGTCTGATCTGACAGGAGAGACTAGTCCAGAGACGGTCTGATCTGTCAGGAGAGACTAGTCTGATCTGTCAGGAGAGACTAGTCTGATCTGTCAGGAGAGACTGTCCGATCTGTCAGGAGAGACTAGTCCAGAGACAGTCTGATCTGTCAGGAGAGACGGTCTGATCTGTCAGGAGAGACGGTCCGATCTGTCAGGAGAGACTGTCCGATCTGTCAGGAGAGACGGTCCGATCTGTCAGGAGAGACTGTCCGATCTGTCAGGAGAGACGGTCTGATCTGTCAGGAGAGACGGTCTGATCTGTCAGCAGAGACTAGTCTGATCTGTCAGGAGAGACTAGTCTGATCTGTCTGGAGAGACTAGTCTGATCTGTCTTGAGAGACGGTCTGATCTGTCAGGAGAGACGGTCTGATCTGTCAGGAGAGACGGTCTGATCTGTCAGGAGAGACGGTCTGATCTGTCAGGAGAGATGGTCTGATCTGTCAGGAGAGACTGGTCTGTCAGGAGAGACGGTCTGATCTGTTAGGAGAGACTGTTCCAGAGACAGTCTGATCTGTCAGGAGAGACTGGTCCAGAGACGGTCTGATCTGTCAGGAGAGACTAGTCTGATCTGTCAGGAGAGACGGTCTGATCTGTCAGGAGAGACGGTCTGATCTGTCAGGAGAGAGGTCTGATCTGTCGGGAAAGACTAGTCCAGAGACAGTCTGATCTGTCAGGAGAGACTAGTCTGATCTGTCAGGAGAGACTAGTCTGATCTGTCAGGAGAGACTAGTCTGATATGTCAGGAGAGACTAGTCCAGAGACGGTCTGATCATTCAGGAGAGACGGTCTAATCTGTCAGGAGAGACTAGTCTGATCTGTCAGGAGAGACTAGTCCAGAGACGGTCTGATCATTCAGGAGAAACGGTCTAATCTGTCAGGAGAGACTAGTCCAGAGACGGTCTGATCTGTCAGGAGAGACTGTCCGATCTGTCAGGAGAGACTGTCCGATCTGTCAGGAGAGACGGTCCGATCTGTCAGGGTAGACTGGGGTGATCTGTCAGGAGAGACGGTCTGATCTGTCAGGAGAGACGATCTCATCTGTCAGGAGAGACGGTCCGATCTGTCAGGAGAGACTGTTCCAGAGACTAGTCTGATCTGTCAGGAGAGACTGGTCCAGAGACGGTCTGATATGTCAGGAGAGACTAGTCTGATCTGTCAGGAGAAACGGTATGATCTGTCAGGAGAGACGGTCTGATCTGTCAGGAGAGACGGTCTGATCTGTCGGGAAAGACTAGTCCAGAGACAGTCTGATCTGTCAGGAGAGACTAGTCTGGTCTGTCAGGAGAGACTAGTCTGATCTGTCAGGAGAGACTAGTCTGATCTGTCAGGAGAGACTAGTCCAGAGACGGTCTGATCATTCAGGAGAGACGGTCTAATCTGTCAGGAGAGACTAGTCCAGAGACGGTCTGATCTGTCAGGAGAGACGGTCTGATCTGTCAGGAGAGACTAGTCTGATCTGTCAGGAGAGACTAGTCTGATCTGTCAGGAGAGACGGTCTGATCTGTCAGGAGAGACGGTCTGACTGTCAGGAGAGACTGGTCTGTCAGGAGAGACGGTCTGATCTGTCAGGAGAGACGATCTCATCTGTCAGGAGAGAATGTCCGATCTGTCAAGAGAGACGGTCCGATCTGTCAGGAGAGACGGTCCGATCTGTCAGGAGAGACGGTCCGATCTGTCAGGAGAGACGGTCCGATCTGTCAGGAGAGACTGTCCGATCTGTCAGGAGAGACTGTCCGATCTGTCAGGAGAGACTGTCTGATCTGTCAGGAGAGACTGTCTGATCTGTCAGGAGAGACTAGTCTGATCTGTCAGGAGAGACTGTCTGATTTGTCAGGAGAGACTGTCTGATCTGTCAGGAGAGACGGTCCGATCTGTCAGGAGAGACGGTCCGATCTGTCAGGAGAGACTGTCTGATCTGTCAGGAGAGACGGTCCGATCTGTCAGGAGAGACTGTCTGATCTGTCAGGAGAGACTGTCTGATCTGTTAGGAGAGACTGGTCCAGAGACAGACTGATCTGTCAGGAGAGACTGGTCTGATCTGTCAGGAGAGACTAGTCTGATCTGTCAGGAGAGACTAGTCCAGAGACAGTCTGATCTGTCAGGAGAGACTAGTCTGATCTGTCAGGAGAGACTGTCCGATCTGTCAGGAGAGACTGTCCGATCTGTCAGGAGAGACGGTCCGATCTGTCAGGGGAGACTGGTGTGATCTGTCAGGAGAGACTGGTCTTATCTGTCAGGAGAGACGGTCCGAACTGTCAGGAGAGACGGTCCGATCTGTCAGGAGAGACTGTTCCAGAGACTAGTCTGATCTGTCAGGAGAGACGGTCTGATCTGTCAGGAGAGACGGTCCGATCTGTCAGGAGAGACGGTCTGATCTGTCTGATCTGTTAGGAGAGACTGGTCCAGAGACAGACTGATCTGTCAGGAGAGACTGGTCTGATCTGTCAGGAGAGACTAGTCTGATCTGTCAGGAGAGACTAGTCCAGAGACAGTCTGATCTGTCAGGAGAGACTAGTCTGATCTGTCAGGAGAGACTAGTCTGATCTGTCTAGGAGAGACTAATCCAGAGACAGTCTGATCTGTCAGGAGAGACTAGTCTGATCTGTCAGGAGAGACTAGTCAAGAGACAGTCTGATCTGTCAGGAGAGACTAGTCTGATCTGTCAGGAGAGACTAGTCTGATCTGTCAGGAGAGACTGTATGATCTGTTAGGAGAGACTGGTCCAGAGACAGACTGATCTGTCAGGAGAGACTGGTCTGATCTGTCAGGAGAGACTGTCTGATCTGTTAGGAGAGACTGGTCCAGAGATGGACTGATCTGTCAGGAGAGACTGGTCTGATCTGTCAGGAGAGACTAGTCCAGAGACAGTCTGATCTGTCAGGAGAGACTAGTCTGATCTGTCAGGAGAGACTAGTCCAGAGACAGTCTGATCTGTCAGGAGAGACTAGTCTGATCTGTCAGGAGAGACTAGTCTGATCTGTCAGGAGAGACTAGTCCAGAGACAGTCTGATCTGTCAGGAGAGACTAGTCTGATCTGTCAGGAGAGACTAGTCCAGAGACAGTCTGATCTGTCAGGAGAGACTAGTCTGATCTGTCAGGAGAGACTAGTCTGATCTGACAGGAGAGACTAGTCCAGAGACGGTCTGATCTGTCAGGAGAGACTAGTCTGATCTGTCAGGAGAGACTAGTCTGATCTGTCAGGAGAGACTGTCCGATCTGTCAGGAGAGACTAGTCCAGAGACAGTCTGATCTGTCAGGAGAGACGGTCTGATCTGTCAGGAGAGACGGTCCGATCTGTCAGGAGAGACTGTCCGATCTGTCAGGAGAGACGGTCCGATCTGTCAGGAGAGACGGTCCGATCTGTCAGGAGAGACGGTCTGATCTGTCAGGAGAGACGGTCTGATCTGTCAGCAGAGACTAGTCTGATCTGTCTGGAGAGACTAGTCTGATCTGTCTGGAGAGACTAGTCTGATCTGTCAGGAGAGACGGTCTGATCTGTCAGGAGAGACGGTCTGATCTGTCAGGAGAGACTAGTCTGATCTGTCAGGAGAGACGGTCTGATCTGTCAGGAGAGACGGTCTGACTGTCAGGAGAGACTGATCTGTCAGGAGAGACGGTCTGATCTGTCAGGAGAGACGATCTCATCTGTCAGGAGAGAATGTCCGATCTGTCAACAGAGACGGTCCGATCTGTCAGGAGAGACGGTCCGATCTGTCAGGAGAGACGGTCCGATCTGTCAGGAGAGACGGTCCGATCTGTCAGGAGAGACGGTCCGATCTGTCAGGAGAGACTGTCTGATCTGTCAGGAGAGACTGTCTGATCTGTCAGGAGAGACTAGTTTGATTTCTCAGGAGAGACTAGTCTGATCTGTCAGGAGAGACTTGTCTGATCTGTCAGGAGAGACTGTCCGATCTGTCAGGAGAGACTAGTCTGATCTGTCAGGAGAGACTGTCTGATCTGTCAGGAGAGACGGTCCGATCTGTCAGGAGAGACTGTCTGATCTGTCAGGAGAGACGGTCCGATCTGTCAGGTGAGACGGTCTGATCTGTCAGGAGAGACTGTCTGATCTGTTAGGAGAGACTGGTCCAGAGACAGACTGATCTGTCAGGAGAGACTGGTCTGATCTGTCAGGAGAGACTAGTCTGATCTGTCAGGAGAGACTAGTCCAGAGACAGTCTGATCTGTCAGGAGAGACTAGTCTGATCTGTCAGGAGAGACTAGTCTGATCTGTCAGGAGAGACTAGTCCAGAGACAGTCTGATCTGTCAGGAGAGACTAGTCTGATCTGTCAGGAGAGACTAGTCTGATCTGTCAGGAGAGACTGTACGATCTGTCAGGAGAGACTGTCCGATCTGTCAGGAGAGACGGTCCGATCTGTCAGGGGAGACTGGTGTGATCTGTCAGGAGAGACTGGTCTGATCTGTCAGGAGAGACGGTCCGAACTGTCAGGAGAGACGGTCCGATCTGTCAGGAGAGACTGTTCCAGAGACTAGTCTGATCTGTCAGGAGAGACGGTCTGATCTGTCAGGAGAGACGATCCGATCTGTCAGGAGAGACGGTCTGATCTGTCAGGAGAGACTGTCTGATCTGTTAGGAGAGACTGGTCCAGAGACAGACTGATCTGTCAGGAGAGACTGGTCTGATCTGTCAGGAGAGACTAGTCTGATCTGTCAGGAGAAACTAGTCCAGAGACAGTCTGATCTGTCAGGAGAGACTAGTCTGATCTGTCAGGAGAGACTAGTCTGATCTATCTAGGAGAGACTAATCCAGAGACAGTCTGATCTGTCAGGAGAGACTAGTCTGATCTGTCAGGAGAGACTAGTCTGATCTGTCAGGAGAGACTAGTCAAGAGACAGTCTGATCTGTCAGGAGAGACTAGTCTGATCTGTCAGGAGAGACTAGTCTGATCTGTCAGGAGAGACTAGTCAAGAGACAGTCTGATCTGTCAGGAGAGACTAGTCTGATCTGTCAGGAGAGACTAGTCTGATCTGTCAGGAGAGACTAGTCCAGAGACAGTCTGATCTGTCAGGAGAGACTAGTCTGATCTGTCAGGAGAGACTAGTCTGATCTGTCAGGAGAGACTAGTCTGATCTGTCAGGAGAGACTGGTCTGATCTTTCAGGAGAGACGGTCTGATCTGTCAGGAGAGACGGTCCGATCTGTCAGGAGAGACGGTCTGATCTGTCAGGAGAGACTGTCTGATCAGTTAGGAGAGACTGGTCCAGAGACAGTCTGATCTGTCAGGAGAGACGGTATGATCTGTCAGGAGAGACTGGTCTGATCTGTCAGGAGAGACTGGTCTGATCTTTCAGGAGAGACGGTCTGATCTGTCAGGAGAGACGGTCTGATCTGTCAGGAGAGCCGGTCTGATCTCTCAAGAGAGACTGGTCCAGAGACGGTCTGATCTGTCAGGAGAGACGGTCTGATCTGTCAGGAGAGACGGTCTAATCTGTCAGCAGAGACTAGTCTGATCTGTCAGGAGAGACTAGTCTGATCTGTCAGGAGAGACTAGTCTGATCTGTCTGGAGAGACGGTCTGATCTGTCAGCAGAGACTAGTCTGTTCTGTCAGGAGAGACTGTCCGATCTGTCAGGAGAGACGGTCTGATCTGTCAGGGGAGACGGTCTGATCTGTCAGGAGAGACTAGTCTGATCTGTCAGGAGAGACTGTCCGATCTGTCAGGAGAGACTGTCCGATCTGTCAGGAGAGACGGTCCGATCTGTCAGGGGAGACTGGTGTGATCTGTCAGGAGAGACGGTCTGATCTGTCAGGAGAGACGGTCCGATCTGTCAGGAGAGACTGTTCCAGAGACTAGTCTGATCTGTCAGGAGAGACTGGTCCAGAGACGGTCTGATCTGTCAGGAGAGACTAGTCTGATCTGTCAGGAGAGACGGTCTGATCTGTCAGGAGAGACGGTCTGATCTGTCAGGAGAGACGGTCTGATCTGTCGGGAAAGACTAGTCCAGAGACAGTCTGATCTGTCAGGAGAGACTAGTCTAATCTGTCAGGAGAGACTAGTCTGATCTGTCAGGAGAGACTAGTCTGATCTGTCAGGAGAGACTAGTCCAGAGAACGTCTGATCATTCAGGAGAGACGGTCTAATCTGTCAGGAGAGACTAGTCCAGAGACGGTCTGATCTGTCAGGAGAGACGGTGTGATCTGTCAGGAGAGACTAGTCTTATCTGTCAGGAGAGACTAGTCTGATCTGTCAGGAGAGACTAGTCTGATCTGTCAGGAGAGACGGTCTGATCTGTCAGGAGAGACGGTCTGACTGTCAGGAGAGACGGTCCGATCTGTCAGGAGAGACTGTCTGATCTGTCAGGAGAGACTAGTCTGATCTGTCAGGAGAGACTGTACGATCTGTCAGGAGAGACTGTCCGATCTGTCAGGAGAGACGGTCCGATCTGTCAGGGGAGACTGGTGTGATCTGTCAGGAGAGACTGGTCTGATCTGTCAGGAGAGACGGTCCGAACTGTCAGGAGAGACGGTCCGATCTGTCAGGAGAGACTGTTCCAGAGACTAGTCTGATCTGTCAGGAGAGACGGTCTGATCTGTCAGGAGAGACGGTCCGATCTGTCAGGAGAGACGGTCTGATCTGTCAGGAGAGACTGTCTGATCTGTTAGGAGAGACTGGTCCAGAGACAGACTGATCTGTCAGGAGAGACTGGTCTGATCTGTCAGGAGAGACTAGTCTGATCTGTCAGGAGAAACTAGTCCAGAGAAAGTCTGATCTGTCAGGAGAGACTAGTCTGATCTGTCAGGAGAGACTAGTCTGATCTATCTAGGAGAGACTAATCCAGAGACAGTCTGATCTGTCAGGAGAGACTAGTCTGATCTGTCAGGAGAGACTAGTCTGATCTGTCAGGAGAGACTAGTCAAGAGACAGTCTGATCTGTCAGGAGAGACTAGTCTGATCTGTCAGGAGAGACTAGTCTGATCTGTCAGGAGAGACTAGTCCAGAGACAGTCTGATCTGTCAGGAGAGACTAGTCTGATCTGTCAGGAGAGACTAGTCTGATCTGTCAGGAGAGACTAGTCTGATCTGTCAGGAGAGACTAGTCCAGAGACAGTCTGATCTGTCAGGAGAGACGGTCTGATCTGTCAGGAGAGACTAGTCTGATCTGTCAGGAGAGACTGGTCTGATCTTTCAGGAGAGACGGTCTGATCTGTCAGGAGAGACGGTCCGATCTGTCAGGAGAGACGGTCTGATCTGTCAGGAGAGACTGTCTGATCTGTTAGGAGAGACTGGTCCAGAGACAGTCTGATCTGTCAGGAGAGACGGTATGATCTGTCAGGAGAGACTGGTCTGATCTGTCAGGAGAGACTGGTCTGATCTTTCAGGAGAGACGGTCTGATCTGTCAGGAGAGACGGTCTGATCTGTCAGGAGAGCCGGTCTGATCTCTCAAGAGAGACTGGTCCAGAGACGGTCTGATCTGTCAGGAGAGATGGTCTGATCTGTCAGGAGAGACGGTCTAATCTGTCAGCAGAGACTAGTCTGATCTGTCAGGAGAGACTAGTCTGATCTGTCAGGAGAGACTAGTCTGATCTGTCTGGAGAGACGGTCTGATCTGTCAGCAGAGACTAGTCTGTTCTGTCAGGAGAGACTGTCCGATCTGTCAGGAGAGACGGTCTGATCTGTCAGGGGAGACGGTCTGATCTGTCAGGAGAGACTAGTCTGATCTGTCAGGAGAGACTGTCCGATCTGTCAGGAGAGACTGTCCGATCTGTCAGGAGAGACGGTCCGATCTGTCAGGGGAGACTGGTGTGATCTGTCAGGAGAGACGGTCTGATCTGTCAGGAGAGACGGTCCGATCTGTCAGGAGAGACTGTTCCAGAGACTAGTCTGATCTGTCAGGAGAGACTGGTCCAGAGACGGTCTGATCTGTCAGGAGAGACTAGTCTGATCTGTCAGGAGAGACGGTCTGATCTGTCAGGAGAGACGGTCTGATCTGTCAGGAGAGACGGTCTGATCTGTCGGGAAAGACTAGTCCAGAGACAGTCTGATCTGTCAGGAGAGACTAGTCTAATCTGTCAGGAGAGACTAGTCTGATCTGTCAGGAGAGACTAGTCTGATCTGTCAGGAGAGACTAGTCCAGAGAACGTCTGATCATTCAGGAGAGACGGTCTAATCTGTCAGGAGAGACTAGTCCAGAGACGGTCTGATCTGTCAGGAGAGACGGTGTGATCTGTCAGGAGAGACTAGTCTTATCTGTCAGGAGAGACTAGTCTGATCTGTCAGGAGAGACTAGTCTGATCTGTCAGGAGAGACGGTCTGATCTGTCAGGAGAGACGGTCTGACTGTCAGGAGAGACTGGTCTGTCAGGAGAGACGGTCTGATCTGTCAGGAGAGACGATCTCATCTGTCAGGAGAGAATGTCCGATCTGTCAAGAGAGACGGTCCGATCTGTCAGGAGAGACGGTCCGATCTGTCAGGAGAGACGGTCCGATCTGTCAGGAGAGACGGTCCGATCTGTCAGGAGAGACGGTCCGATCTGTCAGGAGAGACGGTCCGATCTGTCAGGAGAGACTGTCCGATCTGTCAGGAGAGACTGTCTGATCTGTCAGGAGAGACTGTCTGATCTGTCAGGAGAGACGATCTCATCTGTCAGGAGAGAATGTCCGATCTGTCAAGAGAGACGGTCCGATCTGTCAGGAGAGACGGTCCGATCTGTCAGGAGAGACGGTCCGATCTGTCAGGAGAGACGGTCCGATCTGTCAGGAGAGACGGTCCGATCTGTCAGGAGAGACGGTCCGATCTGTCAGGAGAGACTGTCCGATCTGTCAGGAGAGACTGTCTGATCTGTCAGGAGAGACTGTCTGATCTGTCAGGAGAGACTAGTCTGATCTGTCAGGAGAGACTGTCTGATCTGTCAGGAGAGACTGTCTGATCTGTCAGGAGAGACGGTCCGATCTGTCAGGAGAGACTGTCTGATCTGTCAGGAGAGACTAGTCTGATCTGTCAGGAGAGACTGTACGATCTGTCAGGAGAGACTGTCCGATCTGTCAGGAGAGACGGTCCGATCTGTCAGGGGAGACTGGTGTGATCTGTCAGGAGAGACTGGTCTGATCTGTCAGGAGAGACGGTCCGAACTGTCAGGAGAGACGGTCCGATCTGTCAGGAGAGACTGTTCCAGAGACTAGTCTGATCTGTCAGGAGAGACGGTCTGATCTGTCAGGAGAGACGGTCCGATCTGTCAGGAGAGACGGTCTGATCTGTCAGGAGAGACTGTCTGATCTGTTAGGAGAGACTGGTCCAGAGACAGACTGATCTGTCAGGAGAGACTGGTCTGATCTGTCAGGAGAGACTAGTCTGATCTGTCAGGAGAGACTGTACGATCTGTCAGGAGAGACTGTCCGATCTGTCAGGAGAGACGGTCCGATCTGTCAGGGGAGACTGGTGTGATCTGTCAGGAGAGACTGGTCTGATCTGTCAGGAGAGACGGTCCGAACTGTCAGGAGAGACGGTCCGATCTGTCAGGAGAGACTGTTCCAGAGACTAGTCTGATCTGTCAGGAGAGACGGTCTGATCTGTCAGGAGAGACGGTCCGATCTGTCAGGAGAGACGGTCTGATCTGTCAGGAGAGACTGTCTGATCTGTTAGGAGAGACTGGTCCAGAGACAGACTGATCTGTCAGGAGAGACTGGTCTGATCTGTCAGGAGAGACTAGTCTGATCTGTCAGGAGAAACTAGTCCAGAGAAAGTCTGATCTGTCAGGAGAGACTAGTCTGATCTGTCAGGAGAGACTAGTCTGATCTATCTAGGAGAGACTAATCCAGAGACAGTCTGATCTGTCAGGAGAGACTAGTCTGATCTGTCAGGAGAGACTAGTCTGATCTGTCAGGAGAGACTAGTCAAGAGACAGTCTGATCTGTCAGGAGAGACTAGTCTGATCTGTCAGGAGAGACTAGTCTGATCTGTCAGGAGAGACTAGTCCAGAGACAGTCTGATCTGTCAGGAGAGACTAGTCTGATCTGTCAGGAGAGACTAGTCTGATCTGTCAGGAGAGACTAGTCTGATCTGTCAGGAGAGACTAGTCCAGAGACAGTCTGATCTGTCAGGAGAGACGGTCTGATCTGTCAGGAGAGACTAGTCTGATCTGTCAGGAGAGACTGGTCTGATCTTTCAGGAGAGACGGTCTGATCTGTCAGGAGAGACGGTCCGATCTGTCAGGAGAGACGGTCTGATCTGTCAGGAGAGACTGTCTGATCTGTTAGGAGAGACTGGTCCAGAGACAGTCTGATCTGTCAGGAGAGACGGTATGATCTGTCAGGAGAGACTGGTCTGATCTGTCAGGAGAGACTGGTCTGATCTTTCAGGAGAGACGGTCTGATCTGTCAGGAGAGACGGTCTGATCTGTCAGGAGAGCCGGTCTGATCTCTCAAGAGAGACTGGTCCAGAGACGGTCTGATCTGTCAGGAGAGATGGTCTGATCTGTCAGGAGAGACGGTCTAATCTGTCAGCAGAGACTAGTCTGATCTGTCAGGAGAGACTAGTCTGATCTGTCAGGAGAGACTAGTCTGATCTGTCTGGAGAGACGGTCTGATCTGTCAGCAGAGACTAGTCTGTTCTGTCAGGAGAGACTGTCCGATCTGTCAGGAGAGACGGTCTGATCTGTCAGGGGAGACGGTCTGATCTGTCAGGAGAGACGATCTCATCTGTCAGGAGAGAATGTCCGATCTGTCAAGAGAGACGGTCCGATCTGTCAGGAGAGACGGTCCGATCTGTCAGGAGAGACGGTCCGATCTGTCAGGAGAGACGGTCCGATCTGTCAGGAGAGACGGTCCGATCTGTCAGGAGAGACGGTCCGATCTGTCAGGAGAGACTGTCCGATCTGTCAGGAGAGACTGTCCGATCTGTCAGGAGAGACTGTCTGATCTGTCAGGAGAGACTAGTCTGATCTGTCAGGAGAGACTGTCTGATCTTTCAGGAGAGACGGTCCGATCTGTCAGGAGAGACTGTTTGATCTGTCAGGAGAGACGGTCCGATCTGTCAGGAGAGACGGTCTGATCTGTCAGGAGAGACTGTCTGATCTGTTAGGAGAGACTGGTCCAGAGACAGACTGATCTGTCAGGAGAGACTGGTCTGATCTGTCAGGAGAGACTAGTCCAGAGACAGTCTGATCTGTCAGGAGAGACTAGTCTGATCTGTCAGGAGAGACTAGTCTGATCTGTCAGGAGAGACTAGTCCAGAGACAGTCTGATCTGTCAGGAGAGACTAGTCTGATCTGTCAGGAGAGACTGTCCGATCTGTCAGGAGAGACTGTCCGATCTGTCAGGAGAGACGGTCCGATCTGTCAGGGGAGACTGGTGTGATCTGTCAGGAGAGACTGGTCTGATCTGTCAGGAGAGACGGTCCGAACTGTCAGGAGAGACGGTCCGATCTGTCAGGAGAGACTGTTCCAGAGACTAGTCTGATCTGTCAGGAGAGACGGTCTGATCTGTCAGGAGAGACGGTCCGATCTGTCAGGAGAGACGGTCTGATCTGTCAGGAGAGACTGTCTGATCTGTTAGGAGAGACTGGTCCAGAGACAGACTGATCTGTCAGGAGAGACTGGTCTGATCTGTCAGGAGAGACTGTCTGATCTGTTAGGAGAGACTGGTCCAGAGACAGACTGATCTGTCAGGAGAGACTGGTCTGATCTGTCAGGAGAGACTAGTCTGATCTGTCAGGAGAGACTAGTCCAGAGACAGTCTGATCTGTCAGGAGAGACTAGTCTGATCTGTCAGGAGAGACTAGTCTGATCTGTCTAGGAGAGACTAATCCAGAGACAGTCTGATCTGTCAGGAGAGACTAGTCTGATCTGTCAGGAGAGACTAGTCTGATCTGTCAGGAGAGACGGTCTGATCTGTCAGGAGAGACGGTCTGATCTGTCAGGAGAGACGGTCTGATCTGTCGGGAAAGACTAGTCCAGAGACAGTCTGATCTGTCAGGAGAGACAAGTCTGATCTGTCAGTAGAGACTAGTCTGATCTGTCAGGAGAGACGGTCTGAACTGTCAGGAGAGACGGTCCGATCTGTCAGGAGAGACTGTTCCAGAGACTAGTCTGATCTGTCAGGAGAGACGGTCTGATCTGTCAGGAGAGACGGTCCGATCTGTCAGGAGAGACGGTCTGATCTGTCAGGAGAGACTGTCTGATCTGTTAGGAGAGACTGGTCCAGAGACAGACTGATCTGTCAGGAGAGACTGGTCTGATCTGTCAGGAGAGACTGTCTGATCTGTTAGGAGAGACTGGTCCAGAGACAGACTGATCTGTCAGGAGAGACTGGTCTGATCTGTCAGGAGAGACTAGTCTGATCTGTCAGGAGAGACTAGTCCAGAGACAGTCTGATCTGTCAGGAGAGACTAGTCTGATCTGTCAGGAGAGACTAGTCTGATCTGTCTAGGAGAGACTAATCCAGAGACAGTCTGATCTGTCAGGAGAGACTAGTCTGATCTGTCAGGAGAGACTAGTCTGATCTGTCAGGAGAGACTAGTCAAGAGACAGTCTGATCTGTCAGGAGAGACTAGTCTGATCTGTCAGGAGAGACTAGTCTGATCTGTCAGGAGAGACTAGTCCAGAGACAGTCTGATCTGTCAGGAGAGACTAGTCTGATCTGTCAGGAGAGACTAGTCTGATCTGTCAGGAGAGACTAGTCCAGAGACGGTCTGATCTGTCAGGAGAGACTAGTCTGATCTGTCAGGAGAGACTAGTCTGATCTGTCAGGAGAGACGGTCCGATCTGTCAGGAGAGACTAGTCCAGAGACAGTCTGATCTGTCAGGAGAGACGGTCTGATCTGTCAGGAGAGACGGTCTGATCTGTCAGGAGAGACTGTCCGATCTGTCAGGAGAGACGGTCCGATCTGTCAGGAGAGACGGTCCGATCTGTCAGGAGAGACGGTCTGATCTGTCAGGAGAGACGGTCTGATCTGTCAGGAGAGACGGTCTGATCTGTCAGCAGAGACTAGTCTGATCTGTCAGGAGAGACTAGTCTGATCTGTCAGGAGAGACTAGTCTGATCTGTCTGGAGAGACGGTCTGATCTGTCAGGAGAGACGGTCTGATCTGTCAGGAGAGACGGTCTGATCTGTCAGGAGAGACGGTCTGATCTGTCAGGAGAGATGGTCTGATCTGTCAGGAGAGACTGGTCTGTCAGGAGAGACGGTCTGATCTGTTAGGAGAGACTGGTCCAGAGACAGTCTGATCTGTCAGGAGAGACGGTATGATCTGTCAGGAGAGACTGGTCTGATCTGTCAGGAGAGACTGGTCTGATCTGTCAGGAGAGACAGTCCGATCTGTCAGGAGAGACGGTCCGATCTGTCAGGAGAGACGGTCCGATCTGTCAGGAGAGACTGGTCAAGAGACAGACTGATCTGTCAGGAGAGACTGGTCTGATCTGTCAGGAGAGACTAGTCTGATCTGTCAGGAGAGACTAGTCTGATCTGTCAGGAGAGACTAGTCCAGAGACAGTTAAATCTGTCAGGAGAGACGGTCTGATCTGTCAGGAGAGACTAGTCTGATCTGTCAGGAGAGACTGGTCTGATCTTTCAGGAGAGACGGTCTGATCTGTCAGGAGAGACGGTCTGATCTGTCAGCAGAGACTAGTCTGATCTGTCAGGAGAGACTAGTCTGATCTGTCAGGAGAGACTAGTCTGATCTGTCTGGAGAGACGGTCTGATCTGTGAGGAGAGACGGTCTGATCTGTCAGGAGAGACGGTCTGATCTGTCAGGAGAGACGGTCTGATCTGTCAGGAGAGCCGGTCTGATCTCTCAAGAGAGACTGGTCCAGAGACGGTCTGATTTGCCAGGAGAGACTGGTCTGATCTTTCAGGAGAGACGGTCTGATCTGTCAGGAGAGACGGTCTGATCTGTCAGGAGAGACGGTCTAATCTGTCAGCAGAGACTAGTCTGATCTGTCAGGAGAGACTAGTCTGATCTGTCAGGAGAGACTAGTCTGATCTGTCTGGAGAGACGGTCTGATCTGTCAGCAGAGACTAGTCTGTTCTGTCAGGAGAGACTGTCCGATCTGTCAGGAGAGACGGTCCGATCTGTCAGGGGAGACGGTCTGATCTGTCAGGAGAGACTAGTCTGATCTGTCAGGAGAGACTGTCCGATCTGTAAGGAGAGACTGTCCAATCTGTCAGGAGAGACGGTCCGATCTGTCAGGGGAGACTGGTGTGATCTGTCAGGAGAGACGGTCTGATCTGTCAGGAGAGACGGTCCGATCTGTCAGGAGAGACTGTTCCAGAGACTAGTCTGATCTGTCAGGAGAGACTGGTCCAGAGACGGTCTGATCTGTCAGGAGAGACTAGTCTGATCTGTCAGGAGAGACGGTCTGATCTGTCAGGAGAGACGGTCTGATCTGTCAGGAGAGACGGTCTGATCTGTCGGGAAAGACTAGTCCAGAGACAGTCTGATCTGTCAGGAGAGACTAGTCTGATCTGTCAGGAGAGACTAGTCTGATCTGTCAGGAGAGACTAGTCTGATCTGTCAGGAGAGACTAGTTCAGAGAAGGTCTGATCATTCAGGAGAGACGGTCTAATCTGTCAGGAGAGACTAGTCCAGAGACGGTCTGATCTGTCAGGAGAGACGGTCTGATCTGTCAGGAGAGACTAGTCTGATCTGTCAGGAGAGACTAGTCTGATCTGTCAGGAGAGACTAGTCTGATCTGTCAGGAGAGACGGTCTGATCTGTCAGGAGAGACGGTCTGACTGTCAGGAGAGACTGGTCTGTCAGGAGAGACGGTCTGATCTGTCAGGAGAGACGATCTCATCTGTCAGGAGAGAATGTCCGATCTGTCAAGAGAGACGGTCCGATCTGTCAGGAGAGACGGTCCGTTCTGTCAGGAGAGACGGTCCGATCTGTCAGGAGAGACGGTCCGATCTGTCAGGAGAGACGGTCCGATCTGTCAGGAGAGACGGTCCGATCTTTCAGGAGAGACGGTCCGATCTGTCAGGAGAGACTGTCCGATCTGTCAGGAGAGACTGGTCTGATCTGTCAGGAGAGACTAGTCTGATCTGTCAGGAGAGACTAGTCCAGAGACAGTCTGATCTGTCAGGAGAGACTAGTCTGATCTGTCAGGAGAGACTAGTCTGATCTGTCTAGGAGAGACTAATCCAGAGACAGTCTGATCTGTCAGGAGAGACTAGTCTGATCTGTCAGGAGAGACTAGTCTGATCTGTCAGGAGAGACTAGTCAAGAGACAGTCTGATCTGTCAGGAGAGACTAGTCTGATCTGTCAGGAGAGACTAGTCCAGAGACAGTCTGATCTGTCAGGAGAGACTAGTCTGATCTGTCAGGAGAGACTAGTCTGATCTGTCAGGAGAGACTAGTCCAGAGACGGTCTGATCTGTCAGGAGAGACTAGTCTGATCTGTCAGGAGAGACTAGTCTGATCTGTCAGGAGAGACGGTCCGATCTGTCAGGAGAGACTAGTCCAGAGACGGTCTGATCTGTCAGGAGAGACGGTCTGATCTGTCAGGAGAGACGGTCTGATCTGTCAGGAGAGACTGTCCGATCTGTCTTGAGAGACGGTCCGATCTGTCAGGAGAGACGGTCCGATCTGTCAGGAGAGACGGTCCGATCTGTCAGGAGAGACGGTCCGATCTGTCAGGAGAGACGGTCCGATCTGTCAGGAGAGACGGTCTGATCTGTCAGGAGAGACGGTCTGATCTGTCAGCAGAGACTAGTCTGATCTGTCAGGAGAGACTAGTCTGATCTCTCAGGAGAGACTAGTCTGATCTGTCTGGAGAGACTAGTCTGATCTGTCTGGAGAGACGGTCTGATCTGTCAGGAGAGACGGTCTGATCTGTCAGGAGAGACGGTCTGATCTGTCAGGAGAGACGGTCTGATCTGTCAGGAGAGATGGTCTGATCTGTCAGGAGAGACTGGTCTGTCAGGAGAGACGGTCTGATCTGTTAGGAGAGACTGGTCCAGAGACAGTCTGATCTGTCAGGAGAGACGGTATGATCTGTCAGGAGAGACTGGTCTGATCTGTCAGGAGAGACTGGTCTGATCTGTCAGGAGAGACAGTCCGATCTGTCAGGAGAGACGGTCCGATCTGTCAGGAGAGACTGGTCAAGAGACAGACTGATCTGTCAGGAGAGACTGGTCTGATCTGTCAGGAGAGACTAGTCTGATCTGTCAGGAGAGACTAGTCTGATCTGTCAGGAGAGACTAGTCCAGAGACAGTCTGATCTGTCAGGAGAGACGGTCTGATCTGTCAGGAGAGACTAGTCTGATCTGTCAGGAGAGACTGGTCTGATCTTTCAGGAGAGACGGTCTGATCTGTCAGGAGAGACGGTCTGATCTGTCAGCAGAGACTAGTCTGATCTGTCAGGAGAGACTAGTCTGATCTGTCAGGAGAGACTAGTCTGATCTGTCTGGAGAGACGGTCTGATCTGTCAGGAGAGACGGTCTGATCTGTCAGGAGAGACGGTCTGATCTGTCAGGAGAGACGGTCTGATCTGTCAGGAGAGCCGGTCTGATCTCTCAAGAGAGACTGGTCCAGAGACGGTCTGATTTGTCAGGAGAGACTGGTCTGATCTTTCAGGAGAGACGGTCTGATCTGTCAGGAGAGACAGTCTGATCTGTCAGGAGAGACGGTCTAATCTGTCAGCAGAGACTAGTCTGATCTGTCAGGAGAGACTAGTCTAATCTGTCAGGAGAGACTAGTCTGATCTGTCTGGAGAGACGGTCTGATCTGTCAGCAGAGACTAGTCTGTTCTGTCATTAGAGACTGTCCGATCTGTCAGGAGAGACGGTCCGATCTGTCAGGGGAGACGGTCTGATCTGTCAGGAGAGACTAGTCTGATCTGTCAGGAGAGACTGTCCGATCTGTCAGGAGAGACTGTCCGATCTGTCAGGAGAGACGGTCCGATCTGTCAGGGGAGACTGGTGTGATCTGTCAGGAGAGACGGTCTGATCTGTCAGGAGAGACGGTCCGATCTGTCAGGAGAGACTGTTCCAGAGACTAGTCTGATCTGTCAGGAGAGACTGGTCCAGAGACGGTCTGATCTGTCAGGAGAGACTAGTCTGATCTGTCAGGAGAGACGGTCTGATCTGTCAGGAGAGACGGTCTGATCTGTCAGGAGAGACGGTCTGATCTGTCGGGAAAGACTAGTCCAGAGACAGTCTGATCTGTCAGGAGAGACTAGTCTGATCTGTCAGGAGAGACTAGTCTGATCTGTCAGGAGAGACTAGTCTGATCTGTCAGGAGAGACTAGTTCAGAGAAGGTCTGATCATTCAGGAGAGACGGTCTAATCTGTCAGGAGAGACTAGTCCAGAGACGGTCTGATCTGTCAGGAGAGACGGTCTGATCTGTCAGGAGAGACTAGTCTGATCTGTCAGGAGAGACTAGTCTGATCTGTCAGGAGAGACTAGTCTGATCTGTCAGGAGAGACGGTCTGATCTGTCAGGAGAGACGGTCTGACTGTCAGGAGAGACTGGTCTGTCAGGAGAGACGGTCTGATCTGTCAGGAGAGACGATCTCATCTGTCAGGAGAGAATGTCCGATCTGTCAAGAGAGACGGTCCGATCTGTCAGGAGAGACGGTCCGTTCTGTCAGGAGAGACGGTCCGATCTGTCAGGAGAGACGGTCCGATCTGTCAGGAGAGACGGTCCGATCTGTCAGGAGAGACGGTCCGATCTTTCAGGAGAGACGGTCCGATCTGTCAGGAGAGACTGTCCGATCTGTCAGGAGAGACTGGTCTGATCTGTAAGGAGAGACTAGTCTGATCTGTCAGGAGAGACTAGTCCAGAGACAGTCTGATCTGTCAGGAGAGACTAGTCTGATCTGTCAGGAGAGACTAGTCTGATCTGTCTAGGAGAGACTAATCCAGAGACAGTCTGATCTGTCAGGAGAGACTAGTCTGATCTGTCAGGAGAGACTAGTCTGATCTGTCAGGAGAGACTAGTCAAGAGACAGTCTGATCTGTCAGGAGAGACTAGTCTGATCTGTCAGGAGAGACTAGTCCAGAGACAGTCTGATCTGTCAGGAGAGACTAGTCTGATCTGTCAGGAGAGACTAGTCTGATCTGTCAGGAGAGACTAGTCCAGAGACGGTCTGATCTGTCAGGAGAGACTAGTCTGATCTGTCAGGAGAGACTGTTCCAGAGACTAGTCTGATCTGTCAGGAGAGACTGGTCCAGAGACGGTCTGATCTGTCAGGAGAGACTAGTCTGATCTGTCAGGAGAGACGGTCTGATCTGTCAGGAGAGACGGTCTGATCTGTCAGGAGAGACGGTCTGATCTGTCGGGAAAGACTAGTCCAGAGACAGTCTGATCTGTCAGGAGAGACTAGTCTGATCTGTCAGGAGAGACTAGTCTGATCTGTCAGGAGAGACTAGTCTGATCTGTCAGGAGAGACTAGTTCAGAGAAGGTCTGATCATTCAGGAGAGACGGTCTAATCTGTCAGGAGAGACTAGTCCAGAGACGGTCTGATCTGTCAGGAGAGACGGTCTGATCTGTCAGGAGAGACTAGTCTGATCTGTCAGGAGAGACTAGTCTGATCTGTCAGGAGAGACTAGTCTGATCTGTCAGGAGAGACGGTCTGATCTGTCAGGAGAGACGGTCTGACTGTCAGGAGAGACTGGTCTGTCAGGAGAGACGGTCTGATCTGTCAGGAGAGACGATCTCATCTGTCAGGAGAGAATGTCCGATCTGTCAAGAGAGACGGTCCGATCTGTCAGGAGAGACGGTCCGTTCTGTCAGGAGAGACGGTCCGATCTGTCAGGAGAGACGGTCCGATCTGTCAGGAGAGACGGTCCGATCTGTCAGGAGAGACGGTCCGATCTTTCAGGAGAGACGGTCCGATCTGTCAGGAGAGACTGTCCGATCTGTCAGGAGAGACTGGTCTGATCTGTAAGGAGAGACTAGTCTGATCTGTCAGGAGAGACTAGTCCAGAGACAGTCTGATCTGTCAGGAGAGACTAGTCTGATCTGTCAGGAGAGACTAGTCTGATCTGTCTAGGAGAGACTAATCCAGAGACAGTCTGATCTGTCAGGAGAGACTAGTCTGATCTGTCAGGAGAGACTAGTCTGATCTGTCAGGAGAGACTAGTCAAGAGACAGTCTGATCTGTCAGGAGAGACTAGTCTGATCTGTCAGGAGAGACTAGTCCAGAGACAGTCTGATCTGTCAGGAGAGACTAGTCTGATCTGTCAGGAGAGACTAGTCTGATCTGTCAGGAGAGACTAGTCCAGAGACGGTCTGATCTGTCAGGAGAGACTAGTCTGATCTGTCAGGAGAGACTAGTCTGATCTGTCAGGAGAGACGGTCCGATCTGTCAGGAGAGACTAGTCCAGAGACGGTCTGATCTGTCAGGAGAGACGGTCTGATCTGTCAGGAGAGACGGTCTGATCTGTCAGGAGAGACTGTCCGATCTGTCTTGAGAGACGGTCCGATCTGTCAGGAGAGACGGTCCGATCTGTCAGGAGAGACGGTCCGATCTGTCAGGAGAGACGGTCCGATCTGTCAGGAGAGACGGTCCGATCTGTCAGGAGAGACGGTCTGATCTGTCAGGAGAGACGGTCTGATCTGTCAGCAGAGACTAGTCTGATCTGTCAGGAGAGACTAGTCTGATCTCTCAGGAGAGACTAGTCTGATCTGTCTGGAGAGACTAGTCTGATCTGTCTGGAGAGACGGTCTGATCTGTCAGGAGAGACGGTCTGATCTGTCAGGAGAGACGGTCTGATCTGTCAGGAGAGACGGTCTGATCTGTCAGGAGAGATGGTCTGATCTGTCAGGAGAGACTGGTCTGTCAGGAGAGACGGTCTGATCTGTTAGGAGAGACTGGTCCAGAGACAGTCTGATCTGTCAGGAGAGACGGTATGATCTGTCAGGAGAGACTGGTCTGATCTGTCAGGAGAGACTGGTCTGATCTGTCAGGAGAGACAGTCCGATCTGTCAGGAGAGACGGTCCGATCTGTCAGGAGAGACTGGTCAAGAGACAGACTGATCTGTCAGGAGAGACTGGTCTGATCTGTCAGGAGAGACTAGTCTGATCTGTCAGGAGAGACTAGTCTGATCTGTCAGGAGAGACTAGTCCAGAGA
Source organism: Salmo salar (assembly GCF_965601325.2). NCBI lineage: Eukaryota > Metazoa > Chordata > Actinopteri > Salmoniformes > Salmonidae > Salmo > Salmo salar. The sequence goes on from NC_138308.1 coordinate 59,980,467, forward strand.
CAGTCTGATCTGTCAGGAGAGACGGTCTGATCTGTCAGGAGAGACTAGTCTGATCTGTCAGGAGAGACTGGTCTGATCTTTCAGGAGAGACGGTCTGATCTGTCAGGAGAGACGGTCTGATCTGTCAGCAGAGACTAGTCTGATCTGTCAGGAGAGACTAGTCTGATCTGTCAGGAGAGACTAGTCTGATCTGTCTGGAGAGACGGTCTGATCTGTCAGGAGAGACGGTCTGATCTGTCAGGAGAGACGGTCTGATCTGTCAGGAGAGACGGTCTGATCTGTCAGGAGAGCCGGTCTGATCTCTCAAGAGAGACTGGTCCAGAGACGGTCTGATTTGTCAGGAGAGACTGGTCTGATCTTTCAGGAGAGACGGTCTGATCTGTCAGGAGAGACAGTCTGATCTGTCAGGAGAGACGGTCTAATCTGTCAGCAGAGACTAGTCTGATCTGTCAGGAGAGACTAGTCTAATCTGTCAGGAGAGACTAGTCTGATCTGTCTGGAGAGACGGTCTGATCTGTCAGCAGAGACTAGTCTGTTCTGTCATTAGAGACTGTCCGATCTGTCAGGAGAGACGGTCCGATCTGTCAGGGGAGACGGTCTGATCTGTCAGGAGAGACTAGTCTGATCTGTCAGGAGAGACTGTCCGATCTGTCAGGAGAGACTGTCCGATCTGTCAGGAGAGACGGTCCGATCTGTCAGGGGAGACTGGTGTGATCTGTCAGGAGAGACGGTCTGATCTGTCAGGAGAGACGGTCCGATCTGTCAGGAGAGACTGTTCCAGAGACTAGTCTGATCTGTCAGGAGAGACTGGTCCAGAGACGGTCTGATCTGTCAGGAGAGACTAGTCTGATCTGTCAGGAGAGACGGTCTGATCTGTCAGGAGAGACGGTCTGATCTGTCAGGAGAGACGGTCTGATCTGTCGGGAAAGACTAGTCCAGAGACAGTCTGATCTGTCAGGAGAGACTAGTCTGATCTGTCAGGAGAGACTGTCTGATCTGTTAGGAGAGACTGGTCCAGAGACAGACTGATCTGTCAGGAGAGACTGGTCTGATCTGTCAGGAGAGACTAGTCTGATCTGTCAGGAGAGACTAGTCCAGAGACAGTCTGATCTGTCAGGAGAGACTAGTCTGATCTGTCAGGAGAGACTAGTCTGATCTGTCTAGGAGAGACTAATCCAGAGACAGTCTGATCTGTCAGGAGAGACTAGTCTGATCTGTCAGGAGAGACTAGTCTGATCTGTCAGGAGAGACTAGTCAAGAGACAGTCTGATCTGTCAGGAGAGACTAGTCTGATCTGTCAGGAGAGACTAGTCTGATCTGTCAGGAGAGACTAGTCCAGAGACAGTCTGATCTGTCAGGAGAGACTAGTCTGATCTGTCAGGAGAGAATAGTCTGATCTGTCAGGAGAGACTAGTCCAGAGACGGTCTGATCTGTCAGGAGAGACTAGTCTGATCTGTCAGGAGAGACTAGTCTGATCTGTCAGGAGAGACGGTCCGATCTGTCAGGAGAGACTAGTCCAGAGACAGTCTGATCTGTCAGGAGAGACGGTCTGATCTGTCAGGAGAGACGGTCTGATCTGTCAGGAGAGACTGTCCGATCTGTCAGGAGAGACGGTCCGATCTGTCAGGAGAGACGGTCCGATCTGTCAGGAGAGACGGTCTGATCTGTCAGGAGAGACGGTCTGATCTGTCAGGAGAGACGGTCTGATCTGTCAGGAGAGACGGTCTGATCTGTCAGCAGAGACTAGTCTGATCTGTCAGGAGAGACTAGTCTGATCTGTCAGGAGAGACTAGTCTGATCTGTCTGGAGAGACGGTCTGATCTGTCAGGAGAGACGGTCTGATCTGTCAGGAGAGACGGTCTGATCTGTCAGGAGAGACGGTCTGATCTGTCAGGAGAGATGGTCTGATCTGTCAGGAGAGACTGGTCTGTCAGGAGAGACGGTCTGATCTGTTAGGAGAGACTGGTCCAGAGACAGTCTGATCTGTCAGGAGAGACGGTATGATCTGTCAGGAGAGACTGGTCTGATCTGTCAGGAGAGACTGGTCTGATCTGTCAGGAGAGACAGTCCGATCTGTCAGGAGAGACGGTCCGATCTGTCAGGAGAGACGGTCCGATCTGTCAGGAGAGACTGGTCAAGAGACAGACTGATCTGTCAGGAGAGACTGGTCTGATCTGTCAGGAGAGACTAGTCTGATCTGTCAGGAGAGACTAGTCTGATCTGTCAGGAGAGACTAGTCCAGAGACAGTCTGATCTGTCAGGAGAGACGGTCTGATCTGTCAGGAGAGACTAGTCTGATCTGTCAGGAGAGACTGGTCTGATCTTTCAGGAGAGACGGTCTGATCTGTCAGGAGAGACGGTCTGATCTGTCAGCAGAGACTAGTCTGATCTGTCAGGAGAGACTAGTCTGATCTGTCAGGAGAGACTAGTCTGATCTGTCTGGAGAGACGGTCTGATCTGTGAGGAGAGACGGTCTGATCTGTCAGGAGAGACGGTCTGATCTGTCAGGAGAGACGGTCTGATCTGTCAGGAGAGCCGGTCTGATCTCTCAAGAGAGACTGGTCCAGAGACGGTCTGATTTGTCAGGAGAGACTGGTCTGATCTTTCAGGAGAGACGGTCTGATCTGTCAGGAGAGACGGTCTGATCTGTCAGGAGAGACGGTCTAATCTGTCAGCAGAGACTAGTCTGATCTGTCAGGAGAGACTAGTCTGATCTGTCAGGAGAGACTAGTCTGATCTGTCTGGAGAGACGGTCTGATCTGTCAGCAGAGACTAGTCTGTTCTGTCAGGAGAGACTGTCCGATCTGTCAGGAGAGACGGTCCGATCTGTCAGGGGAGACGGTCTGATCTGTCAGGAGAGACTAGTCTGATCTGTCAGGAGAGACTGTCCGATCTGTAAGGAGAGACTGTCCAATCTGTCAGGAGAGACGGTCCGATCTGTCAGGGGAGACTGGTGTGATCTGTCAGGAGAGACGGTCTGATCTGTCAGGAGAGACGGTCCGATCTGTCAGGAGAGACTGTTCCAGAGACTAGTCTGATCTGTCAGGAGAGACTGGTCCAGAGACGGTCTGATCTGTCAGGAGAGACTAGTCTGATCTGTCAGGAGAGACGGTCTGATCTGTCAGGAGAGACGGTCTGATCTGTCAGGAGAGACGGTCTGATCTGTCGGGAAAGACTAGTCCAGAGACAGTCTGATCTGTCAGGAGAGACTAGTCTGATCTGTCAGGAGAGACTAGTTCAGAGAAGGTCTGATCATTCAGGAGAGACGGTCTAATCTGTCAGGAGAGACTAGTCCAGAGACGGTCTGATCTGTCAGGAGAGACGGTCTGATCTGTCAGGAGAGACTAGTCTGATCTGTCAGGAGAGACTAGTCTGATCTGTCAGGAGAGACTAGTCTGATCTGTCAGGAGAGACGGTCTGATCTGTCAGGAGAGACGGTCTGACTGTCAGGAGAGACTGGTCTGTCAGGAGAGACGGTCTGATCTGTCAGGAGAGACGATCTCATCTGTCAGGAGAGAATGTCCGATCTGTCAAGAGAGACGGTCCGATCTGTCAGGAGAGACGGTCCGTTCTGTCAGGAGAGACGGTCCGATCTGTCAGGAGAGACGGTCCGATCTGTCAGGAGAGACGGTCCGATCTGTCAGGAGAGACGGTCCGATCTTTCAGGAGAGACGGTCCGATCTGTCAGGAGAGACTGTCCGATCTGTCAGGAGAGACTGGTCTGATCTGTCAGGAGAGACTAGTCTGATCTGTCAGGAGAGACTAGTCCAGAGACAGTCTGATCTGTCAGGAGAGACTAGTCTGATCTGTCAGGAGAGACTAGTCTGATCTGTCTAGGAGAGACTAATCCAGAGACAGTCTGATCTGTCAGGAGAGACTAGTCTGATCTGTCAGGAGAGACTAGTCTGATCTGTCAGGAGAGACTAGTCTGATCTGTCAGGAGAGACTAGTCAAGAGACAGTCTGATCTGTCAGGAGAGACTAGTCTGATCTGTCAGGAGAGACTAGTCCAGAGACAGTCTGATCTGTCAGGAGAGACTAGTCTGATCTGTCAGGAGAGACTAGTCTGATCTGTCAGGAGAGACTAGTCCAGAGACGGTCTGATCTGTCAGGAGAGACTAGTCTGATCTGTCAGGAGAGACTAGTCTGATCTGTCAGGAGAGACTAGTCTGATCTGTCAGGAGAGACGGTCCGATCTGTCAGGAGAGACTAGTCCAGAGACGGTCTGATCTGTCAGGAGAGACGGTCTGATCTGTCAGGAGAGACGGTCTGATCTGTCAGGAGAGACTGTCCGATCTGTCTTGAGAGACGGTCCGATCTGTCAGGAGAGACGGTCCGATCTGTCAGGAGAGACGGTCCGATCTGTCAGGAGAGACGGTCCGATCTGTCAGGAGAGACGGTCCGATCTGTCAGGAGAGACGGTCTGATCTGTCAGGAGAGACGGTCTGATCTGTCAGCAGAGACTAGTCTGATCTGTCAGGAGAGACTAGTCTGATCTCTCAGGAGAGACTAGTCTGATCTGTCTGGAGAGACTAGTCTGATCTGTCTGGAGAGACGGTCTGATCTGTCAGGAGAGACGGTCTGATCTGTCAGGAGAGACGGTCTGATCTGTCAGGAGACACGGTCTGATCTGTCAGGAGAGATGGTCTGATCTGTCAGGAGAGACTGGTCTGTCAGGAGAGACGGTCTGATCTGTTAGGAGAGACTGGTCCAGAGACAGTCTGATCTGTCAGGAGAGACGGTATGATCTGTCAGGAGAGACTGGTCTGATCTGTCAGGAGAGACTGGTCTGATCTGTCAGGAGAGACAGTCCGATCTGTCAGGAGAGACGGTCCGATCTGTCAGGAGAGACTGGTCAAGAGACAGACTGATCTGTCAGGAGAGACTGGTCTGATCTGTCAGGAGAGACTAGTCTGATCTGTCAGGAGAGACTAGTCTGATCTGTCAGGAGAGACTAGTCCAGAGACAGTCTGATCTGTCAGGAGAGACGGTCTGATCTGTCAGGAGAGACTAGTCTGATCTGTCAGGAGAGACTGGTCTGATCTTTCAGGAGAGACGGTCTGATCTGTCAGGAGAGACGGTCTGATCTGTCAGCAGAGACTAGTCTGATCTGTCAGGAGAGACTAGTCTGATCTGTCAGGAGAGACTAGTCTGATCTGTCTGGAGAGACGGTCTGATCTGTCAGGAGAGACGGTCTGATCTGTCAGGAGAGACGGTCTGATCTGTCAGGAGAGACGGTCTGATCTGTCAGGAGAGCCGGTCTGATCTCTCAAGAGAGACTGGTCCAGAGACGGTCTGATTTGTCAGGAGAGACTGGTCTGATCTTTCAGGAGAGACGGTCTGATCTGTCAGGAGAGACAGTCTGATCTGTCAGGAGAGACGGTCTAATCTGTCAGCAGAGACTAGTCTGATCTGTCAGGAGAGACTAGTCTAATCTGTCAGGAGAGACTAGTCTGATCTGTCTGGAGAGACGGTCTGATCTGTCAGCAGAGACTAGTCTGTTCTGTCATTAGAGACTGTCCGATCTGTCAGGAGAGACGGTCCGATCTGTCAGGGGAGACGGTCTGATCTGTCAGGAGAGACTAGTCTGATCTGTCAGGAGAGACTGTCCGATCTGTCAGGAGAGACTGTCCGATCTGTCAGGAGAGACGGTCCGATCTGTCAGGGGAGACTGGTGTGATCTGTCAGGAGAGACGGTCTGATCTGTCAGGAGAGACGGTCCGATCTGTCAGGAGAGACTGTTCCAGAGACTAGTCTGATCTGTCAGGAGAGACTGGTCCAGAGACGGTCTGATCTGTCAGGAGAGACTAGTCTGATCTGTCAGGAGAGACGGTCTGATCTGTCAGGAGAGACGGTCTGATCTGTCAGGAGAGACGGTCTGATCTGTCGGGAAAGACTAGTCCAGAGACAGTCTGATCTGTCAGGAGAGACTAGTCTGATCTGTCAGGAGAGACTAGTCGGATCTGTCAGGAGAGACTAGTCTGATCTGTCAGGAGAGACTAGTCCAGAGAAGGTCTGATCATTCAGGAGAGACGGTCTAATCTGTCAGGAGAGACTAGTCCAGAGACGGTCTGATCTGTCAGGAGAGACGGTCTGATCTGTCAGGAGAGACTAGTCTGATCTGTCAGGAGAGACTAGTCTGATCTGTCAGGAGAGACTAGTCTGATCTGTCAGGAGAGACGGTCTGATCTGTCAGGAGAGACGGTCTGATCTGTCAGGAGAGACTAGTCTGATCTGTCAGGAGAGACTAGTCTGATCTGTCAGGAGAGAATGTCCGATCTGTCAAGAGAGACGGTCCGATCTGTCAAGAGAGACGGTCCGATCTGTCAGGAGAGACGGTCCGATCTGTCAGGAGAGACGGTCCGATCTGTCAGGAGAGACGGTCCTATCTGTCAGGAGAGACGGTCCGATCTGTCAGGAGAGACGGTCCGATCTGTCAGGAGAGACGGTCCGATCTGTCAGGAGAGACTGTCCGATCTGTCAGGAGAGACTGTCTGATCTGTCAGGAGAGACTAGTCTGATCTGTCAGGAGAGACCGTCTGATCTGTCAGGAGAGACTGTCTGATCTGTCAGGAGAGACGGTCCGATCTGTCAGGAGAGACTGTCTGATCTGTCAGGAGAGACGGTCCGATCTGTCAGGAGAGACGGTCTGATCTGTCAGGAGAGACTGTCTGATCTGTTAGGAGAGACTGGTCCAGAGACAGACTGATCTGTCAGGAGAGACTGGTCTGATCTGTCAGGAGAGACTAGTCCAGAGACAGTCTGATCTGTCAGGAGAGACTAGTCTGATCTGTCAGGAGAGACTAGTCTGATCTGTCAGGAGAGACTGTCCGATCTGTCAGGAGAGACTGTCCGATCTGTCAGGAGAGACGGTCCGATCTGTCAGGGGAGACTGGTGTGATCTGTCAGGAGAGACTGGTCTGATCTGTCAGGAGAGACGGTCCGAACTGTCAGGAGAGACGGTCCGATCTGTCAGGAGAGACTGTTCCAGAGACTAGTCTGATCTGTCAGGAGAGACGGTCCGATCTGTCAGGAGAGACGGTCCGATCTGTCAGGAGAGACGGTCCGATCTGTCAGGAGAGACTGTCTGATCTGTTAGGAGAGACTGGTCCAGAGACAGACTGATCTGTCAGGAGAGACTGGTCTGATCTGTCAGGAGAGACTGTCTGATCTGTTAGGAGAGACTGGTCCAGAGACAGACTGATCTGTCAGGAGAGACTGGTCTGATCTGTCAGGAGAGACTAGTCTGATCTGTCAGGAGAGACTAGTCCAGAGACAGTCTGATCTGTCAGGAGAGACTTGTCTGATCTGTCAGGAGAGACTAGTCTGATCTGTCTAGGAGAGACTAATCCAGAGACAGTCTGATCTGTCAGGAGAGACTAGTCTGATCTGTCAGGAGAGACTAGTCTGATCTGTCAGGAGAGACGGTCTGATCTGTCAGGAGAGACGGTCTGATCTGTCAGGAGAGACGGTCTGATCTGTCGGGAAAGACTAGTCCAGAGACAGTCTGATCTGTCAGGAGAGACTAGTCTGATCTGTCAGGAGAGACTAGTCTGATCTGTCAGGAGAGACTAGTCTGATCTGTCAGGAGAGACTAGTCTGATCTGTCTGGAGAGACTGTCCGATCTGTCAGGAGAGACTGTCCGATCTGTCAGGAGAGACAGTCCGATCTGTCAGGGGAGACGGTCTGATCTGTCAGGAGAGACTAGTCTGATCTGTCAGGAGAGACTGTCCGATCTGTCAGGAGAGACTGTCCGATATGTCAGGAGAGACGGTCCGATCTGTCAGGGTAGACTGGTGTGATCTGTCAGGAGAGACGGTCTGATCTGTCAGGAGAGACGATCTCATCTGTCAGGAGAGACGGTCCGATCTGTCAGGAGAGACTGTTCCAGAGACTAGTCTGATCTGTCAGGAGAGACTGGTCCAGAGACGGTCTGATCAGTCAGGAGAGACTAGTCTGATCTGTCAGGAGAGACGGTCTGATCTGTCAGGAGAGACGGTCTGATCTGTCAGGAGAGACGGTCTGATCTGTCGGGAAAGACTAGTCCAGAGACAGTCTGATCTGTCAGGAGAGACTTGTCTGATCTGTCAGGAGAGACTAGTCTGATCTGTCAGGAGAGACTAGTCTGATCTGTCAGGAGAGACTAGTCCAGAGACGGTCTGATCATTCAGGAGAGACGGTCTAATCTGTCAGGAGAGACTAGTCCAGAGACGGTCTGATCTGTCAGGAGAGACGGTCTGATCTGTCAGGAGAGACTAGTCTGATCTGTCAGGAGAGACTAGTCTGATCTGTCAGGAGAGACGGTCTGATCTGTCAGGAGAGACGGTCTGACTGTCAGGAGAGAATGGTCTGTCAGGAGAGACGGTCCGATCTGTCAGGAGAGACGGTCCGATCTGTCAGGAGAGACGGTCCGATCTGTCAGGAGAGACTGTCTGATCTGTCAGGAGAGACGGTCCGATCTGTCAGGAGAGACGGTCTGATCTGTCAGGAGAGACTGTCTGATCTGTTAGGAGAGACTGGTCCAGAGACAGACTGATCTGTCAGGAGAGACTGGTCTGATCTGTCAGGAGAGACTAGTCTGATCTGTCAGGAGAGACTAGTCTGATCTGTCAGGAGAGACTAGTCTGATCTGTCAGGAGAGACTAGTCCAGAGACAGTCTGATCTGTCAGGAGAGACTAGTCTGATCTGTCAGGAGAGACTAGTCTGATCTGTCAGGAGAGACTGTCCGATCTGTCAGCAGAGACTGTCCGATCTGTCAGGAGAGACGGTCCGATCTGTCAGGGGAGACTGGTGTGATCTGTCAGGAGAGACTGGTCTGATCTGTCAGGAGAGACGGTCCGAACTGTCAGGAGAGACGGTCCGATCTGTCAGGAGAGACTGTTCCAGAGACTAGTCTGATCTGTCAGGAGAGACGGTCTGATCTGTCAGGAGAGACGGTCTGACTGTCAGGAGAGACTGGTCTGTCAGGAGAGACGGTCTGATCTGTCAGGAGAGACGATCTCATCTGTCAGGAGAGAATGTCCGATCTGTCAAGAGAGACGGTCCGATCTGTCAGGAGAGACGGTCCGTTCTGTCAGGAGAGACGGTCCGTTCTGTCAGGAGAGACGGTCCGATCTGTCAGGAGAGACGGTCCGATCTGTCAGGAGAGACGGTCCGATCTGTCAGGAGAGACGGTCCGATCTGTCAGGAGAGACGGTCCGATCTGTCAGGAGAGACTGTCCGATCTGTCAGGAGAGACTGGTCTGATCTGTCAGGAGAGACTAGTCTGATCTGTCAGGAGAGACTAGTCCAGAGACAGTCTGATCTGTCAGGAGAGACTAGTCTGATCTGTCAGGAGAGACTAGTCTGATCTGTCTAGGAGAGACTAATCCAGAGACAGTCTGATCTGTCAGGAGAGACTAGTCTGATCTGTCAGGAGAGACTAGTCTGATCTGTCAGGAGAGACTAGTCTGATCTGTCAGGAGAGACTAGTCAAGAGACAGTCTGATCTGTCAGGAGAGACTAGTCTGATCTGTCAGGAGAGACTAGTCTGATCTGTCAGGAGAGACTAGTCCAGAGACAGTCTGATCTGTCAGGAGAGACTAGTCTGATCTGTCAGGAGAGACTAGTCTGATCTGTCAGGAGAGACTAGTCCAGAGACGGTCTGATCTGTCAGGAGAGACTAGTCTGATCTGTCAGGAGAGACTAGTCTGATCTGTCAGGAGACCCGACCGCGTCCCCGATCTGTCAGGAGAGACGGTCTGATCTGTCAGGAGAGACTAGTCTGATCTGTCAGGAGAGACTAGTCCAGAGACGGTCTGATCTGTCAGGAGAGACTAGTCTGATCTGTCAGGAGAGACTAGTCTGATCTGTCAGGAGAGACGGTCCGATCTGTCAGGAGAGACTAGTCCAGAGACAGTCTGATCTGTCAGGAGAGACGGTCTGATCTGTCAGGTGAGACTAGTCCAGAGACAGTCTGATCTGTCAGGAGAGACGGTCTGATCTGTCAGGAGAGACTAGTCTGATCTGTCAGGAGAGACTGGTCTGATCTTTCAGGAGAGACGGTCTGATCTGTCAGGAGAGACGGTCTGATCTGTCAGCAGAGACTAGTCTGATCTGTCAGGAGAGACTAGTCTGATCTGTCAGGAGAGACTAGTCTGATCTGTCTGGAGAGACGGTCTGATCTGTCAGGAGAGACGGTCTGATCTGTCAGGAGAGACGGTCTGATCTGTCAGGAGAGACGGTCTGATCTGTCAGGAGAGCCGGTCTGATCTCTCAAGAGAGACTGGTCCAGAGACGGTCTGATTTGTCAGGAGAGACTGGTCTGATCTTTCAGGAGAGACGGTCTGATCTGTCAGGAGAGACGGTCTGATCTGTCAGGAGAGACGGTCTAATCTGTCAGCAGAGACTAGTCTGTTCTGTCAGGAGAGACTGTCTGATCTGTCAGGAGAGACGGTCCGATCTGTCAGGAGAGACTGTCTGATCTGTCAGGAGAGACGGTCAGATCTGTCAGGAGAGACGGTCTGATCTGTCAGGAGAGACTAGTCTGATCTGTCAGGAGAGACTAGTCTGATCTGTCAGGAGAGACTAGTCCAGAGACAGTCTGATCTGTCAGGAGAGACGGTCTGATCTGTCAGGAGAGACTAGTCTGATCTGTCAGGAGAGACTGGTCTGATCTTTCAGGAGAGACGGTCTGATCTGTCAGGAGAGACGGTCTGATCTGTCAGCAGAGACTAGTCTGATCTGTCAGGAGAGACTAGTCTGATCTGTCAGGAGAGACTAGTCTGATCTGTCTGGAGAGACGGTCTGATCTGTCAGGAGAGACGGTCTGATCTGTCAGGAGAGACGGTCTGATCTGTCAGGAGAGACGGTCTGATCTGTCAGGAGAGACGGTCTGATCTGTCAGGAGAGCCGGTCTGATCTCTCAAGAGAGACTGGTCCAGAGACGGTCTGATTTGTCAGGAGAGACTGGTCTGATCTTTCAGGAGAGACGGTCTGATCTGTCAGGAGAGACGGTCTGATCTGTCAGGAGAGACGGTCTAATCTGTCAGCAGAGACTAGTCTGTTCTGTCAGGAGAGACTGTCCGATCTGTCAGGAGAGACGGTCCGATCTGTCAGGGGAGACGGTCTGATCTGTCAGGAGAGACTAGTCTGATCTGTCAGGAGAAACTGTCCGATCTGTCAGGAGAGACTGTCCGATCTGTCAGGAGAGACGGTCTGATCTGTCAGGGGAGACTGGTGTGATCTGTCAGGAGAGACGGTCTGATCTGTCAGGAGAGACGGTCCGATCTGTCAGGAGAGACTGTTCCAGAGACTAGTCTGATCTGTCAGGAGAGACTGGTCCAGAGACGGTCTGATCTGTCAGGAGAGACTAGTCTGATCTGTCAGGAGAGACGGTCTGATCTGTCAGGAGAGACGGTCTGATCTGTCAGGAGAGACGGTCTGATCTGTCGGGAAAGACTAGTCCAGAGACAGTCTGATCTGTCAGGAGAGACTAGTCTGATCTGTCAGGAGAGACTAGTCTGATCTGTCAGGAGAGACTAGTCTGATCTGTCAGGAGAGACTAGTCCAGAGAAGGTCTGATCATTCAGGAGAGACGGTCTAATCTGTCAGGAGAGACTAGTCCAGAGACGGTCTGATCTGTCAGGAGAGACGGTCTGATCTGTCAGGAGAGACTAGTCTGATCTGTCAGGAGAGACTAGTCTGATCTGTCAGGAGAGACTAGTCTGATCTGTCAGGAGAGACGGTCTGATCTGTCAGGAGAGACGGTCTGATCTGTCAGGAGAGACTAGTCTGATCTGTCAGGAGAGACTAGTCTGATCTGTCAGGAGAGAATGTCCGATCTGTCAAGAGAGACGGTCCGATCTGTCAGGAGAGACGGTCCGATCTGTCAGGAGAGACGGTCCGATCTGTCAGGAGAGACGGTCCGATCTGTCAGGAGAGACGGTCCGATCTGTCAGGAGAGACGGTCCGATCTGTCAGGAGAGACTGTCCGATCTGTCAGGAGAGACTGTCTGATCTGTCAGGAGAGACTAGTCTGATCTGTCAGGAGAGACCGTCTGATCTGTCAGGAGAGACTGTCTGATCTGTCAGGAGAGACGGTCCGATCTGTCAGGAGAGACTGTCTGATCTGTCAGGAGAGACGGTCCGATCTGTCAGGAGAGACGGTCTGATCTGTCAGGAGAGACTGTCTGATCTGTTAGGAGAGACTGGTCCAGAGACAGACTGATCTGTCAGGAGAGACTGGTCTGATCTGTCAGGAGAGACTAGTCCAGAGACTAGTCTGATCTGTCAGGAGAGACTAGTCTGATCTGTCAGGAGAGACTAGTCTGATCTGTCAGGAGAGACTGTCCGATCTGTCAGGAGAGACGGTCCGATCTGTCAGGAGAGACGGTCCGATCTGTCAGGGGAGACTGGTGTGATCTGTCAGGAGAGACTGGTCTGATCTGTCAGGAGAGACGGTCCGAACTGTCAGGAGAGACGGTCCGATCTGTCAGGAGAGACTGTTCCAGAGACTAGTCTGATCTGTCAGGAGAGACGGTCTGATCTGTCAGGAGAGACGGTCCGATCTGTCAGGAGAGACGGTCCGATCTGTCAGGAGAGACTGTCTGATCTGTTAGGAGAGACTGGTCCAGAGACAGACTGATCTGTCAGGAGAGACTGGTCTGATCTGTCAGGAGAGACTAGTCTGATCTGTCAGGAGAGACTAGTCCAGAGACAGTCTGATCTGTCAGGAGAGACTTGTCTGATCTGTCAGGAGAGACTAGTCTGATCTGTCTAGGAGAGACTAATCCAGAGACAGTCTGATCTGTCAGGAGAGACTAGTCTGATCTGTCAGGAGAGACTAGTCTGATCTGTCAGGAGAGACTAGTCTGATCTGTCAGGAGAGACGGTCTGATCTGTCAGGAGAGACGGTCTGATCTGTCAGGAGAGACGGTCTGATCTGTCGGGAAAGACTAGTCCAGAGACAGTCTGATCTGTCAGGAGAGACTAGTCTGATCTGTCAGGAGAGACTAGTCTGATCTGTCAGGAGAGACTGTCCGATCTGTCAGGAGAGACGGTCCGATCTGTCAGGGGAGACTGGTGTGATCTGTCAGGAGAGACTGGTCTGATCTGTCAGGAGAGACGGTCCGAACTGTCAGGAGAGACGGTCCGAACTGTCAGGAGAGACGGTCCGATCTGTCAGGAGAGACTGTTCCAGAGACTAGTCTGATCTGTCAGGAGAGACGGTCTGATCTGTCAGGAGAGACGGTCCGATCTGTCAGGAGAGACGGTCCGATCTGTCAGGAGAGACTGTCTGATCTGTTTTAGAGACTGGTCCAGAGACAGACTGATCTGTCAGGAGAGACTGGTCTGATCTGTCAGGAGAGACTGTCTGATCTGTTAGGAGAGACTGGTCCAGAGACAGACTGATCTGTCAGGAGAGACTGGTCTGATCTGTCAGGAGAGACTAGTCTGATCTGTCAGGAGAGACTAGTCCAGAGACAGTCTGATCTGTCAGGAGAGACTTGTCTGATCTGTCAGGAGAGACTAGTCTGATCTGTCTAGGAGAGACTAATCCAGAGACAGTCTGATCTGTCAGGAGAGACTAGTCTGATCTGTCAGGAGAGACGGTCTGATCTGTCAGGAGAGACGGTCTGATCTGTCAGGAGAGACGGTCTGATCTGTCGGGAAAGACTAGTCCAGAGACAGTCTGATCTGTCAGGAGAGACTAGTCTGATCTGTCAGGAGAGACTAGTCTGATCTGTCAGGAGAGACTAGTCTGATCTGTCAGGAGAGACTAGTCCAGAGAAGGTCTGATCATTCAGGAGAGTCGGTCTAATCTGTCAGGAGAGACTAGTCCAGAGACGGTCTGATCTGTCAGGAGAGACGGTCTGATCTGTCAGGAGAGACTAGTCTGATCTGTCAGGAGAGACTAGTCTGATCTGTCAGGAGAGACTAGTCTGATCTGTCAGGAGAGACTAGTCTGATCTGTCAGGAGAGACGGTCTGATCTGTCAGGAGAGACGGTCTGATCTGTCAGGAGAGACTAGTCCGATCTGTCAAGAGAGACAGTCCGATCTGTCAGGAGAGACGGTCCGATCTGTCAGGAGAGACGGTCCGATCTGTCAGGAGAGACGGTCCGATCTGTCAGGAGAGACGGTCCGATCTGTCAGGAGAGACTGTCCGATCTGTCAGGAGAGACTGTCTGATCTGTCAGGAGAGACTAGTCTGATCTGTCAGGAGAGACCGTCTGATCTGTCAGGAGAGACTGTCTGATCTGTCAGGAGAGACGGTCCGATCTGTCAGGAGAGACTGTCTGATCTGTCAGGAGAGACGGTCCGATCTGTCAGGAGAGACGGTCTGATCTGTCAGGAGAGACTGTCTGATCTGTTAGGAGAGACTGGTCCAGAGACAGACTGATCTGTCAGGAGAGACTGGTCTGATCTGTCAGGAGAGACTAGTCCAGAGACTAGTCTGATCTGTCAGGAGAGACTAGTCTGATCTGTCAGGAGAGACTAGTCTGATCTGTCAGGAGAGACTGTCCGATCTGTCAGGAGAGACGGTCCGATCTGTCAGGAGAGACGGTCCGATCTGTCAGGGGAGACTGGTGTGATCTGTCAGGAGAGACTGGTCTGATCTGTCAGGAGAGACGGTCCGAACTGTCAGGAGAGACGGTCCGATCTGTCAGGAGAGACTGTTCCAGAGACTAGTCTGATCTGTCAGGAGAGACGGTCTGATCTGTCAGGAGAGACGGTCCGATCTGTCAGGAGAGACGGTCCGATCTGTCAGGAGAGACTGTCTGATCTGTTAGGAGAGACTGGTCCAGAGACAGACTGATCTGTCAGGAGAGACTAGTCTGATCTGTCAGGAGAGCCGGTCTGATCTGTCAGGAGAGACGGTCCGAGCCTGATCTGTCAGGAGAGACTAGTCTGATCTGTCAGGAGAGACTAGTCTGATCTGTCAGGAGAGAATGTCCGATCTGTCAAGAGAGACGGTCCGATCTGTCAGGAGAGACGGTCCGATCTGTCAGGAGAGACGGTCCGATCTGTCAGGAGAGACGGTCCGATCTGTCAGGAGAGACGGTCCGATCTGTCAGGAGAGACGGTCCGATCTGTCAGGAGAGACGGTCCGATCTGTCAGGAGAGACTGTCCGATCTGTCAGGAGAGACTGTCTGATCTGTCAGGAGAGACTAGTCTGATCTGTCAGGAGAGACCGTCTGATCTGTCAGGAGAGACTGTCTGATCTGTCAGGAGAGACGGTCCGATCTGTCAGGAGAGACTGTCTGATCTGTCAGGAGAGACGGTCCGATCTGTCAGGAGAGACGGTCTGATCTGTCAGGAGAGACTGTCTGATCTGTTAGGAGAGACTGGTCCAGAGACAGACTGATCTGTCAGGAGAGACTGGTCTGATCTGTCAGGAGAGACTAGTCTGATCTGTCAGGAGAGACTGTCCGATCTGTCAGGAGAGACGGTCCGATCTGTCAGGAGAGACGGTCCGATCTGTCAGGGGAGACTGGTGTGATCTGTCAGGAGAGACTGGTCTGATCTGTCAGGAGAGACGGTCCGAACTGTCAGGAGAGACGGTCCGATCTGTCAGGAGAGACTGTTCCAGAGACTAGTCTGATCTGTCAGGAGAGACGGTCTGATCTGTCAGGAGAGACGGTCCGATCTGTCAGGAGAGACGGTCCGATCTGTCAGGAGAGACTGTCTGATCTGTTAGGAGAGACTGGTCCAGAGACAGACTGATCTGTCAGGAGAGACTGGTCTGATCTGTCAGGAGAGACTGTCTGATCTGTTAGGAGAGACTGGTCCAGAGACAGACTGATCTGTCAGGAGAGACTGGTCTGATCTGTCAGGAGAGACTAGTCTGATCTGTCAGGAGAGACTAGTCCAGAGACAGTCTGATCTGTCAGGAGAGACTTGTCTGATCTGTCAGGAGAGACTAGTCTGATCTGTCTAGGAGAGACTAATCCAGAGACAGTCTGATCTGTCAGGAGAGACTAGTCTGATCTGTCAGGAGAGACTAGTCTGATCTGTCAGGAGAGACGGTCTGATCTGTCAGGAGAGACGGTCTGATCTGTCAGGAGAGACGGTCTGATCTGTCGGGAAAGACTAGTCCAGAGACAGTCTGATCTGTCAGGAGAGACTAGTCTGATCTGTCAGGAGAGACTAGTCTGATCTGTCAGGAGAGACTGTCCGATCTGTCAGGAGAGACGGTCCGATCTGTCAGGGGAGACTGGTGTGATCTGTCAGGAGAGACTGGTCTGATCTGTCAGGAGAGACGGTCCGAACTGTCAGGAGAGACGGTCCGATCTGTCAGGAGAGACTGTTCCAGAGACTAGTCTGATCTGTCAGGAGAGACTAGTCTGATCTGTCTAGGAGAGACTAATCCAGAGACAGTCTGATCTGTCAGGAGAGACTAGTCTGATCTGTCAGGAGAGACGGTCTGATCTGTCAGGAGAGACGGTCTGATCTGTCAGGAGAGACGGTCTGATCTGTCGGGAAAGACTAGTCCAGAGACAGTCTGATCTGTCAGGAGAGACTAGTCTGATCTGTCAGGAGAGACTAGTCTGATCTGTCAGGAGAGACTAGTCTGATCTGTCAGGAGAGACTAGTCCAGAGAAGGTCTGATCATTCAGGAGAGTCGGTCTAATCTGTCAGGAGAGACTAGTCCAGAGACGGTCTGATCTGTCAGGAGAGACGGTCTGATCTGTCAGGAGAGACTAGTCTGATCTGTCAGGAGAGACTAGTCTGATCTGTCAGGAGAGACTAGTCTGATCTGTCAGGAGAGACGGTCTGATCTGTCAGGAGAGACGGTCTGATCTGTCAGGAGAGACGGTCTGATCTGTCAGGAGAGACTAGTCCGATCTGTCAAGAGAGACAGTCCGATCTGTCAGGAGAGACGGTCCGATCTGTCAGGAGAGACGGTCCGATCTGTCAGGAGAGACGGTCCGATCTGTCAGGAGAGACGGTCCGATCTGTCAGGAGAGACTGTCCGATCTGTCAGGAGAGACTGTCTGATCTGGCAGGAGAGACTAGTCTGATCTGTCAGGAGAGACCGTCTGATCTGTCAGGAGAGACTGTCTGATCTGTCAGGAGAGACGGTCCGATCTGTCAGGAGAGACTGTCTGATCTGTCAGGAGAGACGGTCCGATCTGTCAGGAGAGACGGTCTGATCTGTCAGGAGAGACTGTCTGATCTGTTAGGAGAGACTGGTCCAGAGACAGACTGATCTGTCAGGAGAGACTGGTCTGATCTGTCAGGAGAGACTAGTCCAGAGACTAGTCTGATCTGTCAGGAGAGACTAGTCTGATCTGTCAGGAGAGACTAGTCTGATCTGTCAGGAGAGACTGTCCGATCTGTCAGGAGAGACGGTCCGATCTGTCAGGAGAGACGGTCCGATCTGTCAGGGGAGACTGGTGTGATCTGTCAGGAGAGACTGGTCTGATCTGTCAGGAGAGACGGTCCGAACTGTCAGGAGAGACGGTCCGATCTGTCAGGAGAGACTGTTCCAGAGACTAGTCTGATCTGTCAGGAGAGACGGTCTGATCTGTCAGGAGAGACGGTCCGATCTGTCAGGAGAGACGGTCCGATCTGTCAGGAGAGACGGTCCGATCTGTCAGGAGAGACTGTCTGATCTGTTAGGAGAGACTGGTCCAGAGACAGACTGATCTGTCAGGAGAGACTGGTCTGATCTGTCAGGAGAGACTGTCTGATCTGTTAGGAGAGACTGGTCCAGAGACAGACTGATCTGTCAGGAGAGACTGGTCTGATCTGTCAGGAGAGACTAGTCTGATCTGTCAGGAGAGACTAGTCCAGAGACAGTCTGATCTGTCAGGAGAGACTTGTCTGATCTGTCAGGAGAGACTAGTCTGATCTGTCTAGGAGAGACTAATCCAGAGACAGTCTGATCTGTCAGGAGAGACTAGTCTGATCTGTCAGGAGAGACGGTCTGATCTGTCAGGAGAGACGGTCTGATCTGTCAGGAGAGACGGTCTGATCTGTCGGGAAAGACTAGTCCAGAGACAGTCTGATCTGTCAGGAGAGACTAGTCTGATCTGTCAGGAGAGACTAGTCTGATCTGTCAGGAGAGACTAGTCTGATCTGTCAGGAGAGACTAGTCTGATCTGTCAGGAGAGACTAGTCCAGAGAAGGTCTGATCATTCAGGAGAGACGGTCTAATCTGTCAGGAGAGACTAGTCCAGAGACGGTCTGATCTGTCAGGAGAGACGGTCTGATCTGTCAGGAGAGACTAGTCTGATCTGTCAGGAGAGACTAGTCTGATCTGTCAGGAGAGACTAGTCTGATCTGTCAGGAGAGACGGTCTGATCTGTCAGGAGAGACGGTCTGATCTGTCAGGAGAGACTAGTCTGATCTGTCAGGAGAGACTAGTCTGATCTGTCAGGAGAGAATGTCCGATCTGTCAAGAGAGACAGTCCGATCTGTCAGGAGAGACGGTCCGATCTGTCAGGAGAGACGGTCCGATCTGTCAGGAGAGACGGTCCGATCTGTCAGGAGAGACGGTCCGATCTGTCAGGAGAGACGGTCCGATCTGTCAGGAGAGACTGTCCGATCTGTCAGGAGAGACTGTCTGATCTGTCAGGAGAGACTAGTCTGATCTGTCAGGAGAGACCGTCTGATCTGTCAGGAGAGACTGTCTGATCTGTCAGGAGAGACGGTCCGATCTGTCAGGAGAGACGCTGATCTGTCAGGAGAGACGGTCCGATCTGTCAGGAGAGACGGTCTGATCTGTCAGGAGAGACTGTCTGATCTGTTAGGAGAGACTGGTCCAGAGACAGACTGATCTGTCAGGAGAGACTGGTCTGATCTGTCAGGAGAGACTAGTCCAGAGACAGTCTGATCTGTCAGGAGAGACTAGTCTGATCTGTCAGGAGAGACTAGTCTGATCTGTCAGGAGAGACTGTCCGATCTGTCAGGAGAGACGGTCCGATCTGTCAGGGGAGACTGGTGTGATCTGTCAGGAGAGACTGGTCTGATCTGTCAGGAGAGACGGTCCGAACTGTCAGGAGAGACGGTCCGATCTGTCAGGAGAGACTGTTCCAGAGACTAGTCTGATCTGTCAGGAGAGACGGTCTGATCTGTCAGGAGAGACGGTCCGATCTGTCAGGAGAGACGGTCCGATCTGTCAGGAGAGACTGTCTGATCTGTTAGGAGAGACTGGTCCAGAGACAGACTGATCTGTCAGGAGAGACTGGTCTGATCTGTCAGGAGAGACTGTCTGATCTGTTAGGAGAGACTGGTCCAGAGACAGACTGATCTGTCAGGAGAGACTGGTCTGATCTGTCAGGAGAGACTAGTCTGATCTGTCAGGAGAGACTAGTCCAGAGACAGTCTGATCTGTCAGGAGAGACTTGTCTGATCTGTCAGGAGAGACTAGTCTGATCTGTCTAGGAGAGACTAATCCAGAGACAGTCTGATCTGTCAGGAGAGACTAGTCTGATCTGTCAGGAGAGACTAGTCTGATCTGTCAGGAGAGACTAGTCTGATCTGTCAGGAGAGACTAGTCTGATCTGTCTGGAGAGACTGTCCGATCTGTCAGGAGAGACTGTCCGATCTGTCAGGAGAGACAGTCCGATCTGTCAGGGGAGACGGTCTGATCTGTCAGGAGAGACTAGTCTGATCTGTCAGGAGAGACTGTCCGATCTGTCAGGAGAGACTGTCCGATATGTCAGGAGAGACGGTCCGATCTGTCAGGGTAGACTGGTGTGATCTGTCAGGAGAGACGGTCTGATCTGTCAGGAGAGACGATCTCATCTGTCAGGAGAGACGGTCCGATCTGTCAGGAGAGACTGTTCCAGAGACTAGTCTGATCTGTCAGGAGAGACTGGTCCAGAGACGGTCTGATCAGTCAGGAGAGACTAGTCTGATCTGTCAGGAGAGACGGTCTGATCTGTCAGGAGAGACGGTCTGATCTGTCAGGAGAGACGGTCTGATCTGTCGGGAAAGACTAGTCCAGAGACAGTCTGATCTGTCAGGAGAGACTTGTCTGATCTGTCAGGAGAGACTAGTCTGATCTGTCAGGAGAGACTAGTCTGATCTGTCAGGAGAGACTAGTCCAGAGACGGTCTGATCATTCAGGAGAGACGGTCTAATCTGTCAGGAGAGACTAGTCCAGAGACGGTCTGATCTGTCAGGAGAGACGGTCTGATCTGTCAGGAGAGACTAGTCTGATCTGTCAGGAGAGACTAGTCTGATCTGTCAGGAGAGACGGTCTGATCTGTCAGGAGAGACGGTCTGACTGTCAGGAGAGACTGGTCTGTCAGGAGAGACGGTCTGATCTGTCAGGAGAGACGATCTCATCTGTCAGGAGAGAATGTCCGATCTGTCAAGAGAGACGGTCCGATCTGTCAGGAGAGACGGTCCGATCTGTCAGGAGAGACGGTCCGATCTGTCAGGAGAGACGGTCCGATCTGTCAGGAGAGACGGTCCGATCTGTCAGGAGAGACTGTCCGATCTGTCAGGAGAGACTGTCTGATCTGTCAGGAGAGACTAGTCTGATCTGTCAGGAGAGACTGTCTGATCTGTCAGGAGAGACTGTCTGATCTGTCAGGAGAGACTGTCTGATCTGTCAGGAGAGACTGTCCGATCTGTCAGGAGAGACTGTCTGATCTGTCAGGAGAGACGGTCCGATCTGTCAGGAGAGACGGTCTGATCTGTCAGGAGAGACTGTCAGATCTGTTAGGAGAGACTGGTCCAGAGACAGACTGATCTGTCAGGAGAGACTGGTCTGATCTGTCAGGAGAGACTAGTCTGATCTGTCAGGAGAGACTAGTCTGATCTGTCAGGAGAGACTAGTCTGATCTGTCAGGAGAGACTAGTCCAGAGACAGTCTGATCTGTCAGGAGAGACTAGTCTGATCTGTCAGGAGAGACTGTCCGATCTGTCAGGAGAGACTGTCCGATCTGTCAGGAGAGACGGTCCGATCTGTCAGGGGAGACTGGTGTGATCTGTCAGGAGAGACTGGTCTGATCTGTCAGGAGAGACGGTCCGAACTGTCAGGAGAGACGGTCCGATCTGTCAGGAGAGAATGTTCCAGAGACTAGTCTGATCTGTCAGGAGAGACGGTCTGATCTGTCAGGAGAGACGGTCCGATCTGTCAGGAGAGACGGTCTGATCTGTCAGGAGAGACTGTCTGATCTGTTAGGAGAGACTGGTCCAGAGACAGACTGATCTGTCAGGAGAGACTGGTCTGATCTGTCAGGAGAGACTGTCTGATCTGTTAGGAGAGACTGGTCCAGAGACAGACTGATCTGTCAGGAGAGACTGGTCTGATCTGTCAGGAGAGACTAGTCTGATCTGTCAGGAGAGACTAGTCTGATCTGTCAGGAGAGACTAGTCTGATCTGTCAGGAGAGACTAGTCTGATCTGTCAGGAGAGACTAGTCCAGAGACAGTCTGATCTGTCAGGAGAGACTAGTCTGATCTGTCAGGAGAGACTAGTCTGATCTGTCAGGAGAGACTGTCCGATCTGTCAGGAGAGACTGTCCGATCTGTCAGGAGAGACGGTCCGATCTGTCAGGGGAGACTGGTGTGATCTGTCAGGAGAGACTGGTCTGATCTGTCAGGAGAGACGGTCCGAACTGTCAGGAGAGACGGTCCGATCTGTCAGGAGAGACGGTCTGATCTGTCAGGAGAGACTGTCTGATCTGTTAGGAGAGACTGGTCCAGAGACAGACTGATCTGTCAGGAGAGACTGGTCTGATCTGTCAGGAGAGACTGTCTGATCTGTTAGGAGAGACTGGTCCAGAGACAGACTGATCTGTCAGGAGAGACTGGTCTGATCTGTCTGGAGAGACTTGTCTGATCTGTCAGGAGAGACTAGTCCAGAGACAGTCTGATCTGTCAGGAGAGACTAGTCTGATCTGTCAGGAGAGACTAGTCTGATCTGTCTAGGAGAGACTAATCCAGAGACAGTCTGATCTGTCAGGAGAGACTAGTCTGATCTGTCAGGAGAGACTAGTCTGATCTGTCAGGAGAGACTAGTCTGATCTGTCAGGAGAGACTGTATGATCTGTTAGGAGAGACTGGTCCAGAGACAGACTGATCTGTCAGGAGAGACTGTTTCTGATCTGTCAGGAGAGACTGTCTGATCTGTTAGGAGAGACTGGTCCAGAGACAGACTGATCTGTCAGGAGAGACTGGTCTGATCTGTTAGGAGAGACTAGTCCAGAGACAGTCTGATCTGTCAGGAGAGACTAGTCTGATCTGTCAGGAGAGACTAGTCCAGAGACAGTCTGATCTGTCAGGAGAGACTAGTCTGATCTGTCAGGAGAGACGGTCTGATCTGTCAGGAGAGACTAGTCCAGAGACAGTCTGATCTGTCAGGAGAGACTAGTCTGATCTGTCAGGAGAGACTAGTCCAGAGACAGTCTGATCTGTCAGGAGAGACTAGTCTGATCTGTCAGGAGAGACTAGTCTGATCTGTCAGGAGAGACTAGTCCAGAGACGGTCTGATCTGTCAGGAGAGACTAGTCTGATCTGTCAGGAGAGACTAGTCTGATCTGTCAGGAGAGACGGTCCGATCTGTCAGGAGAGACTAGTCCAGAGACAGTCTGATCTGTCAGGAGAGACGGTCTGATCTGTCAGGAGAGACGGTCCGATCTGTCAGGAGAGACGGTCCGATCTGTCAGGAGAGACGGTCTGATCTGTCAGGAGAGACGGTCTGATCTGTCAGGAGAGACGGTCTGATCTGTCAGGAGAGACGATCTGATCTGTCAGCAGAGACTAGTCTGATCTGTCAGGAGAGACTAGTCTGATCTGTCAGGAGAGACTAGTCTGATCTGTCTGGAGAGACGGTCTGATCTGTCAGGAGAGACGGTCTGATCTGTCAGGAGAGACGGTCTGATCTGTCAGGAGAGATGGTCTGATCTGTCAGGAGAGACTGGTCTGTCAGGAGAGACGGTCTGATCTGTTAGGAGAGACTGTTCCAGAGACAGTCTGATCTGTCAGGAGAGACTTGTCCAGAGACGGTCTGATCTGTCAGGAGAGACTAGTCTGATCTGTCAGGAGAGACGGTCTGATCTGTCAGGAGAGACGGTCTGATCTGTCAGGAGAGACGGTCTGATCTGTCGGGAAAGACTAGTCCAGAGACAGTCTGATCTGTCAGGAGAGACTAGTCTGATCTGTCAGGAGAGACTAGTCTGATCTGTCAGGAGAGACTAGTCTGATCTGTCTGGAGAGACGGTCTGATCTGTCAGGAGATACGGTCTGATCTGTCAGGAGAGAAGGTCTGATCTGTCAGGAGAGACGGTCTGATCTGTCAGGAGAGACGGTCTGATCTGTCAGGAGAGACGGTCTGATCTGTCAGCAGAGACTAGTCTGATCTGTCAGGAGAGACTAGTCTGATCTGTCAGGAGAGACTAGTCTGATCTGTCTGGAGAGACGGTCTGATCTGTCAGGAGAGACGGTCTGATCTGTCAGGAGAGACGGTCTGATCTGTCAGGAGAGACGGTCTGATCTGTCAGGAGAGACGGTCTGATCTGTCAGGAGAGCCGGTCTGATCTCTCAAGAGAGACTGGTCCAGAGACGGTCTGATCTGTCAGGAAAGACTGGTCTGATCTTTCAGGAGAGACGGTCTGATCTGTCAGGAGAGACGGTCTGATCTGTCAGGAGAGACGGTCTGATCTGTCAGCAGAGAATAGTCTGATCTGTCAGGAGAGACTAGTCTGATCTGTCACTAGAGACTAGTCTGATCTGTCTGGAGAGACGGTCTGATCTGTCAGGAGAGACGGTCTGATCTGTCAGGAGAGACGGTCTGATCTGTCAGGAGAGACGGTCTGATCTGTCAGGAGAGACGGTCTGATCTGTCAGGAGAGACGGTCTGATCTGTCAGGAGAGACGGTCTGATCTGTCAGCAGAGACTAGTCTGATCTGTCAGGAGAGACTAGTCTGATCTGTCAGGAGAGACTAGTCTGATCTGTCAGGAGAGACTAGTCTGATCTGTCAGGAGAGACGGTCTGATCTGTCAGGAGAGACGGTCTGATCTGTCAGGAGAGACTGGTCTGTAAGGAGAGATGGTCTGATCTGTTAGGAGAGACTGGTCCAGAGACAGTCTGATCTGTCAGGAGAGACTGGTCTGATCTGTCAGGAGAGACTAGTCTGATCTGTCAGGAGAGACGGTCTGATCTGTCAGGAGAGACTAGTCTAGAGACGGTCTGATCTGTTAGGAGAGACTGTTCCAGAGACTAGTCTGATCTGTCAGGAGAGACTGGTCCAGAGACGGTCTGATCTGTCAGGAGAGACTAGTCTGATCTGTCAGGAGAGACTAGTCTGATCTGTCAGGAGAGACTAGTCTGATCTGTCAGGAGAGACTAGTCTGATCTGTCAGGAGAGACGGTCTGATCTGTCAGGAGAGACTAGTCCAGAGACGTTCTGATCATTCATGAGAGACGGTCTAATCTGTCAGGAGAGACTAGTCCAGAGACGGTCTGATCTGTCAGGAGAGACGGTCTGATCTGTCAGGAGAGACTAGTCTGATCTGTAAGGAGAGACTAGTCTGATCTGTCAGGAGAGACGGTCTGATCTGTCAGGAGAGACGGTCTGACTGTCAGGAGAGACTGGTCTGTCAGGAGAGACTGTCTGATCTGTCAGGAGAGACTAGTCTGATCTGTCAGGAGAGACTAGTCTGATCTGTCAGGAGAGACTGTCCGATCTGTCAGGAGAGACTGTCCGATCTGTCAGGAGAGACGGTCCGATCTGTCAGGGGAGACTGGTGTGATCTGTCAGGAGAGACTAGTCTGATCTGTCAGGAGAGACTAGTCTGATCTGTCAGGAGAGACGGTCTGATCTGTCAGGAGAGACGATCTCATCTGTCAGGAGAGACGGTCCGATCTGTCAGGAGAGAGTGTTCCAGAGACTAGTCTGATCTGTCAGGAGAGACTGGTCCAGAGAAGGTCTGATCTGTCAGGAGAGACTAGTCTGATCTGTCAGGAGAGACGGTCTGATCTGTCAGGAGAGACGGTCTGATCTGTCAGGAGAGACGGTCTGATCTGTCGGGAAAGACTAGTCCAGAGACAGTCTGATCTGTCAGGAGAGACTAGTCTGATCTGTCAGGAGAGACTAGTCTGATCTGTCAGGAGAGACTAGTCTGATCTGTCAGGAGAGACTAGTCCAGAGACGGTCTGATCATTCAGGAGAGACGGTCTAATCTGTCAGGAGAGACTAGTCCAGAGACGGTCTGATCTGTCAGGAGAGACGGTCTGATCTGTCAGGAGAGACTAGTCTGATCTGTCAGGAGAGACTAGTCTGATCTGTCAGGAGAGACGGTCTGATATGTCAGGAGAGACGGTCTGACTGTCAGGAGAGACGGTCCGATCTGTCAGGAGAGATGGTCCGATCTGTCAGGAGAGACGGTCCGATCTGTCAGGAGAGACGGTCCGATCTGTCAGGAGAGACTGTCTGATCTGTCAGGAGAGACTGTCTGATCTGTCAGGAGAGACTAGTCAGATCTGTCAGGAGAGACTAGTCTGATCTGTCAGGAGAGACGGTCTGATCTGTCAGGAGAGACTTTCTGATCTGTCAGGAGAGACTGTCCGATCTGTCAGGAGAGACGGTCCGATCTGTCAGGAGAGACGGTCCGATCTGTCAGGAGAGACGGTCCGATCTGTCAGGAGAGACTGTCTGATCTGTCAGGAGAGACTGTCTGATCTGTCAGGAGAGACTGTCTGATCTGTCAGGAGAGACTAGTCTGATCTGTCCGGAGAGACTAGTCTGATCTGTCCGGAGAGACTAGTCTGATCTGTCAGGAGAGACTGGTCTGTCAGGAGAGACTGGTCTGTCAGGAGAGACTGTCCGATCTGTCAGGAGAGACGGTCCGATCTGTCAGGAGAGACGGTCCGATCTGTCAGGAGAGACGGTCCGATCTGTCAGGAGAGACGGTCCGATCTGTCAGGAGAGACGGTCTGATCTGTCAGGAGAGACTAGTCTGATCTGTCAGGAGAGACTAGTCTGATCTGTCAGGAGAGACGGTCTGATCTGTCAGGAGAGACAGTCTGACTGTCAGGAGAGACTGGTCTGTCAGGAGAGACGGTCTGATCTGTCAGGAGAGACGGTCTGATCTGTCAGGAGAGACGATCTCATCTGTCAGGAGAGAATGTCCGATCTGTCAAGAGAGACGGTCCGATCTGTCAGGAGAGACGGTCCGATCTGTCAGGAGAGACGGTCCGATCTGTCAGGAGAGACGGTCCGATCTGTCAGGAGAGACGGTCCGATCTGTCAGGAGAGACGGTCCGATCTGTCAGGAGAGACTGTCTGATCTGTCAGGAGAGACTGTCCGATCTGTCAGGAGAGACGGTCCGATCTGTCAGGAGAGACGGTCCGATCTGTCAGGAGAGACGGTCCGATCTGTCAGGAGAGACTGTCTGATCTGTCAGGAGAGACTGTCTGATCTGTCAGGAGAGACTGTCTGATCTGTCAGGAGAGACTAGTCTGATCTGTCAGGAGAGACGGTCTGATCTGTCAGGAGAGACGGTCTGACTGTCAGGAGAGACTGGTCTGTCAGGAGAGACTGTCCGATCTGTCAGGAGAGACGGTCCGATCTGTCAGGAGAGACGGTCCGATCTGTCAGGAGAGACGGTCCGATCTGTCAGGAGAGACGGTCCGATCTGTCAGGAGAGACTGTCCGATCTGTCAGGAGAGACTGTCTGATCTGTTAGGAGAGACGGTCCGATCTCTCAAGAGAGACTGGTCCAGAGACGGTCTGATCTGTCAGGAAAGACTGTTCTGATCTTTCAGGAGAGACGGTCTGATCTGTCAGGAGAGACGGTCTGATCTGTCAGGAGAGACGGTCTGATCTGTCAGCAGAGACTAGTCTGATCTGTCAGGAGAGACTAGTCTGATCTGTCAGGAGAGACTAGTCTGATCTGTCTGGAGAGACGGTCTGATCTGTCAGGAGAGACGGTCTGATCTGTCAGGAGAGACGGTCTGATCTGTCAGGAGAGACTGGTCTGTAAGGAGAGACGTTCTGATCTGTTAGGAGAGACTGGTCCAGAGACAGTCTGATCTGTCAGGAGAGACTGGTCTGATCTGTCAGGAGAGACTAGTCTGATCTGTCAGGAGAGACGGTCTGATCTGTCAGGAGAGACTAGTCTAGAGACGGTCTGATCTGTTAGGAGAGACTGTTCCAGAGACTAGTCTGATCTGTCAGGAGAGACTGGTCCAGAGACGGTCTGATCTGTCAGGAGAGACTAGTCTGATCTGTCAGGAGAGACGGTCTGATCTGTCAGGAGAGACGGTCTGATCTGTCAGGAGAGACGGTCTGATCTGTCGGGAAAGACTAGTCCAGAGACAGTCTGATCTGTCAGGAGAGACTAGTCTGATCTGTCAGGAGAGACTAGTCTGATCTGTCAGGAGAGACTAGTCTGATCTGTCTGGAGAGACGGTCTGATCTGTCAGGAGATACGGTCTGATCTGTCAGGAGAGAAGGTCTGATCTGTCAGGAGAGACGGTCTGATCTGTCAGGAGAGACGGTCTGATCTGTCAGGAGAGACGGTCTGATCTGTCAGCAGAGACTAGTCTGATCTGTCAGGAGAGACTAGTCTGATCTGTCAGGAGAGACTAGTCTGATCTGTCTGGAGAGACGGTCTGATCTGTCAGGAGAGACGGTCTGATCTGTCAGGAGAGACGGTCTGATCTGTCAGGAGAGACGGTCTGATCTGTCAGGAGAGACGGTCTGATCTGTCAGGAGAGCCGGTCTGATCTCTCAAGAGAGACTGGTCCAGAGACGGTCTGATCTGTCAGGAAAGACTGGTCTGATCTTTCAGGAGAGACGGTCTGATCTGTCAGGAGAGACGGTCTGATCTGTCAGGAGAGACGGTCTGATCTGTCAGCAGAGAATAGTCTGATCTGTCAGGAGAGACTAGTCTGATCTGTCACTAGAGACTAGTCTGATCTGTCTGGAGAGACGGTCTGATCTGTCAGGAGAGACGGTCTGATCTGTCAGGAGAGACGGTCTGATCTGTCAGGAGAGACGGTCTGATCTGTCAGGAGAGACGGTCTGATCTGTCAGGAGAGACGGTCTGATCTGTCAGGAGAGACGGTCTGATCTGTCAGCAGAGACTAGTCTGATCTGTCAGGAGAGACTAGTCTGATCTGTCAGGAGAGACTAGTCTGATCTGTCAGGAGAGACTAGTCTGATCTGTCAGGAGAGACGGTCTGATCTGTCAGGAGAGACGGTCTGATCTGTCAGGAGAGACTGGTCTGTAAGGAGAGATGGTCTGATCTGTTAGGAGAGACTGGTCCAGAGACAGTCTGATCTGTCAGGAGAGACTGGTCTGATCTGTCAGGAGAGACTAGTCTGATCTGTCAGGAGAGACGGTCTGATCTGTCAGGAGAGACTAGTCTAGAGACGGTCTGATCTGTTAGGAGAGACTGTTCCAGAGACTAGTCTGATCTGTCAGGAGAGACTGGTCCAGAGACGGTCTGATCTGTCAGGAGAGACTAGTCTGATCTGTCAGGAGAGACTAGTCTGATCTGTCAGGAGAGACTAGTCTGATCTGTCAGGAGAGACTAGTCTGATCTGTCAGGAGAGACGGTCTGATCTGTCAGGAGAGACTAGTCCAGAGACGTTCTGATCATTCATGAGAGACGGTCTAATCTGTCAGGAGAGACTAGTCCAGAGACGGTCTGATCTGTCAGGAGAGACGGTCTGATCTGTCAGGAGAGACTAGTCTGATCTGTAAGGAGAGACTAGTCTGATCTGTCAGGAGAGACGGTCTGATCTGTCAGGAGAGACGGTCTGACTGTCAGGAGAGACTGGTCTGTCAGGAGAGACTGTCTGATCTGTCAGGAGAGACTAGTCTGATCTGTCAGGAGAGACTAGTCTGATCTGTCAGGAGAGACTGTCCGATCTGTCAGGAGAGACTGTCCGATCTGTCAGGAGAGACGGTCCGATCTGTCAGGGGAGACTGGTGTGATCTGTCAGGAGAGACTAGTCTGATCTGTCAGGAGAGACTAGTCTGATCTGTCAGGAGAGACGGTCTGATCTGTCAGGAGAGACGATCTCATCTGTCAGGAGAGACGGTCCGATCTGTCAGGAGAGACTGTTCCAGAGACTAGTCTGATCTGTCAGGAGAGACTGGTCCAGAGAAGGTCTGATCTGTCAGGAGAGACTAGTCTGATCTGTCAGGAGAGACGGTCTGATCTGTCAGGAGAGACGGTCTGATCTGTCAGGAGAGACGGTCTGATCTGTCGGGAAAGACTAGTCCAGAGACAGTCTGATCTGTCAGGAGAGACTAGTCTGATCTGTCAGGAGAGACTAGTCTGATCTGTCAGGAGAGACTAGTCTGATCTGTCAGGAGAGACTAGTCCAGAGACGGTCTGATCATTCAGGAGAGACGGTCTAATCTGTCAGGAGAGACTAGTCCAGAGACGGTCTGATCTGTCAGGAGAGACGGTCTGATCTGTCAGGAGAGACTAGTCTGATCTGTCAGGAGAGACTAGTCTGATCTGTCAGGAGAGACGGTCTGATATGTCAGGAGAGACGGTCTGACTGTCAGGAGAGACGGTCCGATCTGTCAGGAGAGATGGTCCGATCTGTCAGGAGAGACGGTCCGATCTGTCAGGAGAGACGGTCCGATCTGTCAGGAGAGACTGTCTGATCTGTCAGGAGAGACTGTCTGATCTGTCAGGAGAGACTAGTCTGATCTGTCAGGAGAGACTAGTCTGATCTGTCAGGAGAGACGGTCTGATCTGTCAGGAGAGACTTTCTGATCTGTCAGGAGAGACTGTCCGATCTGTCAGGAGAGACGGTCCGATCTGTCAGGAGAGACGGTCCGATCTGTCAGGAGAGACGGTCCGATCTGTCAGGAGAGACTGTCTGATCTGTCAGGAGAGACTGTCTGATCTGTCAGGAGAGACTGTCTGATCTGTCAGGAGAGACTAGTCTGATCTGTCCGGAGAGACTAGTCTGATCTGTCCGGAGAGACTAGTCTGATCTGTCAGGAGAGACTGGTCTGTCAGGAGAGACTGGTCTGTCAGGAGAGACTGTCCGATCTGTCAGGAGAGACGGTCCGATCTGTCAGGAGAGACGGTCCGATCTGTCAGGAGAGACGGTCCGATCTGTCAGGAGAGACGGTCCGATCTGTCAGGAGAGACGGTCTGATCTGTCAGGAGAGACTAGTCTGATCTGTCAGGAGAGACTAGTCTGATCTGTCAGGAGAGACGGTCTGATCTGTCAGGAGAGACAGTCTGACTGTCAGGAGAGACTGGTCTGTCAGGAGAGACGGTCTGATCTGTCAGGAGAGACGGTCTGATCTGTCAGGAGAGACGATCTCATCTGTCAGGAGAGAATGTCCGATCTGTCAAGAGAGACGGTCCGATCTGTCAGGAGAGACGGTCCGATCTGTCAGGAGAGACGGTCCGATCTGTCAGGAGAGACGGTCCGATCTGTCAGGAGAGACGGTCCGATCTGTCAGGAGAGACGGTCCGATCTGTCAGGAGAGACGGTCCGATCTGTCAGGAGAGACGGTCCGATCTGTCAGGAGAGACTGTCTGATCTGTCAGGAGAGACTGTCTGATCTGTCAGGAGAGACTAGTCTGATCTGTCAGGAGAGACTAGTCTGATCTGTCAGGAGAGACGGTCTGATCTGTCAGGAGAGACTGTCTGATCTGTCAGGAGAGACTGTCTGATCTGTCAGGAGAGACGGTCCGATCTGTCAGGAGAGACGGTCCGATCTGTCAGGAGAGACTGTCTGATCTGTCAGGAGAGACTGTCTGATCTGTCAGGAGAGACTGTCTGATCTGTCAGGAGAGACTAGTCTGATCTGTCAGGAGAGACGGTCTGATCTGTCAGGAGAGACGGTCTGACTGTCAGGAGAGACTGGTCTGTCAGGAGAGACTGTCTGATCTGTCAGGAGAGACGGTCCGATCTGTCAGGAGAGACGGTCCGATCTGTCAGGAGAGACGGTCCGATCTGTCAGGAGAGACGGTCCGATCTGTCAGGAGAGACTGTCCGATCTGTCAGGAGAGACTGTCTGATCTGTTAGGAGAGACGGTCCGATCTCTCAAGAGAGACTGGTCCAGAGACGGTCTGATCTGTCAGGAAAGACTGTTCTGATCTTTCAGGAGAGACGGTCTGATCTGTCAGGAGAGACGGTCTGATCTGTCAGGAGAGACGGTCTGATCTGTCAGCAGAGACTAGTCTGATCTGTCAGGAGAGACTAGTCTGATCTGTCAGGAGAGACTAGTCTGATCTGTCTGGAGAGACGGTCTGATCTGTCAGGAGAGACGGTCTGATCTGTCAGGAGAGACGGTCTGATCTGTCAGGAGAGACGGTCTGATCTGTCAGGAGAGACTGGTCTGTAAGGAGAGACGTTCTGATCTGTTAGGAGAGACTGGTCCAGAGACAGTCTGATCTGTCAGGAGAGACTGGTCTGATCTGTCAGGAGAGACTAGTCTGATCTGTCAGGAGAGACGGTCTGATCTGTCAGGAGAGACTAGTCTAGAGACGGTCTGATCTGTTAGGAGAGACTGTTCCAGAGACTAGTCTGATCTGTCAGGAGAGACTGGTCCAGAGACGGTCTGATCTGTCAGGAGAGACTAGTCTGATCTGTCAGGAGAGACGGTCTGATCTGTCAGGAGAGACGGTCTGATCTGTCAGGAGAGACGGTCTGATCTGTCGGGAAAGACTAGTCCAGAGACAGTCTGATCTGTCAGGAGAGACTAGTCTGATCTGTCAGGAGAGACTAGTCTGATCTGTCAGGAGAGACGGTCTGATCTGTCAGGAGAGACTAGTCCAGAGATGGTCTGATCATTCAGGAGAGACGGTCTAATCTGTCAGGAGAGACTAGTCCAGAGACGGTCTGATCTGTCAGGAGAGACGGTCTGATCTGTCAGGAGAGACTAGTCTGATCTGTCAGGAGAGACTAGTCTGATCTGTCAGGAGAGATGGTCTGATCTGTCAGGAGAGACGGTCTGACTGTCAGGAGAGACTGGTCTGACTGTCAGGAGAGACTGGTCTGTCAGGAGAGACGGTCTGATCTGTCAGGAGAGACGATCTCATCTGTCAGGAGAGAATGTCTGATCTGTCAAGAGAGACGGTCCGATCTGTCAGGAGAGACGGTCCGATCTGTCAGGAGAGACGGTCCGATCTGTCAGGAGAGAGTGTCCGATCTGTCAGGAGAGAGTGTCCGATCTGTCAGGAGAGACTGTCTTATCTGTCAGGAGAGACTAGTCTGATCTGTCAGGAGAGACTAGTCTGATCTGTCAGGAGAGACGGTCTGATCTGTCAGGAGAGACGGTCTGATCTGTCAGGAGAGACGGTCTGACTGTCAGGAGAGACTGTCTGATCTGTCAGGAGAGACTGTCTAATCTGTCAGGAGAGACTGTCTGATCTGTCAGGAGAGACGGTCCGATCTTTCAGGAGAGACGGTCCGATTTGTCAGGAGAGACTGTCTGATCTGTCAGGAGAGACTGTCTGATCTGTCAGGAGAGACTGTCTGATCTGTCAGGAGAGACTAGTCTGATCTGTCAGGAGAGACTAGTCTGATCTGTCAGGAGAGACGGTCTGATCTGTCAGGAGAGACGGTCTGACTGTCAGGAGAGACTGGTCTGATCTGTCAGGAGAGACTAGTCTGATCTGTCAGGAGAGACTAGTCCAGAGACGGTCTGATCATTCAGGAGAGACGGTCTAATCTGTCAAGAGAGACTAGTCCAGAGACGGTCTGATCTGTCAGGAGAGACGGTCTGATCTGTCAGGAGAGACTAGTCTGATCTGTCAGGAGAGACTAGTCTTATCTGTCAGGAGAGATGGTCTGATCTGTCAGGAGAGACGGTCTGACTGTCAGGAGAGACTGGTCTGTCAGGAGAGACGGTCTGATCTGTCAGGAGAGACGATCTCATCTGTCAGGAGAGAATGTCCGATCTGTCAAGAGAGACGGTCCGATCTGTCAGGAGAGACGGTCCGATCTGTCAGGAGAGACGGTCCGATCTGTCAGGAGAGACGGTCCGATCTGTCAGGAGAGACGGTCCGATCTGTCAGGAGAGACTGTCTGATCTGTCAGGAGAGACTGTCCGATCTGTCAGGAGAGACTGTCTGATCTGTCAGGAGAGACTGTCTGATCTGTCAGGAGAGACTAATCTGATCTGTCAGGAGAGACTGTCTGATCTGTCAGGAGAGACGGTCCGATCTGTCAGGAGAGACTGTCTGATCTGTCAGGAGAGACGGTCCGATCTGTCAGGAGAGACGGTCCGATCTGTCAGGAGAGACGGTCTGATCTGTCAGGAGAGACTGTCTGATCTGTTAGGAGAGACTGGTCCAGAGACAGACTGATCTGTCAGGAGAGACTAGTCTGATCTGTCAGGAGAGACTAGTCTGATCTGTCAGGAGAGACTAGTCCAGAGTCAGTCTGATCTGTCAGGAGAGACTAGTCTGATCTGTCAGGAGAGACTAGTCTGATCTGTCAGGAGAGACTAGTCCAGAGACAGTCTGATCTGTCAGGAGAGACTAGTCTGATCTGTCAGGAGAGACTAGTCTGATCTGTCAGGAGAGACTGTCCGATCTGTCAGGAGAGACTGTCCGATCTGTCAGGAGAGACGGTCCGATCTGTCAGGGGAGACTGGTGTGATCTGTCAGGAGAGACTTGTCTGATCTGTCAGGAGAGACGGTCCGAACTGTCAGGAGAGACGGTCCGATCTGTCAGGAGAGACTGTTCCAGAGACTAGTCTGATCTGTCAGGAGAGACGGTCTGATCTGTCAGGAGAGACGGTCCGATCTGTCAGGAGAGACGGTCCGATCTGTCAGGAGAGACTGTCTGATCTGTTAGGAGAGACTGGTCCAGAGACAGACTGATCTGTCAGGAGAGACTGGTCTGATCTGTCAGGAGAGACTGTCTGATCTGTTAGGAGAGACTGGTCCAGAGACAGACTGATCTGTCAGGAGAGACTGGTCTGATCTGTCAGGAGAGACTAGTCTGATCTGTCAGGAGAGACTAGTCTGATCTGTCAGGAGAGACTAGTCTGATCTGTCAGGAGAGACTAGTCCAGAGACAGTCTGATCTGTCAGGAGAGACTAGTCTGATCTGTCAGGAGAGACTAGTCTGATCTGTCAGGAGAGACTAGTCCAGAGACAGTCTGATCTGTCAGGAGAGACTAGTCTGATCTGTCAGGAGAGACTAGTCTGATCTGTCAGGAGAGACTAGTCTGATCTGTCAGGAGAGACTGTCCGATCTGTCAGGAGAGACGGTCCGATCTGTCAGGAGAGACGGTCCGATCTGTCAGGGGAGACTGGTGTGATCTGTCAGGAGAGACTGGTCTGATCTGTCAGGAGAGACGGTCCGAACTGTCAGGAGAGACGGTCCGATCTGTCAGGAGAGACTGTTCCAGAGACTAGTCTGATCTGTCAGGAGAGACGGTCTGATCTGTCAGGAGAGACGGTCCGATCTGTCAGGAGAGACGGTCTGATCTGTCAGGAGAGACTGTCTGATCTGTTAGGAGAGACTGGTCCAGAGACAGACTGATCTGTCAGGAGAGACTGGTCTGATCTGTCAGGAGAGACTGTCTGATCTGTTAGGAGAGACTGGTCCAGAGACAGACTGATCTGTCAGGAGAGACTGGTCTGATCTGTCAGGAGAGACTAGTCTGATCTGTCAGGAGAGACTAGTCCAGAGACAGTCTTAAGTGTCAGGAGAGACTAGTCTGATCTGTCAGGAGAGACTAGTCTGATCCGTCTAGGAGAGACTAATCCAGAGACAGTCTGATCTGTCAGGAGAGACTAGTCTGATCTGTCAGGAGAGACTAGTCTGATCTGTCAGGAGAGACTAGTCAAGAGACAGTCTGATCTGTCAGGAGAGACTAGTCTGATCTGTCAGGAGAGACTAGTCTGATCTGTCAGGAGAGACTGTATGATCTGTTAGGAGAGACTGGTCCAGAGACAGACTGATCTGTCAGGAGAGACTGGTCTGATCTGTCAGGAGAGACTGTCTGATCTGTTAGGAGAGACTGGTCCAGAGACAGACTGATCTGTCAGGAGAGACTGGTCTGATCTGTCAGGAGAGACTAGTCCAGAGACAGTCTGATCTGTCAGGAGAGACTAGTCTGATCTGTCAGGAGAGACTAGTCCAGAGACAGTCTGATCTGTCAGGAGAGACTAGTCTGATCTGTCAGGAGAGACTAGTCTGATCTGTCAGGAGAGACTAGTCCAGAGACAGTCTGATCTGTCAGGAGAGACTAGTCTGATCTGTCAGGAGAGACTAGTCCAGAGACAGTCTGATCTGTCAGGAGAGACTAGTCTGATCTGTCAGGAGAGACTAGTCTGATCTGTCAGGAGAGACTAGTCCAGAGACGGTCTGATCTGTCAGGAGAGACTAGTCTGATCTGTCAGGAGAGACTAGTCTGATCTGTCAGGAGAGACGGTCCGATCTGTCAGGAGAGACTAGTCCAGAGACAGTCTGATCTGTCAGGAGAGACGGTCTGATCTGTCAGGAGCGACGGTCCGATCTGTCAGGAGAGACGGTCCGATCTGTCAGGAGAGCCGGTCCGATCTGTCAGGAGAGACGGTCTGATCTGTCAGTAGAGACGGTCTGATCTGTCAGGAGAGACGGTCTGATCTGTCAGGAGAGACGGTCTGATCTGTCAGGAGAGACGGTCTGATCTGTCAGGAGAGACGGTCTGATCTGTCAGCAGAGACTAGTCTGATCTGTCAGGAGAGACTAGTCTGATCTGTCAGGAGAGACTAGTCTGATCTGTCTGGAGAGACGGTCTGATCTGTCAGGAGAGACGGTCTGATCTGTCAGGAGAGACGGTCTGATCTGTCAGGAGAGATGGTCTGATCTGTCAGGAGAGACTGGTCTGTCAGGAGAGACGGTCTGATCTGTTAGGAGAGACTTGTCCAGGGACGGTCTGATCTGTCAGGAGAGACTAGTCTGATCTGTCAGGAGAGACGGTCTGATCTGTCAGGAGAGACGGTCTGATCTGTCGGGAAAGACTAGTCCAGAGACAGTCTGATCTGTCAGGAGAGACTAGTCTGATCTGTCAGGAGAGACTAGTCTGATCTGTCAGGAGAGACTAGTCTGATCTGTCAGGAGAGACTAGTCCAGAGACGGTCTGATCATTCAGGAGAGACGGTCTAATCTGTCAGGAGAGACTAGTCCAGAGACGGTCTGATCTGTCAGGAGAGACGGTCTGATCTGTCAGGAGAGACTAGTCTGATCTGTCAGGAGAGACTAGTCTGATCTGTCAGGAGAGACTAGTCTGATCTGTCAGGAGAGACGGTCTGACTGTCAGGAGAGACTGGTCTGTCAGGAGAGACGGTCTGATCTGTCAGGAGAGACGATCTCATCTGTCAGGAGAGAATGTCCGATCTGTCAAGAGAGACGGTCCGATCTGTCAGGAGAGACGGTCCGATCTGTCAGGAGAGACGGTCCGATCTGTCAGGAGAGACGGTCCGATCTGTCAGGAGAGACGGTCCGATCTGTCGGGAAAGACTAGTCCAGAGACAGTCTGATCTGTCAGGAGAGACTAGTCTGATCTGTCAGGAGAGACTAGTCTGATCTGTCAGGAGAGACTAGTCTGATCTGTCAGGAGAGACTAGTCCAGAGACGGTCTGATCATTCAGGAGAGACGGTCTAATCTGTCAGGAGAGACTAGTCCAGAGACGGTCTGATCTGTCAGGAGAGACGGTCTGATCTGTCAGGAGAGACTAGTCTGATCTGTCAGGAGAGACTAGTCTGATCTGTCAGGA
This sequence comes from Salmo salar, assembly GCF_965601325.2. Classification (NCBI taxonomy): domain Eukaryota; kingdom Metazoa; phylum Chordata; class Actinopteri; order Salmoniformes; family Salmonidae; genus Salmo; species Salmo salar. The sequence goes on from NC_138308.1 coordinate 60,017,125, forward strand.
GAGACTAGTCTGATCTGTCAGGAGAGACGGTCTGACTGTCAGGAGAGACTGGTCTGTCAGGAGAGACGGTCTGATCTGTCAGGAGAGACGATCTCATCTGTCAGGAGAGAATGTCCGATCTGTCAAGAGAGACGGTCCGATCTGTCAGGAGAGACGGTCCGATCTGTCAGGAGAGACGGTCCGATCTGTCAGGAGAGACGGTCCGATCTGTCAGGAGAGACTGTCTGATCTGTCAGGAGAGACTGTCTGATCTGTCAGGAGAGACTAGTCTGATCTGTCAGGAGAGACTAGTCTGATCTGTCAGGAGAGACTGTCCGATCTGTCAGGAGAGACTAGTCTGATCTGTCAGGAGAGACGGTCCGATCTGTCAGGAGAGACGGTCCGATCTGTCAGGAGAGACTGTCTGATCTGTCAGGAGAGACGGTCCGATCTGTCAGGAGAGACGGTCTGATCTGTCAGGAGAGACTGTCTGATCTGTTAGGAGAGACTGGTCCAGAGACAGACTGATCTGTCAGGAGAGACTGGTCTGATCTGTCAGGAGAGACTAGTCTGATCTGTCAGGAGAGACTAGTCCAGAGACAGTCTGATCTGTCAGGAGAGACTAGTCTGATCTGTCAGGAGAGACTAGTCTGATCTGTCAGGAGAGACTAGTCCAGAGACAGTCTGATCTGTCAGGAGAGACTAGTCTGATCTGTCAGGAGAGACTAGTCCGATCTGTCAGGAGAGACTAGTCCGATCTGTCAGGAGAGACTGTCCGATCTGTCAGGAGAGACGGTCCGATCTGTCAGGGGAGACTGGTGTGATCTGTCAGGAGAGACTGGTCTGATCTGTCAGGAGAGACGGTCCGAACTGTCAGGAGAGACGGTCCGATCTGTCAGGAGAGACTGTTCCAGAGACTAGTCTGATCTGTCAGGAGAGACGGTCTGATCTGTCAGGAGAGACGGTCCGATCTGTCAGGAGAGACGGTCTGATCTGTCAGGAGAGACTGTCTGATCTGTTAGGAGAGACTGGTCCAGAGACAGACTGATCTGTCAGGAGAGACTGGTCTGATCTGTCAGGATAGACTAGTCTGATCTGTCAGGAGAGACGGTCCGAACTGTCAGGAGAGACGGTCCGAACTGTCAGGAGAGACGGTCCGATCTGTCAGGAGAGACTGTTCCAGAGACTAGTCTGATCTGTCAGGAGAGACTAGTCTGATCTGTCTAGGAGAGACTAATCCAGAGACAGTCTGATCTGTCAGGAGAGACGGTCCGATCTGTCAGGAGAGACGGTCTGATCTGTCAGGAGAGACTGTCTGATCTGTTAGGAGAGACTGGTCCAGAGACAGACTGATCTGTCAGGAGAGACTGGTCTGATCTGTCAGGATAGACTAGTCTGATCTGTCAGGAGAGACGGTCCGAACTGTCAGGAGAGACGGTCCGAACTGTCAGGAGAGACGGTCCGATCTGTCAGGAGAGACTGTTCCAGAGACTAGTCTGATCTGTCAGGAGAGACTAGTCTGATCTGTCTAGGAGAGACTAATCCAGAGACAGTCTGATCTGTCAGGAGAGACTAGTCTGATCTGTCAGGAGAGACTAGTCTGATCTGTCAGGAGAGACTAGTCAAGAGACAGTCTGATCTGTCAGGAGAGACTAGTCTGATCTGTCAGGAGAGACTAGTCAAGAGACAGTCTGATCTGTCAGGAGAGACTAGTCTGATCTGTCAGGAGAGACTAGTCTGATCTGTCAGGAGAGACTAGTCCAGAGACAGTCTGATCTGTCAGGAGAGACTAGTCTGATCTGTCAGGAGAGACTAGTCTGATCTTTCAGGAGAGACTAGTCCAGAGACAATCTGATCTGTCAGGAGAGACTAGTCTGATCTGTCAGGAGAGACTAGTCTGATCTGTCAGGAGAGACTGTCCGATCTGTCAGGAGAGACTAGTCTGATCTGTCAGGAGAGACTGTCCGATCTGTAAGGAGAGACGGTCCGATCTGTCAGGAGAGACTGTTCCAGAGACTAGTCTGATCTGTCAGGAGAGACGGTCTGATCTGTCAGGAGAGACTGTCTGATCTGTTAGGAGAGACTGGTCCAGAGACAGACTGATCTGTCAGGAGAGACTGGTCTGATCTGTCAGGAGAGACTAGTCTGATCTGTCAGGAGAGACTAGTCCAGAGACAGTCTGATCTGTCAGGAGAGACTAGTCTGATCTGTCAGGAGAGACTAGTCTGATCTGTCAGGAGAGACTAGTCAGGAGACAGTCTGATCTGTCAGGAGAGACTAGTCTGATCTGTCAGGAGAGACTAGTCCAGAGACAGTCTGATCTGTCAGGAGAGACTAGTCTGATCTGTCAGGAGAGACTAGTCTGATCTGTCAGGAGAGACTAGTCCAGAGACGGTCTGATCTGTCAGGAGAGACTAGTCTGATCTGTCAGGAGAGACTAGTCTGATCTGTCAGGAGAGACGGTCCGATCTGTCAGGAGAGACTAGTCCAGAGACAGTCTGATCCGTCAGGAGAGACGGTCTGATCTGTCAGGAGAGACGGTCCGATCTGTCAGGAGAGACTGTCCGATCTGTCAGGAGAGACGGTCCGATCTGTCAGGAGAGACGGTCCGATCTGTCAGGAGAGACGGTCTGATCTGTCAGGAGAGACGGTCTGATCTGTCAGGAGAGACGGTCTGATCTGTCAGGAGAGACGGTCTGATCTGTCAGCAGAGACTAGTCTGATCTGTCAGGAGAGACTAGTCTGATCTGTCAGGAGAGACTAGTCTGATCTGTCTGGAGAGACGGTCTGATCTGTCAGGAGAGACGGTCTGATCTGTCAGGAGAGACGGTCTGATCTGTCAGGAGAGACGGTCTGATCTGTCAGGAGAGATGGTCTGATCTGTCAGGAGAGACTGGTCTGTCAGGAGAGACGGTCTGATCTGTTAGGAGAGACTGGTCCAGAGACAGTCTGATCTGTCAGGAGAGACTGGTCTGATCTGTCAGGAGAGACTAGTCTGATCTGTCAGGAGAGACGGTCCGAACTGTCAGGAGAGACGGTCCGATCTGTCAGGAGAGACTGCTCCAGAGACTAGTCTGATCTGTCAGGAGAGACGGTCTGATCTGTCAGGAGAGACGGTATGATCTGTCAGGAGAGACTGGTCTGATCTGTCAGGAGAGACTGGTCTGAACTGTCAGGAGAGAGAGTCCGATCTGTCAGGAGAGACGGTCCGATCTGTCAGAAGAGACGGTCCGATCTGTCAGGAGAGACTGGTCCAGAGACAGACTGATCTGTCAGGAGAGACTGGTCTGATCTGTCAGGAGAGACTAGTCTGATCTGTCAGGAGAGACTAGTCTGATCTGTCAGGAGAGACTAGTCCAGAGACAGTCTGATCTGTCAGGAGAGACGGTCTGATCTGTCAGGAGAGACTAGTCTGATCTGTCAGGAGAGACTGGTCTGATCTTTCAGGAGAGACGGTCTGATCTGTCAGGAGAGACTGTCTGATCTGTCAGCAGAGACTAGTCTGATCTGTCAGGAGAGACTAGTCTGATCTGTCAGGAGAGACTAGTCTGATCTGTCTGGAGAGACGGTCTGATCTGTCAGGAGAGACGGTCTGATCTGTCAGGAGAGACGGTCTGATCTGTCAGGAGAGCCGGTCTGATCTCTCAAGAGAGACTGGTCCAGAGACGGTCTGATCTGTCAGGAGAGACTGGTCTGATCTTTCAGGAGAGACGGTCTGATCTGTCAGGAGAGACGGTCTGATCTGTCAGGAGAGACGGTCTAATCTGTCAGCAGAGACGGTCTAATCTGTCAGCAGAGACTAGTCTGATCTGTCAGGAGAGACTAGTCTGATCTGTCAGGAGAGACGGTCTGATCTGTCAGGAGATACGGTCTGATCTGTCAGGAGAGACGGTCTGATCTGTCAGGAGAGACGGTCTGATCTGTCAGGAGAGACGGTCTGATCTGTCAGGAGAGACGGTCTGATCTGTCAGCAGAGACTAGTCTGATCTGTCAGGAGAGACTAGTCTGATCTGTCAGGAGAGACTAGTCTGATCTGTCTGGAGAGACGGTCTGATCTGTCAGGAGAGACGGTCTGATCTGTCAGGAGAGACGGTCTGATCTGTCAGGAGAGACGGTCTGATCTGTCAGGAGAGACGGTCTGATCTGTCAGGAGAGACGGTCTGATCTGTCAGGAGAGACGGTCTGATCTGTCAGGAGAGACTGGTCTGTAAGGAGAGACGGTCTGATCTGTAAGGAGAGACTGGTCCAGAGACAGTCTGATCTGTCAGGAGAGACTGGTCTGATCTGTCAGGAGAGACTAGTCTGATCTGTCAGGAGAGACGGTCTGATCTGTCAGGAGAGACTAGTCTAGAGACGGTCTGATCTGTTAGGAGAGACTGTTCCAGAGACTAGTCTGATCTGTCAGGAGAGACTGGTCCAGAGACGGTCTGATCTGTCAGGAGAGACTAGTCTGATCTGTCAGGAGAGACGGTCTGATCTGTCAGGAGAGACGGTCTGATCTGTCAGGAGAGACGGTCTGATCTGTCGGGAAAGACTAGTCCAGAGACAGTCTGATCTGTCAGGAGAGACTAGTCTGATCTGTCAGGAGAGACTAGTCTGATCTGTCAGGAGAGACTAGTCTGATCTGTCAGGAGAGACGGTCTGATCTGTCAGGAGAGACTAGTCCAGAGACGTTCTGATCATTCATGAGAGACGGTCTAATCTGTCAGGAGAGACTAGTCCAGAGACGGTCTGATCTGTCAGGAGAGACGGTCTGATCTGTCAGGAGAGACTAGTCTGATCTGTAAGGAGAGACTAGTCTGATCTGTCAGGAGAGACGGTCTGATCTGTCAGGAGAGACGGTCTGACTGTCAGGAGAGACGGTCTGACTGTCAGGAGAGACTGTCTGATCTGTCAGGAGAGACTAGTCTGATCTGTCAGGAGAGACTAGTCTGATCTGTCAGGAGAGACTAGTCTGATCTGTCAGGAGAGACTGTCCGATCTGTCAGGAGAGACTGTCCGATCTGTCAGGAGAGACGGTCCGATCTGTCAGGGGAGACTGGTGTGATCTGTCAGGAGAGACTAGTCTGATCTGTCAGGAGAGACTAGTCTGATCTGTCAGGAGAGACGGTCTGATCTGTCAGGAGAGACGATCTCATCTGTCAGGAGAGACGGTCCGATCTGTCAGGAGAGACTGTTCCAGAGACTAGTCTGATCTGTCAGGAGAGACTGGTCCAGAGAAGGTCTGATCTGTCAGGAGAGACTAGTCTGATCTGTCAGGAGAGACGGTCTGATCTGTCAGGAGAGACGGTCTGATCTGTCAGGAGAGACGGTCTGATCTGTCGGTAAAGACTAGTCCAGAGACAGTCTGATCTGTCAGGAGAGACTAGTCTGATCTGTCAAGAGACTAGTCTGATCTGTCAGGAGAGACTAGTCTGATCTGTCAGGAGAGACTAGTCCAGAGACGGTCTGATCATTCAGGAGAGACGGTCTAATCTGTCAGGAGAGACTAGTCCAGAGACGGTCTGATCTGTCAGGAGAGACGGTCTGATCTGTCAGGAGAGACTAGTCTGATCTGTCAGGAGAGACTAGTCTGATCTGTCAGGAGAGACGGTCTGATCTGTCAGGAGAGACGGTCTGACTGTCAGGAGAGACTGGTCTGTCAGGAGAGACGGTCTGATCTGTCAGGAGAGACTGTCTGATCTGTCAGGAGAGACTGTCTGATCTGTCAGGAGAGACTAGTCTGATCTGTCAGGAGAGACGGTCTGATCTGTCAGGAGAGACGGTCTGATCTGTCAGGAGAGACGGTCTGACTGTCAGGAGAGACTGGTCTGTCAGGAGAGACTGTCTGATCTGTCAGGAGAGACGGTCCGATCTTTCAGGAGAGACGGTCCGATCTGTCAGGAGAGACGGTCCGATCTGTCAGGAGAGACGGTCCGATCTGTCAGGAGAGACGGTCTGATCTGTCAGTAAAGACTAGTCCAGAGACAGTCTGATCTGTCAGGAGAGACTAGTCTGATCTGTCAAGAGAGACTAGTCCAGAGACGGTCTGATCATTCAGGACAGACGGTCTAATCTGTCAGGAGAGACTAGTCCAGAGACGGTCTGATCTGTCAGGAGAGACGGTCTGATCTGTCAGGAGAGACGGTCTGATCTGTCAGGAGAGACGGTCTGATCTGTCGGGAAAGACTAGTCCAGAGACAGTCTGATCTGTCAGGAGAGACTAGTCTGATCTGTCAGGAGAGACTAGTCTGATCTGTCAGGAGAGACTAGTCTGATCTGTCAGGAGAGACGGTCTGATCTGTCAGGAGAGACTAGTCCAGAGACGTTCTGATCATTCATGAGAGACGGTCTAATCTGTCAGGAGAGACTAGTCCAGAGACGGTCTGATCTGTCAGGAGAGACGGTCTGATCTGTCAGGAGAGACTAGTCTGATCTGTAAGGAGAGACTAGTCTGATCTGTCAGGAGAGACGGTCTGATCTGTCAGGAGAGACGGTCTGACTGTCAGGAGAGACGGTCTGACTGTCAGGAGAGACTGTCTGATCTGTCAGGAGAGACTAGTCTGATCTGTCAGGAGAGACTAGTCTGATCTGTCAGGAGAGACTAGTCTGATCTGTCAGGAGAGACTGTCCGATCTGTCAGGAGAGACTGTCCGATCTGTCAGGAGAGACGGTCCGATCTGTCAGGGGAGACTGGTGTGATCTGTCAGGAGAGACTAGTCTGATCTGTCAGGAGAGACTAGTCTGATCTGTCAGGAGAGACGGTCTGATCTGTCAGGAGAGACGATCTCATCTGTCAGGAGAGACGGTCCGATCTGTCAGGAGAGACTGTTCCAGAGACTAGTCTGATCTGTCAGGAGAGACTGGTCCAGAGAAGGTCTGATCTGTCAGGAGAGACTAGTCTGATCTGTCAGGAGAGACGGTCTGATCTGTCAGGAGAGACGGTCTGATCTGTCGGTAAAGACTAGTCCAGAGACAGTCTGATCTGTCAGGAGAGACTAGTCTGATCTGTCAAGAGACTAGTCTGATCTGTCAGGAGAGACTAGTCTGATCTGTCAGGAGAGACTAGTCCAGAGACGGTCTGATCATTCAGGAGAGACGGTCTAATCTGTCAGGAGAGACTAGTCCAGAGACGGTCTGATCTGTCAGGAGAGACGGTCTGATCTGTCAGGAGAGACTAGTCTGATCTGTCAGGAGAGACTAGTCTGATCTGTCAGGAGAGACGGTCTGATCTGTCAGGAGAGACGGTCTGACTGTCAGGAGAGACTGGTCTGTCAGGAGAGACGGTCTGATCTGTCAGGAGAGACTGTCTGATCTGTCAGGAGAGACTGTCTGATCTGTCAGGAGAGACTAGTCTGATCTGTCAGGAGAGACTAGTCTGATCTGTCAGGAGAGACGGTCTGATCTGTCAGGAGAGACGGTCTGACTGTCAGGAGAGACTGGTCTGTCAGGAGAGACTGTCTGATCTGTCAGGAGAGACGGTCCGATCTTTCAGGAGAGACGGTCCGATCTGTCAGGAGAGACGGTCCGATCTGTCAGGAGAGACGGTCCGATCTGTCAGGAGAGACGGTCTGATCTGTCAGTAAAGACTAGTCCAGAGACAGTCTGATCTGTCAGGAGAGACTAGTCTGATCTGTCAAGAGAGACTAGTCCAGAGACGGTCTGATCATTCAGGACAGACGGTCTAATCTGTCAGGAGAGACTAGTCCAGAGACGGTCTGATCTGTCAGGAGAGACGGTCTGATCTGTCAGGAGAGACTAGTCTGATCTGTCAGGAGAGACTAGTTTGATCTGTCAGGAGAGACGGTCTGATCTGTCAGGAGAGACGGTCTGACTGTCAGGAGAGACTGGTCTGTCAGGAGAGACGGTCTGATCTGTCAGGAGAGACGATCTCATCTGTCAGGAGAGAATGTCCGATCTGTCAAGAGAGACGGTCCGATCTGTCAGGAGAGACGGTCCGATCTGTCAGGAGAGACGGTCTAATTTGTCAGGAGAGACGGTCTGATCTGTCATGAGAGACGGTCTGATCTGTCAGCAGAGACTAGTCTGATCTGTCAGGAGAGACTAGTCTGATCTGTCAGGAGAGACTAGTCTGATCTGTCTGGAGAGACGGTCTGATCTGTCAGGAGAGACGGTCTGATCTGTCAGGAGAGACGGTCTGATCTGTCAGGAGAGACTGGTCTGTAAGGAGAGACGGTCTGATCTGTTAGGAGAGACTGGTCCAGAGACAGTCTGATCTGTCAGGAGAGACTGGTCTGATCTGTCAGGAGAGACTAGTCTGATCTGTCAGGAGAGACGGTCTGATCTGTCAGGAGAGACTAGTCTAGAGACGGTCTGATCTGTTAGGAGAGACTGTTCCAGAGACTAGTCTGATCTGTCAGGAGAGACTGGTCCAGAGACGGTCTGATCTGTCAGGAGAGACTAGTCTGATCTGTCAGGAGAGACGGTCTGATCTGTCAGGAGAGACGGTCTGATCTGTCAGGAGAGACGGTCTGATCTGTCGGGAAAGACTAGTCCAGAGACAGTCTGATCTGTCAGGAGAGACTAGTCTGATCTGTCAGGAGAGACTAGTCTGATCTGTCAGGAGAGACTAGTCTGATCTGTCAGGAGAGACGGTCTGATCTGTCAGGAGAGACTAGTCCAGAGACGGTCTGATCATTCAGGAGAGATGGTCTAATCTGTCAGGAGAGACTAGTCCAGAGACGGTCTGATCTGTCAGGAGAGACGGTCTGATCTGTCAGGAGAGACTAGTCTGATCTGTCAGGAGAGACTAGTCTGATCTGTCAGGAGAGACGGTCTGATCTGTCAGGAGAGACGGTCTGACTGTCAGGAGAGACTGGTCTGTCAGGAGAGACGGTCTGATCTGTCAGGAGAGACGATCTCATCTGTCAGGAGAGAATGTCTGATCTGTCAAGAGAGACGGTCCGATCTGTCAGGAGAGACGGTCCGATCTGTCAGGAGAGACGGTCCGATCTGTCAGGAGAGACGGTCCGATCTGTCAGGAGAGACTGTCCGATCTGTCAGGAGAGACTAGTCTGATCTGTCAGGAGAGACTAGTCTGATCTGTCAGGAGAGACGGTCTGATCTGTCAGGAGAGACGGTCTGACTGTCAGGAGAGACTGTCTGATCTGTCAGGAGAGACGGTCCGATCTGTCAGGAGAGACGGTCCGATCTGTCAGGAGAGACTGTCTGATCTGTCAGGAGAGACTGTCTGATCTGTCAGGAGAGACTGTCTGATCTGTCAGGAGAGACTAGTCTGATCTGTCAGGAGAGACTAGTCTGATCTGTCAGGAGAGACGGTCTGATCTGTCAGGAGAGACGGTCTGACTGTCAGGAGAGACTGGTCTGTCAGGAGAGACTGTCTGATCTGTCAGGAGAGACGGTCCGATCTGTCAGGAGAGACGGTCCGATCTGTCAGGAGAGACGGTCCGATCTGTCAGGAGAGACTGTCTGATCTGTCAGGAGAGACTGTCTGATCTGTCAGGAGAGACGGTCCGATCTGCCAGGAGAGACTGTCTGATCTGTCAGGAGAGACGGTCCGATCTGTCAGGAGAGACGGTCTGATCTGTCAGGAGAGACTGTCTGATCTGTTAGGAGAGACTGGTCCAGAGACAGACTGATCTGTCAGGAGAGACTGGTCTGATCTGTCAGGAGAGACTAGTCTGATCTGTCAGGAGAGACTAGTCCAGAGACAGTCTGATCTGTCAGGAGAGACTAGTCTGATCTGTCAGGAGAGACTAGTCTGATCTGTCAGGAGAGACTAGTCCAGAGACAGTCTGATCTGTCAGGAGAGACTGGTCCAGAGACGGTCTGATCTGTCAGGAGAGACTGTCCGATCTGTCAGGAGAGACTGTCCGATCTGTCAGGAGAGACGGTCCGATCTGTCAGGGGAGACTGGTGTGATCTGTCAGGAGAGACTGGTCTGATCTGTCAGGAGAGACGGTCCGAACTGTCAGGAGAGACGGTCCGATCTGTCAGGAGAGATTGTTCCAGAGACTAGTCTGATCTGTCAGGAGAGACGGTCTGATCTGTCAGGAGAGACGGTCCGAACTGTCAGGAGAGACGGTCCGATCTGTCAGGAGAGATTGTTCCAGAGACTAGTCTGATCTGTCAGGAGAGACTAGTCCAGAGACAGTCTAATCTGTCAGGAGAGACTAGTCTGATCTGTCAGGAGAGACTAGTCAGGAGACAGTCTGATCTGTCAGGAGAGACTAGTATGATCTGTCAGGAGAGACTAGTCCAGAGACAGTCTGATCTGTCAGGAGAGACTAGTCTGATCTGTCAGGAGAGACTAGTCTGATCTGTCAGGAGAGACTAGTCCAGAGACGGTCCGATCTGTCAGGAGAGACTAGTCTGATCTGTCAGGAGAGACTAGTCTGATCTGTCAGGAGAGACGGACCGATCTGTCAGGAGAGACTAGTCCAGAGACGGTCTGATCTGTCAGGAGAGACGGTCTGATCTGTCAGGAGAGACTGTCCGATCTGTCAGGAGAGACGGTCCGATCTGTCAGGAGAGACGGTCTGATCTGTCAGGAGAGACGGTCTGATCTGTCAGGAGAGACGGTCTGATCTGTCAGGAGAGACGGTCTGATCTGTCAGGAGAGACGGTCTGATCTGTCAGGAGAGACGGTCTGATCTGTCAGGAGAGACGGTCTGATCTGTCAGCAGAGACTAGTCTGATCTGTCAGGAGAGACTAGTCTGATCTGTCAGGAGAGACTAGTCTGATCTGTCTGGAGAGACGGTCTGATCTGTCAGGAGAGACGGTCTGATCTGTCAGGAGAGACGGTCTGATCTGTCAGGAGAGACGGTCTGATCTGTCAGGAGAGATGGTCTGATCTGTCAGGAGAGACTGGTCTGTCAGGAGAGACGGTCTGATCTGTTAGGAGAGACTGGTCCAGAGACAGTCTGATCTGTCAGGAGAGACTAGTCTGATCTGTCAGGAGAGACGGTCCGAACTGTCAGGAGAGACGGTCCGATCTGTCAGGAGAGACTGCTCCAGAGACTAGTCTGATCTGTCAGGAGAGACGGTCTGATCTGTCAGGAGAGACGGTATGATCTGTCAGGAGAGACTGGTCTGATCTGTCAGGAGAGACTGGTCTGATCTGTCAGGAGAGACGGTCCGATCTGTCAGGAGAGACGGTCCGATCTGTCAGGAGAGACGGTCCGATCTGTCAGGAGAGACTGGTCCAGAGACAGACTGATCTGTCAGGAGAGACTGGTCTGATCTGTCAGGAGAGACTAGTCTGATCTGTCAGGAGAGACTAGTCTGATCTGTCAGGAGAGACTAGTCCAGAGACAGTCTGATCTGTCAGGAGAGACGGTCTGATCTGTCAGGAGAGACTAGTCTGATCTGTCAGGAGAGACTGGTCTGATTTTTCAGGAGAGACGGTCTGATCTGTCAGGAGAGACGGTCTGATCTGTCAGCAGAGACTAGTCTGATCTGTCAGGAGAGACTAGTCTGATCTGTCAGGAGAGACTAGTCTGATCTGTCAGGAGAGACTAGTCTGATCTGTCTGGAGAGACGGTCTGATCTGTCAGGAGAGACGGTCTGATCTGTCAGGAGAGACGGTCTGATCTGTCAGGAGAGACGGTCTGATCTGTCAGGAGAGACGGTCTGATCTGTCAGCAGAGACTAGTCTGATCTGTCAGGAGAGACTAGTCTGATCTGTCAGGAGAGACTAGTCTGATCTGTCTGGAGAGACGGTCTGATCTGTCAGGAGAGACGGTCTGATCTGTCAGGAGAGACGGTCTGATCTGTCAGGAGAGACGGTCTGATCTGTCAGGAGAGATGGTCTGATCTGTCAGGAGAGACTGGTCTGTCAGGAGAGACGGTCTGATCTGTTAGGAGAGACTGGTCCAGAGACAGTCTGATCTGTCAGGAGAGACTAGTCTGATCTGTCAGGAGAGACGGTCCGAACTGTCAGGAGAGACGGTCCGATCTGTCAGGAGAGACTGCTCCAGAGACTAGTCTGATCTGTCAGGAGAGACGGTCTGATCTGTCAGGAGAGACGGTATGATCTGTCAGGAGAGACTGGTCTGATCTGTCAGGAGAGACTGGTCTGATCTGTCAGGAGAGACGGTCCGATCTGTCAGGAGAGACGGTCCGATCTGTCAGGAGAGACGGTCCGATCTGTCAGGAGAGACTGGTCCAGAGACAGACTGATCTGTCAGGAGAGACTGGTCTGATCTGTCAGGAGAGACTAGTCTGATCTGTCAGGAGAGACTAGTCTGATCTGTCAGGAGAGACTAGTCCAGAGACGGTCCGATCTGTCAGGAGAGACTAGTCTGATCTGTCAGGAGAGACTAGTCTGATCTGTCAGGAGAGACGGACCGATCTGTCAGGAGAGACTAGTCCAGAGACGGTCTGATCTGTCAGGAGAGACGGTCTGATCTGTCAGGAGAGACTGTCCGATCTGTCAGGAGAGACGGTCCGATCTGTCAGGAGAGACGGTCTGATCTGTCAGGAGAGACGGTCTGATCTGTCAGGAGAGACGGTCTGATCTGTCAGGAGAGACGGTCTGATCTGTCAGGAGAGACGGTCTGATCTGTCAGGAGAGACGGTCTGATCTGTCAGGAGAGACGGTCTGATCTGTCAGCAGAGACTAGTCTGATCTGTCAGGAGAGACTAGTCTGATCTGTCAGGAGAGACTAGTCTGATCTGTCTGGAGAGACGGTCTGATCTGTCAGGAGAGACGGTCTGATCTGTCAGGAGAGACGGTCTGATCTGTCAGGAGAGACGGTCTGATCTGTCAGGAGAGATGGTCTGATCTGTCAGGAGAGACTGGTCTGTCAGGAGAGACGGTCTGATCTGTTAGGAGAGACTGGTCCAGAGACAGTCTGATCTGTCAGGAGAGACTAGTCTGATCTGTCAGGAGAGACGGTCCGAACTGTCAGGAGAGACGGTCCGATCTGTCAGGAGAGACTGCTCCAGAGACTAGTCTGATCTGTCAGGAGAGACGGTCTGATCTGTCAGGAGAGACGGTATGATCTGTCAGGAGAGACTGGTCTGATCTGTCAGGAGAGACTGGTCTGATCTGTCAGGAGAGACGGTCCGATCTGTCAGGAGAGACGGTCCGATCTGTCAGGAGAGACGGTCCGATCTGTCAGGAGAGACTGGTCCAGAGACAGACTGATCTGTCAGGAGAGACTGGTCTGATCTGTCAGGAGAGACTAGTCTGATCTGTCAGGAGAGACTAGTCTGATCTGTCAGGAGAGACTAGTCCAGAGACAGTCTGATCTGTCAGGAGAGACGGTCTGATCTGTCAGGAGAGACTAGTCTGATCTGTCAGGAGAGACTGGTCTGATTTTTCAGGAGAGACGGTCTGATCTGTCAGGAGAGACGGTCTGATCTGTCAGCAGAGACTAGTCTGATCTGTCAGGAGAGACTAGTCTGATCTGTCAGGAGAGACTAGTCTGATCTGTCTGGAGAGACGGTCTGATCTGTCAGGAGAGACGGTCTGATCTGTCAGGAGAGACGGTCTGATCTGTCAGGAGAGACGGTCTGATCTGTCAGGAGAGACGGTCTGATCTGTCAGCAGAGACTAGTCTGATCTGTCAGGAGAGACTAGTCTGATCTGTCAGGAGAGACTAGTCTGATCTGTCTGGAGAGACGGTCTGATCTGTCAGGAGAGACGGTCTGATCTGTCAGGAGAGACGGTCTGATCTGTCAGGAGAGACGGTCTGATCTGTCAGGAGAGATGGTCTGATCTGTCAGGAGAGACTGGTCTGTCAGGAGAGACGGTCTGATCTGTTAGGAGAGACTGGTCCAGAGACAGTCTGATCTGTCAGGAGAGACTAGTCTGATCTGTCAGGAGAGACGGTCCGAACTGTCAGGAGAGACGGTCCGATCTGTCAGGAGAGACTGCTCCAGAGACTAGTCTGATCTGTCAGGAGAGACGGTCTGATCTGTCAGGAGAGACGGTATGATCTGTCAGGAGAGACTGGTCTGATCTGTCAGGAGAGACTGGTCTGATCTGTCAGGAGAGACGGTCCGATCTGTCAGGAGAGACGGTCCGATCTGTCAGGAGAGACGGTCCGATCTGTCAGGAGAGACTGGTCCAGAGACAGACTGATCTGTCAGGAGAGACTGGTCTGATCTGTCAGGAGAGACTAGTCTGATCTGTCAGGAGAGACTAGTCTGATCTGTCAGGAGAGACTAGTCCAGAGACAGTCTGATCTGTCAGGAGAGACGGTCTGATCTGTCAGGAGAGACTAGTCTGATCTGTCAGGAGAGACTGGTCTGATTTTTCAGGAGAGACGGTCTGATCTGTCAGGAGAGACGGTCTGATCTGTCAGCAGAGACTAGTCTGATCTGTCAGGAGAGACTAGTCTGATCTGTCAGGAGAGACTAGTCTGATCTGTCTGGAGAGACGGTCTGATCTGTCAGGAGAGACGGTCTGATCTGTCAGGAGAGACGGTCTGATCTGTCAGGAGAGACGGTCTGATCTGTCAGGAGAGCCGGTCAGATCTCTCAAGAGAGACTGGTCCAGAGACGGTCTGATCTGTCAGGAGAGACTGGTCTGATCTTTCAGGAGAGACGGTCTGATCTGTCAGGAGAGACGGTCTGATCTGTCAGGAGAGACGGTCTAATCTGTCAGCAGAGACGGTCTAATCTGTCAGCAGAGACTAGTCTGATCTGTCAGGAGAGACTAGTCTGATCTGTCAGGAGAGACGGTCTGATCTGTCAGGAGATACGGTCTGATCTGTCAGGAGAGACGGTCTGATCTGTCAGGAGAGACGGTCTGATCTGTCAGGAGAGACGGTCTGATCTGTCAGGAGAGACGGTCTGATCTGTCAGGAGAGACGGTCTGATCTGTCAGCAGAGACTAGTCTGATCTGTCAGGAGAGACTAGTCTGATCTGTCTGGAGAGACGGTCTGATCTGTCAGGAGAGACGGTCTGATCTGTCAGGAGAGACGGTCTGATCTGTCAGGAGAGACGGTCTGATCTGTCAGGAGAGACGGTCTGATCTGTCAGGAGAGACGGTCTGATCTGTCAGGAGAGACGGTCTGATCTGTCAGGAGAGACGGTCTGATCTGTCAGGAGAGCCGGTCTGATCTCTCAAGAGAGACTGGTCCAGAGACGGTCTGATCTGTCAGGAAAGACTGGTCTGATCTGTCAGGAGAGACGGTCTGATCTGTCAGCAGAGACTAGTCTGATCTGTCAGGAGAGACTAGTCTGATCTGTCAGGAGAGACTAGTCCAGAGACAGTCTGATCTGTCAGGAGAGACGGTCTGATCTGTCAGGAGAGACTAGTCTGATCTGTCAGGAGAGACTGGTCTGATCTTTCAGGAGAGACGGTCTGATCTGTCAGGAGAGACGGTCTGATCTGTCAGCAGAGACTAGTCTGATCTGTCAGGAGAGACTAGTCTGATCTGTCAGGAGAGACAAGTCTGATCTGTCTGGAGAGACGGTCTGATCTGTCAGGAGAGACGGTCTGATCTGTCAGGAGAGACGGTCTGATCTGTCAGGAGAGACGGTCTGATCTGTCAGGAGAGACGGTCTGATCTGTCAGGAGAGCCGGTCTGATCTCTCAAGAGAGACTGGTCCAGAGACGGTCTGATCTGTCAGGAGAGACTGGTCTGATCTTTCAGGAGAGACGGTCTGATCTGTCAGGAGAGACGGTCTGATCTGTCAGGAGAGACGGTCTAATCTGTCAGCAGAGACGGTCTAATCTGTCAGCAGAGACTAGTCTGATCTGTCAGGAGAGACTAGTCTGATCTGTCAGGAGAGACGGTCTGATCTGTCAGGAGATACGGTCTGATCTGTCAGGAGAGACGGTCTGATCTGTCAGGAGAGACGGTCTGATCTGTCAGGAGAGACGGTCTGATCTGTCAGGAGAGACGGTCTGATCTGTCAGCAGAGACTAGTCTGATCTGTCAGGAGAGACTAGTCTGATCTGTCTGGAGAGACGGTCTGATCTGTCAGGAGAGACGGTCTGATCTGTCAGGAGAGACGGTCTGATCTGTCAGGAGAGACGGTCTGATCTGTCAGGAGAGACGATCTGATCTGTCAGGAGAGCCGGTCTGATCTCTCAAGAGAGACTGGTCCAGAGACGGTCTGATCTGTCAGGAAAGACTGGTCTGATCTTTCAGGAGAGACGGTCTGATCTGTCAGGAGAGACGGTCTGATCTGTCAGGAGAGACGGTCTGATCTGTCAGGAGAGACGGTCTGATCTGTCAGCAGAGACTAGTCTGATCTGTCAGGAGAGACTAGTCTGATCTGTCACTAGAGACTAGTCTGATCTGTCTGGAGAGACGGTCTGATCTGTCAGGAGAGACGGTCTGATCTGTCAGGAGAGACGGTCTGATCTGTCAGGAGAGACGGTCTGATCTGTCAGGAGAGACGGTCTGATCTGTCAGGAGAGACGGTCTGATCTGTCAGCAGAGACTAGTCTGATCTGTCAGGAGAGACTAGTCTGATCTGTCAGGAGAGACTAGTCTGATCTGTCTGGAGAGACGGTCTGATCTGTCAGGAGAGACGGTCTGATCTGTCAGGAGAGACTAGTCTGATCTGTCAGGAGAGACTAGTCTGATCTGTCAGGAGAGACGGTCTGATCTCTCAAGAGAGACTGGTCCAGAGACGGTCTGATCTGTCAGGAAAGACTGGTCTGATCTTTCAGGAGAGACGGTCTGATCTGTCAGGAGAGACGGTCTGATCTGTCAGGAGAGACGGTCTGATCTGTCAGCAGAGACTAGTCTGATCTGTCAGGAGAGACTAGTCTGATCTGTCACTAGAGACTAGTCTGATCTGTCACTAGAGACTAGTCTGATCTGTCACTAGAGACTAGTCTGATCTGTCAGGAGAGACGGTCTGATCTGTCAGGAGAGACGGTCTGATCTGTCAGGAGAGACGGTCTGATCTGTCAGGAGAGACGGTCTGATCTGTCAGGAGAGACGGTCTGATCTGTCAGCAGAGACTAGTCTGATCTGTCAGGAGAGACTAGTCTGATCTGTCAGGAGAGACTAGTCTGATCTGTCTGGAGAGACGGTCTGATCTGTCAGGAGAGACGGTCTGATCTGTCAGGAGAGACGGTCTGATCTGTCAGGAGAGACGGTCTGATCTGTCAGGAGAGACTGGTCTGTAAGGAGAGACGGTCTGATCTGTTAGGAGAGACTGGTCCAGAGACAGTCTGATCTGTCAGGAGAGACTGGTCTGATCTTTCAGGAGAGACCAGTCTGATCTGTCAGGAGAGACGGTCTGATCTGTCAGGAGAGACTAGTCTAGAGACGGTCTGATCTGTTAGGAGAGACTGTTCCAGAGACTAGTCTGATCTGTCAGGAGAGACTGGTCCAGAGACGGTCTGATCTGTCAGGAGAGACTAGTCTGAAATGTCAGGAGAGACGGTCTGATCTGTCAGGAGAGTCGGTCTGATCTGTCAGGAGAGACGGTCTGATCTGTCAGGAGAGACGGTCTGATCTGTCGGGAAAGACTAGTCCAGAGACAGTCTGATCTGTCAGGAGAGACTAGTCTGATCTGTCAGGAGAGACTAGTCTGATCTGTCAGGAGAGACTAGTCTGATCTGTCAGGAGAGACGGTCTGATCTGTCAGGAGAGACTAGTCCAGAGACGTTCTGATCATTCATGAGAGACGGTCTAATCTGTCAGGAGAGACTAGTCCAGAGACGGTCTGATCTGTCAGGAGAGACGGTCTGATCTGTCAGGAGAGACTAGTCTGATCTGTAAGGAGAGACTAGTCTGATCTGTCAGGAGAGACGGTCTGATCTGTCAGGAGAGACGGTCTGACTGTCAGGAGAGACTGTCTGATCTGTCAGGAGAGACTAGTCTGATCTGTCAGGAGAGACTAGTCTGATCTGTCAGGAGAGACTGTCCGATCTGTCAGGAGAGACTGTCCGATCTGTCAGGGGAGACTGGTGTGATCTGTCAGGAGAGACTAGTCTGATCTGTCAGGAGAGACTAGTCTGATCTGTCAGGAGAGACTAGTCTGATCTGTCAGGAGAGACGGTCTGATCTGTCAGGAGAGACGATCTCATCTGTCAGGAGAGACGATCTCATCTGTCAGGAGAGACGGTCCGATCTGTCAGGAGAGACTGTTCCAGAGACTAGTCTGATCTGTCAGGAGAGACTGGTCCAGAGAAGGTCTGATCTGTCAGCAGAGACTAGTCTGATCTGTCAGGAGAGACTAGTCTGATCTGTCAGGAGAGACTAGTCTGATCTGTCTGGAGAGACGGTCTGATCTGTCAGGAGAGACGGTCTGATCTGTCAGGAGAGACTAGTCTGATCTGTCAGGAGAGACTAGTCTGATCTGTCAGGAGAGACGGTCTGATCTCTCAAGAGAGACTGGTCCAGAGACGGTCTGATCTGTCAGGAAAGACTGGTCTGATCTTTCAGGAGAGACGGTCTGATCTGTCAGGAGAGACGGTCTGATCTGTCAGGAGAGACGGTCTGATCTGTCAGCAGAGACTAGTCTGATCTGTCAGGAGAGACTAGTCTGATCTGTCACTAGAGACTAGTCTGATCTGTCACTAGAGACTAGTCTGATCTGTCAGGAGAGACGGTCTGATCTGTCAGGAGAGACGGTCTGATCTGTCAGGAGAGACGGTCTGATCTGTCAGGAGAGACGGTCTGATCTGTCAGGAGAGACGGTCTGATCTGTCAGCAGAGACTAGTCTGATCTGTCAGGAGAGACTAGTCTGATCTGTCAGGAGAGACTAGTCTGATCTGTCTGGAGAGACGGTCTGATCTGTCAGGAGAGACGGTCTGATCTGTCAGGAGAGACGGTCTGATCTGTCAGGAGAGACGGTCTGATCTGTCAGGAGAGACTGGTCTGTAAGGAGAGACGGTCTGATCTGTTAGGAGAGACTGGTCCAGAGACAGTCTGATCTGTCAGGAGAGACTGGTCTGATCTTTCAGGAGAGACCAGTCTGATCTGTCAGGAGAGACGGTCTGATCTGTCAGGAGAGACTAGTCTAGAGACTGTCTGATCTGTTAGGAGAGACTGTTCCAGAGACTAGTCTGATCTGTCAGGAGAGACTGGTCCAGAGACGGTCTGATCTGTCAGGAGAGACTAGTCTGAAATGTCAGGAGAGACGGTCTGATCTGTCAGGAGAGTCGGTCTGATCTGTCAGGAGAGACGGTCTGATCTGTCAGGAGAGACGGTCTGATCTGTCGGGAAAGACTAGTCCAGAGACAGTCTGATCTGTCAGGAGAGACTAGTCTGATCTGTCAGGAGAGACTAGTCTGATCTGTCAGGAGAGACTAGTCTGATCTGTCAGGAGAGACGGTCTGATCTGTCAGGAGAGACTAGTCCAGAGACGTTCTGATCATTCATGAGAGACGGTCTAATCTGTCAGGAGAGACTAGTCCAGAGACGGTCTGATCTGTCAGGAGAGACGGTCTGATCTGTCAGGAGAGACTAGTCTGATCTGTAAGGAGAGACTAGTCTGATCTGTCAGGAGAGACGGTCTGATCTGTCAGGAGAGACGGTCTGACTGTCAGGAGAGACTGTCTGATCTGTCAGGAGAGACTAGTCTGATCTGTCAGGAGAGACTAGTCTGATCTGTCAGGAGAGACTGTCCGATCTGTCAGGAGAGACTGTCCGATCTGTCAGGGGAGACTGGTGTGATCTGTCAGGAGAGACTAGTCTGATCTGTCAGGAGAGACTAGTCTGATCTGTCAGGAGAGACTAGTCTGATCTGTCAGGAGAGACTGTCCGATCTGTCAGGAGAGACTGTCCGATCTGTCAGGGGAGACTGGTGTGATCTGTCAGGAGAGACTAGTCTGATCTGTCAGGAGAGACTAGTCTGATCTGTCAGGAGAGACTAGTCTGATCTGTCAGGAGAGACGGTCTGATCTGTCAGGAGAGACGATCTCATCTGTCAGGAGAGACGATCTCATCTGTCAGGAGAGACGGTCCGATCTGTCAGGAGAGACTGTTCCAGAGACTAGTCTGATCTGTCAGGAGAGACTGGTCCAGAGAAGGTCTGATCTGTCAGGAGAGACTAGTCTGATCTGTCAGGAGAGACGGTCTGATCTGTCAGGAGAGACGGTCTGATCTGTCAGGAGAGACGGTCTGATCTGTCGGGAAAGACTAGTCCAGAGACAGTCTGATCTGTCAGGAGAGACTAGTCTGATCTGTCAGGAGAGACTAGTCTGATCTGTCAGGAGAGACTAGTCTGATCTGTCAGGAGAGACTAGTCCAGAGACGGTCTGATCATTCAGGAGAGACGGTCTAATCTGTCAGGAGAGACTAGTCCAGAGACGGTCTGATCTGTCAGGAGAGACGGTCTGATCTGTCAGGAGAGACTAGTCTGATCTGTCAGGAGAGACTAGTCTGATCTGTCAGGAGAGACTAGTCTGATCTGTCAGGAGAGACGGTCTGATCTGTCAGGAGAGACGGTCTGACTGTCAGGAGAGACTGGTCTGTCAGGAGAGACTGGTCTGTCAGGAGAGACGGTCTGATCTGTCAGGAGAGACGATCTCATCTGTCAGGAGAGAATGTCCGATCTGTCAAGAGAGACGGTCCGATCTGTCAGGAGAGACGGTCCGATCCGTCAGGAGAGACGGTCCGATCCGTCAGGAGAGACGGTCCGATCCGTCAGGAGAGACGGTCCGATCTGTCAGGAGAGACGGTCCGATCTGTCAGGAGAGACTGTCTGATCTGTCAGGAGAGACTGTCTGATCTGTCAGGAGAGACTTGTCTGATCTGTCAGGAGAGACTAGTCTGATCTGTCAGGAGAGACTAGTCTGATCTGTCAGGAGAGACGGTCTGATCTGTCAGGAGAGACTTTCTGATCTGTCAGGAGAGACTGTCTGATCTGTCAGGAGAGACGGTCCGATCTGTCAGGAGAGACGGTCCGATCTGTCAGGAGAGACTGTCTGATCTGTCAGGAGAGACTGTCTGATCTGTCAGGAGAGACTGTCTGATCTGTCAGGAGAGACTAGTCTGATCTGTCAGGAGAGACTAGTCTGATCTGTCAGGAGAGACGGTCTGATCTGTCAGGAGAGACGGTCTGACTGTCAGGAGAGACTGGTCTGTCAGGAGAGACTGTCCGATCTGTCAGGAGAGACGGTCCGATCTGTCAGGAGAGACGGTCCGATCTGTCAGGAGAGACGGTCCGATCTGTCAGGAGAGACGGTCCGATCTGTCAGGAGAGACGGTCCGATCTGTCAGGAGAGACTATTCTGATCTGTCAGGAGAGACTAGTCTGATCTGTCAGGAGAGACGGTCTGATCTGTCAGGAGAGACTGGTCTGTCAGGAGAGACGGTCTGATCTGTCAGGAGAGACGGTCTGATCTGTCAGGAGAGACGATCTCATCTGTCAGGAGAGACGGTCCGATCTGTCAGGAGAGACGGTCCGATCTGTCAGGAGAGACGGTCCGATCTGTCAGGAGAGACGGTCCGATCTGTCAGGAGAGACGGTCCGATCTGTCAGGAGAGACGGTCCGATCTGTCAGGAGAGACGGTCCGATCTGTCAGGAGAGACGGTCCGATCTGTCAGGAGAGACTGTCCGATCTGTCAGGAGAGACTGTCCGATCTGTCAGGAGAGACTAGTCTGATCTGTCAGGAGAGACTAGTCTGATCTGTCAGGAGAGACGGTCTGATCTGTCAGGAGAGACGGTCCGATCTGTCAGGAGAGACGGTCCGATCTGTCAGGAGAGACTGTCTGATCTGTCAGGAGAGACTGTCTGATCTGTCAGGAGAGACTGTCTGATCTGTCAGGAGAGACTGGTCCAGAGACGGTCTGATCTGTCAGGAGAGACTAGTCTGAAATGTCAGGAGAGACGGTCTGATCTGTCAGGAGAGTCGGTCTGATCTGTCAGGAGAGACGGTCTGATCTGTCAGGAGAGACGGTCTGATCTGTCGGGAAAGACTAGTCCAGAGACAGTCTGATCTGTCAGGAGAGACTAGTCTGATCTGTCAGGAGAGACTAGTCTGATCTGTCAGGAGAGACTAGTCTGATCTGTCAGGAGAGACGGTCTGATCTGTCAGGAGAGACTAGTCCAGAGACGTTCTGATCATTCATGAGAGACGGTCTAATCTGTCAGGAGAGACTAGTCCAGAGACGGTCTGATCTGTCAGGAGAGACGGTCTGATCTGTCAGGAGAGACTAGTCTGATCTGTAAGGAGAGACTAGTCTGATCTGTCAGGAGAGACGGTCTGATCTGTCAGGAGAGACGGTCTGACTGTCAGGAGAGACTGTCTGATCTGTCAGGAGAGACTAGTCTGATCTGTCAGGAGAGACTAGTCTGATCTGTCAGGAGAGACTGTCCGATCTGTCAGGAGAGACTGTCCGATCTGTCAGGAGAGACGGTCCGATCTGTCAGGGGAGACTGGTGTGATCTGTCAGGAGAGACTAGTCTGATCTGTCAGGAGAGACTAGTCTGATCTGTCAGGAGAGACGGTCTGATCTGTCAGGAGAGACGATCTCATCTGTCAGGAGAGACGATCTCATCTGTCAGGAGAGAATGTCCGATCTGTCAGGAGAGACTAGTCTGATCTGTCAGGAGAGACGGTCTGACTGTCAGGAGAGACTGGTCTGTCAGGAGAGACGGTCTGATCTGTCAGGAGAGACGATCTCATCTGTCAGGAGAGAATGTCCGATCTGTCAAGAGAGACGGTCCGATCTGTCAGGAGAGACGGTCCGATCTGTCAGGAGAGACGGTCCGATCTGTCAGGAGAGACGGTCCGATCTGTCAGGAGAGACTGTCTGATCTGTCAGGAGAGACTGTCTGATCTGTCAGGAGAGACGGTCTGATCTGTCAGGAGAGACGGTCCGATCTGTCAGGAGAGACGGTCTGATCTGTCAGGAGAGACTATTCTGATCTGTCAGGAGAGACTAGTCTGATCTGTCAGGAGAGACGGTCTGATCTGTCAGGAGAGACTGGTCTGTCAGGAGAGACGGTCTGATCTGTCAGGAGAGACGGTCTGATCTGTCAGGAGAGACGATCTCATCTGTCAGGAGAGACGGTCCGATCTGTCAGGAGAGACGGTCCGATCTGTCAGGAGAGACGGTCCGATCTGTCAGGAGAGACGGTCCGATCTGTCAGGAGAGACGGTCCGATCTGTCAGGAGAGACGGTCCGATCTGTCAGGAGAGACGGTCCGATCTGTCAGGAGAGACGGTCCGATCTGTCAGGAGAGACGGTCCGATCTGTCAGGAGAGACTGTCCGATCTGTCAGGAGAGACTGTCTGATCTGTCAGGAGAGACTAGTCTGATCTGTCAGGAGAGACTAGTCTGATCTGTCAGGAGAGACGGTCTGATCTGTCAGGAGAGACTGTCTGATCTGTCAGGAGAGACTGTCTGATCTGTCAGGAGAGACGGTCCGATCTGTCAGGAGAGACTGTCTGATCTGTCAGGAGAGACTGTCTGATCTGTCAGGAGAGACTGTCTGATCTGTCAGGAGAGACTAGTCTGATCTGTCAGGAGAGACTAGTCTGATCTGTCAGGAGAGACGGTCTGATCTGTCAGGAGAGACGGTCTGACTGTCAGGAGAGACTGGTCTGTCAGGAGAGACTGTCTGATCTGTCAGGAGAGACGGTCCGATCTGTCAGGAGAGACGGTCCGATCTGTCAGGAGAGACGGTCCGATCTGTCAGGAGAGACGGTCCGATCTGTCAGGAGAGACGGTCTGATCTGTCAGGAGAGACTATTCTGATCTGTCAGGAGAGACTAGTCTGATCTGTCAGGAGAGACGGTCTGATCTGTCAGGAGAGACTGGTCTGTCAGGAGAGACGGTCTGATCTGTCAGGAGAGACGGTCTGATCTGTCAGGAGAGACGATCTCATCTGTCAGGAGAGACGGTCCGATCTGTCAGGAGAGACGGTCCGATCTGTCAGGAGAGACGGTCCGATCTGTCAGGAGAGACGGTCCGATCTGTCAGGAGAGACGGTCCGATCTGTCAGGAGAGACGGTCCGATCTGTCAGGAGAGACGGTCCGATCTGTCAGGAGAGACTGTCCGATCTGTCAGGAGAGACTGTCCGATCTGTCAGGAGAGACTAGTCTGATCTGTCAGGAGAGACTAGTCTGATCTGTCAGGAGAGACGGTCTGATCTGTCAGGAGAGACTGTCTGATCTGTCAGGAGAGACTGTCTGATCTGTCAGGAGAGACGGTCCGATCTGTCAGGAGAGACTGTCTGATCTGTCAGGAGAGACTGTCTGATCTGTCAGGAGAGACTGTCTGATCTGTCAGGAGAGACTAGTCTGATCTGTCAGGAGAGACTAGTCTGATCTGTCAGGAGAGACGGTCTGATCTGTCAGGAGAGACGGTCTGACTGTCAGGAGAGACTGGTCTGTCAGGAGAGACTGTCTGATCTGTCAGGAGAGACGGTCCGATCTGTCAGGAGAGACGGTCCGATCTGTCAGGAGAGACGGTCCGATCTGTCAGGAGAGACGGTCCGATCTGTCAGGAGAGACTGTCTGATCTGTCAGGAGAGACGGTCCGATCTCTCAAGAGAGACTGGTCCAGAGACGGTCTGATCTGTCAGGAAAGACTGTTCTGATCTTTCAGGAGAGACGGTCTGATCTGTCAGGAGAGACGGTCTGATCTGTCAGGAGAGATGGTCTGATCTGTCAGCAGAGACTAGTCTGATCTGTCAGGAGAGACTAGTCTGATCTGTCAGGAGAGACTAGTCTGATCTGTCTGGAGAGACGGTCTGATCTGTCAGGAGAGACGGTCTGATCTGTCAGCAGAGACTAGTCTGATCTGTCAGGAGAGACTAGTCTGATCTGTCAGGAGAGACTAGTCTGATCTGTCTGGAGAGACGGTCTGATCTGTCAGGAGAGACGGTCTGATCTGTCAGGAGAGACGGTCTGATCTGTCAGGAGAGACTGGTCTGTAAGGAGAGACGGTCTGATCTGTTAGGAGAGACTGGTCCAGAGACAGTCTGATCTGTCAGGAGAGACTGGTCTGATCTGTCAGGAGAGACTAGTCTGATCTGTCAGGAGAGACGGTCTGATCTGTCAGGAGAGACTAGTCTAGAGAAGGTCTGATCTGTTAGGAGAGACTGTTCCAGAGACTAGTCTGATCTGTCAGGAGAGACTGGTCCAGAGACGGTCTGATCAGTCAGGAGAGACTAGTCTGATCTGTCAGGAGAGACGGTCTGATCTGTCAGGAGAGACGGTCTGATCTGTCAGGAGAGACGGTCTGATCTGTCGGGAAAGACTAGTCCAGAGACAGTCTGATCTGTCAGGAGAGACTAGTCTGATCTGTCAGGAGAGACTAGTCTGATCTGTCAGGAGAGACTAGTCTGATCTGTCAGGAGAGACGGTCTGATCTGTCAGGAGAGACTAGTCCAGAGACGGTCTGATCATTCAGGAGAGACGGTCTAATCTGTCTGGAGAGACTAGTCCAGAGACGGTCTGATCTGTCAGGAGAGACGGTCTGATCTGTCAGGAGAGACTAGTCTGATCTGTCAGGAGAGACTAGTCTGATCTGTCAGGAGAGACTAGTCTGATCTGTCAGGAGAGACGGTCTGATCTGTCAGGAGAGACGGTCTGACTGTCAGGAGAGACTGGTCTGTCAGGAGAGACGGTCTGATCTGTCAGGAGAGACGATCTCATCTGTCAGGAGAGAATGTCTGATCTGTCAAGAGAGACGGTCCGATCTGTCAGGAGAGACGGTCCGATCTGTCAGGAGAGACGGTCCGATCTGTCAGGAGAGACGGTCCGATCTGTCAGGAGAGACGGTCCGATCTGTCAGGAGAGACGGTCCGATCTGTCAGGAGAGACGGTCCGATCTGTCAGGAGAGACTGTCCGATCTGTCAGGAGAGACTGTCTTATCTGTCAGGAGAGACTAGTCTGATCTGTCAGGAAAGACTAGTCTGATCTGTCAGGAGAGACGGTCTGATCTGTCAGGAGAGACGGTCTGACTGTCAGGAGAGACTGTCTGATCTGTCAGGAGAGACTGTCTGATCTGTCACTAGAGACTAGTCTGATCTGTCTGGAGAGACGGTCTGATCTGTCAGGAGAGACGGTCTGATCTGTCAGGAGAGACGGTCTGATCTGTCAGGAGAGACGGTCTGATCTGTCAGGAGAGACGGTCTGATCTGTCAGGAGAGACGGTCTGATCTGTCAGCAGAGACTAGTCTGATCTGTCAGGAGAGACTAGTCTGATCTGTCAGGAGAGACTAGTCTGATCTGTCTGGAGAGACGGTCTGATCTGTCAGGAGAGACGGTCTGATCTGTCAGGAGAGACGGTCTGATCTGTCAGGAGAGACGGTCTGATCTGTCAGGAGAGACTGGTCTGTAAGGAGAGACGGTCTGATCTGTTAGGAGAGACTGGTCCAGAGACAGTCTGATCTGTCAGGAGAGACTAGTCTGATCTGTCAGGAGAGACGGTCTGATCTGTCAGGAGAGACTAGTCTAGAGACGGTCTGATCTGTTAGGAGAGACTGTTCCAGAGACTAGTCTGATCTGTCAGGAGAGACTGGTCCAGAGACGGTCTGATCTGTCAGGAGAGACGGTCCGATCTGTCAGGAGAGACGGTCCGATCTGTCAGGAGAGACTGTCCGATCTGTCAGGAGAGACTGTCTTATCTGTCAGGAGAGACTAGTCTGATCTGTCAGGAAAGACTAGTCTGATCTGTCAGGAGAGACGGTCTGATCTGTCAGGAGAGACGGTCTGACTGTCAGGAGAGACTGTCTGATCTGTCAGGAGAGACTGTCTGATCTGTCACTAGAGACTAGTCTGATCTGTCTGGAGAGACGGTCTGATCTGTCAGGAGAGACGGTCTGATCTGTCAGGAGAGACGGTCTGATCTGTCGGGAAAGACTAGTCCAGAGACGTTCTGATCATTCATGAGAGACGGTCTAATCTGTCAGGAGAGACTAGTCCAGAGACGGTCTGATCTGTCAGGAGAGACGGTCTGATCTGTCAGGAGAGACTAGTCTGATCTGTAAGGAGAGACTAGTCTGATCTGTCAGGAGAGACGGTCTGATCTGTCAGGAGAGACGGTCTGACTGTCAGGAGAGACTGGTCTGTCAGGAGAGACTGTCTGATCTGTCAGGAGAGACTAGTCTGATCTGTCAGGAGAGACTAGTCTGATCTGTCAGGAGAGACTAGTCCAGAGACGGTCTGATCATTCAGGAGAGACGGTCTAATCTGTCAGGAGAGACTAGTCCAGAGACGGTCTGATCTGTCAGGAGAGACGGTCTGATCTGTCAGGAGAGACGGTCTGATCTGTCAGGAGAGACGGTCTGATCTGTCAGGAGAGACTGGTCTGTAAGGAGAGACGGTCTGATCTGTTAGGAGAGACTGGTCCAGAGACAGTCTGATCTGTCAGGAGAGACTAGTCTGATCTGTCAGGAGAGACGGTCTGATCTGTCAGGAGAGACTAGTCTAGAGACGGTCTGATCTGTTAGGAGAGACTGTTCCAGAGACTAGTCTGATCTGTCAGGAGAGACTGGTCCAGAGACGGTCTGATCTGTCAGGAGAGACTAGTCTGATCTGTCAGGAGAGACGGTCTGATCTGTCAGGAGAGACGGTCTGATCTGTCAGGAGAGACGGTCTGATCTGTCAGGAGAGACGGTCTGATCTGTCGGGAAAGACTAGTCCAGAGACGTTCTGATCATTCATGAGAGACGGTCTAATCTGTCAGGAGAGACTAGTCCAGAGATGGTCTGATCTGTCAGGAGAGACGGTCTGATCTGTCAGGAGAGACTAGTCTGATCTGTAAGGAGAGACTAGTCTGATCTGTCAGGAGAGACGGTCTGATCTGTCAGGAGAGACGGTCTGACTGTCAGGAGAGACTGGTCTGTCAGGAGAGACTGTCTGATCTGTCAGGAGAGACTAGTCTGATCTGTCAGGAGAGACTAGTCTGATCTGTCAGGAGAGACTAGTCCAGAGACGGTCTGATCATTCAGGAGAGACGGTCTAATCTGTCAGGAGAGACTAGTCCAGAGACGGTCTGATCTGTCAGGAGAGACGGTCTGATCTGTCAGGAGAGACTAGTCTGATCTGTCCGGAGAGACTAGTCTGATCTGTCAGGAGAGACGGTCTGATCTGTCAGGAGAGACGGTCTGACTGTCAGGAGAGACTGGTCTGTCAGGAGAGACGGTCTGATCTGTCAGGAGAGACGATCTCATCTGTCAGGAGAGAATGTCCGATCTGTCAAGAGAGACGGTCCGATCTGTCAGGAGAGACGGTCCGATCTGTCAGGAGAGACGGTCCGATCTGTCAGGAGAGACGGTCCGATCTGTCAGGAGAGACGGTCCGATCTGTCAGGAGAGACGGTCCGATCTGTCAGGAGAGACGGTCCGATCTGTCAGGAGAGACGGTCCGATCTGTCAGGAGAGACGGTCCGATCTGTCAGGAGAGACTGTCTGATCTGTCAGGAGAGACTGTCTGATCTGTCAGGAGAGACTTGTCTGATCTGTCAGGAGAGACTAGTCTGATCTGTCAGGAGAGACGGTCTGATCTGTCAGGAGAGACTTTCTGATCTGTCAGGAGAGACTGTCTGATCTGTCAGGAGATACGGTCCGATCTGTCAGGAGAGACGGTCCGATCTGTCAGGAGAGACTGTCTGATCTGTCAGGAGAGACTAGTCTGATCTGTCAGGAGAGACGGTCTGATCTGTCAGGAGAGACGGTCTGATCTGTCGGGAAAGACTAGTCCAGAGACAGTCTGATATGTCAGGAGAGACTAGTCTGATCTGTCAGGAGAGACTAGTCTGATCTGTCAGGAGAGACTAGTCTGATCTGTCAGGAGAGACTAGTCCAGAGACGGTCTGATCATTCAGGAGAGACGGTCTAATCTGTCAGGAGAGACTAGTCCAGAGACGGTCTGATCTGTCAGGAGAGACGGTCTGATCTGTCAGGAGAGACTAGTCTGATCTGTCAGGAGAGACTAGTCTGATCTGTCAGGAGAGACGGTCTGATCTGTCAGGAGAGACGGTCTGACTGTCAGGAGAGACTGGTCTGTCAGGAGAGACGGTCTGATCTGTCAGGAGAGACGATCTCATCTGTCAGGAGAGAATGTCCGATCTGTCAAGAGAGACGGTCCGATCTGTCAGGAGAGACGGTCCGATCTGTCAGGAGAGACGGTCCGATCCGTCAGGAGAGACGGTCCGATCCGTCAGGAGAGACGGTCCGATCTGTCAGGAGAGACGGTCCGATCTGTCAGGAGAGACGGTCCGATCTGTCAGGAGAGACTGTCTGATCTGTCAGGAGAGACTGTCTGATCTGTCAGGAGAGACTTGTCTGATCTGTCAGGAGAGACTAGTCTGATCTGTCAGGAGAGACGGTCTGATCTGTCAGGAGAGACTTTCTGATCTGTCAGGAGAGACTGTCCGATCTGTCAGGAGAGACGGTCCGATCTGTCAGGAGAGACGGTCCGATCTGTCAGGAGAGACTGTCTGATCTGTCAGGAGAGACTGTCTGATCTGTCAGGAGAGACGGTCTGATCTGTCAGGAGAGACGGTCTGACTGTCAGGAGAGACTGGTCTGTCAGGAGAGACTGTCTGATCTGTCAGGAGAGACGGTCCGATCTGTCAGGAGAGACGGTCCGATCTGTCAGGAGAGACGGTCCAATCTGTCAGGAGAGACGGTCCGATCTGTCAGGAGAGACGGTCCGATCTGTCAGGAGAGACGGTCTGATCTGTCAGGAGAGACTAGTCTGATCTGTCAGGAGAGACTAGTCTGATCTGTCAGGAGAGACGGTCTGATCTGTCAGGAGAGACGGTCTGACTGTCAGGAGAGACTGGTCTGTCAGGAGAGACGGTCTGATCTGTCAGGAGAGACGATCTCATCTGTCAGGAGAGAATGTCCGATCTGTCAAGAGAGACGGTCCGATCTGTCAGGAGAGACGGTCCGATCTGTCAGGAGAGACGGTCCGATCTGTCAGGAGAGACGGTCCGATCTGTCAGGAGAGACGGTCCGATCTGTCAGGAGAGACTGTCTGATCTGTCAGGAGAGACTGTCTGATCTGTCAGGAGAGACTGTCTGATCTGTCAGGAGAGACTAGTCTGATCTGTCAGGAGAGACGGTCCGATCTCTCAAGAGAGACTGGTCCAGAGACGGTCTGATCTGTCAGGAAAGACTGTTCTGATCTTTCAGGAGAGACGGTCTGATCTGTCAGGAGAGACGGTCTGATCTGTCAGGAGAGACGGTCTGATCTGTCAGCAGAGACTAGTCTGATCTGTCAGGAGAGACTAGTCTGATCTGTCAGGAGAGACTAGTCTGATCTGTCTGGAGAGACGGTCTGATCTATCAGGAGAGACGGTCTGATCTGTCAGCAGAGACTAGTCTGATCTGTCAGGAGAGACTAGTCTGATCTGTCAGGAGAGACTAGTCTGATCTGTCTGGAGAGACGGTCTGATCTGTCAGGAGAGACGGTCTGATCTGTCAGGAGAGACGGTCTGATCTGTCAGGAGAGACTGGTCTGTAAGGACAGACGGTCTGATCTGTTAGGAGAGACTGGTCCAGAGACAGTCTGATCTGTCAGGAGAGACTGGTCTGATCTGTCAGGAGAGACTAGTCTGATCTGTCAGGAGAGACGGTCTGATCTGTCAGGAGAGACTAGTCTAGAGAAGGTCTGATCTGTTAGGAGAGACTGTTCCAGAGACTAGTCTGATCTGTCAGGAGAGACTGGTCCAGAGACGGTCTGATCTGTCAGGAGAGACTAGTCTGATATGTCAGGAGAGACGGTCTGATCTGTCAGGAGAGACGGTCTGATCTGTCAGGAGAGACGGTCTGATCTGTCGGGAAAGACTAGTCCAGAGACAGTCTGATCTGTCAGGAGAG
Organism: Salmo salar; assembly: GCF_965601325.2. Classification (NCBI taxonomy): domain Eukaryota; kingdom Metazoa; phylum Chordata; class Actinopteri; order Salmoniformes; family Salmonidae; genus Salmo; species Salmo salar. The sequence goes on from NC_138308.1 coordinate 60,047,783, forward strand.
ACTAGTCTGATCTGTCAGGAGAGACTAGTCTGATCTGTCAGGAGAGACTAGTCTGATCTGTCAGGAGAGACGGTCTGATCTGTCAGGAGAGACTAGTCCAGAGACGGTCTGATCATTCAGGAGAGACGGTCTAATCTGTCTGGAGAGACTAGTCCAGAGACGGTCTGATCTGTCAGGAGAGACGGTCTGATCTGTCAGGAGAGACTAGTCTGATCTGTCAGGAGAGACTAGTCTGATCTGTCAGGAGAGACGGTCTGATCTGTCAGGAGAGACGGTCTGACTGTCAGGAGAGACTGGTCTGTCAGGAGAGACGGTCTGATCTGTCAGGAGAGACGATCTCATCTGTCAGGATAGAATGTCTGATCTGTCAACAGAGACGGTCCGATCTGTCAGGAGAGACGGTCCGATCTGTCAGGAGAGACGGTCCGATCTGTCAGGAGAGACGGTCCGATCTGTCAGGAGAGACTGTCCGATCTGTCAGGAGAGACTGTCTTATCTGTCAGGAGAGACTAGTCTGATCTGTCAGGAGAGACTAGTCTGATCTGTCAGGAGAGACGGTCTGATCTGTCAGGAGAGACGGTCCGATCTGTCAGGAGAGACGGTCCGATCTGTCAGGAGAGACGGTCTGATCTGTCAGGAGAGACTAGTCTGATCTGTCAGGAGAGACTAGTCTGATCTGTCAGGAGAGACGGTCTGATCTGTCAGGAGAGACGGTCTGACTGTCAGGAGAGACTGGTCTGTCAGGAGAGACGGTCTGATCTGTCAGGAGAGACGATCTCATCTGTCAGGAGAGAATGTCCGATCTGTCAAGAGAGACGGTCCGATCTGTCAGGAGAGACGGTCCGATCTGTCAGGAGAGACGGTCCGATCTGTCAGGAGAGACGGTCCGATCTGTCAGGAGAGACGGTCCGATCTGTCAGGAGAGACTGTCTGATCTGTCAGGAGAGACTGTCTGATCTGTCAGGAGAGACTGTCTGATTTGTCAGGAGAGACTAGTCTGATCTGTCAGGAGAGACTAGTCTGATCTGTCAGGAGAGACGGTCCGATCTCTCAAGAGAGACTGGTCCAGAGACGGTCTGATCTGTCAGGAAAGACTGTTCTGATCTTTCAGGAGAGACGGTCTGATCTGTCAGGAGAGACGGTCTGATCTGTCAGGAGAGACGGTCTGATCTGTCAGCAGAGACTAGTCTGATCTGTCAGGAGAGACTAGTCTGATCTGTCAGGAGAGACTAGTCTGATCTGTCTGGAGAGACGGTCTGATCTATCAGGAGAGACGGTCTGATCTGTCAGCAGAGACTAGTCTGATCTGTCAGGAGAGACTAGTCTGATCTGTCTGGAGAGACGGTCTGATCTGTCAGGAGAGACGGTCTGATCTGTCAGGAGAGACGGTCTGATCTGTCAGGAGAGACTGGTCTGTAAGGACAGACGGTCTGATCTGTTAGGAGAGACTGGTCCAGAGACAGTCTGATCTGTCAGGAGAGACTGGTCTGATCTGTCAGGAGAGACTAGTCTTATCTGTCAGGAGAGACGGTCTGATCTGTCAGGAGAGACTAGTCTAGAGAAGGTCTGATCTGTTAGGAGAGACTGTTCCAGAGACTAGTCTGATCTGTCAGGAGAGACTGGTCCAGAGACGGTCTGATCTGTCAGGAGAGACTAGTCTGATATGTCAGGAGAGACGGTCTGATCTGTCAGGAGAGACGGTCTGATCTGTCAGGAGAGACGGTCTGATCTGTCGGGAAAGACTAGTCCAGAGACAGTCTGATCTGTCAGGAGAGACTAGTCTGATCTGTCAGGAGAGACTAGTCTGATCTGTCAGGAGAGACGGTCTGATCTGTCAGGAGAGACTAGTCTAGAGACGGTCTGATCTGTTAGGAGAGACTGTTCCAGAGACTAGTCTGATCTGTCAGGAGAGACTGGTCCAGAGACGGTCTGATGTGTCAGGAGAGACTAGTCTGATCTGTCAGGAGAGACGGTCTGATCTGTCAGGAGAGACGGTCTGATCTGTCAGGAGAGACGGTCTGATCTGTCAGGAGAGACGGTCTGATCTGTCGGGAAAGACTAGTCCAGAGACGTTCTGATCATTCATGAGAGACGGTCTAATCTGTCAGGAGAGACTAGTCCAGAGACGGTCTGATCTGTCAGGAGAGACGGTCTGATCTGTCAGGAGAGACTAGTCTGATCTGTAAGGAGAGACTAGTCTGATCTGTCAGGAGAGACGGTCTGATCTGTCAGGAGAGACGGTCTGACTGTCAGGAGAGACTGGTCTGTCAGGAGAGACTGTCTGATCTGTCAGGAGAGACTAGTCTGATCTGTCAGGAGAGACTAGTCTGATCTGTCAGGAGAGACTGTCCGATCTGTCAGGAGAGACTGTCCAATCTGTCAGGAGAGACGGTCCGATCTGTCAGGGGAGACTGGTGTGATCTGTCAGGAGAGACTAGTCTGATCTGTCAGGAGAGACTAGTCTGATCTGTCAGGAGAGACTAGTCTGATCTGTCAGGAGAGACGGTCTGATCTGTCAGGAGAGACGATCTCATCTGTCAGGAGAGACGGTCCGATCTGTCAGGAGAGACTGTTCCAGAGACTAGTCTGATCTGTCAGGAGAGACTGGTCCAGAGAAGGTCTGATCTGTCAGGAGAGACTAGTCTGATCTGTCAGGAGAGACGGTCTGATCTGTCAGGAGAGATGGTCTGATCTGTCAGGAGAGACGGTCTGATCTGTCGGGAAAGACTAGTCCAGAGACTAGTCTGATCTGTCAGGAGAGACTAGTCTGATCTGTCAGGAGAGACTAGTCTGATCTGTCAGGAGAGACTAGTCTGATCTGTCAGGAGAGACTAGTCTGATCTGTCAGGAGAGACTAGTCCAGAGACGGTCTGATCATTCAGGAGAGACGGTCTAATCTGTCAGGAGAGACTAGTCCAGAGACGGTCTGATCTGTCAGGAGAGACGGTCTGATCTGTCAGGAGAGACTAGTCTGATCTGTCCGGAGAGACTAGTCTGATCTGTCAGGAGAGACGGTCTGATCTGTCAGGAGAGACGGTCTGACTGTCAGGAGAGACTGGTCTGTCAGGAGAGACGGTCTGATCTGTCAGGAGAGACGATCTCATCTGTCAGGAGAGAATGTCCGATCTGTCAAGAGAGACGGTCCGATCTGTCAGGAGAGACGGTCCGATCTGTCAGGAGAGACGGTCCGATCTGTCAGGAGAGACGGTCCGATCTGTCAGGAGAGACGGTCCGATCTGTCAGGAGAGACGGTCCGATCTGTCAGGAGAGACGGTCCGATCTGTCAGGAGAGACTGTCTGATCTGTCAGGAGAGACTGTCTGATCTGTCAGGAGAGACTTGTCTGATCTGTCAGGAGAGACTAGTCTGATCTGTCAGGAGAGACGGTCTGATCTGTCAGGAGAGACTTTCTGATCTGTCAGGAGAGACTGTCTGATCTGTCAGGAGAGACGGTCCGATCTGTAAGTAGAGACGGTCCGATCTGTCAGGAGAGACTGTCTGATCTGTCAGGAGAGACTGTCTGATCTGTCAGGAGAGACTGTCTGATCTGTCAGGAGAGACTAGTCTGATCTGTCAGGAGAGACGGTCTGATCTGTCAGGAGAGACGGTCTGATCTGTCAGGAGAGACGGTCTGATCTGTCAGGAGAGACTGGTCTGTCAGGAGAGACTGTCCGATCTGTCAGGAGAGACTGTCCGATCTGTCAGGAGAGACGGTCCGATCTGTCAGGAGAGACGGTCCGATCTGTCAGGAGAGACGGTCCGATCTGTCAGGAGAGACGGTCCGATCTGTCAGGAGAGACGGTCTGATCTGTCAGGAGAGACTAGTCTGATCTGTCAGGAGAGACTAGTCTGATCTGTCAGGAGAGACGGTCTGATCTGTCAGGAGAGACGGTCTGACTGTCACGAGAGACTGGTCTGTCAGGAGAGACGGTCTGATCTGTCAGGAGAGACGATCTCATCTGTCAGGAGAGAATGTCCGATCTGTCAAGAGAGACGGTCCGATCTGTCAGGAGAGACGGTCCGATCTGTCAGGAGAGACGGTCCGATCTGTCAGGAGAGACGGTCCGATCTGTCAGGAGAGACGGTCCGATCTGTCAGGAGAGACTGTCTGATCTGTCAGGAGAGACTGTCTGATCTGTCAGGAGAGACTAGTCTGATCTGTCAGGAGAGACTAGTCTGATCTGTCAGGAGAGACGGTCTGATCTGTCAGGAGAGACTGTCTGATCTGTCAGGAGAGACTGTCTGATCTGTCAGGAGAGACGGTCCGATCTGTCAGGAGAGACGGTCCGATCTGTCAGGAGAGACTGTCTGATCTGTCAGGAGAGACTGTCTGATCTGTCAGGAGAGACTGTCTGATCTGTCAGGAGAGACTAGTCTGATCTGTCAGGAGAGACTAGTCTGATCTGTCAGGAGAGACGGTCTGATCTGTCAGGAGAGACGGTCTGACTGTCAGGAGAGACTGGTCTGTCAGGAGAGACTGTCTGATCTGTCAGGAGAGACGGTCCGATCTGTCAGGAGAGACGGTCCGATCTGTCAGGAGAGACGGTCCGATCTGTCAGGAGAGACGGTCCGATCTGTCAGGAGAGACTGTCTGATCTGTCAGGAGAGACGGTCCGATCTCTCAAGAGAGACTGGTCCAGAGACGGTCTGATCTGTCAGGAAAGACTGTTCTGATCTTTCAGGAGAGACGGTCTGATCTGTCAGGAGAGACGGTCTGATCTGTCAGGAGAGACGGTCTGATCTGTCAGCAGAGACTAGTCTGATCTGTCAGGAGAGACTAGTCTGATCTGTCAGGAGAGACTAGTCTGATCTGTCTGGAGAGACGGTCTGATCTGTCAGGAGAGACGGTCTGATCTGTCAGGAGAGACGGTCTGATCTGTCAGGAGAGACGGTCTGATCTGTCAGGAGAGACGGTCTGATCTGTCAGGAGAGACGGTCTGATCTGTCAGGAGAGACTAGTCTGATCTGTCAGGAGAGACTAGTCTGATCTGTCAGGAGAGACTAGTCTGATCTGTCTGGAGAGACGGTCTGATCTGTCAGGAGAGACGGTCTGATCTGTCAGGAGAGACGGTCTGATCTGTCAGGAAAGACGGTCTGATCTGTCAGGAGAGACGGTCTGATCTGTCAGGAGAGACTGGTCTGTCAGGAGAGACGGTCTGATCTGTTAGGAGAGACTGGTCCAGAGACAGTCTGATCTGTCAGGAGAGACTGGTCTGATCTGTCAGGAGAGACTAGTCTGATCTGTCAGGAGAGACGGTCCGAACTGTCAGGAGAGACGGTCCGATCTGTCAGGAGAGACTGTTCCAGAGACTAGTCTGATCTGTCAGGAGAGACGGTCTGATCTGTCAGGAGAGACGGTATGATCTGTCAGGAGAGACGGTATGATCTGTCAGGAGAGACGGTATGATCTGTCAGGAGAGACTGGTCTGATCTGTCAGGAGAGACTGGTCTGATCTGTCAGGAGAGACAGTCCGATCTGTCAGGAGAGACGGTCCGATCTGTCAGGAGAGACGGTCCGATCTGTCAGGAGAGACGGTCCGATCTGTCAGGAGAGACGGTCCGATCTGTCAGGAGAGACTGGTCCAGAGACAGACTGATCTGTCAGGAGAGACTGGTCTGATCTGTCAGGAGAGACTAGTCTGATCTGTCAGGAGAGACTAGTCCAGAGACAGTCTGATCTGTCAGGAGAGACGGTCTGATCTGTGAGGAGAGACTAGTCTGATCTGTCAGGAGAGACGGTCTGATCTGTCAGCAGAGACTAGTCTGATCTGTCAGGAGAGACTAGTCTGATCTGTCAGGAGAGACTAGTCTGATCTGTCAGGAGAGACTAGTCTGATCTTTCTGGAGAGACGGTCTGATCTGTCAGGAGAGACGGTCTGATCTGTCAGGAGAGACGGTCTGATCTGTCAGGAGAGACGGTCTGATCTGTCAGGAGAGACGGTCTGATCTGTCAGGAGAGACGGTCTGATCTGTCAGCAGAGACTAGTCTGGTCTTTCAGGAGAGACTAGTCTGATCTGTCTGGAGAGACGGTCTTATCTGTCAGGAGAGACGGTCTGATCTGTCAGGAGAGACGGTCTGATCTGTCAGGAGAGACGGTCTGATCTGTCAGGAGAGACGGTCTGATCTGTCAGGAGAGACGGTCTGATCTGTCAGGAGAGACGGTCTGATCTGTCAGGAGAGCCGGTCTGATCTGTCAGGAGAGCCGGTCTGATCTCTCAAGAGAGACTGGTCCAGAGACGGTCTGATCTGTCAGGAGAGACTGGTCTGATCTTTCAGGAGAGACGGTCTGATCTGTCAGGAGAGACGGTCTGATCTGTCAGGAGAGACGGTCTGATCTGTCAGGAGAGACTAGTCTGATCTGTCAGGAGAGACTAGTCTGATCTGTCAGGAGAGACTAGTCTGATCTGTCTGGAGAGACGGTCTGATCTGTCAGGAGAGACGGTCTGATCTGTCAGGAGAGACGGTCTGATCTGTCAGGAGAGACGGTCTGATCTGTCAGGAGAGACGGTCTGATCTGTCAGGAGAGACGGTCTGATCTGTCAGGAGAGACGGTCTGATCTGTCAGGAGAGACGGTCTGATCTGTCAGGAGAGACTAGTCTGATCTGTCAGGAGAGACTAGTCTGATCTGTCAGGAGAGACTAGTCTGATCTGTCTGGAGAGACGGTCTGATCTGTCAGGAGAGACGGTCTGATCTGTCAGGAGAGACGGTCTGATCTGTCAGGAAAGACGGTCTGATCTGTCAGGAGAGACGGTCTGATCTGTCAGGAGAGACTGGTCTGTCAGGAGAGACGGTCTGATCTGTTAGGAGAGACTGGTCCAGAGACAGTCTGATCTGTCAGGAGAGACTGGTCTAATCTGTCAGGAGAGACTAGTCTGATCTGTCAGGAGAGACGGTCCGAACTGTCAGGAGAGACGGTCCGATCTGTCAGGAGAGACTGTTCCAGAGACTAGTCTGATCTGTCAGGAGAGACGGTCTGATCTGTCAGGAGAGACGGTATGATCTGTCAGGAGAGACGGTATGATCTGTCAGGAGAGACTGGTCTGATCTGTCAGGAGAGACTGGTCTGATCTGTCAGGAGAGACAGTCCGATCTGTCAGGAGAGACGGTCCGATCTGTCAGGAGAGACGGTCCGATCTGTCAGGAGAGACGGTCCGATCTGTCAGGAGAGACGGTCCGATCTGTCAGGAGAGACGGTCCGATCTGTCAGGAGAGACTGGTCCAGAGACAGACTGATCTGTCAGGAGAGACTGGTCTGATCTGTCAGGAGAGACTAGTCTGATCTGTCAGGAGAGACTAGTCCAGAGACAGTCTGATCTGTCAGGAGAGACGGTCTGATCTGTCAGGAGAGACTAGTCTGATCTGTCAGGAGAGACGGTCTGATCTGTCAGCAGAGACTAGTCCGATCTGTCAGGAGAGACTAGTCTGATCTGTCAGGAGAGACTAGTCTGATCTGTCAGGAGAGACTAGTCTGATCTTTCTGGAGAGACGGTCTGATCTGTCAGGAGAGACGGTCTGATCTGTCAGGAGAGACGGTCTGATCTGTCAGGAGAGACGGTCTGATCTGTCAGGAGAGACGGTCTGATCTGTCAGGAGAGACGGTCTGATCTGTCAGCAGAGACTAGTCTGATCTTTCAGGAGAGACTAGTCTGATCTGTCTGGAGAGACGGTCTTATCTGTCAGGAGAGACGGTCTGATCTGTCAGGAGAGACGGTCTGATCTGTCAGGAGAGACGGTCTGATCTGTCAGGAGAGACGGTCTGATCTGTCAGGAGAGACGGTCTGATCTGTCAGGAGAGACGGTCTGATCTGTCAGGAGAGCCGGTCTGATCTCTCAAGAGAGACTGGTCCAGAGACGGTCTGATCTGTCAGGAGAGACTGGTCTGATCTTTCAGGAGAGACGGTCTGATCTGTCAGGAGAGACGGTCTGATCTGTCAGGAGAGACGGTCTGATCTGTCAGGAGAGACTAGTCTGATCTGTCAGGAGAGACTAGTCTGATCTGTCAGGAGAGACTAGTCTGATCTGTCTGGAGAGACGGTCTGATCTGTCAGGAGAGACGGTCTGATCTGTCAGGAGAGACGGTCTGATCTGTCAGGAGAGACGGTCTGATCTGTCAGGAGAGACGGTCTGATCTGTCAGGAGAGACGGTCTGATCTGTCAGGAGAGACGGTCTGATCTGTCAGCAGAGACTAGTCTGATCTGTCAGGAGAGACTAGTCTGATCTGTCAGGAGAGACTAGTCTGATCTGTCTGGAGAGACGGTCTGATCTGTCAGGAGAGACGGTCTGATCTGTCAGGAGAGACGGTCTGATCTGTCAGGAGAGATGGTCTGATCTGTCAGGAGAGACTGGTCTGTCAGGAGAGACGGTCTGATCTGTTAGGAGAGACTGGTCCAGAGACAGTCTGATCTGTCAGGAGAGACTGGTCTGATCTGTCAGGAGAGACTAGTCTGATCTGTCAGGAGAGACGGTCCGAACTGTCAGGAGAGACGGTCCGATCTGTCAGGAGAGACTGTTCCAGAGACTAGTCTGATCTGTCAGGAGAGACGGTCTGATCTGTCAGGAGAGACGGTATGATCTGTCAGGAGAGACGGTATGATCTGTCAGGAGAGACTGGTCTGATCTGTCAGGAGAGACTGGTCTGATCTGTCAGGAGAGACTGGTCTGATCTGTCAGGAGAGACAGTCCTATCTGTCAGGAGAGACGGTCCGATCTGTCAGGAGAGACGGTCCGATCTGTCAGGAGAGACGGTCCGATCTGTCAGGAGAGACTGGTCCAGAGACAGACTGATCTGTCAGGAGAGAATGGTCTGATCTGTCAGGAGAGACTAGTCTGATCTGTCAGGAGAGACTAGTCCAGAGACAGTCTGATCTGTCAGGAGAGACGGTCTGATCTGTCAGGAGAGACTAGTCTGATCTGTCAGGAGAGACTAGTCTGATCTGTCAGGAGAGACTGGTCTGATCTTTCAGGAGAGACGGTCTGATCTGTCAGGAGAGACGGTCTGATCTGTCAGCAGAGACTAGTCTGATCTGTCAGGAGAGACTAGTCTGATCTGTCAGGAGAGACTAGTCTGATCTGTCTGGAGAGACGGTCTGATCTGTCAGGAGAGACGGTCTGATCTGTCAGGAGAGACGGTCTGATCTGTCAGGAGAGACGGTCTGATCTGTCAGGAGAGCCGGTCTGATCTCTCAAGAGAGACTGGTCCAGAGACGGTCTGATCTGTCAGGAGAGACTGGTCTGATCTTTCAGGAGAGACGGTCTGATCTGCCAGGAGAGACGGTCTGATCTGTCAGGAGAGACGGTCTGATCTGTCAGGAGAGACGGTCTGATCTGTCAGGAGAGACTAGTCTGATCTGTCAGGAGAGACTAGTCTGATCTGTCTGGAGAGACGGTCTGATCTGTCAGGAGAGACGGTCTGATCTGTCAGCAGAGACTAGTCTGATCTGTCAGGAGAGACTAGTCTGATCTGTCAGGAGAGACTAGTCTGATCTGTCTGGAGAGACGGTCTGATCTGTCTGGAGAGACGGTCTGATCTGTCAGGAGAGACGGTCTGATCTGTCAGGAGAGACGGTCTGATCTGTCAGGAGAGACGGTCTGATCTGTCAGGAGAGACGGTCTGATCTGTCAGGAGAGCCGGTCTGATCTCTCAAGAGAGACTGGTCCAGAGACGGTCTGATCTGTCAGGAGAGACTGGTCTGATCTTTCAGGAGAGACGGTCTGATCTGTCAGGAGAGACGGTCTGATCTGTCAGGAGAGACGGTCTGATCTGTCAGCAGAGACTAGTCTGATCTGTCAGGAGAGACTAGTCTGATCTGTCAGGAGAGACTAGTCTGATCTGTCTGGAGAGACGGTCTGATCTGTCAGGAGAGACGGTCATATCTGTCAGGAGAGACTGTCTGATCTGTCAGGAGAGACGGTCTGATCTGTCAGGAGAGACGGTCTGATCTGTCAGGAGAGACGGTCTGATCTGTCAGCAGAGACTAGTCTGATCTGTCAGGAGAGACTAGTCTGATCTGTCAGGAGAGACTAGTCTGATCTGTCTGGAGAGACGGTCTGATCTGTCAGGAGAGACGGTCTGATCTGTCAGGAGAGACGGTCTGATATGTCAGGAGAGACGGTCTGATCTGTTAGGAGAGACGGTCTGATCTGTTAGGAGAGACTGGTCCAGAGACAGTCTGATCTGTCAGGAGAGACTGGTCTGATCTGTCAGGAGAGACTAGTCTGATCTGTCAGGAGAGACGGTCTGATCTGTCAGGAGAGACTAGTCTAGAGACGGTCTGATCTGTTAGGAGAGACTGGTCCAGAGACAGTCTGATCTGTCAGGAGAGACTGGTCTGATCTGTCAGGAGAGACTGGTCCAGAGACAGTCTGCTCTGTCAGGAGAGACGGTCTGCTCTGTCAGGAGAGACTGTCTGATCTGTCAGGAGAGACTGTCTGATCTGTCAGGAGAGACGGTCCGATCTGTCAGGAGAGACGGTCCGATCTGTCAGGAGAGACGGTCCAATCTGTCAGGAGAGACGGTCCGATCTGTCAGGAGAGACGGTCCGATCTGTCAGGAGAGACGGTCCGATCTGTCAGGAGAGAAGGTCCAGAGACAGTCCGATCTGTCAGGAGAGACGGTCCGATCTGTCAGGAGAGACGGTCTGATCTGTCAGGAGAGACGGTCTGACTGTCAGGAGAGACTGGTCTGTCAGGAGAGACTGTCCGATCTGTCAGGAGAGACGGTCCGATCTGTCAGGAGAGACGGTCCGATCTGTCAGGAGAGACGGTCCGATCTGTCAGGAGAGACGGTCCGATCTGTCAGGAGAGACTAGTCTGATCTGTCAGGAGAGACTAGTCTGATCTGTCAGGAGAGACGGTCTGATCTGTCAGGAGAGACGGTCTGACTGTCAGGAGAGACTGGTCTGTCAGGAGAGACGGTCTGATCTGTCAGGAGAGACGATCTCATCTGTCAGGAGAGAATGTCCGATCTGTCAAGAGAGACGGTCCGATCTGTCAGGAGAGACGGTCCGATCTGTCAGGAGAGACGGTCCGATCTGTCAGGAGAGACGGTCCGATCTGTCAGGAGAGACGGTCCGATCTGTCAGGAGAGACTGTCTGATCTGTCAGGAGAGACTAGTCTGATCTGTCAGGAGAGACGGTCTGATCTGTCAGGAGAGACTGTCTGATCTGTCAGGAGAGACTGTCTGATCTGTCAGGAGAGACGGTCCGATCTGTCAGGAGAGACGGTCCGATCTGTCAGGAGAGACTGTCTGATCTGTCAGGAGAGACTGTCTGATCTGTCAGGAGAGACTATCTGATCTGTCAGGAGAGACTAGTCTGATCTGTCAGGAGAGACTAGTCTGATCTGTCAGGAGAGACGGTCTGATCTGTCAGGAGAGACGGTCTGACTGTCAGGAGAGACTGGTCTGTCAGGAGAGACTGTCTGATCTGTCAGGAGAGACGGTCCGATCTGTCAGGAGAGACGGTCCGATCTGTCAGGAGAGACGGTCCGATCTGTCAGGAGAGACGGTCCGATCTGTCAGGAGAGACGGTCCGATCTGTCAGGAGAGACTGTCTGATCTGTCAGGAGAGACGGTCTGATCTGTCAGGAGAGACGGTCTGATCTGTCAGGAGAGACTGGTCTGTAAGGAGAGACGGTCTGATCTGTTAGGAGAGACTGGTCCAGAGACAGTCTGATCTGTCAGGAGAGACTGGTCTGATCTGTCAGGAGAGACTAGTCTGATCTATCAGGAGAGACGGTCTGATCTGTCAGGAGAGACTAGTCTAGAGACGGTCTGATCTGTTAGGAGAGACTGTTCCAGAGACTAGTCTGATCTGTCAGGAGAGACTGGTCCAGAGACGGTCTGATCTGTCAGGAGAGACTAGTCTGATCTGTCAGGAGAGACGGTCTGATCTGTCAGGAGAGACGGTCTGATCTGTCAGGAGAGACGGTCTGATCTGTCGGGAAAGACTAGTCCAGAGACAGTCTGATCTGTCAGGAGAGACTAGTCTGATCTGTCAGGAGAGACTAGTCTGATCTGTCAGGAGAGACTAGTCTGATCTGTCAGGAGAGACGGTCTGATCTGTCAGGAGAGACTAGTCCAGAGACGGTCTGATCATTCAGGAGAGACGGTCTAATCTGTCAGGAGAGACTAGTCCAGAGACGGTCTGATCTGTCAGGAGAGACGGTCTGATCTGTCAGGAGAGACTAGTCTGATCTGTCAGGAGAGACTAGTCTGATCTGTCAGGAGAGACTAGTCTGATCTGTCAGGAGAGACGGTCTGATCTGTCAGGAGAGACGGTCTGACTGTCAGGAGAGACTGGTCTGTCAGGAGAGACGGTCTGATCTGTCAGGAGAGACGGTCTGATCTGTCAGCAGAGACTAGTGTGATCTGTCAGGAGAGACTAGTCTGATCTGTCAGGAGAGACTAGTCTGATCTGTCTGGAGAGACGGTCTGATCTGTCTGGAGAGACGGTCTGATCTGTCAGGAGAGACGGTCTGATCTGTCAGGAGAGACGGTCTGATCTGTCAGGAGAGACGGTCTGATCTGTCAGGAGAGACGGTCTGATCTGTCAGGAGAGCCGGTCTGATCTCTCAAGAGAGACTAGTCTGATCTGTCAGGAGAGACTGTCTTATCTGTCAGGAGAGACTAGTCTGATCTGTCAGGAGAGACTAGTCTGATCTGTCAGGAGAGACGGTCTGATCTGTCAGGAGAGACGGTCTGACTGTCAGGAGAGACTGTCTGATCTGTCAGGAGAGACTGTCTGATCTGTCAGGAGAGACGGTCCGATCTGTCAGGAGAGACGGTCCGATCTGTCAGGAGAGACTGTCTGATCTGTCAGGAGAGACTGTCTGATCTGTCAAGAGAGACTAGTCTGATCTGTCAGGAGAGACTAGTCTGATCTGTCAGGAGAGACGGTCTGATCTGTCAGGAGAGACGGTCTGACTGTCAGTAGAGACTGGTCTGTCAGGAGAGACGGTCCGATCTGTCAGGAGAGACGGTCCGATCTGTCAGGAGAGACTGTCTGATCTGTCAGGAGAGACTGTCTGATCTGTCAGGAGAGACGGTCCGATCTGTCAGGAGAGACTGTCTGATCTGTCAGGAGAGACGGTCCGATCTGTCAGGAGAGACGGTCTGATCTGTCAGGAGAGACTGTCTGATCTGTTAGGAGAGACTGGTCCAGAGACAGACTGATCTGTCAGGAGAGACTGGTCTGATCTGTCAGGAGAGACTAGTCTGATCTGTCAGGAGAGACTAGTCCAGAGACAGTCTGATCTGTCAGGAGAGACTAGTCTGATCTGTCAGGAGAGACTAGTCTGATCTGTCAGGAGAGACTAGTCCAGAGACAGTCTGATCTGTCAGGAGAGACTAGTCTGATCTGTCAGGAGAGACTGTCCGATCTGTCAGGAGAGACTGTCCGATCTGTCAGGAGAGACTGTCCTATCTGTCAGGAGAGACTGTCCGATCTGTCAGGAGAGACTGGTGTGATCTGTCAGGAGAGACTGGTCTGATCTGTCAGGAGAGACGGTCCGAACTGTCAGGAGAGACGGTCCGATCTGTCAGGAGAGATTGTTCCAGAGACTAGTCTGATCTGTCAGGAGAGACGGTCTGATCTGTCAGGAGAGACGGTCCGATCTGTCAGGAGAGACGGTCTGATCTGTCAGGAGAGACTGTCTGATCTGTTAGGAGAGACTGGTCCAGAGACAGACTGATCTGTCAGGAGAGACTGGTCTGATCTGTCAGGAGAGACTGTCTGATCTGTTAGGAGAGACTGGTCCAGAGACGGTCTGATCTGTCAGGAGAGACTAGTCTGATCTGTCAGGAGAGACTAGTCCAGAGACAGTCTGATCTGTCAGGAGAGACTAGTCTGATCTGTCAGGAGAGACTAGTCCAGAGACAGTCTGATCTGTCAGGAGAGACTAGTCTGATCTGTCAGGAGAGACTAGTCTGATCTGTCAGGAGAGACTAGTCCAGAGACAGTCTGATCTGTCAGGAGAGACTAGTCTGATCTGTCAGGAGAGACTAGTCTGATCTGTCAGGAGAGACTAGTCCAGAGACAGTCTGATCTGTCAGGAGAGACTAGTCTGATCTGTCAGGAGAGACTAGTCTGATCGGTCAGGAGAGACTGTCCGATCTGTCAGGAGAGACGGTCCGATCTGTCAGGAGAGACTGGTGTGATCTGTCAGGAGAGACTGGTCTGATCTGTCAGGAGAGACGGTCCGAACTGTCAGGAGAGACGGTCCGATCTGTCAGGAGAGACTGTTCCAGAGACTAGTCTGATCTGTCAGGAGAGACGGTCTGATCTGTCAGGAGAGACTGTCTGATCTGTCAGGAGAGACGGTCTGACTGTCCGGAGAGACTGTCTGATCTGTCAGGAGAGACTGTCTGATCTGTTAGGAGAGACTGGTCCAGAGACAGACTGATCTGTCAGGAGAGACTGGTCTGATCTGTCAGGAGAGACTGTCTGATCTGTTAGGAGAGACTGGTCCAGAGACAGACTGATCTGTCAGGAGAGACTGGTCTGATCTGTCAGGAGAGACTAGTCCAGAGACAGTCTGATCTGTCAGGAGAGACTAGTCTGATCTGTCAGGAGAGACTAGTCCAGAGACTAGTCTGATCTGTCAGGAGAGACTAGTCCAGAGACAGTCTGATCTGTCAGGAGAGACTAGTCTGATCTGTCAGGAGAGACTAGTCTGATCTGTCAGGAGAGACTAGTCTGATCTGTCAGGAGAGACTAGTCCAGAGACAGTCTGATCTGTCAGGAGAGACGGTCTGATCTGTCAGGAGAGACGGTCTGATCTGTCAGGAGAGACTGTCCGATCTGTCAGGAGAGACGGTCCGATCTGTCAGGAGAGACGGTCCGATCTGTCAGGGGAGACTGGTGTGATCTGTCAGGAGAGACTGGTCTGATCTGTCAGGAGAGACGGTCCGATCTGTCAGGAGAGACGGTCCGATCTGTCAGGAGAGACTGTTCCAGAGACTAGTCTGATCTGTCAGGAGAGACGGTATGATCTGTCAGGAGAGACTGGTCTGATCTGTCAGGAGAGACAGTCCGATCTGTCAGGAGAGACGGTCCGATCTGTCAGGAGAGACGGTCCGATCTGTCAGGAGAGACGGTCCGATCTGTCAGGAGAGACTGGTCCAGAGACAGACTGATCTGTCAGGAGAGACTGGTCTGATCTGTCAGGAGAGACTAGTCTGATCTGTCAGGAGAGACTAGTCCAGAGACAGTCTGATCTGTCAGGAGAGACGGTCTGATCTGTCAGGAGAGACTAGTCTGATCTGTCAGGAGAGACTAGTCTGATCTGTCAGGAGAGACTAGTCTGATCTGTCAGGAGAGACTAGTCTGATCTGTCAGGAGAGACTAGTCTGATCTGTCAGGAGAGACTGGTCTGATCTTTCAGGAGAGACGGTCTGATCTGTCAGGAGAGACGGTCTGATCTGTCAGCAGAGACTAGTCTGATCTGTCAGGAGAGACTAGTCTGATCTGTCAGGAGAGACTAGTCTGATCTGTCTGGAGAGACGGTCTGATCTGTCAGGAGAGACGGTCTGATCTGTCAGGAGAGACGGTCTGATCTGTCAGGAGAGACGGTCTGATCTGTCAGGAGAGACGGTCTGATCTGTTAGGAGAGACGGTCTGATCTGTCAGCAGAGACTGGTCCAGAGACGGTCTGATCTGTCAGGAGAGACTGGTCTGATCTTTCAGGAGAGACGGTCTGATCTTTCAGGAGAGACTAGTCTGATCTGTCAGGAGAGACGATCTGATCTGTCAGGAGAGCCGGTCTGATCTCTCAAGAGAGACTGGTCCAGAGACGGTCTGATCTGTCAGGAGAGACTGGTCTGATCTTTCAGGAGAGACGGTCTGATCTGTCAGGAGAGACGGTCTGATCTGTCAGGAGAGACGGTCTGATCTGTCAGAAGAGACTAGTCTGATCTGTCAGGAGAGACTAGTCTGATCTGTCAGGAGAGACTAGTCTGATCTGTCAGGAGAGACTAGTCTGATCTGTCTGGAGAGACGGTCTGATCTGTCAAGAGAGACGGTCTGATCTGTCAGGAGAGACGGTCTGATCTGTCAGGAGAGACGGTCTGATCTGTCAGGAGAGACGGTCTGATCTGTCAGGAGAGACGGTCTGATCTGTCAGCAGAGACTAGTCTGATCTGTCAGGAGAGACTAGTCTGATCTGTCAGGAGAGACTAGTCTGATCTGTCTGGAGAGACGGTCTGATCTGTCAGGAGAGACGGTCTGATCTGTCAGGAGAGACGGTCTGATCTGTCAGGAGAGACTGGTCTGATCTGTCAGGAGAGACTGGTCTGTCAGGAGAGACGGTCTGATCTGTTAGGAGAGACTGGTCCAGAGACAGTCTGATCTGTCAGGAGAGACTGGTCTGATCTGTCAGGAGAGACTAGTCTGATCTGTCAGGAGAGACGGTCCGAACTGTCAGGAGAGACGGTCCGATCTGTCAGGAGAGACTGTTCCAGAGACTAGTCTGATCTGTCAGGAGAGACGGTCTGATCTGTCAGGAGAGACGGTATGATCTGTCAGGAGAGACGGTATGATCTGTCAGGAGAGACTGGTCTGATCTGTCAGGAGAGACTGGTCTGATCTGTCAGGAGAGACAGTCCGATCTGTCAGGAGAGACGGTCCGATCTGTCAGGAGAGACGGTCCGATCTGTCAGGAGAGACGGTCCGATCTGTCAGGAGAGACTGGTCCAGAGACAGACTGATCTGTCAGGAGAGACTGGTCTGATCTGTCAGGAGAGACTAGTCTGATCTGTCAGGAGAGACTAGTCCAGAGACAGTCTGATCTGTCAGGAGAGACGGTCTGATCTGTCAGGAGAGACTAGTCTGATCTGTCAGGAGAGACTAGTCTGATCTGTCAGGAGAGACTGGTCTGATCTTTCAGGAGAGACGGTCTGATCTGTCAGGAGAGACGGTCTGATCTGTCAGCAGAGACTAGTCTGATCTGTCAGGAGAGACTAGTCTGATCTGTCAGGAGAGACTAGTCTGATCTGTCTGGAGAGACGGTCTGATCTGTCAGGAGAGACGGTCTGATCTGTCAGGAGAGACGGTCTGATCTGTCAGGAGAGACGGTCTGATCTGTTAGGAGAGACGGTCTGATCTGTCAGCAGAGACTAGTCTGATCTTTCAGGAGAGACTAGTCTGATCTGTCTGGAGAGACGGTCTTATCTGTCAGGAGAGACGGTCTGATCTGTCAGGAGAGACGGTCTGATCTGTCAGGAGAGACGGTCTGATCTGTCAGGAGAGACGGTCTGATCTGTCAGGAGAGACGGTCTGATCTGTCAGGAGAGCCGGTCTGATCTCTCAAGAGAGACTGGTCCAGAGACGGTCTGATCTGTCAGGAGAGACTGGTCTGATCTTTCAGGAGAGACGGTCTGATCTGTCAGGAGAGACGGTCTGATCTGTCAGGAGAGACGGTCTGATCTGTCAGGAGAGACGGTCTGATCTGTCAGGAGAGCCGGTCTGATCTCTCAAGAGAGACTGGTCCAGAGACGGTCTGATCTGTCAGGAGAGACTGGTCTGATCTTTCAGGAGAGACGGTCTGATCTGTCAGGAGAGACGGTCTGATCTGTCAGGAGAGACTAGTCTGATCTGTCAGGAGAGACTAGTCTGATCTGTCAGGAGAGACTAGTCTGATCTGTCAGGAGAGACTAGTCTGATCTGTCAGGAGAGACTAGTCTGATCTGTCTGGAGAGACGGTCTGATCTGTCAAGAGAGACGGTCTGATCTGTCAGGAGAGACGGTCTGATCTGTCAGGAGAGACGGTCTGATCTGTCAGGAGAGACGGTCTGATCTGTCAGGAGAGACGGTCTGATCTGTCAGCAGAGACTAGTCTGATCTGTCAGGAGAGACTAGTCTGATCTGTCAGGAGAGACTAGTCTGATCTGTCTGGAGAGACGGTCTGATCTGTCAGGAGAGACGGTCTGATCTGTCAGGAGAGACGGTCTGATCTGTCAGGAGAGACTGGTCTGATCTGTCAGGAGAGACTGGTCTGTCAGGAGAGACGGTCTGATCTGTTAGGAGAGACTGGTCCAGAGACAGTCTGATCTGTCAGGAGAGACTGGTCTGATCTGTCAGGAGAGACTAGTCTGATCTGTCAGGAGAGACGGTCCGAACTGTCAGGAGAGACGGTCCGATCTGTCAGGAGAGACTGTTCCAGAGACTAGTCTGATCTGTCAGGAGAGACGGTCTGATCTGTCAGGAGAGACGGTATGATCTGTCAGGAGAGACGGTATGATCTGTCAGGAGAGACTGGTCTGATCTGTCAGGAGAGACTGGTCTGATCTGTCAGGAGAGACAGTCCGATCTGTCAGGAGAGACGGTCCGATCTGTCAGGAGAGACGGTCCGATCTGTCAGGAGAGACGGTCCGATCTGTCAGGAGAGACTGGTCCAGAGACAGACTGATCTGTCAGGAGAGACTGGTCTGATCTGTCAGGAGAGACTAGTCTGATCTGTCAGGAGAGACTAGTCCAGAGACAGTCTGATCTGTCAGGAGAGACGGTCTGATCTGTCAGGAGAGACTAGTCTGATCTGTCAGGAGAGACTAGTCTGATCTGTCAGGAGAGACTAGTCTGATCTGTCAGGAGAGACTAGTCTGATCTGTCAGGAGAGACTGGTCTGATCTTTCAGGAGAGACGGTCTGATCTGTCAGGAGAGACGGTCTGATCTGTCAGCAGAGACTAGTCTGATCTGTCAGGAGAGACTAGTCTGATCTGTCAGGAGAGACTAGTCTGATCTGTCTGGAGAGACGGTCTGATCTGTCAGGAGAGACGGTCTGATCTGTCAGGAGAGACGGTCTGATCTGTCAGGAGAGACGGTCTGATCTGTTAGGAGAGACGGTCTGATCTGTCAGCAGAGACTAGTCTGATCTTTCAGGAGAGACTAGTCTGATCTGTCTGGAGAGACGGTCTTATCTGTCAGGAGAGACGGTCTGATCTGTCAGGAGAGACGGTCTGATCTGTCAGGAGAGACGGTCTGATCTGTCAGGAGAGACGGTCTGATCTGTCAGGAGAGACGGTCTGATCTGTCAGGAGAGCCGGTCTGATCTCTCAAGAGAGACTGGTCCAGAGACGGTCTGATCTGTCAGGAGAGACTGGTATGATCTTTCAGGAGAGACGGTCTGATCTGTCAGGAGAGACGGTCTGATCTGTCAGGAGAGACGGTCTGATCTGTCAGGAGAGACTAGTCTGATCTGTCTGGAGAGACGGTCTGATCTGTCAGGAGAGACGGTCTGATCTGTCAGGAGAGACGGTCTGATCTGTCAGGAGAGACGGTCTGATCTGTCAGGAGAGATGGTCTGATCTGTCAGGAGAGACGGTCTGATCTGTCAGGAGAGACGGTCTGATCTGTCAGGAGAGACTGGTCTGTCAGGAGAGACGGTCTGATCTGTTAGGAGAGACTGGTCCAGAGACAGTCTGATCTGTCAGGAGAGACTGGTCTGATCTGTCAGGAGAGACTAGTCTGATTTGTCAGGAGAGACGGTCCGAACTGTCAGGAGAGACGGTCCGATCTGTCAGGAGAGACTGTTCCAGAGACTAGTCTGATCTGTCAGGAGAGACGGTCTGATCTGTCAGGAGAGACGGTATGATCTGTCAGGAGAGACGGTATGATCTGTCAGGAGAGACTGGTCTGATCTGTCAGGAGAGACCAGTCCGATCTGTCAGGAGAGACAGTCCGATCTGTCAGGAGAGACGGTCCGATCTGTCAGGAGAGACGGTCCGATCTGTCAGGAGAGACGGTCCGATCTGTCAGGAGAGACTAGTCTGATCTGTCAGGAGAGACTAGTCCAGAGACAGTCTGATCTGTCAGGAGAGACGGTCTGATCTGTCAGGAGAGACTAGTCTGATCTGTCAGGAGAGACTAGTCTGATCTGTCAGGAGAGACTAGTCTGATCTGTCAGGAGAGACTAGTCTGATCTGTCAGGAGAGACTAGTCTGATCTGTCAGGAGAGACTGGTCTGATCTTTCAGGAGAGACGGTCTGATCTGTCAGGAGAGACGGTCTGATCTGTCAGCAGAGACTAGTCTGATCTGTCAGGAGAGACTAGTCTGATCTGTCAGGAGAGACTAGTCTGATCTGTCTGGAGAGACGGTCTGATCTGTCAGGAGAGACGGTCTGATCTGTCAGGAGAGACGGTCTGATCTGTCAGGAGAGACGGTCTGATCTGTCAGGAGAGCCGGTCTGATCTCTCAAGAGAGACTGGTCCAGAGACGGTCTGATTTGTCAGGAGAGACTGGTCTGATCTTTCAGGAGATACGGTCTGATCTGCCAGGAGAGACGGTCTGATCTGTCAGGAGAGACGGTCTGATCTGTCAGGAGAGACTAGTCTGATCTGTCAGGAGAGACTAGTCTGATCTGTCAGGAGAGACTAGTCTGATCTGTCTGGAGAGACGGTCTGATCTGTCAGGAGAGACGGTCTGATCTGTCAGGAGAGACGGTCTGATCTGTCAGGAGAGACGGTCTGATCTGTCAGGAGATACGGTCTGATCTGTCAGGAGAGACGGTCTGATCTGTCAGGAGAGACGGTCTGATCTGTCAGCAGAGACTAGTCTGATCTGTCAGGAGAGACTAGTCTGATCTGTCAGGAGAGACTAGTCTGATCTGTCTGGAGAGACGGTCTGATCTGTCAGGAGAGACGGTCTGATCTGTCAGGAGAGACGTTCTGATCTGTCAGGAGAGACTGGTCTGTCAGGAGAGACGGTCTGATCTGTTAGGAGAGACTGGTCCAGAGACAGTCTGATCTGTCAGGAGAGACTGGTCTGATCTGTCAGGAGAGACTAGTCTGATCTGTCAGGAGAGACGGTCCGAACTGTCAGGAGAGACGGTCCGATCTGTCAGGAGAGACTGTTCCAGAGACTAGTCTGATCTGTCAGGAGAGACGGTCTGATCTGTCAGGAGAGACGGTATGATCTGTCAGGAGAGACGGTATGATCTGTCAGGAGAGACTGGTCTGATCTGTCAGGAGAGACTGGTCCGATCTGTCAGGAGAGACGGTCCGATCTGTCAGGAGAGACGGTCCGATCTGTCAGGAGAGACGGTCCGATCTGTCAGGAGAGACTGGTCCAGAGACAGACTGATCTGTCAGGAGAGACTGGTCTGATCTGTCAGGAGAGACTAGTCTGATCTGTCAGGAGAGACTAGTCCAGAGACAGTCTGATCTGTCAGGAGAGACGGTCTGATCTGTCAGGAGAGACTAGTCTGATCTGTCAGGAGAGACTAGTCTGATCTGTCAGGAGAGACTAGTCTGATCTGTCAGGAGAGACTGGTCTGATCTTTCAGGAGAGACGGTCTGATCTGTCAGGAGAGACGGTCTGATCTGTCAGCAGAGACTAGTCTGATCTGTCAGGAGAGACTAGTCTGATCTGTCAGGAGAGACTAGTCTGATCTGTCTGGAGAGACGGTCTGATCTGTCAGGAGAGACGGTCTGATCTGTCAGGAGAGACGGTCTGATCTGTCAGGAGAGACGGTCTGATCTGTCAGGAGAGCCGGTCTGATCTCTCAAGAGAGACTGGTCCAGAGACGGTCTGATTTGTCAGGAGAGACTGGTCTGATCTTTCAGGAGAGACGGTCTGATCTGCCAGGAGAGACGGTCTGATCTGTCAGGAGAGACGGTCTGATCTGTCAGGAGAGACTAGTCTGATCTGTCAGGAGAGACTAGTCTGATCTGTCAGGAGAGACTAGTCTGATCTGTCTGGAGAGACGGTCTGATCTGTCAGGAGAGACTGTCTGATCTGTCAGGAGAGACGGTCCGATCTGTCAGGAGAGACGGTCCGATCTGTCAGGAGAGACGGTCCGATCTGTCAGGAGAAGACGGTCCGATCTGTCAGGAGAGACGGTCCGATCTGTCAGGAGAGACGGTCCGATCTGTCAGGAGAGACGGTCCGATCTGTCAGGAGAGACGGTCCGATCTGTCAGGAGAGACGGTCCGATCTGTCAGGAGAGACTGTCCGATCTGTCAGGAGAGAAGGTCCAGAGACAGTCCGATCTGTCAGGAGAGACTTGTCCAGAGACTAGTCTGATCTGTCAGGAGAGACGGTCCGATCTGTCAGGAGAGACGGTCCGATCTGTCAGGAGAGACTGTCCGATCTGTCAGGAGAGACTGTCCGATCTGTCAGGAGAGAAAGTCCAGAGACAGTCCGATCTGTCAGGAGAGACTTGTCCAGAGACTAGTCTGATCTGTCAGGAGAGACGGTCTGATCTGTCAGGAGAGAAGGTCCAGAGACAGTCTGATCTGTCAGGAGAGACTGATCTAGAAACAGTCTGATCTGTCAGGAGAGACTCGTCTGATCTGTCAGGAGATACTAGTCTGATCTGTCAGGATAGACGGTCTGATCTCTCAGGAGAGACTGGTCCAGAGACTTTCTGATCTGTCAGGAGAGATGGTCCGATCAGTCAGGAGAGACGAGTCCGATCTGTCAGGAGAGACTGGTCTGATCTGTCAGGAGAGACTGGTCCAGAGACGGTCTGATCTGTCAGGAGAGACTGGTCTGATCTGTCAGGAGAGATGTTCTGATCTGTCAGGAGAGACTAGTCTGATCTGTCAGGAGAGACTGGTCTGATCTGTCAGGAGACACTGGTCCGATCTGTCAGGAGAGACGGTCTGATCTGTCAGGAGAGACTGGTCCGATCTGTCAGGAGAGACTAGTCCGATCTGTCAGGAGAGACGGTCTGATCTGTCAGGAGAAACTAGTCTGATCTGGCAGGAGAGACTGGCCTGATCTGTCAGGAGAGACTAGTCTGATCTGTCAGGAGAAACTGGTCTGATCTGTCAGGAGAGACTGGTCCAGAGACGATCTGATCTGTCAGGAGAGACTGGTCTAGAGACGGTCTGATTTGTCAGGAGAGACGGTCCGATCTGTCAGGAGAGACGGTCCGATCTGTCAGGAGAGACGGTCCAATCTGTCGGGAAAGACTGGTCCAGAGACTGGTCTGATCTGTCAGGAGAGACGGTCTCATCAGTCAGGAGAGACGGTCTGATCTGTCAGGAGAGACTGGTCCAGAGACTAGTCTTATCTGTCAGGAGAGACGGTCTGATCTCTCAGGAGAGACTGGTCCAGAGACGGTCCGATCTGTCAGGAGAGACTAGTCTGATCTGTCAGGAGAGACGGTCCGATCTGTCAGGAGAGACGGTCCGATCTGTCAGGAGAGACGGTCTGATCTGTCAGGAGAGACTGTCTGATCTGTCAGGAGAGACTGTCTGATCTGTCAGGAGAGACTGTCTGATCTGTCACGAGAGACGGTCTGATCTGTCAGGAGAGACTGGTCCAGAGACTGGTCTGATCTGTCGGCAAAGACTGTTCCAGAGACTAGTCTGATCTGTCGGGAAAGACTGGTCCAGAGACGGTCTGATCTGTCAGGAGAGAATGGTCCAGAGACGGTCTGATCTCTCAGGAGAGAATGGTCCAGAGATGGTCTGATCTGTCAGGAGAGACTGGTCCAGAGACGGTCTGATCTGTCAGGAGAGACTGGTCTGATCTGTCAGGAGAGATGGTCTGATCTGTCAGGAGAGACTAGTCTGATCTGTCAGGAGAGACTGGTCTGATCTGTCAGGAGAGACTGGTCTGATCTGTCAGGAGAGACTAGTCCAGAGACGGTCCGATCTGTCAGGAAAGACTAGTCCTATCTGTCAGGAGAGACGGTCTGATCTGTCAGGAGAGACTAGTCCGATCTGTCAGGAGAGACTGGTCTGATCTGTCAGGAGAGACTGATCTAGAAACGGTCTAATCTGTCAGGAGAGACGGTCCGATCTGTCAGGAGAGACTGGTCTGATCTGTCAGGAGAGACTGGTCTGATCTGTCAGGAGAGACGGTCTGATCTGTCAGGAGAGACTGGTCCGATCTGTCAGGAGAGACTAGTCCGATCTGTCAGGAGAGACGGTCTGATCTGTCAGGAGAAACTAGTCTGATCTGGCAGGAGAGACTGGCCTGATCTGTCAGGAGAGACTAGTCTGATCTGTCAGGAGAAACTGGTCTGATCTGTCAGGAGAGACTGGTCCAGAGACGATCTGATCTGTCAGGAGAGACTGGTCTAGAGACGGTCTGATTTGTCAGGAGAGACGGTCCGATCTGTCAGGAGAGACGGTCCGATCTGTCAGGAGAGACGGTCCAATCTGTCGGGAAAGACTGGTCCAGAGACTGGTCTGATCTGTCAGGAGAGACGGTCTCATCAGTCAGGAGAGACGGTCTGATCTGTCAGGAGAGACTGGTCCAGAGACTAGTCTTATCTGTCAGGAGAGACGGTCTGATCTCTCAGGAGAGACTGGTCCAGAGACGGTCCGATCTGTCAGGAGAGACTAGTCTGATCTGTCAGGAGAGACGGTCCGATCTGTCAGGAGAGACGGTCCGATCTGTCAGGAGAGACGGTCTGATCTGTCAGGAGAGACTGTCTGATCTGTCAGGAGAGACTGTCTGATCTGTCAGGAGAGACTGTCTGATCTGTCACGAGAGACGGTCTGATCTGTCAGGAGAGACTGGTCCAGAGACTGGTCTGATCTGTCGGCAAAGACTGTTCCAGAGACTAGTCTGATCTGTCGGGAAAGACTGGTCCAGAGACGGTCTGATCTGTCAGGAGAGAATGGTCCAGAGACGGTCTGATCTCTCAGGAGAGAATGGTCCAGAGATGGTCTGATCTGTCAGGAGAGACTGGTCCAGAGACGGTCTGATCTGTCAGGAGAGACTGGTCTGATCTGTCAGGAGAGATGGTCTGATCTGTCAGGAGAGACTAGTCTGATCTGTCAGGAGAGACTGGTCTGATCTGTCAGGAGAGACTGGTCTGATCTGTCAGGAGAGACTAGTCCAGAGACGGTCCGATCTGTCAGGAAAGACTAGTCCTATCTGTCAGGAGAGACGGTCTGATCTGTCAGGAGAGACTAGTCCGATCTGTCAGGAGAGACTGGTCTGATCTGTCAGGAGAGACTGATCTAGAAACGGTCTAATCTGTCAGGAGAGACGGTCCGATCTGTCAGGAGAGACTGGTCTGATCTGTCAGGAGAGACTGGTCTGATCTGTCAGGAGAGACTGATCTAGAAACGGTCTGATCTGTCAGGAGAGACGGTCCGATCTGTCAGGAGAGACTGGTCTGATCTGTCAGGAGAGACTGATCTAGAAACGGTCTGATCTGTCAGGAGAGACGGTCTAATCTGTTAGGAGAGACTGGTCCAGAGACGGTCTGGTCTGTCAGGAGAGACGGTCTGATCTGTCAGGAGAGACTAGTCCAGAGACGGTCTGATCTGTCAGGAGAGACGGTCTCATCAGTCAGGAGAGACGGTCTGATCTGTCAGGAGAGACTAGTCTTACCTGTCAGGAGAGCCGGTCTGATCTCTCAAGAGAGACTGGTCCAGAGACGGTCTGATCTGTCAGGAGAGACTGGTCTAGAGACGGTCTGATTTGTCAGGAGAGACTGGTCTGATCTGTCAGGAGAGATGGTCTAATCTGTCAGGAGAGACTAGTCTGATCTGTCAGGAGAGACTGGTCTGATCTGTCAGGAGAGACTGGTCCGATCTGTCAGGAGAGACGGTCTGATCTGTCAGGAGAGACTAGTCTGATCTGTCAGGAGAGACGGTCCGATCTTTCAGGAGAGACTGTCCGATCTGTCAGGAGAGACTGTCTGATCTGTCAGGAGAGACGGTCCGATCTGTCAGGAGAGACGGTCCGATCTGTCAGGAGAGACTAGTCCGATCTGTCAGGAGAGACGGTCTGATCTGTCAGGAGAAACTAGTCTGATCTGTCAGGAGAGACTAGCCTGATCTGTCAGTAGAGAAGGTCTGATCTGTCAGGAGAGACGGTCTGATCTGTCAGGAGAGACGGTCTGATCTGTCAGGAGAGACTGTCCGATCTGTCAGGAGAGATGGTCCGATCTGTCAGGAGAGACTGTCCGATCTGTCAGGAGAGACTGTCTGATCTGTCAGGAGAGACGGTCCGATCTGTCAGGAGAGACTGGTGTGATCTGTCAGGAGAGACTGGTCGGATCTGTCAGGAGAGACTGGTCGGATCTGTCAGGAGAGACGGTCCGATCTGTCAGGAGAGACTAGTCCGATCTGTCAGGAGAGACGGTCTGATCTGTCAGGAGAAACTAGTCTGATCTGTCAGGAGAGACTAGCCTGATCTGTCAGTAGAGAAGGTCTGATCTGTCAGGAGAGACGGTCTGATCTGTCAGGAGAGACTAGTCTGATCTGTCAGGAGAGACTAGTCTGATCTGTCTGGAGACACGGTCTGATCTGTCAGGAGAGACGGTCTGATCTGTCAGGAGAGACGGTCTGATCTGTAAGGAGAGACGGTCTGATCTGTAAGGAGAGACTGGTCTGTCAGGAGAGACGGTCTGATCTGTTAGGAGAGACTAGTCCAGAGACGGTCTGATTTGTCAGGAGAGACTGTCCGATCTGTCAGGAGAGACCTTCTTATCTGTCAGGAGAGACTGGTCTGATCTGTCAGGAGAGACTAGTCTGATCTGTCAGGAGAGACGGTCTGATCTGTTAGGAGAGACTGGTCCAGAGACAGTCTGATCTGTCAGGAGAGACTGGTCTGATCTGTCAGGAGAGATGGTCCGATCTGTCAGGAGAGACTAGTCTGATCTGTCAGGAGAAATTGGTCTGATCTGTCAGGAGAGATGGTCTGATCTGTCAGGAGAGACAGTCTGATCTGTCAGGAGAGACAGTCTGATCTGTCAGGAGAGACGGTCTGATCTGTCAAGAGAGACCGTCTGATCTGTCAGGAGAGACGGTCTGATCTGTCAGGAGAGACGGTCTGATCTGTCAGGAGAGACTAGCCTGATCTGTCAGTAGAGAAGGTCTGATCTGTCAGGAGAGACGGTCTGATCTGTCAGCAGAGACTAGTCTGATCTGTCAGGAGAGACTAGTCTGATCTGTCAGGAGAGACTAGTCTGATCTGTCTGGAGAGACGGTCTGATCTGTCAGGAGAGACGGTCTGATCTGTCAGGAGAGACGGTCTGATCTGTCAGGAGAGACGGTCTGATCTGTCAGCAGAGACTAGTCTGATCTTTCAGGAGAGACTAGTCTGATCTGTCAGGAGAGACTAGTCTGATCTGTCTGGAGAGACGGTCTGATCTGTCAGGAGAGACCGTCTGATCTGTCAGGAGAGACCGTCTGATCTGTCAGGAGAGACGGTCTGATCTGTCAGGAGAGACCGTCTGATCTGTCAGGAGAGACGGTCTGATCTGTCAGGAGAGACGGTCTGATCTGTCAGGAGAGCCGGTCTGATCTCTCAAGAGAGACTGGTCCAGAGACGGTCTGATCTGTCAGGAGAGACTGGTCTGATCTTTCAGGAGAGACGGTCTGATCTGTCAGGAGAGACGGTCTGATCTGTCAGGAGAGACGGTCTGATCTGTCAGCAGAGACTAGTCTGATCTGTCAGGAGAGACTAGTCTGATCTGTCAGGAGAGACTAGTCTGATCTGTCTGGAGAGACGGTCTGATTTGTCAGGAGAGACGGTCTTATCTGTCAGGAGAGACGGTCTGATCTGTCAGGAGACACGGTCTGATCTGTCAGGAGAGACGGTCTGATCTGTCAGGAGAGACGGTCTGATCTGTCAGCAGAGACTAGTCTGATCTGTCAGGAGAGACTAGTCTGATCTGTCAGGAGAGACTAGTCTGATCTGTCTGGAGAGACGGTCTGATTTGTCAGGAGAGACGGTCTTATCTGTCAGGAGAGACGGTCTGATCTGTCAGGAGACACGGTCTGATCTGTCAGGAGAGACGGTCTGATCTGTCAGGAGAGACGGTCTGATCTGTCAGCAGAGACTAGTCTGATATGTCAGGAGAGACTAGTCTGATCTGTCTGGAGAGACTAGTCTGATCTGTCTGGAGAGACGGTCTGATCTGTCTGGAGAGACGGTCTGATCTGTCAGGAGAGACGGTCTGATCTGTCAGGAGAGACGGTCTGATCTGTCAGGAGAGACGGTCTGATCTGTCAGGAGAGACTGGTCTGTCAGGAGAGACGGTCTGATCTGTTAGGAGAGACTGGTCCAGAGACAGTCTGATCTGTCAGGAGAGACTGGTCTGATCTGTCAGGAGAGACTAGTCTGATCTGTCAGGAGAGACGGTCCGAACTGTCAGGAGAGACGGTCCGATCTGTCAGGAGAGACTGTTCCAGAGACTAGTCTGATCTGTCAGGAGAGACGGTCTGATCTGTCAGGAGAGACGGTATGATCTGTCAGGAGAGAGGGTATGATCTGTCAGGAGAGACTGGTCTGATCTGTCAGGAGAGACAGTCCGATCTGTCAGGAGAGACGGTCCGATCTGTCAGGAGAGACGGTCCGATCTGTCAGGAGAGACGGTCCGATCTGTCAGGAGAGACGGTCCGATCTGTCAGGAGAGACTGGTCCAGAGACAGACTGATCTGTCAGGAGAGACTGGTCTGATCTGTCAGGAGAGACTAGTCTGATCTGTCAGGAGAGACTAGTCCAGAGACAGTCTGATCTGTCAGGAGAGACGGTCTGATCTGTCAGGAGAGACTAGTCTGATCTGTCAGGAGAGACTAGTCTGATCTGTCAGGAGAGACTAGTCTGATCTGTCAGGAGAGACTGGTCTGATCTTTCAGGAGAGACGGTCTGATCTGTCAGGAGAGACGGTCTGATCTGTCAGCAGAGACTAGTCTGATCTGTCAGGAGAGACTAGTCTGATCTGTCAGGAGAGACTAGTCTGATCTGTCAGGAGAGACTAGTCTGATCTGTCTGGAGAGACGGTCTGATCTGTCAGGAGAGACGGTCTGATCTGTCAGGAGAGACGGTGTGATCTGTCAGGAGAGACGGTCTGATCTGTCAGGAGAGACGGTCTGATCTCTCAAGAGAGACTGGTCCAGAGACGGTCTGATCTGTCAGGAGAGACTGGTCTGATCTTTCAGGAGAGACGGTCTGATCTGTCAGGAGAGACGGTCTGATCTGTCAGGAGAGACGGTCTAATCTGTCAGGAGAGACTAGTCTGATCTGTCAGGAGAGACTAGTCTGATCTGTCAGGAGAGACTAGTCTGATCTGTCTGTAGAGACGGTCTGATCTGTCAGGAGAGACGGTCTGATCTGTCAGGAGAGACGGTCTGATCTGTCAGGAGAGACGGTCTGATCTGTCAGGAGAGACGGTCTGATCTGTCAGGAGAGACGGTCTGATCTGTCAGCAGAGACTAGTCTGATCTGTCAGGAGAGACTAGTCTGATCTGTCAGGAGAGACTAGTCTGATCTGTCAGGAGAGACTAGTCTGATCTGTCTGGAGAGACGGTCTGATCTGTCTGGAGAGACGGTCTGATCTGTCAGGAGAGATGTTCTGATCTGTCAGGAGAGACGGTCTGATCTGTCAGGAGAGACGGTCTGATCTGTCAGGAGAGACGGTCTGATCTGTCAGGAGAGCCGGTCTGATCTCTCAAGAGAGAC
Organism: Salmo salar; assembly: GCF_965601325.2. Taxonomy (NCBI): domain Eukaryota; kingdom Metazoa; phylum Chordata; class Actinopteri; order Salmoniformes; family Salmonidae; genus Salmo; species Salmo salar. The sequence goes on from NC_138308.1 coordinate 60,077,158, forward strand.
TGGTCCAGAGACGGTCTGATCTGTCAGGAGAGACTGGTCTGATCTTTCAGGAGAGACGGTCTGATCTGTCAGGAGAGACGGTCTGATCTGTCAGGAGAGACGGTCTGATCTGTCAGCAGAGACTAGTCTGATCTGTCAGGAGAGACTAGTCTGATCTGTCAGGAGAGACTAGTCTGATCTGTCTGGAGAGACGGTCTGATCTGTCAGGAGAGACGGTCTGATATGTCAGGAGAGACTGGTCTGTCAGGAGAGACGGTCTGATCTGTTAGGAGAGACTGGTCCAGAGAGTGTCTGATCTGTCAGGAGAGACTGGTCTGATCTGTCAGGAGAGACTGGTCAGATCTGTCAGGAGAGACGGTCTGATCTGTCAGGAGAGACTAGTCTGATCTGTCAGCAGAGACTAGTCTGATCTGTCAGGAGAGACTAGTCTGATCTGTCAGGAGAGACTAGTCTGATCTGTCTGGAGAGACGGTCTGATCTGTCAGGAGAGACGGTCTGATATGTCAGGAGAGACTGGTCTGTCAGGAGAGACGGTCTGATCTGTTAGGAGAGACTGGTCCAGAGACAGTCTGATCTGTCAGGAGAGACTGGTCTGATCTGTCAGGAGAGACTGGTCTGATCTTTCAGGAGAGACTAGTCTGATCTGTCAGGAGAGACGGTCTGATCTGTCAGGAGAGACTAGTCTAGAGACGGTCTGATCTGTTAGGAGAGACTGGTCCAGAGACTTTCTGATCTGTCAGGAGAGATGGTCCGATCAGTCAGGAGAGACGAGTCCGATCTGTCAGGAGAGACTGGTCTGATCTGTCAGGAGAGACTGGTCAAGAGACGGTCTGATCTGTCAGGAGAGACTGGTCTGATCTGTCAGGAGAGATGTTCTGATCTGTCAGGAGAGACTAGTCTGATCTGTCAGGAGAGACTGGTCTGATCTGTCAGGAGACACTGGTCCGATCTGTCAGGAGAGACGGTCTGATCTGTCAGGAGAGACTGGTCCGATCTGTCAGGAGAGACTAGTCCGATCTGTCAGGAGAGACGGTCTGATCTGTCAGGAGAAACTAGTCTGATCTGTCAGGAGAGACTGGCCTGATCTGTCAGGAGAGACTAGTCTGATCTGTCAGGAGAAACTGGTCTGATCTGTCAGGAGAGACTGGTCCAGAGACGATCTGATCTGTCAGGAGAGACTGGTCTAGAGACGGTCTGATTTGTCAGGAGAGACGGTCCGATCTGTCAGGAGAGACGGTCCGATCTGTCAGGAGAGACGGTCCAATCTGTCGGGAAAGACTGGTCCAGAGACTGGTCTGATCTGTCAGGAGAGACGGTCTCATCAGTCAGGAGAGACGGTCTGATCTGTCAGGAGAGACTGGTCCAGAGACTAGTCTTATCTGTCAGGAGAAACGGTCTGATCTCTCAGGAGAGACTGGTCCAGAGACGGTCCGATCTGTCAGGAGAGACTAGTCTGATCTGTCAGGAGAGACGGTCTGATCTGTCAGGAGAGACGGTCCGATCTGTCAGGAGAGACGGTCTGATCTGTCAGGAGAGACTGTCTGATCTGTCAGGAGAGACTGTCTGATCTGTCAGGAGAGACTGTCTGATCTGTCACGAGAGACGGTCTGATCTGTCAGGAGAGACTGGTCCAGAGACTGGTCTGATCTGTCGGCAAAGACTGTTCCAGAGACTAGTCTGATCTGTCGGGAAAGACTGGTCCAGAGACGGTCTGATCTGTCAGGAGAGAATGGTCCAGAGACGGTCTGATCTCTCAGGAGAGAATGGTCCAGAGACGGTCTGATCTGTCAGGAGAGACTGATCTAGAAACGGTCTGATCTGTCTGGAGAGACTGGTCTGCTCTGTCAGGAGAGACTGGTCTGATCTGTCAGGAGAGACTGGTCTGATCTGTCAGGAGAGACTGGTCCAGAGACGGTCTGATCTGTCAGGAGAGACTGGTCTGATCTGTCAGGAGAGATGGTCTGATCTGTCAGGAGAGACTAGTCTGATCTGTCAGGAGAGACTGGTCTGATCTGTCAGGAGAGACTGGTCTGATCTGTCAGGAGAGACTAGTCCAGAGACGGTCCGATCTGTCAGGAAAGACTAGTCCTTTCTGTCAGGAGAGACGGTCTGATCTGTCAGGAGAGACTAGTCCGATCTGTCAGGAGAGACTGGTCTGATCTGTCAGGAGAGACTGATCTAGAAACGGTCTAATCTGTCAGGAGAGACGGTCCGATCTGTCAGGAGAGACTGGTCTGATCTGTCAGGAGAGACTGGTCTGATCTGTCAGGAGAGACTGATCTAGAAACGGTCTGATCTGTCAGGAGAGACGGTCCGATCTGTCAGGAGAGACTGGTCTGATCTGTCAGGAGAGACTGATCTAGAAACGGTCTTATCTGTCAGGAGAGACGGTCTAATCTGTTAGGAGAGACTGGTCCAGAGACGGTCTGGTCTGTCAGGAGAGACGGTCTGATCTGTCAGGAGAGACTAGTCCAGAGACGGTCTGATCTGTCAGGAGAGACGGTCTCATCAGTCAGGAGAGACGGTCTGATCTGTCAGGAGAGACTAGTCTTACCTGTCAGGAGAGCCGGTCTGATCTCTCAAGAGAGACTGGTCCAGAGACGGTCTGATCTGTCAGGAGAGACTGGTCTAGAGACGGTCTGATTTGTCAGGAGAGACTGGTCTGATCTGTCAGGAGAGACTGGTCTGATCTGTCAGGAGAGACTGGTCTGATCTGTCAGGAGAGATGGTCTGATCTGTCAGGAGAGACTAGTCTGATCTGTCAGGAGAGACTGGTCTGATCTGTCAGGAGAGACTGGTCTGATCTGTCAGGAGAGACTAGTCCAGAGACGGTCCGATCTGTCAGGAGAAACTAGTCTGATCTGTCAGGAGAGACTAGCCTGATCTGTCAGTAGAGAAGGTCTGATCTGTCAGGAGAGACGGTCTGATCTGTCAGGAGAGACTAGTCTGATCTGTCAGGAGAGACTAGTCTGATCTGTCTGGAGAGACGGTCTGATCTGTCAGGAGAGACGGTCTGATCTGTCAGGAGAGACGATCTGATCTGTAAGGAGAGACGGTCTGATCTGTAAGGAGAGACTGGTCTGTCAGGAGAGACCGTCTGATCTGTCAGGAGAGACGTTCTGATCTGTCAGGAGAGACGGTCTGATCTGTCAGGAGAGACTTTCCGATCTGTCAAGAGATACGGTCCGATCTGTCAGGAGAGACGGTCTGATCTGTCAGGAGAGACTGTCCGATCTGTCAGGAGAGACGGTCCGATCTGTCAGGGGAGACTGGTGTGATCTGTCAGGAGAGACTGGTCTGATCTGTCAGGAGAGACGGTCCGATCTGTCACGAGAGACGGTCTGATCTGTCAGGAGAGACTGGTCCAGAGACTGGTCTGATCTGTCGGCAAAGACTGTTCCAGAGACTAGTCTGATCTGTCGGGAAAGACTGGTCCAGAGACGGTCTGATCTGTCAGGAGAGAATGGTCCAGAGACGGTCTGATCTCTCAGGAGAGAATGGTCCAGAGACGGTCTGATCTGTCAGGAGAGACTGATCTAGAAACGGTCTGATCTGTCAGGAGAGACTGGTCTGATCTGTCAGGAGAGACTGGTCTGATCTGTCAGGAGAGACTGGTCCAGAGACGGTCTGATCTGTCAGGAGAGACTGGTCTGATCTGTCAGGAGAGATGGTCTGATCTGTCAGGAGAGACTAGTCTGATCTGTCAGGAGAGACTGGTCTGATCTGTCAGGAGAGACTGGTCTGATCTGTCAGGAGAGACTGGTCTGATCTGTCAGGAGAGACTAGTCCAGAGACGGTCCGATCTGTCAGGAAAGACTAGTCCTTTCTGTCAGGAGAGACGGTCTGATCTGTCAGGAGAGACTAGTCCGATCTGTCAGGAGAGACTGGTCTGATCTGTCAGGAGAGACTGATCTAGAAACGGTCTAATCTGTCAGGAGAGACGGTCCGATCTGTCAGGAGAGACTGGTCTGATCTGTCAGGAGAGACTGGTCTGATCTGTCAGGAGAGACTGATCTAGAAACGGTCTGATCTGTCAGGAGAGACGGTCCGATCTGTCAGGAGAGACTGGTCTGATCTGTCAGGAGAGACTGATCTAGAAACGGTCTTATCTGTCAGGAGAGACGGTCTAATCTGTTAGGAGAGACTGGTCCAGAGACGGTCTGGTCTGTCAGGAGAGACGGTCTGATCTGTCAGGAGAGACTAGTCCAGAGACGGTCTGATCTGTCAGGAGAGACGGTCTCATCAGTCAGGAGAGACGGTCTGATCTGTCAGGAGAGACTAGTCTTACCTTTCAGGAGAGCCGGTCTGATCTCTCAAGAGAGACTGGTCCAGAGACGGTCTGATCTGTCAGGAGAGACTGGTCTAGAGACGGTCTGATTTGTCAGGAGAGACTGGTCTGATCTGTCAGGAGAGACTGGTCTGATCTGTCAGGAGAGACTGGTCCAGAGACGGTCTGATCTGTCAGGAGAGACTGGTCTGATCTGTCAGGAGAGATGGTCTGATCTGTCAGGAGAGACTAGTCTGATCTGTCAGGAGAGACTGGTCTGATCTGTCAGGAGAGACTGGTCTGATCTGTCAGGAGAGACTAGTCCAGAGACGGTCCGATCTGTCAGGAGAAACTAGTCTGATCTGTCAGGAGAGACTAGCCTGATCTGTCAGTAGAGAAGGTCTGATCTGTCAGGAGAGACGGTCTGATCTGTCAGGAGAGACTAGTCTGATCTGTCAGGAGAGACTAGTCTGATCTGTCTGGAGAGACGGTCTGATCTGTCAGGAGAGACGATCTGATCTGTCAGGAGAGACGATCTGATCTGTAAGGAGAGACGGTCTGATCTGTAAGGAGAGACTGGTCTGTCAGGAGAGACCGTCTGATCTGTCAGGAGAGACGTTCTGATCTGTCAGGAGAGACGGTCTGATCTGTCAGGAGAGACTTTCCGATCTGTCAAGAGATACGGTCCGATCTGTCAGGAGAGACGGTCTGATCTGTCAGGAGAGACTGTCCGATCTGTCAGGAGAGACGGTCCGATCTGTCAGGGGAGACTGGTGTGATCTGTCAGGAGAGACTGGTCTGATCTGTCAGGAGAGACGGTCCGATCTGTCAAGAGATACGGTCCGATCTGTCAGGAGAGACAGTCTGATCTGTCAGGAGAGACGGTCCGATCTGTCAGGAGAGACGGTCTGATCTGTCAGGAGAGACTGTCCGATCTGTCAGGAGAGACGGTCCGACCTGTCAGGAGAGACGGTCCGATCTGTCAGGAGAAACTAGTCTGATCTGTCAGGAGAGACTGGTCCAGAGACGGTCTGATCTGTCAGGAGAGACGGTCCGATCTGTCAGGAGAGACTGTTCCAGAGACGGTCTGATCTGTCAGGAGAGATGGTCCGATCAGTCAGGAGAGACTAGTCCAATCTGTCAGGAGAGACTGGTCCAGAGACGATCTGATCTGTCAGGAGAGACTGGTCTGATCTGTCAGGAGAGACTGGTCCAGAGACGGTCTGATCTGTCAGGAGAGATGGTCCGATCAGTCAGGAGAGACTGGTCCAAAGACGGTCCGATCAGTCAGGAGAGACTAGTCTGATCTGTCAGGAGAGACTGGTCTGATCTGTCAGGAGAGACTGGTCCGATCTGTCAGGAGAGACTAGTCCGATCTGTCAGGAGAGACGGTCTGATCTGTCAGGAGAGACTGGTCTAGAGACGGTCTGATCTGTCAGGAGAAACTAGTCTGATCTGTCAGGAGAGACTGGTCTGATCTGTCAGGAGAGACTGCTCTGATCTGTCAGGAGAGACTGGTCCAGAGACGGTCTGATCTGTCAGGAGAGACTGGTCTGATCTGTCAGGAGAGATGGTCTGATCTGTCAGGAGAGACTAGTCTGATCTGTCAGGAGAGACTGGTCTGATCTGTCAGGAGAGACTGGTCTGATCTGTCAGGAGAGACTAGTCCAGAGACGGTCCGATCTGTCAGGAAAGACTAGTCCTATCTGTCAGGAGAGACGGTCTGATCTGTCAGGAGAGACTAGTCCGATCTGTCAGGAGAGACTGGTCTGATCTGTCAGGAGAGACTGATCTAGAAACATTCTAATCTGTCAGGAGAGACGGTCCGATCTGTCAGGAGAGACTGGTCTGATCTGTCAGGAGAGACTGGTCTGATCTGTCAGGAGAGACTGATCTAGAAACGGTCTGATCTGTCAGGAGAGACGGTCCGATCTGTCAGGAGAGACTGGTCTGATCTGTCAGGAGAGACTGATCTAGAAACGGTCTGATCTGTCAGGAGAGACGGTCTAATCTGTTAGGAGAGACTGGTCCAGAGACGGTCTGGTCTGTCAGGAGAGACGGTCTGATCTGTCAGGAGAGACTAGTCCAGAGACGGTCTGATCTGTCAGGAAAGACGGTCTCATCAGTCAGGAGAGACAGTCTGATCTGTCAGGAGAGACTAGTCTTACCTGTCAGGAGAGCCGGTCTGATCTCTCAAGAGAGACTGGTTCAGAGACGGTCTGATCTGTCAGGAGAGACTGGTCTAGAGACGGTCTGATTTGTCAGGAGAGACTGGTCTGATCTGTCAGGAGAGATGGTCTAATCTGTCAGGAGAGACTGGTCCGATCTGTCAGGAGAGACTAGTCTGATCTGTCAGGAGAGACGGTCCGATCTGTCAGGAGAGACTGTCCGATCTGTCAGGAGAGACTGTCCGATCTGTCAGGAGAGACTGTCTGATCTGTCAGGAGAGACGGTCCGATCTGTCAGGAGAGACGGTCCGATCTGTCAGGAGAGACGGTCCGATCTGTCAGGAGAGACGGTCCGATCTGTCAGGAGAGACTAGTCCGATCTGTCAGGAGAGACGGTCTGATCTGTCAGGAGAAACTAGTCTGATCTGTCAGGAGAGACTAGCCTGATCTGTCAGTAGAGAAGGTCTGATCTGTCAGGAGTGACGGTCTGATCTGTCAGGAGAGACTAGTCTGATCTGTCAGGAGAGACTGATCTAGAAACGGTCTAATCTGTCAGGAGAGACGGTCCGATCTGTCAGGAGAGACTGGTCTGATCTGTCAGGAGAGACTGGTCTGATCTGTCAGGAGCGACTGATCTAGAAACGGTCTGATCTGTCAGGAGAGACGGTCCGATCTGTCAGGAGAGACTGGTCTGATCTGTCAGGAGAGACTGATCTAGAAACGGTCTTATCTGTCAGGAGAGACGGTCTAATCTGTTAGGAGAGACTGGTCCAGAGACGGTCTGGTCTGTCAGGAGAGACGGTCTGATCTGTCAGGAGAGACTAGTCCAGAGACGGTCTGATCTGTCAGGAGAGACGGTCTCATCAGTCAGGAGAGACGGTCTGATCTGTCAGGAGAGACTAGTCTTACCTGTCAGGAGAGCCGGTCTGATCTCTCAAGAGAGACTGGTCCAGAGACGGTCTGATCTGTCAGGAGAGACTGGTCTAGAGACGGTCAGATTTGTCAGGAGAGACTGGTCTGATCTGTCAGGAGAGACTGGTCTGATCTGTCAGGAGAGACTGGTCCAGAGACGGTCTGATCTGTCAGGAGAGACTGGTCTGATCTGTCAGGAGAGACAGTCTGATCTGTCAGGAGAGACGGTCCGATCTGTCAGGAGAGACGGTCTGATCTGTCAGGAGAGACTGTCCGATCTGTCAGGAGAGACGGTCCGACCTGTCAGGAGAGACGGTCCGATCTGTCAGGGGAGACTGGTGTGATCTGTCAGGAGAGACTGGTCTGATCTGTCAGGAGAGACGGTCCGATCTGTCAGGAGAAACTAGTCTGATCTGTCAGGAGAGACTGGTCCAGAGACGGTCTGATCTGTCAGGAGAGACGGTCCGATCTGTCAGGAGAGACTGTTCCAGAGACGGTCTGATCTGTCAGGAGAGATGGTCCGATCAGTCAGGAGAGACTAGTCCAATCTGTCAGGAGAGACTGGTCCAGAGACGATCTGATCTGTCAGGAGAGACTGGTCTGATCTGTCAGGAGAGACTGGTCCAGAGACGGTCTGATCTGTCAGGAGAGATGGTCCGATCAGTCAGGAGAGACTGGTCCAAAGACGGTCCGATCAGTCAGGAGAGACTAGTCTGATCTGTCAGGAGAGACTGGTCTGATCTGTCAGGAGAGACTGGTCCGATCTGTCAGGAGAGACTAGTCCGATCTGTCAGGAGAGACGGTCTGATCTGTCAGGAGAGACTGGTCTAGAGACGGTCTGATCTGTCAGGAGAAACTAGTCTGATCTGTCAGGAGAGACTGGTCTGATCTGTCAGGAGAGACTGCTCTGATCTGTCAGGAGAGACTGGTCCAGAGACGGTCTGATCTGTCAGGAGAGACTGGTCTGATCTGTCAGGAGAGATGGTCTGATCTGTCAGGAGAGACTAGTCTGATCTGTCAGGAGAGACTGGTCTGATCTGTCAGGAGAGACTGGTCTGATCTGTCAGGAGAGACTAGTCCAGAGACGGTCCGATCTGTCAGGAAAGACTAGTCCTATCTGTCAGGAGAGACGGTCTGATCTGTCAGGAGAGACTAGTCCGATCTGTCAGGAGAGACTGGTCTGATCTGTCAGGAGAGACTGATCTAGAAACATTCTAATCTGTCAGGAGAGACGGTCCGATCTGTCAGGAGAGACTGGTCTGATCTGTCAGGAGAGACTGGTCTGATCTGTCAGGAGAGACTGATCTAGAAACGGTCTGATCTGTCAGGAGAGACGGTCCGATCTGTCAGGAGAGACTGGTCTGATCTGTCAGGAGAGACTGATCTAGAAACGGTCTGATCTGTCAGGAGAGACGGTCTAATCTGTTAGGAGAGACTGGTCCAGAGACGGTCTGGTCTGTCAGGAGAGACGGTCTGATCTGTCAGGAGAGACTAGTCCAGAGACGGTCTGATCTGTCAGGAAAGACGGTCTCATCAGTCAGGAGAGACGGTCTGATCTGTCAGGAGAGACTAGTCTTACCTGTCAGGAGAGCCGGTCTGATCTCTCAAGAGAGACTGGTTCAGAGACGGTCTGATCTGTCAGGAGAGACTGGTCTAGAGACGGTCTGATTTGTCAGGAGAGACTGGTCTGATCTGTCAGGAGAGACTAGTCTGATCTGTCAGGAGAGACGGTCCGATCTGTCAGGAGAGACTGTCCGATCTGTCAGGAGAGACTGTCCGATCTGTCAGGAGAGACTGTCTGATCTGTCAGGAGAGACGGTCCGATCTGTCAGGAGAGACGGTCCGATCTGTCAGGAGAGTCGGTCCGATCTGTCAGGAGAGACGGTCCGATCTGTCAGGAGAGACTAGTCCGATCTGTCAGGAGAGACGGTCTGATCTGTCAGGAGAAACTAGTCTGATCTGTCAGGAGAGACTAGCCTGATCTGTCAGTAGAGAAGGTCTGATCTGTCAGGAGAGACGGTCTGATCTGTCAGGAGAGACGAGTCTGATCTGTCAGGAGAGACTGATCTAGAAACGGTCTAATCTGTCAGGAGAGACGGTCCGATCTGTCAGGAGAGACTGGTCTGATCTGTCAGGAGAGACTGGTCTGATCTGTCAGGAGAGACTGATCTAGAAACGGTCTGATCTGTCAGGAGAGACGGTCCGATCTGTCAGGAGAGACTGGTCTGATCTGTCAGGAGAGACTGATCTAGAAACGGTCTTATCTGTCAGGAGAGACGGTCTAATCTGTTAGGAGAGACTGGTCCAGAGACGGTCTGGTCTGTCAGGAGAGACGGTCTGATCTGTCAGGAGAGACTAGTCCAGAGACGGTCTGATCTGTCAGGAGAGACGGTCTCATCAGTCAGGAGAGACGGTCTGATCTGTCAGGAGAGACTAGTCTTACCTGTCAGGAGAGCCGGTCTGATCTCTCAAGAGAGACTGGTCCAGAGACGGTCTGATCTGTCAGGAGAGACTGGTCTAGAGACGGTCAGATATGTCAGGAGAGACTGGTCTGATCTGTCAGGAGAGACTGGTCTGATCTGTCAGGAGAGACTGGTCCAGAGACGGTCTGATCTGTCAGGAGAGACTGGTCTGATCTGTCAGGAGAGATGGTCTGATCTGTCAGGAGAGACTAGTCTGATCTGTCAGGAGAGACTGGTCTGATCTGTCAGGAGAGACTGGTCTGATCTGTCAGGAGAGACTAGTCCAGAGACGGTCCGATCTGTCAGGAGAAACTAGTCTGATCTGTCAGGAGAGACTAGCCTGATCTGTCAGTAGAGAAGGTCTGATCTGTCAGGAGAGACGGTCTGATCTGTCAGGAGAGACTAGTCTGATCTGTCTGGAGAGACGGTCTGATCTGTCAGGAGAGACGGTCTGATCTGTCAGGAGAGACGATCTGATCTGTAAGGAGAGACGGTCTGATCTGTAAGGAGAGACGGTCTGATCTGTAAGGAGAGACTGGTCTGTCAGGAGAGACCGTCTGATCTGTCAGGAGAGACGTTCTGATCTGTCAGGAGAGACGGTCTGATCTGTCAGGAGAGACTTTCCGATCTGTCAAGAGATACGGTCCGATCTGTCAGGAGAGACGGTCCGATCTGTCAGGAGAGACTGTCCGATCTGTCAGGAGAGACGGTCCGATCTGTCAGGAGAGACGGTCCGATCTGTCAGGGGAGACTGGTGTGATCTGTCAGGAGAGACTGGTCTGATCTGTCAGGAGAGACGGTCCGATCTGTCAAGAGATACGGTCCGATCTGTCAGGAGAGACAGTCTGATCTGTCAGGAGAGACGGTCCGATCTGTCAGGAGAGACGGTCCGATCTGTCAGGAGAGACGGTCTGATCTGTCAGGAGAGACTGTCCGATCTGTCAGGAGAGACGGTCCGACCTGTCAGGAGAGACGGTCCGATCTGTCAGGGGAGACTGGTGTGATCTGTCAGGAGAGACTGGTCTGATCTGTCAGGAGAGACGGTCCTATCTGTCAGGAGAAACTAGTCTGATCTGTCAGGAGAGACTGGTCCAGAGACGGTCTGATCTGTCAGGAGAGACGGTCCGATCTGTCAGGAGAGACTGTTCCAGAGACGGTCTGATCTGTCAGGAGAGATGGTCCGATCAGTCAGGAGAGACTAGTCCAATCTGTCAGGAGAGACTGGTCCAGAGACGATCTGATCTGTCAGGAGAGACTGGTCTGATCTGTCAGGAGAGACTGGTCCAGAGACGGTCTGATCTGTCAGGAGAGATGGTCCGATCAGTCAGGAGAGACTGGTCCAAAGACGGTCCGATCAGTCAGGAGAGACTAGTCTGATCTGTCAGGAGAGACTGGTCTGATCTGTCAGGAGAGACTGGTCCGATCTGTCAGGAGAGACTAGTCCGATCTGTCAGGAGAGACGGTCTGATCTGTCAGGAGAGACTGGTCTAGAGACGGTCTGATCTGTCAGGAGAAACTAGTCTGATCTGTCAGGAGAGACTGGTCTGATCTGTCAGGAGAGACTGCTCTGATCTGTCAGGAGAGACTGGTCCAGAGACGGTCTGATCTGTCAGGAGAGACTGGTCTGATCTGTCAGGAGAGATGGTCTGATCTGTCAGGAGAGACTAGTCTGATCTGTCAGGAGAGACTGGTCTGATCTGTCAGGAGAGACGGTCTGATCTGTCAGGAGAGACTAGTCTGATCTGTCAGGAGAGACTGATCTAGAAACGGTCTGATCTGTCAGGAGAGACGGTCCGATCTGTCAGGAGAGACTGGTCTGATCTGTCAGGAGAGACTGATCTAGAAACGGTCTGATCTGTCAGGAGAGACGGTCTAATCTGTTAGGAGAGACTGGTCCAGAGACGGTCTGGTCTGTCAGGAGAGACGGTCTGATCTGTCAGGAGAGACTAGTCCAGAGACGGTCTGATCTGTCAGGAAAGACGGTCTCATCAGTCAGGAGAGACGGTCTGATCTGTCAGGAGAGACTAGTCTTACCTGTCAGGAGAGCCGGTCTGATCTCTCAAGAGAGACTGGTTCAGAGACGGTCTGATCTGTCAGGAGAGACTGGTCTAGAGACGGTCTGATTTGTCAGGAGAGACTGGTCTGATCTGTCAGGAGAGATGATCTAATCTGTCAGGAGAGACTGGTCTGATCTGTCAGGAGAGACTGGTCCGATCTGTCAGGAGAGACTAGTCTGATCTGTCAGGAGAGACGGTCTGATCTGTCAGGAGAGACTGTCCGATCTGTCAGGAGAGACTGTCCGATCTGTCAGGAGAGACTGTCCGATCTGTCAGGAGAGACTGTCTGATCTGTCAGGAGAGACGGTCCGATCTGTCAGGAGAGACGGTCCGATCTGTCAGGAGAGACTAGTCCGATCTGTCAGGAGAGACGGTCTGATCTGTCAGGAGAAACTAGTCTGATCTGTCAGGAGAGACTAGCCTGATCTGTCAGTAGAGAAGGTCTGATCTGTCAGGAGAGACGGTCTGATCTGTCAGGAGAGACTAGTCTGATCTGTCAGGAGAGACTGATCTAGAAACGGTCTAATCTGTCAGGAGAGACGGTCCGATCTGTCAGGAGAGACTGGTCTGATCTGTCAGGAGAGACTGGTCTGATCTGTCAGGAGAGACTGATCTAGAAACGGTCTGATCTGTCAGGAGAGACGGTCCGATCTGTCAGGAGAGACTGGTCTGATCTGTCAGGAGAGACTGATCTAGAAACGGTCTTATCTGTCAGGAGAGACGGTCTAATCTGTTAGGAGAGACTGGTCCAGAGACGGTCTGGTCTGTCAGGAGAGACGGTCTGATCTGTCAGGAGAGACTAGTCCAGAGACGGTCTGATCAGTCAGGAGAGACGGTCTGATCTGTCAGGAGAGACTAGTCTTACCTGTCAGGAGAGCCGGTCTGATCTCTCAAGAGAGACTGGTCCAGAGACGGTCTGATCTGTCAGGAGAGACTGGTCTAGAGACGGTCAGATTTGTCAGGAGAGACTGGTCTGATCTGTCAGGAGAGACTGGTCTGATCTGTCAGGAGAGACTGGTCCAGAGACGGTCTGATCTGTCAGGAGAGACTGGTCTGATCTGTCAGGAGAGATGGTCTGATCTGTCAGGAGAGACTAGTCTGATCTGTCAGGAGAGACTAGTCTGATCTGTCAGGAGAGACTGGTCTGATCTGTCAGGAGAGACTGGTCTGATCTGTCAGGAGAGACTAGTCCAGAGACGGTCCGATCTGTCAGGAGAAACTAGTCTGATCTGTCAGGAGAGACTAGCCTGATCTGTCAGTAGAGAAGGTCTGATCTGTCAGGAGAGACGGTCTGATCTGTCAGGAGAGACTAGTCTGATCTGTCAGGAGAGACTAGTCTGATCTGTCTGGAGAGACGGTCTGATCTGTCAGGAGAGACGGTCTGATCTGTCAGGAGAGACGGTCTGATCTGTAAGGAGAGACGGTCTGATCTGTAAGGAGAGACGGTCTGATCTGTAAGGAGAGACTGGTCTGTCAGGAGAGACCGTCTGATCTGTCAGGAGAGACGTTCTGATCTGTCAGGAGAGACGGTCTGATCTGTCAGGAGAGACTTTCCGATCTGTCAAGAGATACGGTCCGATCTGTCAGGAGAGACGGTCTGATCTGTCAGGAGAGACTGTCCGATCTGTCAGGAGAGACGGTCCGATCTGTCAGGGGAGACTGGTGTGATCTGTCAGGAGAGACTGGTGTGATCTGTCAGGAGAGACTGGTCTGATCTGTCAGGAGAGACGGTCCGATCTGTCAAGAGATACGGTCCGATCTGTCAGGAGAGACGGTCCGACCTGTCAGGAGAGACGGTCCGATCTGTCAGGGGAGACTGGTGTGATCTGTCAGGAGAGACTGGTCTGATCTGTCAGGAGAGACGGTCCGATCTGTCAGGAGAAACTAGTCTGATCTGTCAGGAGAGACTGGTCCAGAGACGGTCTGATCTGTCAGGAGAGACGGTCCGATCTGTCAGGAGAGACTGTTCCAGAGACGGTCTGATCTGTCAGGAGAGATGGTCCGATCAGTCAGGAGAGACTAGTCCAATCTGTCAGGAGAGACTGGTCCAGAGACGATCTGATCTGTCAGGAGAGACTGGTCTGATCTGTCAGGAGAGACTGGTCCGATCTGTCAGGAGAGACTGCTCTGATCTGTCAGGAGAGACTGGTCCAGAGACGGTCTGATCTGTCAGGAGAGACTGGTCTGATCTGTCAGGAGAGATGGTCTGATCTGTCAGGAGAGACTAGTCTGATCTGTCAGGAGAGACTGGTCTGATCTGTCAGGAGAGACTGGTCTGATCTGTCAGGAGAGACTAGTCCAGAGACGGTCCGATCTGTCAGGAAAGACTAGTCCTATCTGTCAGGAGAGACGGTCTGATCTGTCAGGAGAGACTAGTCCGATCTGTCAGGAGAGACTGGTCTGATCTGTCAGGAGAGACTGATCTAGAAACATTCTAATCTGTCAGGAGAGACGGTCCGATCTGTCAGGAGAGACTGGTCTGATCTGTCAGGAGAGACTGGTCTGATCTGTCAGGAGAGACTGGTCTGATCTGTCAGGAGAGACTGATCTAGAAACGGTCTGATCTGTCAGGAGAGACGGTCCGATCTGTCAGGAGAGACTGGTCTGATCTGTCAGGAGAGACTGATCTAGAAACGGTCTGATCTGTCAGGAGAGACGGTCTAATCTGTTAGGAGAGACTGGTCCAGAGACGGTCTGGTCTGTCAGGAGAGACGGTCTGATCTGTCAGGAGAGACTAGTCCAGAGACGGTCTGATCTGTCAGGAAAGACGGTCTCATCAGTCAGGAGAGACGGTCTGATCTGTCAGGAGAGACTAGTCTTACCTGTCAGGAGAGCCGGTCTGATCTCTCAAGAGAGACTGGTTCAGAGACGGTCTGATCTGTCAGGAGAGACTGGTCTAGAGACGGTCTGATTTGTCAGGAGAGACTGGTCTGATCTGTCAGGAGAGATGGTCTAATCTGTCAGGAGAGACTGGTCTGATCTGTCAGGAGAGACTGGTCTGATCTGTCAGGAGAGACTGGTCCGATCTGTCAGGAGAGACTAGTCTGATCTGTCAGGAGAGACGGTCCGATCTGTCAGGAGAGACTGTCCGATCTGTTAGGAGAGACTGTCCGATCTGTCAGGAGAGACTGTCCGATCTGTCAGGAGAGACGGTCCGATCTGTCAGGAGAGACGGTTCTATCTGTCAGGAGAGACGGTCCGATCTGTCAGGAGAGACTAGTCCGATCTGTCAGGAGAGACGGTCTGATCTGTCAGGAGAAACTAGTCTGATCTGTCAGGAGAGACTAGCCTGATCTGTCAGTAGAGAAGGTCTGATCTGTCAGGAGAGACGGTCTGATCTGTCAGGAGAGACTAGTCTGATCTGTCAGGAGAGACTAGTCTGATCTGTCAGGAGAGACTGGTCTGATCTGTCAGGAGAGACTGGTCTGATCTGTCAGGAGAGACTGGTCCGATCTGTCAGGAGAGACGGTCTGATCTGTCAGGAGAGACGGTCTGATCTGTCAGGAGAGACTGTCCGATCTGTCAGGAGAGATGGTCCGATCTGTCAGGAGAGACTGTCCGATCTGTCAGGAGAGACGGTCCGATCTGTCAGGAGAGACTGGTGTGATCTGTCAGGAGAGACTGGTCGGATCTGTCAGGAGAGACGGTCCGATCTGTCAGGAGAGACGGTCCGATCTGTCAGGAGAGACTAGTCTGATCTGTCAGGAGAAACTAGTCTGATCTGTCAGGAGAGACTAGCCTGATCTGTCAGTAGAGAAGGTCTGATCTGTCAGGAGAGACGGTCTGATCTGTCAGGAGAGACTAGTCTGATCTGTCAGGAGAGACGGTCTGATCTGTCAGGAGAGACGGTCTGATCTGTCAGGAGAGACGGTCTGATCTGTAAGGAGAGACGGTCTGATCTGTAAGGAGAGACTGGTCTGTCAGGAGAGACGGTCTGATCTGTCAGGAGAGACTAGTCCAGAGACGGTCTGATTTGTCAGGAGAGACTGTCCGATCTGTCAGGAGAGACCTTCTGATCTGTCAGGAGAGACTGGTCTGATCTGTCAGGAGAGACTAGTCTGATCTGTCAGGAGAGATGGTCTGATCTGTCAGGAGAGACTGGTCTGATCTGTCAGGAGAGACTAGTCCAGAGACGGTCCGATCTGTCAGGAGAAACTAGTCTGATCTGTCAGGAGAGACTAGCCTGATCTGTCAGTAGAGAAGGTCTGATCTGTCAGGAGAGACGGTCTGATCTGTCAGGAGAGACTAGTCTGATCTGTCAGGAGAGACTAGTCTGATCTGTCAGGAGAGACTAGTCTGATCTGTCTGGAGAGACGGTCTGATCTGTCTGGAGAGACGGTCTGATCTGTCAGGAGAGACGGTCTGATCTGTCAGGAGAGACGATCTGATCTGTAAGGAGAGACGGTCTGATCTGTAAGGAGAGACTGGTTTGTCAGGAGAGACCGTCTGATC
The DNA here is from genome assembly GCF_965601325.2 of Salmo salar. Lineage (NCBI taxonomy): Eukaryota > Metazoa > Chordata > Actinopteri > Salmoniformes > Salmonidae > Salmo > Salmo salar. The sequence goes on from NC_138308.1 coordinate 60,093,476, forward strand.
TGTCAGGAGAGACGTTCTGATCTGTCAGGAGAGACGGTCTGATCTGTCAGGAGAGACTTTCCGATCTGTCAAGAGATACGGTCCGATCTGTCAGGAGAGACGGTCTGATCTGTCAGGAGAGACTGTCCGATCTGTCAGGAGAGACGGTCCGATCTGTCAGGGGAGACTGGTGTGATCTGTCAGGAGAGACTGGTCTGATCTGTCAGGAGAGACGGTCCGATCTGTCAAGAGATACTGTCCGATCTGTCAGGAGAGACAGTCTGATCTGTCAGGAGAGACGGTCCGATCTGTCAGTAGAGACTGTCTGATCTGTCAGGAGAGACGGTCCGATCTGTCAGGAGAGACGGTCCGATCTGTCAGGAGAGACTAGTCCGATCTGTCAGGAGAGACGGTCTGATCTGTCAGGAGAAACTAGTCTGATCTGTCAGGAGAGACTAGCCTGATCTGTCAGTAGAGAAGGTCTGATCTGTCAGGAGAGACGGTCTGATCTGTCAGGAGAGACTAGTCTGATCTGTCAGGAGAGACTAGTCTGATCTGTCAGGAGAGACTGGTCTGATCTGTCAGGAGAGACTGGTCTGATCTGTCAGGAGAGACTGGTCCGATCTGTCAGGAGAGACGGTCTGATCTGTCAGGAGAGACGGTCTGATCTGTCAGGAGAGACTGTCCGATCTGTCAGGAGAGATGGTCCGATCTGTCAGGAGAGACTGTCCGATCTGTCAGGAGAGACGGTCCGATCTGTCAGGAGAGACTGGTGTGATCTGTCAGGAGAGACTGGTCGGATCTGTCAGGAGAGACGGTCCGATCTGTCAGGAGAGACGGTCCGATCTGTCAGGAGAGACTGGTCTGATCTGTCAGGAGAGACTGGTCTGATCTGTCAGGAGAGACTGGTCTGATCTGTCAGGAGAGACTGGTCCGATCTGTCAGGAGAGACGGTCTGATCTGTCAGGAGAGACGGTCTGATCTGTCAGGAGAGACTGTCCGATCTGTCAGGAGAGATGGTCCGATCTGTCAGGAGAGACTGTCCGATCTGTCAGGAGAGACGGTCCGATCTGTCAGGAGAGACTGGTGTGATCTGTCAGGAGAGACTGGTCGGATCTGTCAGGAGAGACGGTCCGATCTGTCAGGAGAGACGGTCCGATCTGTCAGGAGAGACTAGTCTGATCTGTCAGGAGAAACTAGTCTGATCTGTCAGGAGAGACTAGCCTGATCTGTCAGTAGAGAAGGTCTGATCTGTCAGGAGAGACGGTCTGATCTGTCAGGAGAGACTAGTCTGATCTGTCAGGAGAGACGGTCTGATCTGTCAGGAGAGACGGTCTGATCTGTCAGGAGAGACGGTCTGATCTGTAAGGAGAGACGGTCTGATCTGTAAGGAGAGACTGGTCTGTCAGGAGAGACGGTCTGATCTGTCAGGAGAGACTAGTCCAGAGACGGTCTGATTTGTCAGGAGAGACTGTCCGATCTGTCAGGAGAGACCTTCTGATCTGTCAGGAGAGACTGGTCTGATCTGTCAGGAGAGACTAGTCTGATCTGTCAGGACAGACGGTCTGATCTGTTAGGAGAGACTGGTCCAGAGACAGTCTGATCTGTCAGGAGAGACTGGTCTGATCTGTCAGGAGAGATGATCCGATCTGTCAGGAGAGACTAGTCTGATCTGTCAGGAGAAATTGGTCTGATCTGTCAGGAGAGCCGGTCTGATCTCTCAAGAGAGACTGGTCCAGAGACGGTCTGATCTGTCAGGAGAGATGGTCTGATCTGTCAGGAGAGACAGTCTGATCTGTCAGGAGAGACAGTCTGATCTGTCAGGAGAGACGGTCTGATCTGTCAAGAGAGACCGTCTGATCTGTCAGGAGAGATGGTCTGATCTGTCAGGAGAGACGGTCTGATCTGTCAGGAGAGACTAGCCTGATCTGTCAGTAGAGAAGATCTGATCTGTCAGGAGAGACGGTCTAATCTGTCAGGAGAGACTAGTCCAGAGACGGTCTGATCTGTCAGGAGAGACGGTCTCATCAGTCAGGAGAGACGGTCTGATCTGTCAGGAGAGACTAGTCTTACCTGTCAGGAGAGCCGGTCTGATCTCTCAAGAGAGACTGGTCCAGAGACGGTCTGATCTGTCAGGAGAGACTGGTCTAGAGACGGTCTGATTTGTCAGGAGAGACTGGTCTGATCTGTCAGGAGAGACTGGTCTGATCTGTCAGGAGAGACTGGTCCAGAGACGGTCTGATCTGTCAGGAGAGACTGGTCTGATCTGTCAGGAGAGATGGTCTGATCTGTCAGGAGAGACTAGTCTGATCTGTCAGGAGAGACTGGTCTGATCTGTCAGGAGAGACTGGTCTGATCTGTCAGGAGAGACTAGTCCAGAGACGGTCCGATCTGTCAGGAGAAACTAGTCTGATCTGTCAGGAGAGACTAGCCTGATCTGTCAGTAGAGAAGGTCTGATCTGTCAGGAGAGACGGTCTGATCTGTCAGGAGAGACTAGTCTGATCTGTCAGGAGAGACTAGTCTGATCTGTCTGGAGAGACGGTCTGATCTGTCTGGAGAGACGGTCTGATCTGTCAGGAGAGACGGTCTGATCTGTCAGGAGAGACGATCTGATCTGTAAGGAGAGACGGTCTGATCTGTAAGGAGAGACTGGTTTGTCAGGAGAGACCGTCTGATCTGTCAGGAGAGACGTTCTGATCTGTCAGGAGAGACGGTCTGATCTGTCAGGAGAGACTTTCCGATCTGTCAAGAGATACGGTCCGATCTGTCAGGAGACACGGTCTGATCTGTCAGGAGAGACTGTCCGATCTGTCAGGAGAGACGGTCCGATCTGTCAGGGGAGACTGGTGTGATCTGTCAGGAGAGACTGGTCTGATCTGTCAGGAGAGACGGTCCGATCTGTCAAGAGATACTGTCCGATCTGTCAGGAGAGACAGTCTGATCTGTCAGGAGAGACGGTCCGATCTGTCAGGAGAGACTGTCTGATCTGTCAGGAGAGACGGTCCGATCTGTCAGGAGAGACGGTCCGATCTGTCAGGAGAGACTAGTCCGATCTGTCAGGAGAGACGGTCTGATCTGTCAGGAGAAACTAGTCTGATCTGTCAGGAGAGACTAGCCTGATCTGTCAGTAGAGAAGGTCTGATCTGTCAGGAGAGACGGTCTGATCTGTCAGGAGAGACTAGTCTGATCTGTCAGGAGAGACTAGTCTGATCTGTCAGGAGAGACTGGTCTGATCTGTCAGGAGAGACTGGTCTGATCTGTCAGGAGAGACTGGTCCGATCTGTCAGGAGAGACGGTCTGATCTGTCAGGAGAGACGGTCTGATCTGTCAGGAGAGACTGTCCGATCTGTCAGGAGAGATGGTCCGATCTGTCAGGAGAGACTGTCCGATCTGTCAGGAGAGACGGTCCGATCTGTCAGGAGAGACTGGTGTGATCTGTCAGGAGAGACTGGTCGGATCTGTCAGGAGAGACGGTCCGATCTGTCAGGAGAGACGGTCCGATCTGTCAGGAGAGACTAGTCCGATCTGTCAGGAGAGACGGTCTGATCTGTCAGGAGAAACTAGTCTGATCTGTCAGGAGAGACTAGCCTGATCTGTCAGTAGAGAAGGTCTGATCTATCAGGAGAGACGGTCTGATCTGTCAGGAGAGACTAGTCTGATCTGTCAGGAGAGACTAGTCTGATCTGTCAGGAGAGACGGTCTGATCTGTCAGGAGAGACGGTCTGATCTGTCAGGAGAGACGGTCTGATCTGTAATGAGAGACGGTCTGATCTGTAAGGAGAGACTGGTCTGTCAGGAGAGACGGTCTGATCTGTCAGGAGAGACTAGTCCAGAGACGGTCTGATTTGTCAGGAGAGACTGTCCGATCTGTCAGGAGAGACCTTCTGATCTGTCAGGAGAGACTGGTCTGATCTGTCAGGAGAGACTAGTCTGATCTGTCAGGACAGACGGTCTGATCTGTTAGGAGAGACTGGTCCAGAGACAGTCTGATCTGTCAGGAGAGACTGGTCTGATCTGTCAGGAGAGATGGTCCGATCTGTCAGGAGAGACTAGTCTGATCTGTCAGGAGAAATTGGTCTGATCTGTCAGGAGAGCCGGTCTGATCTCTCAAGAGAGACTGGTCCAGAGACGGTCTGATCTGTCAGGAGAGATGGTCTGATCTGTCAGGAGAGACAGTCTGATCTGTCAGGAGAGACAGTCTGATCTGTCAGGAGAGACGGTCTGATCTGTCAAGAGAGACCGTCTGATCTGTCAGGAGAGACGGTCTGATCTGTCAGGAGAGACGGTCTGATCAGTCAGGAGAGACTAGCCTGATCTGTCAGTAGAGAAGATCTGATCTGTCAGGAGAGACGGTCTGATCTGTCAGGAGAGACTAGTCCAGAGACGGTCTGATCTGTCAGGAGAGACGGTCTCATCAGTCAGGAGAGACGGTCTGATCTGTCAGGAGAGACTAGTCTTACCTGTCAGGAGAGCCGGTCTGATCTCTCAAGAGAGACTGGTCCAGAGACGGTCTGATCTGTCAGGAGAGACTGGTCTAGAGACGGTCTGATTTGTCAGGAGAGACTGGTCTGATCTGTCAGGAGAGACTGGTCTGATCTGTCAGGAGAGACTGGTCCAGAGACGGTCTGATCTGTCAGGAGAGACTGGTCTGATCTGTCAGGAGAGATGGTCTGATCTGTCAGGAGAGACTAGTCTGATCTGTCAGGAGAGACTGGTCTGATCTGTCAGGAGAGACTGGTCTGATCTGTCAGGAGAGACTAGTCCAGAGACGGTCCGATCTGTCAGGAGAAACTAGTCTGATCTGTCAGGAGAGACTAGCCTGATCTGTCAGTAGAGAAGGTCTGATCTGTCAGGAGAGACGGTCTGATCTGTCAGGAGAGACTAGTCTGATCTGTCAGGAGAGACTAGTCTGATCTGTCTGGAGAGACGGTCTGATCTGTCAGGAGAGACGGTCTGATCTGTCAGGAGAGACGATCTGATCTGTAAGGAGAGACGGTCTGATCTGTAAGGAGAGACTGGTCTGTCAGGAGAGACCGTCTGATCTGTCAGGAGAGACGTTCTGATCTGTCAGGAGAGACGGTCTGATCTGTCAGGAGAGACTTTCCGATCTGTCAAGAGATACGGTCCGATCTGTCAGGAGAGACGGTCTGATCTGTCAGGAGAGACTGTCCGATCTGTCAGGAGAGACGGTCCGATCTGTCAGGGGAGACTGGTGTGATCTGTCAGGAGAGACGGTCTGATCTGTCAGGAGAGACTGTCCGATCTGTCAGGAGAGACGGTCCGACCTGTCAGGAGAGACGGTCCGATCTGTCAGGGGAGACTGGTCCAGAGACTGGTCTGATCTGTCGGCAAAGACTGTTCCAGAGACTAGTCTGATCTGTCGGGAAAGACTGGTCCAGAGACGGTCTGATCTGTCAGGAGAGAATGGTCCAGAGACGGTCTGATCTCTCAGGAGAGAATGGTCCAGAGACGGTCTGATCTGTCAGGAGAGAATGGTCCAGAGACGGTCTGATCTGTCAGGGGAGACTGGTCCAGAGACTGGTCTGATCTGTCGGCAAAGACTGTTCCAGAGACTAGTCTGATCTGTCGGGAAAGACTGGTCCAGAGACGGTCTGATCTGTCAGGAGAGAATGGTCCAGAGACGGTCTGATCTCTCAGGAGAGAATGGTCCAGAGACGGTCTGATCTGTCAGGAGAGACTGATCTAGAAACGGTCTGATCTGTCAGGAGAGACTGGTCTGATCTGTCAGGAGAGACTGGTCTGATCTGTCAGGAGAGACTGGTCTGATCTGTCAGGAGAGACTGGTCCAGAGACGGTCTGATCTGTCAGGAGAGACTGGTCTGATCTGTCAGGAGAGATGGTCTGATCTGTCAGGAGAGACTAGTCTGATCTGTCAGGAGAGACTGGTCTGATCTGTCAGGAGAGACTGGTCTGATCTGTCAGGAGAGACTAGTCCAGAGAAGGTCCGATCTGTCAGGAAAGACTAGTCCTTTCTGTCAGGAGAGACGGTCTGATCTGTCAGGAGAGACTAGTCCGATCTGTCAGGAGAGACTGGTCTGATCTGTCAGGAGAGACTGATCTAGAAACGGTCTAATCTGTCAGGAGAGACGGTCCGATCTGTCAGGAGAGACTGGTCTGATCTGTCAGGAGAGACTGGTCTGATCTGTCAGGAGAGACTGATCTAGAAACGGTCTGATCTGTCAGGAGAGACGGTCCGATCTGTCAGGAGAGACTGGTCTGATCTGTCAGGAGAGACTGATCTAGAAACGGTCTTATCTGTCAGGAGAGACGGTCTAATCTGTTAGGAGAGACTGGTCCAGAGACGGTCTGGTCTGTCAGGAGAGACGGTCTGATCTGTCAGGAGAGACTAGTCCAGAGACGGTCTGATCTGTCAGGAGAGACGGTCTCATCAGTCAGGAGAGACGGTCTGATCTGTCAGGAGAGACTAGTCTTACCTGTCAGGAGAGCCGGTCTGATCTCTCAAGAGAGACTGGTCCAGAGACGGTCTGATCTGTCAGGAGAGACTGGTCTAGAGACGGTCTGATTTGTCAGGAGAGACTGGTCTGATCTGTCAGGAGAGACTGGTCTGATCTGTCAGGAGAGACTGGTCCAGAGACGGTCTGATCTGTCAGGAGAGACTGGTCTGATCTGTCAGGAGAGATGGTCTGATCTGTCAGGAGAGACTAGTCTGATCTGTCAGGAGAGACTGGTCTGATCTGTCAGGAGAGACTGGTCTGATCTGTCAGGAGAGACTGGTCTGATCTGTCAGGAGAGACTAGTCCAGAGACGGTCCGATCTGTCAGGAGAAACTAGTCTGATCTGTCAGGAAAGACTAGCCTGATCTGTCAGTAGAGAAGGTCTGATCTGTCAGGAGAGACGGTCTGATCTGTCAGGAGAGACTAGTCTGATCTGTCAGGAGAGACTAGTCTGATCTGTCTGGAGAGACGGTCTGATCTGTCAGGAGAGACGGTCTGATCTGTCAGGAGAGACGATCTGATCTGTAAGGAGAGACTGGTCTGTCAGGAGAGACCGTCTGATCTGTCAGGAGAGACGTTCTGATCTGTCAGGAGAGACGTTCTGATCTGTCAGGAGAGACGGTCTGATCTGTCAGGAGAGACTTTCCGATCTGTCAAGAGATACGGTCCGATCTGTCAGGAGAGACGGTCTGATCTGTCAGGAGAGACTGTCCGATCTGTCAGGAGAGACGGTCCGATCTGTCAGGGGAGACTGGTGTGATCTGTCAGGAGAGACTGGTCTGATCTGTCAGGAGAGACGGTCCGATCTGTCAAGAGATACGGTCCGATCTGTCAGGAGAGACAGTCTGATCTGTCAGGAGAGACGGTCCGATCTGTCAGGAGAGACGGTCTGATCTGTCAGGAGAGACTGTCCGATCTGTCAGGAGAGACGGTCCGACCTGTCAGGAGAGACGGTCCGATCTGTCAGGGGAGACTGGTGTGATCTGTCAGGAGAGACTGGTCTGATCTGTCAGGAGAGACGGTCCGATCTGTCAGGAGAAACTAGTCTGATCTGTCAGGAGAGACTGGTCCAGAGACGGTCTGATCTGTCAGGAGAGACGGTCCGATCTGTCAGGAGAGACTGTTCCAGAGACGGTCTGATCTGTCAGGAGAGATGGTCCGATCAGTCAGGAGAGACTAGTCCAATCTGTCAGGAGAGACTGGTCCAGAGACGATCTGATCTGTCAGGAGAGACTGGTCTGATCTGTCAGGAGAGACTGGTCCAGAGACGGTCTGATCTGTCAGGAGAGATGGTCCGATCAGTCAGGAGAGACTGGTCCAAAGACGGTCCGATCAGTCAGGAGAGACTAGTCTGATCTGTCAGGAGAGACTGGTCTGATCTGTCAGGAGAGACTGGTCCGATCTGTCAGGAGAGACTAGTCCGATCTGTCAGGAGAGACTGGTCTAGAGACGGTCTGATCTGTCAGGAGAAACTAGTCTGATCTGTCAGGAGAGACTGGTCTGATCTGTCAGGAGAGACTGGTCTGATCTGTCAGGAGAGACTGGTCCAGAGACGGTCTGATCTGTCAGGAGAGACTGGTCTGATCTGTCAGGAGAGATGGTCTGATCTGTCAGGAGAGACTAGTCTGATCTGTCAGGAGAGACTGGTCTGATCTGTCAGGAGAGACTAGTCCAGAGACGGTCCGATCTGTCAGGAAAGACTAGTCCTATCTGTCAGGAGAGACGGTCTGATCTGTCAGGAGAGACTAGTCCGATCTGTCAGGAGAGACTGGTCTGATCTGTCAGGAGAGACTGATCTAGAAACATTCTAATCTGTCAGGAGAGACGGTCCGATCTGTCAGGAGAGACTGGTCTGATCTGTCAGGAGAGACTGGTCTGATCTGTCAGGAGAGACTGGTCTGATCTGTCAGGAGAGACTGATCTAGAAACGGTCTGATCTGTCAGGAGTGACGGTCCGATCTGTCAGGAGAGACTGGTCTGATCTGTCAGGAGAGACTGATCTAGAAACGGTCTGATCTGTCAGGAGAGACGGTCTAATCTGTTAGGAGAGACTGGTCCAGAGACGGTCTGGTCTGTCAGGAGAGACGGTCTGATCTGTCAGGAGAGACTAGTCCAGAGACGGTCTGATCTGTCAGGAAAGACGGTCTCATCAGTCAGGAGAGACGGTCTGATCTGTCAGGAGAGACTAGTCTTACCTGTCAGGAGAGCCGGTCTGATCTCTCAAGAGAGACTGGTTCAGAGACGGTCTGATCTGTCAGGAGAGACTGGTCTAGAGACGGTCTGATTTGTCAGGAGAGACTGGTCTGATCTGTCAGGAGAGATGGTCTAATCTGTCAGGAGAGACTAGTCTGATCTGTCAGGAGAGACTGGTCTGATCTGTCAGGAGAGACTGGTCCGATCTGTCAGGAGAGACGGTCCGATCTGTCAGGAGAGACGGTCCGATCTGTCAGGAGAGACTGTCCGATCTGTCAGGAGAGACTGTCCGATCTGTCAGGAGAGACTGTCCGATCTGTCAGGAGAGACTGTCCGATCTGTCAGGAGAGACTGTCTGATCTGTCAGGAGAGACGGTCCGATCTGTCAGGAGAGACGGTCCGATCTGTCAGGAGAGACTAGTCCGATCTGTCAGGAGAGACGGTCTGATCTGTCAGGAGAAACTAGTCTGATCTGTCAGGAGAGACTAGCGTGATCTGTCAGTAGAGAAGGTCTGATCTGTCAGGAGAGACGGTCTGATCTGTCAGGAGAGACTAGTCTGATCTGTCAGGAGAGACTAGTCTGATCTGTCAGGAGAGACTGGTCTGATCTGTCAGGAGAGACTGGTCTGATCTGTCAGGAGAGACTGGTCTGATCTGTCAGGAGAGACTGGTCTGATCTGTCAGGAGAGACTGGTCCGATCTGTCAGGAGAGACGGTCTGATCTGTCAGGAGAGACGGTCTGATCTGTCAGGAGAGACTGTCCGATCTGTCAGGAGAGATGGTCCGATCTGTCAGGAGAGACTGTCCGATCTGTCAGGAGAAACTGTCTGATCTGTCAGGAGAGACGGTCCGATCTGTCAGGAGAGACGGTCCGATCTGTCAGGAGAGACTGGTGTGATCTGTCAGGAGAGACTGGTCGGATCTGTCAGGAGAGACGGTCCGATCTGTCAGGAGAGACTAGTCCGATCTGTCAGGAGAGACGGTCTGATCTGTCAGGAGAAACTAGTCTGATCTGTCAGGAGAGACTAGCCTGATCTGTCAGTAGAGAAGGTCTGATCTGTCAGGAGAGACGGTCTGATCTGTCAGGAGAGACTAGTCTGATCTGTCAGGAGAGACTAGTCTGATCTGTCTGGAGAGACGGTCTGATCTGTCAGGAGAGACGGTCTGATCTGTCAGGAGAGACGGTCTGATCTGTAAGGAGAGACGGTCTGATCTGTAAGGAGAGACTGGTCTGTCAGGAGAGACGGTCTGATCTGTCAGGAGAGACTAGTCCAGAGACGGTCTGATTTGTCAGGAGAGACTGTCCGATCTGTCAGGAGAGACCTTCTGATCTGTCAGGAGAGACTGGTCTGATCTGTCAGGAGAGACTAGTCTGATCTGTCAGGAGAGACTGGTCTGATCTGTCAGGAGAGACTGGTCCGATCTGTCAGGAGAGACTAGTCTGATCTGTCAGGAGAGACGGTCCGATCTGTCAGGAGAGACTGTCCGATCTGTCAGGAGAGACTGTCCGATCTGTCAGGAGAGACTGTCCGATCTGTCAGGAGAGACTGTCTGATCTGTCAGGAGAGACGGTCCGATCTGTCAGGAGAGACGGTCCGATCTGTCAGGAGAGACTAGTCCGATCTGTCAGGAGAGACGGTCTGATCTGTCAGGAGAAACTAGTCTGATCTGTCAGGAGTGACTAGCCTGATCTGTCAGTAGAGACGGTCTGATCTGTCAGGAGAGACGGTCTGATCTGTCAGGAGAGACTAGTCTGATCTGTCAGGAGAGACTAGTCTGATCTGTCAGGAGAGACTGGTCTGATCTGTCAGGAGAGACGGTCCGATCTGTCAGGAGAGACTAGTCCGATCTGTCAGGAGAGACGGTCTGATCTGTCAGGAGAAACTAGTCTGATCTGTCAGGAGAGACTAGCCTGATCTGTCAGTAGAGAAGGTCTGATCTGTCAGGAGAGACGGTCTGATCTGTCAGGAGAGACTAGTCTGATCTGTCAGGAGAGACTAGTCTGATCTGTCAGGAGAGACTGGTCTGATCTGTCAGGAGAGACTGGTCTGATCTGTCAGGAGAGACTGGTCCGATCTGTCAGGAGAGACGGTCTGATCTGTCAGGAGAGACGGTCTGATCTGTCAGGAGAGACTGTCCGATCTGTCAGGAGAGATGGTCCGATCTGTCAGGAGAGACTGTCCGATCTGTCAGGAGAAACTGTCTGATCTGTCAGGAGAGACGGTCCGATCTGTCAGGAGAGACGGTCCGATCTGTCAGGAGAGACTGGTGTGATCTGTCAGGAGAGACTGGTCGGATCTGTCAGGAGAGACGGTCCGATCTGTCAGGAGAGACTAGTCCGATCTGTCAGGAGAGACGGTCTGATCTGTCAGGAGAAACTAGTCTGATCTGTCAGGAGAGACTAGCCTGATCTGTCAGTAGAGAAGGTCTGATCTGTCAGGAGAGACGGTCTGATCTGTCAGGAGAGACTAGTCTGATCTGTCAGGAGAGACTACTCTGATCTGTCTGGAGAGACGGTCTGATCTGTCAGGAGAGATGGTCTGATCTGTCAGGACAGACGGTCTGATCTGTAAGGAGAGACGGTCTGATCTGTAAGGAGAGACTGGTCTGTCAGGAGAGACGGTCTGATCTGTCAGGAGAGACTAGTCCAGAGACGGTCTGATTTGTCAGGAGAGACTGTCCGATCTGTCAGGAGAGACCTTCTGATCTGTCAGGAGAGACTGGTCTGATCTGTCAGGAGAGACTAGTCTGATCTGTCAGGAGAGACTGGTCTGATCTGTCAGGAGAGACTAGTCTGATCTGTCAGGAGAGACGGTCCGATCTGTCAGGAGAGACTGTCCGATCTGTCAGGAGAGACTGTCCGATCTGTCAGGAGAGACTGTCTGATCTGTCAGGAGAGACGGTCCGATCTGTCAGGAGAGACGGTCCGATCTGTCAGGAGAGACTAGTCCGATCTGTCAGGAGAGACGGTCTGATCTGTCAGGAGAAACTAGTCTGATCTGTCAGGAGAGACTAGCCTGATCTGTCAGTAGAGACGGTCTGATCTGTCAGGAGAGACGGTCTGATCTGTCAGGAGAGACTAGTCTGATCTGTCAGGAGAGACTAGTCTGATCTGTCAGGAGAGACTGGTCTGATCTGTCAGGAGAGACTGGTCTGATCTGTCAGGAGAGACTGGTCCGATCTGTCAGGAGAGACGGTCTGATCTGTCAGGAGAGACGGTCTGATCTGTCAGGAGAGACTGTCCGATCTGTCAGGAGAGATGGTCCGATCTGTCAGGAGAGACTGTCCGATCTGTCAGGAGAAACTGTCTGATCTGTCAGGAGAGACGGTCCGATCTGTCAGGAGAGACTGGTGTGATCTGTCAGGAGAGACTGGTCGGATCTGTCAGGAGAGACAGTCCGATCTGTCAGGAGAGACTAGTCCGATCTGTCAGGAGAGACGGTCTGATCTGTCAGGAGAAACTAGTCTGATCTGTCAGGAGAGACTAGCCTGATCTGTCAGTAGAGAAGGTCTGATCTGTCAGGAGAGACGGTCTGATCTGTCAGGAGAGACTAGTCTGATCTGTCAGGAGAGACTAGTCTGATCTGTCTGGAGAGACGGTCTGATCTGTCAGGATAGACGGTCTGATCTGTCAGGAGAGACGGTCTGATCTGTAAGGAGAGACGGTCTGATCTGTAAGGAGAGACTGGTCTGTCAGGAGAGACGGTCTGATCTGTCAGGAGAGACTAGTCCAGAGACGGTCTGATTTGTCAGGAGAGACTGTCCGATCTGTCAGGAGAGACCTTCTGATCTGTCAGGAGAGACTGGTCTGATCTGTCAGGAGAGACTAGTCTGATCTGTCAGGACAGACGGTCTGATCTGTTAGGAGAGACTGGTCCAGAGACAGTCTGATCTGTCAGGAGAGACTGGTCTGATCTGTCAGGAGAGATGGTCCGATCTGTCAGGAGAGACTAGTCTGATCTGTCAGGAGAAATTGGTCTGATCTGTCAGGAGAGCCGGTCTGATCTCTCAAGAGAGACTGGTCCAGAGACGGTCTGATCTGTCAGGAGAGATGGTCTGATCTGTCAGGAGAGACAGTCTGATCTGTCAGGAGAGACAGTCTGATCTGTCAGGAGAGACGGTCTGATCTGTCAAGAGAGACCGTCTGATCTGTCAGGAGAGACGGTCTGATCTGTCAGGAGAGACGGTCTGATCTGTCAGGAGAGACTAGCCTGATCTGTCAGTAGAGAAGGTCTGATCTGTCAGGAGAGACGGTCTGATCTGTCAGGAGAGACTAGTCCAGAGACGGTCTGATCTGTCAGGAGAGACGGTCTCATCAGTCAGGAGAGACGGTCTTATCTGTCAGGAGAGACTAGTCTTACCTGTCAGGAGAGCCGGTCTGATCTCTCAAGAGAGACTGGTCCAGAGACGGTCTGATCTGTCAGGAGAGACTGGTCTAGAGACGGTCTGATTTGTCAGGAGAGACTGGTCTGATCTGTCAGGAGAGACTGGTCTGATCTGTCAGGAGAGACTGGTCCAGAGACGGTCTGATCTGTCAGGAGAGACTGGTCTGATCTGTCAGGAGAGATGGTCTGATCTGTCAGGAGAGACTAGTCTGATCTGTCAGGAGAGACTGGTCTGATCTGTCAGGAGAGATGGTCTGATCTGTCAGGAGAGACTAGTCTGATCTGTCAGGAGAGACTGGTCTGATCTGTCAGGAGAGACTGATCTAGAAACGGTCTAATCTGTCAGGAGAGACGGTCCGATCTGTCAGGAGAGACTGGTCTGATCTGTCAGGAGAGACTGGTCTGATCTGTCAGGAGAGACTGATCTAGAAACGGTCTGATCTGTCAGGAGAGACGGTCCGATCTGTCAGGAGAGACTGGTCTGATCTGTCAGGAGAGACTGATCTAGAAACGGTCTTATCTGTCAGGAGAGACAGTCTAATCTGTTAGGAGAGACTGGTCCAGAGACGGTCTGGTCTGTCAGGAGAGACGGTCTGATCTGTCAGGAGAGACTAGTCCAGAGACGGTCTGATCTGTCAGGAGAGACGGTCTCATCAGTCAGGAGAGATGGTCTGATCTGTCAGGAGAGACTAGTCTTACCTGTCAGGAGAGCCGGTCTGATCTCTCAAGAGAGACTGGTCCAGAGACGGTCTGATCTGTCAGGAGAGACTGGTCTAGAGACGGTCTGATTTGTCAGGAGAGACTGGTCTGATCTGTCAGGAGAGACTGGTCTGATCTGTCAGGAGAGACTGGTCCAGAGACGGTCTGATCATGTCAGGAGAGACTGGTCTGATCTGTCAGGAGAGACTGGTCTGATCTGTCAGGAGAGACTGGTCTGATCTGTCAGGAGAGACTGGTCCGATCTGTCAGGAGAGACGGTCTGATCTGTCAGGAGAGACGGTCTGATCTGTCAGGAGAGACTGTCCGATCTGTCAGGAGAGATGGTCCGATCTGTCAGGAGAGACTGTCCGATCTGTCAGGAGAAACTGTCTGATCTGTCAGGAGAGACGGTCCGATCTGTCAGGAGAGACGGTCCGATCTGTCAGGAGAGACTGGTGTGATCTGTCAGGAGAGACTGGTCGGATCTGTCAGGAGAGACGGTCCGATCTGTCAGGAGAGACTAGTCCGATCTGTCAGGAGAGACGGTCTGATCTGTCAGGAGAAACTAGTCTGATCTGTCAGGAGAGACTAGCCTGATCTGTCAGTAGAGAAGGTCTGATCTGTCAGGAGAGACGGTCTGATCTGTCAGGAGAGACTAGTCTGATCTGTCAGGAGAGACTAGTCTGATCTGTCTGGAGAGACGGTCTGATCTGTCAGGAGAGACGGTCTGATCTGTCAGGAGAGACGGTCTGATCTGTAAGGAGAGACGGTCTGATCTGTAAGGAGAGACTGGTCTGTCAGGAGAGACGGTCTGATCTGTCAGGAGAGACTAGTCCAGAGACGGTCTGATTTGTCAGGAGAGACTGTCCGATCTGTCAGGAGAGACCTTCTGATCTGTCAGGAGAGACTGGTCTGATCTGTCAGGAGAGACTAGTCTGATCTGTCAGGAGAGACTGGTCTGATCTGTCAGGAGAGACTGGTCCGATCTGTCAGGAGAGACTAGTCTGATCTGTCAGGAGAGACGGTCCGATCTGTCAGGAGAGACTGTCCGATCTGTCAGGAGAGACTGTCCGATCTGTCAGGAGAGACTGTCCGATCTGTCAGGAGAGACTGTCTGATCTGTCAGGAGAGACGGTCCGATCTGTCAGGAGAGACGGTCCGATCTGTCAGGAGAGACTAGTCCGATCTGTCAGGAGAGACGGTCTGATCTGTCAGGAGAAACTAGTCTGATCTGTCAGGAGTGACTAGCCTGATCTGTCAGTAGAGACGGTCTGATCTGTCAGGAGAGACGGTCTGATCTGTCAGGAGAGACTAGTCTGATCTGTCAGGAGAGACTAGTCTGATCTGTCAGGAGAGACTGGTCTGATCTGTCAGGAGAGACGGTCCGATCTGTCAGGAGAGACTAGTCCGATCTGTCAGGAGAGACGGTCTGATCTGTCAGGAGAAACTAGT